>NC_141691.1:805276570-805992742 GCF_964263255.1 Lissotriton vulgaris
ACATGGGAAATGTCCCACAATTGGTGGTAAGTTCCACAGTGTCATTTCTCTTGGGAGGGCAGCAGGTTTTGGTCTCGTATGGACTAGTTGGTCTTTTAAATTCCCAGTTCGCTTGTTAGCGAAACGTGGTTTTGGCCATGATATATTTGCTGATGTAAGTATTCGCCAATGCTTGTTTATGATTTTCTTCACTTGATTTGCTATTGGGCTCTATGTGGTGACGCATGTTAGGAGATCTTCTTGTGGGGGTTTTTCCGTATTCTCCAGGAGACCATCTCGATTCTGCTTTTTAGTTCTCTTGTTGCACTTATTGATAACTCTTTCTGGGTAGTCTCGTGCTCTCAGTTTTGTACAAAGGTCTTTTGCTTGCGATTTATAATCCTCCGTCTTGCTACAATTCCTACGTAACCGTAAGAATTGACTATAGGGAAGATTTTCCCTTAGTGGGCGCGGGTGGTAACTGTTAAAGGACAGGAGACTGTTTTTTGAGGTGGGTTTGAAAAAAGTTTTTGTGTACAGTTGATTGTTTTCTACGAATATAGTGATGTCTAAAAAGTCTATACTCTTCTTATCAGCTGTATAGGTGAATTTCAGCCATTCATCTTGTGTATTTAGCCATGTGTGGAAATTCACGAAGCTTTCCATATCACCTTCCCAGACTAAAAGAATATCATCAATAAAACGCTTCCAGAAATGGATTTGATGTTGGAAGGGATTTTGTTGGGTATTGATGATCTGTTTCTCCAAATTGCTCACGTAAAGTCCAGCCACACTAGGGGCGAAAGAACTGCCCATGGATGTACCATGTCGTTGTCTGTACATGGTGTTCTCATATTTGAAAAAGTTTTCAGTTAATGCTAGATTACAGCATTCCAGGACAAAATGTCGTGGGGTTTTATAGTTCCACTCTTTTTCGAACAGTACATTCTCCAGGGTTAACAAGGTTTTTCGTTGTGGCAGACTAGTATATAGACTTTCAACGTCCAATCCTATCAGAATCATTGTGTCTTTTGTATAGGTTATTTGGGTCAGTTGGTTAAGTAGATCCCTTTTTCAGCTGCGTCCTCAGAATTCTCGGCATGTTTAATTTTAATACTTGCTACCTTCTTTCTGGGAAATTGTAATTTTTTACTTTGATGAGCAGGTTCCTTGTCTTTGGACTTGACGTGCTCTTCTCTGTGTTCTGACCGTTCTCTTCTTTCCGATTTCTGTGAGGAAGATCGAGAAAGATTGAGTGAGAAGGATCGAGAGGGACGTGTATCAACATCTTTATATCTGTCAGGTTTTCTTATTTTATCCCTATCTCTAAGGTTGTATCTTTTTTCAGAGGGTTCCCTTTGGGGAGACTTGTCTTCTCGGCTTGGAGATCTCTCTCTACGCTGAGGAGACCTTCCTCTGGACTGGAAACATTTTTCCCTGGGAATGTTTTTTTTATTACCTTCCCAACTCTTTTTTGGAGTTTTTAAATTATTTTTAATAAATGTTTTTTCAGGATTTTCAGTTAGTTGGGGTTTTACCGGTTTCCCACCCAAACTATCTCTTCCTAGCTCTTCATAGGATTTTTCTATGATTCTGGCGAGTTCAAATGGTTGTTCTGCTATATCTGTTTCCTTCAATTTCTGGCGGATCACCACAGATGCTGCTTCACCTTTTATGTTGGCTAGTAATATAGCCGAGACCGGCTTGAAGTCTTTCAGTAATTTCATACCCAGAGTTAAAGCAGGTTCTGGACCGTATTCATTTTGAATCTGTCTTAGTACATCTGGTATCACCGCCAAAGACGGGACACCATGTGTTTTTGTGTAGATGGAAGCAAAGACTGTGCCCCAAGTGTCACAGTCCTCCACATGTGGTGCGATCCGCATCGGGAGGCAGATAGTCAGAATTCTGTGTTTTTCAGTAGGAGTAGTGTAGTAAAAGAAGATGCACAGTCCACTGTGTAAGTAAGATCCTTTATTGTAAGTTCCTTCCAAGTCAGGTAGACAGGTCAAGATGATAAGTACAGAAGTAGAACCCCACCAAGAGCCAGCTGTAAGCAGCTCAGCCTGAGTTAACCAACTGCCCCAGTCAGGTAGAGAGAGACACTGTGAGCCAGAGAGTCACCCAGGCATTCTATTATGTCACAGATGACATAGTACAGTCTATATAGTAAAGAGCATTAGAGAGGACATTTACTACACATCCTCTTCCCTTATGGAATAGGGACAGAACAGAGAACACCATAGGCAAAATACCTCAAATGCAACATCAGCAGAAAAGTACATGAGTATTGAGAATGAGCTACCTGCAAACGCTCAACTTCCCCTGAAAAGGGTATACCACAGGACAATAACCCTGGGAACAAAAATAGGGCATGGACTACCCGCAAACACCCAACCTCTCCTGAAAAGGGTAGACCGCAGGACAGTAGTCCTGGTAACAAATATGGGGCATGGACTACCCGCAAACACTCAACCTACCCTGAAAAGGGTACACCGCAGGATAGTAACCCTAGAAACAAAAATGGGGCATGGACTACCCACATACACCACTACATGGGGCATGAACTACCCGCAAATACCACTACATGGGGCATGGACTACCCGCAAACACACAATCTCCCCTGAGTAGGGTGCACCACAGGATAATAATCCTGGGAACAAAAATGGGACATGGACTATCCACAAACACCCCTACATGGGGCATGGACTACCCGCAAACACCACTACATGGGGCATGGATTACCCGCAAACACACAATCTCCCCTGAGTAGGGTACACCACAGGATAATAAACCTGGGAACAAAAATGGGACATGGAGTATCTGCAAACACCACTACATGGGGCATGGACTACCTGCAAACACCACTACATGGGGCATGGACTACCCACAAACACACAATCTCCCCTGAGTAGGGTACACCACAGGATAATAAATCTGGGAACAAAAATGGGACATAGACTATCCGCAACACCAACATGGGTAATGGACTACTCGCAAACACCACTACACGGGGCATGGACCACCCACACAGACACCACCTCCCCTGGATAGGGTACACTTCAGGATACCAACCTTGAAAAAAAATATGGATGGGCATTACCTACCCAGCAACACCAAACTACGACAAACCCAACACAGGATAGGATACACACTTTGCATAATAGCACCACAAAATTTGCCATATTAAAACACACACACAACACTTGCCAGAACTGATATGAAAACACAAGAACAGGATTGTGTTACGCAAATAAATAAATGACATTAGCTCCGGTGAGCGATCTCTCACTCGGGTCTTTAACGCAAGAAGATCTTTGTCTTTGTCTTTGTCCAGAGGTCTGTTCAATTCCTTGTCCCTAGTGCAGTCCCAGGCAAAGATATCAGTGCAATGTTCATGGTGCTGATCTTTGAAAGATTATAGTCGTGTCCCAACACAGGTCGGCTCTGCGGCACAGAAGCGTATAAACATCAACGTCAAACAGGTGTGTTAGATGCCAGCACACATTGTGACATTGACGCCAGGAAATTAAGGGCCACAGTGTGCGAGTTGAGTTGTAGCTACACCGGGAGCACACCAGACTCATTTTTCAAGTCGCAAAAGCAGACAACCAAAAGTGCGCTGGTTCAGACCAAGATGGCGGCACACTGTCATGCCTCCGCCGGGTGGTTCATGGCAAAGACGTGCTTTAGAAAGCGTCAACCGGACAGTGGGGCTGACATCACAGGCAACTGCTGGATGCAACGCGAGACAGGTAGGACTGCGCGTGTGGAGGGTAGGCACGCGGCAGGAGCCTCGTGGCAATTACAAATGCAGCGATTAAACAGTCAAGCCACTGTAACTGTATGAACAACCAATGTCAGGCGGTAAAAGTGCTTGAACTCACTAGGAAAGACGCTGACACAAACACGCAGTCACAGTCACGATCCTACCTGGCCTGTGTATCAACTGGCTAAAGGTGTTACTTTTTAAATGAAAACAATCATTGAGGATGAACCAACAGCGCAAAACGTTCCACTTGTAAACCGCTCCTCAAATAAGACACTCTCAGCCAACTGCTATGTGAGAACACACTTGTCAAAGAGGATAGCACTCCTCAATTAACACGATGACAGCAGGTTGTAAAGTAGATGACAGACAAATGCCCAGACAAATGCCCAGACTGCAGGCTGTCTTGATGGTGTAAGACACTGGTGGGGTTAGCTGGGGCGTTACCTTTGTCTTCCAAATAACGTCATGGAACTCTTAAGAACTGTACTTTCTTGTCATTAGGTTCTTTGTTGCTTAGTTGTCCTTATTCTTAACTGCACGCGTAGATTAATCCTGTTCAAATCGTCGCCAAACTGTGGTAAAGGAAGATGCACAGTCCACTGTGTAAGTAAGATCCTTTATTGTAAGTTCCTTCCAAGTCAGGTAGACAGGTCAAGATGATAAGTACAGAAGTAGAACCCCACCAAGAGCCAGCTGTAAGCAGCTCAGCCTGAGTTAACCAACTGCCCCAGTCGGGTAGAGAGAGACACTGTGAGCCAGAGAGTCACCCAGGCATTCTATTATGTCACAGATGACATAGTGCAGTCTATCTAGTAAAGAGCATTAGAGAGGACATTTACTACAAGTAGTATCTGGAAATACTGCCTCTATTTGAGTATTTTTTTGTGCTAACCAGAATGGAATTTGTTCCCGTTTTATGGGTACCTTACCAAGACATGATTGTATGTTCTGTGGTGTGATTTTGTTTATGTTCC
The DNA here is from genome assembly GCF_964263255.1 of Lissotriton vulgaris. Classification (NCBI taxonomy): domain Eukaryota; kingdom Metazoa; phylum Chordata; class Amphibia; order Caudata; family Salamandridae; genus Lissotriton; species Lissotriton vulgaris. Next base: position 805,281,296 of record NC_141691.1, read on the forward strand.
CCTGGTGGGGGATCTGCTGTGGAATATTAATTGTCGGTTGGACTATTGAGGTCCGCATGACATATTGGACTAATTGTCTATGTATTTTAATTAAGAGTTTTAGCTGAGCTAAAAGTTCAGGAACTGACATTTTATCAATGTCTTGATGTGGTGTGTAGCTGGCTAGAACCGTCCACGTTGCTCCTGGTCTACCTAGTGGACCGAGCCTGGTGATGTGATCTTTATGTTTTAGGGCGCCTTTAAACCAGAGCAGGTGCTCTTGGTAATTTAGTGGGATTTCAATCTCCTCGAAAGGAGTGTATTCATCCGGAGGTTCCTCTATTTTGTAATAGTGGAAGTCTTTTGTCGTAGCGTGTGCTGTTGGAAAATGTATCCATGTATAGAATACCTCTGTCTGCCGATATTCATGTGCCTCTATCACGGATATGACTGTACCACCTCGTGCTGCCAGTCCATTTTCTATAAGTTTTAGAGTTATAGTTCTTCTAGTTCAGTAAACACTCAGCGCCGAGACACCCTCGGGTATTTGAGCGCTTAATAAATTTCCTAAATAAATAAATTCTTACATTGACCGGAATGATTATTGCATCCTGTTCGGTTTCATGGAGACTTGCGTCTTCCTCTAAGAGTCGAGCTGCTATTCTTGCTCGCTCCCTTTCTTCGTCACTTTCTGCCATTTAACTGACTGAAAGTTTTCTGTTGCAGATCGAGTTTCAAGGAAACAAATATTAGGTGCACAATATTTTGGAACACTGTATCCTTCAACGTTGATCAAACCAAAAACTAATACATAGGATTCTCATCCTACTAAGTTCCGACGGATATTAACCTTTCACCCACTCCAGACGTCTATTGGAGTTTTTACAGGGAAAGGGTTCTGTGTAAAAAAGCACGACTGAGTTACTCTAGTGTCTTGCGTTAGATTATCGCCTTACCAAACGTTGGATGCCATGTAGCGTAGTTCCTATTTTCCCAATAGGCTCTGCGCATTGGAATAACGTAAACAGTAGTGTAGACGTAGGACTGTGGTCATCTAGGTCTCTACTGACTATGTTAAACTTAATTTAGGTTTGCGCCAGCCAGCTCAGAGGTCACTGGAAACTTTCTCGAATGAATAGAGAGGGATTAGCTTCCCTGGCTCAGACAAGAAGGGATTCAGTTTCCGACAACCGCATAAACATGACAACTTTGCTCCCTCAGAATAAGAGTGTATCTCTAGAGTCGTGTGAAAACAATAGACAGCTATTTCACTCAGTCAGCACTGCATACTTAGTTTCACCAGAGTGCAGAGAAATAGAGAGACGGGCGTTTTCAATAAAAAGGTGTTATTTATTGAGCATTCTTCTTTCTCATGCAATAGAAGTGAATTGCCACAATTGCAATACTTAAAGTAAAGTAAAGTGCGTACAGTAAAAGTAGTATTATGAAATAATACTGTAAAAGCATTGATATGGTTTCTTAGTCATATTATACTATAAAATGGATAAAATATATACATACATAAATACATTGACTAACGTACTCAACTGGTGCTTCTAACTAAGCCTACCCCGGTGTACCTGACCTAAGCCTAATACATGGGAAGGGATGAGTAAGTAGCAGTTTAAGTTAAGTTAGTTAAGATTATTTTGCCAAGAATCTGCATCAAGAATTCTCTTAAGGGTTTAGTCAGCTCCGTACCTTGGTAATAGAATGTGGGAGGTCTGGCATCTCTTTCCTCAGGACTTGATATTCCAGCAACCCGCAAGGGTAGGCTGGAAACACCAGAGCTGGATTTTCTCGGCTGGAGAAAAAGACAGCATCTCTCTCAGTGCGTCAAACAGGAGGGGCGGCTTCCGTGGGCACTCGCATCAGCTGGGCTCTCGGGCAAGTAGATGGCCGCTCTGCTCCTAACCACTGTGTGTTTGCTTAAGGCAACTGTTGGTATTTTATACCTGTAAGGTGCCGGGTTTGACGTAAGGTTGGACATAAGACGTCCCTAAGAACTAACAGTTCTTTCTGCACTTCAGGAGTTCTTGTTCAAATCAAAACAAAAGCAGGGGGGTTTTCCTGGGCTGCTGGAGGCTTGGTTTGTTTAAAGAACGCGTTGTGCTTTCTAGGAGTCGATGGGAGTAGCCGTGCTATGCTTTGGATTGCATGGGCTATTACTGAATATGAATCTGATTCTTATGCCTTTATCAGGATATTATTGATTATAACCTCACAAGGGCATACATCGGGAATATAGAATTAGGGTCCAAGATATGAACACGACAGTACCTGGTCTAAATGTCCTGTCTGGGTAGTCATTGTGTTTAAGACACTGAATAACTGTCCAAGGAAATGGAAGAAAAGGTTTTATGCACAATTTTGGGAAAATTGTCCTTCAAGCTTGATTAACCAACAGCCAATAAATAGGATATCTCGCCTACTCAGCTGTGACAGAGTTTTTTGCCTACCCACTCCAGACGTCTCTGGGTTTTGTAAGTAGGGCCTCTGAGAATATGCACGACTGAGCTACTCAAATTCTACTGTTAAATAAGTACCATACCAAACGGTTGGGTGCCATTAGACCATGTTGCGCACCATGTAGTGTAGTTCCTATAGTACCCTTCATGCTGGACCTGCACTGTTTATGGATAACATATACTGTGGGTCTGGTGGTAGACTGACTCTGTACACCCTGCTAAATATGATCGCCTATTTTTTGCATTAGGTAGCTCGCAGTGCGACTAGAATCTCCTATTAATAGAGAGATTCGTTTTTGGAAACCTTAGAACACAACAAACCCTGATTCCTCAGACTCGTGGAAACAATATACTACTTTTCACCCAGTCACTCGTGCTTGCTTGTTTTGCTCTCAGAGAGATACACAGAAGAAACAGTCAGGCATGTTTACAATAAGAATGTATTGTACATTAGCAGAGATATAGAACCAGCAGTACAGTGAATAAAAAGGAATAGTGGCAGGTGCATCCTGAGTTTCAACATTGTGGCGGGCGGCGCACTCAGCACCGCCCGCCACAATGCCAGGAAGGCATGTTGTGCATAGAACTGCAGGGGGGGTACCATAGGTATCCCCCATGTGCACCCCTCACCCCCCGCCCGGAGTCCCTGGGGGCCCGCAACGGGCCCCCCAAGCAGACTCTGCATGCCTTTCCGTGGTAGCAATGCCGCCACGGAAAGGCATTTCAAAACCCATATTCTAATATGGCTGGTGGTGTCTTTCAGACACAGCCACCTTATTGAACCCTTTTCCGCCCGGTCGACAAGTCGACTGGGCGGAAAAGCAGCAGACGGTCTTTCTGTCCACTGCGTACCTCCCAGCCATTGTAATATGGAGAGGGGGTCATTTCTGCACCGATGGCGGGCGGACAATCTGCCTGCCATCCTAATGGGGTCCTTAGAGTCTAAGAGCCTAAGAGCCAAGAATCTAAGAGCCAAGAATCACGCTAGGATTTATTCAAACCCCATTACCTGAATAATAAGAATGTGGGACTTTGTCCTGAACTTGAGTTGGACACCCCCAAGGGAAAGTCAGACCACTGTCAGCTGGAGTGATTGCATGTCGGAGCCGCAGCGTCTCTGTTCAGTGTGTCAGCCTTGAAGTCTCTATTCCCTCCTGACTACAGATAGCAAGAGGTGCTGTATTTATACAGTCCATGTGCGTGTGTTACCCATTGTTTAGTATGAGGATGACATTGGAGATTAAACCTTGTGTGTCGATGGGAGAGGTGAAATATACCTCCTGGAGATTATTCATATGTGCTAAGCATGACATCTTAGCAATATCAATTGGGAAAAACCCACCCTCTGCATGGAACTAGGTGAAAGGTTTAGTCCATAAAAGGCTGCAGTCCTTATAAGGTGTTATGTCCCTATAAGGCATTCTGTCCTTATTTGGAGTTATGTCCTTATAAGGCTCGTTCATATGAAATGACGGGGAGATGATGTAGGGAAAGTGTACGATGTTCCCCGGACCTATATCGGGGAACCGGTATAAAATAAAACGGAAGGTTAAGGTTTTTGTCCAAGAAGATGACACACGATTTAGCGTAATCCTTAACAATACATGTTTGGATGAGGACAAAGCAGTTAGATATGTAGATCAGGGAAGCTCTGATTTAAGTGAGATGAGGTTAAGATAGTGGTGTGATATCCAGGCTTGAATATCATCAAGAACTTGAGGCATGAGTTCAACATCTTTAGCAAGGGCATTAAACATAGCATGTCATTAGAATACATATATTAGGAGATAATGCAGTAACTTAGGATGGAAGCCAGGGGTTTCACGTAAATGTTGAAGAGGATATGGAGGAAAATTGAACTTTGAGGAAACTTTGCTGCAGCATCCAGGTGCCGGAGAGAATATCATCCTTCTCTGTGCATTGACATTGATGTTTCATGTATGACTAGAACTTCCTGAGAACTGCAGCATTCAGACCCACCAGAACACCAGAGACTTACCTGTTGTGCCGCCATCGGGCGGAGCCGTGAGTTGAACGGCGGTAGCTGACCAGATGCCGGGAAACGCCGGGAGCAGGTGAACCACAATCCCCAACAGCCAGTGGGGCGGCAGCGCGCTCGTGACGCGCAGAGAGCGCCCGGAGGCGCCTGTAAAAGGCTGACCCCCCCGGGAGCCCAGGGGGGAACACCAGAGACTTACCTGTTGTGCCGCCATCGGGCGGAGCCTTGAGGTGAACGGCGGTAGCTGACCAGACGCCGGGAGACGCCGGGAGCAGGCGAACCACAATCCCCAGCAGCCAGTGGGGCGGCAGCGCGCTCGTGACGCGCAGAGAGTGCCCAGAGGCGCCTGTAAAAGGCTGACCCCCCCGGGAGCCCAGGGGGGAACACCAGAGACTTACCTGTTGTGCCGCCATCGGGCGGAGCCGTGAGGTGAACAGCGGTAGCTGACCAGACGCCGGGAGACGTCGGGAGCAGGCGAACCATAATCCCCAGCAGCCAGTGGGGCGGCAGCGCGCTCGTGACGCGCAGAGAGCGCCCGGAGGCGCCTGTAAAAGGCTAACACCCCCTCTCGCCCCGCGAGTCGCGCGCGGGAGCGACCGGGTGAAGCCCGGGACAAGGGCGGGCCCCCTGTGGCCCTCAGAGGCACGTGGAGGACGGGACGGGCCACCTCCCTAACGTTTCCACCATAAGGTACTTTTTAAACCCTGGCCTACATTTCTGAGTTGTCATTTTCATCTTAGGGACCGCTGATACTGCCAACACTGTTGCTTATTGTGGTTGGGGCTAACTGCTCGCTGATTTCTTCGCTTAAAATGGAGGGGAATTGATTGTGGGGCCATTCTAGATACTGTTCTGGAGACATACCCACATTTGCTGAAATCTTGCTTGACCCCCAGTGAAAATAATGACAAATTGATTGCAGATTTTGAAGCTTTATGCTCAAACATTAAAACCCTCCTGTCAGTCCCACTTCCCAATGAACGTAAAGAGCCACGGTGGTTTGACTCATCTTGCTCCTTGGCCAACAGAGAATTAAGAAAGGTACTCTCTGCTAAACCAAGGTGCAAAGCTGCTGTTCGAGCTGCCAGGAAAAAGTATAAAGATAAAATATCGGAAAGGAAGGCTAACTTGCTCTCCGACCACTGGGAAAAGTTGGTAATTAGCGCCAACTTGGGTGGCAGCGGCCCATTTTGGTCGGCTGTCAGGAGAACGAGGGAAATGGGCAAAGAGCTTACACAAATCAGCTGCAATATAACAAGTGCAGCATGGGAGAGCCATTTCTCCAAAATCTATGCAGCCCCCTCTGATGAGTATTCTCTCCCTAATTCAGGCCAATTGGGGGGTCTACAGATTTTGGATCATGAAGTCAGGAAAGCCATAAAAGAGAGTTTAGGTAACAAGGCACCCGGTCCAGATGGACTTCCTATCGATATTATCAAACATAATGTCGATTTATGGTCTCCAATACTCCTTAATATTTTTAATGGCCTCCCAAAAGTAGCCATGCCTGCTACCTGGGCTACCAGCATCATTGTCCCTATTTATAAAAAGGGAGACAGATCAGATCCAGCAAATTATCGTCCTATTTCCCTTCTGGATAACACTTTAAAAGTACTTGGACGTATAATTTACAATAGGGTATTGGAATGGGCGGCTGATACTGACTTTTTAGATTCTTGTCAGATGGGGTTCAGGAGTGGGGTAGGAACAGTGGAGCAATGTTTAAACCTGAAATTGATAACTGATAAATATTGCATTGCTGGCTTATCCCCTGTCTACCTAGCTTTTATGGATCTTTCATCCGCATTTGATCTTGTGAACAGATCCAAGCTTTGGTTAATCCTCTCATCCAATGGCCTTGATGTCACTCTCGTTAGATTTTTAGCCTATCTCCATACTGACCTGAAAGCACAGGTACGTATTGGGATGGGTGGAGAGGTCTCGGGAGCTATTGAGATAGGGAGGGGGGTGAGACAGGGGTGAATTTTAGCACCCCTGTTGTTTATTATTTATATTAATGGCCTGTCTAATTGTCTGAAAAAAGCCACCCCTGATGTCCCAACAATTTTAGGTAATCCCTTACCTGTGCTTTTATATGCAGACGATGCGGTGCTTATGGCACGCACACCTAATGCTTTACGTCTGCTTGTACATAGTTTTGTAAATTTTATGGAGGGATTGGACTTGAAGGTAAATTTTAAAAAGTCTTTTATTATGTCCTGTGGGCCGGGCAAAAGGAAACTTAGTACAATTCGAATTGGCACAGATAAATTAGAATCTGTTCCTAAATTTCCTTATTTGGGGTTGGTTTTCGCTGCGAACAGCTCGTGGAGTGGGCATTTGGCCCACGCCACGAGTAAGTTCTCGAAAGCCAACAATTCTGTTCTGAGTCTCCCTCGCCCAAAGAAAATTGGTGCCACAAAGGCTATTTTAAAGATTTTTAAATTACAATGTTCACCTGTCGCTACGTATGGAGCAGAAGTATGGGGGTCGGATAGCAGCATCTGTATTCAAAGAGAGGAAAACCGTTTTTGTAGAAAAGTGCTGGGCGCACCGATTTCCTCATCTGATTTTATTTGTCACAATGAACTTAACCTCCCCTACATAAGTGATTTTATCAGAGCAATACCAGCTCTCTTCTGGATTAGAATCTGGAGGAATGATGCCGCTGTCCTCACACAAAACATCATTAAGGACTGCCTAAATTGTGAACATGGTATGAAAATTCCTTGGTTTACAGAAGTTTTTAAATCGCTTAGTGAAATTGATAAAGGTACTTTGTTCACTGACCCAATGACAATTGAACTAAAGGACAAAGTTGAAGTACAAAATGCACTTTATGCACTTTATAGAAATGGCCGCATAGGAAGAGAATCCCAGAAATCAAGGGTCATGAAATATATAGGAAATGGTCTTTGCATGCAAATTCTGCCACCCTACCTTTCCCTCCCTATGTCAAACTGGGAGCGATCTCTATTGTTCCGTTTAAGGGCAGGAACTGTGAAATTTCTGCTGTCCTTTCCTATGGGGTACCGACACAGTGCCGACCTTACTCCATGTCCTTGTGATGGTGTGAGCACACAAGATGACCTGCACTTTCTATTTTTCTGTAAATTTTACTTGAGATTTATTAAATGGCTTTTAACTCCGTATTTTAGAAAACACAGACCTCTCACACTTAAAGAATCTTACATGTTGTTGCTTACCTTGGATACCGATGAACTGACCTTTCGCACTAGCACTTTTTTAAGATTAGCCATACGAGCGTGCAAGACAATGGAAAATCCCTGAAATCAGAAACTAGTCATAATGATGCTACTGTGTAAATATTGTAATGAAATGAAATTTATTGTACAGTCATTGTATGAATTATTATGATAATATGGAATGTTATTTAAATAAATCCTTTTTTATTCTTTGCTTGTATTATATATAAATGTATGTTTCTGCTGTATTCGGTACTTTTATGAATTTTATGAAATTCGAATAAAGGTCTTTTGAACTTGAACAGACCCACTCAAACTATGAGGATTTTCAGGAGGCAGATGATAGCTCAAAGAGGGTAAGTTGGTAAGAGTCCACTTTATCCGGAATGTGGAATATATGATTGACTATTTTTAAAGTTACAATCTCTGTGCTCCATCCTTACATGAAACCCGACTGAAGTTCAATTACTGAGTTGTTTTCCTCAGTGAAAGGTTATGCTGGATTTCCACACAGCTACCTAAGACTTTATCCAGACAGCGAAAACTATTCCTGTCTTCTTGCTCTGCCTCAGATTTTGTTTAGCAAATGTGAGACCTGGACTATTTCTAAGCATCCTGGCACAGTTTCTTAAGACATGGTTTATCGGTTTATCCAGTGGTGTGTAACAGAGGAGCTGATGTCCTTGAGAAATATAGCAGGCATGGGTTCTGAGAAATTAAAAGAAGGCTTTGTGTTTGCAATGGAATCAAGCATGTCCATCATGGTGACTTTTCTGAAGAAAGACTAAGTAACAATAGATTTCTGTCACATGCCACCATTGTCGTTGGTTTCACAGGGTTTGTAGGGGGATTGCTATCTCTTACAGTTTATCCACAGAAAAGGAGATCTCCTAAAATCTTTCTATGCTGATTTTGGTAATCTGCTGTCATTTAGGGAGAATTGGTTGTTTAATGGGTTCAAAACTCCTTTTGGGGCATTTTTTTAGCACAGTATATGCCTCAATTTGATATAGGTAATTTGACTTAGACAAATATGTTTTTGTGTCTATTTCATTCAATTGAATTTTTTTCCAGGTTCTCTGTGGGGAGACTGTGACACTAAATTTATTCTGAGGCTCTGAGATGTTTTTCTTTTTTCCATTCAGTGCCTTTGTGAACCAAGGTGAAGTTTGCAGGAGTGAATCACGCATGTATTTTGGTGGGTCCACTAAGCACTGGATGTTGTTTATTCTGTCAATAACATACGCAGATAAAACAGGTTTTAGTGCTGATTTTACAAACACCTAGGATTTGATTTTATTTATCACAAAATACCTTGTTTTTATAATAGACCTTATTGGTTTTAGATCGATTTATGAATAATGAATTAATGTGTTATGATGTATGCCGTTTATTGAGTGCTGTTAGAAATGGGGTCTCTAGTTGGCAGAGGTTTGTACCCTGTCCAAGTAGGGACCACCATTCTAGTCATGGTAAGCCAGATACACCCCCTAGATTGACCTGTGCTCACCCTCTGGTAGCTTGGCAAAGAGCAATTAAGCTAACTTAAGAGGTAATATGTAAAGTGTTTGTGCAACACTTAAAGTAGAGTAACTCAATGAAAAGACAGCAAAAAGACTCCACACAGGTTTAGAAAAATAGAGAATATTTATCTGAGCAAAACAAGACCAGAATGACAAAACTCCAATAAGAAGAAGTCGAGATCGGATTTTTTTAACGATAAATGTTAAAACAGTGCTTAGAAATTGCTAGTGGTCAAAAGGTTACTAGAGGTCACAAGAAAGGTGGACCGCGATGGAGGGCAGACAGGTTACAGGACCCAGACACTTCCCACTGAAGAAATACCTTGCAATTGAGCTTTTGATGATGTCAAGAGTATACTGCGTTGTCGTTGAGCCGTGCAAAGGGGCCCCCACATCATTTTCAGGCTCCATTGAAGTGAATGCATTGCGCTGTTTTTGAGCCTCACAGAAGGTCGACATTGAGCAGCATAGGCTGTGGATCCTATATTATTGATTTCTCACACATTTGAGGCAATGTTTGGTTTTTGCAGAAATCAGCTTCAGAACACAGTTCCAAGGCCTAGGACTGGAGGGGCACCTCAGGCAAGAGTAGTACTCATAGATGGCAGAGTGAACCAGAACAACAGATTTCAGGAAGTCTTCATTTGTGTCCCTGAGACTTCAGAAAATAGGAGGCAAGCCAGCAAGCCCTTGGAGTAACTCTGGGTTCAAGTGATATGGGTCCAGTCCTTGTCCTCAGCAGGGCAGAGATCAGCAGGCAGTAGGGCAGCTCAGTAAAGCAGAGTAACAATTCCTGAGATCAGTCAGTCACAGCAATGAGGCAATCCTTACAGCACATCAGTCTTTTCCCCAACAGAGTCATTCCCAGGCCCAGAAGTGTACTGATTTGATAGGGTCAGAGTCCCAGTATTTATACCCAAAAGTACCTTTGATGTAGGGGATGACTTCAAAAGAGCTATCTGAAGTGCACAAAGATACCTTCCAACCCAGTCCTGTCTGCCAGGCTAACTGTGGGGGGTAAATAAGTGCTTTGTGTGTGGACAGAACTCTATTTTTTGAAGTGCATGTGTCAGCTCCTCCCATTTCTTCCTGCCCAGGAAGACCCATCAGAATGCAGCTGAAGGCAGATGAGTGGTCAGAATGTAGATGAGCCTCACCTTCCTGTGGTTTTACGGCTGTCAAGAGCTAATGCACAAAGTACAGCTGTCACCCACCCCAGACGTGTATTGGAGACAGACTACAGGCACACAGAGCAAAGGTAAGAGCGAAGAAATGCCCACTTTCCTTAAAGAGGTATTTCTAAAACAATAATGTCAAATCCAACTTTACCCATCAAGAGGATTTTTCATTGCCATTCAAATTATATAAAACATGATTTAGCCACTCGCTTCTATGCAGAGATTACAGCTTTAAAGTATTTTAAAGAATTCCCAATGCTAGTCTATGAGAGGAATAGGCCTCACAGTAGTGAAAAACGAATATAGCTGTTAGTCACTACCAGAACATGTAAAACTTAAAAGTACAGGTCCTGCCTGTTAGTTACACAGCACCCTGCCCTTAGTGCCCCGTAGGACTGACCTTAGGAGTGTCGTATGTGTAATAAAAGAGGAGTTTAGACTTGAAAAATGGTTGTAAATGCAAAACCGAAGTGGCAATAAACTTCACACACACAGACCTCGCAATGGCAGACCTGAGACAGGTTTGAAAGGCTACTTATGTGGGTGGCACAAGCAGTGCAGAAGGCCGACTAATAGCATTTGGGTTACAGGCTCTGGGTATATGTTATGCCACATTACAAGGGACTTACAGGTAAACTAAATATACTAATAAGGTATATACTAATGTCACCATGTTTTAGGGGAAAATGCACTTTAGCACTGGTTAGCCGTAGTATAGTGCACAGAGTCCTAAGGCCATCAATACGAATTCTGCTAAAAGAGGAGGAGGAAGGCAAAATGTTTGGGGTAACCCTGCAAAAAGGGCCGTCTCCAACAGGTGCTGAATAGATAAAATAAATATTTTTGAAGATGATGATAGGTTGAAGTCCATAGAGCTTTACTGCTGCTTACATTTTCCAAACAATTTTACATCTATCTTCATTATTAACAGCATCTTTAATCTATGCAAGCCCACCACATAAATTCTAAAGTTAAAATATTCCCTCAGAAAAGCCAAAATCAGTGAGGAAGTAGAGTAGACTAAAATATCTAAACATATGACTAACTTAAACAAACATACAACACTTAAACAAAAATATTCTAATCAGAACCAAACATGAAATCCATTTGGAGAAATAATGTATGCATGTTTTTGAAATCGTTTTTTTCACTTAGTAAAATAACCTCAACAGAAACATCATCACCATTGTAAACCTCTGGGATCAGTAGGTGGGATGTCACCTCTAAGACTGTTGTATTTGCCCGATCAGGGAAACTTTTGGTAATGTTACCAGAGATCCAAAATGTTGCAATGACTTATAAGATATATCATTAAAGTTGTACATTTCCAGCATTCCCATCAATCAATCAATCAATCAATCAATCAATCAATCAATCAATCAGAGTACATGTAAAGCTCGCTACTTACCCGTGAGGTTCTCAAAGCACTGAGGGGAGGGGGTGCCGATACTGCTCAAATAGCCAGGTCTTGAGGAGTCTTCTGAAGGCGAGTAGGTCTTGGGTCTGCCGTAGGTGGGTAGGGAGGGTGTTCCAGGTCTTGGCGGCGAGGTAGGAGAAGGATCTACCGCCGGAGGTTGTTCGTTGGATGCGGGGGACAGCGGTAAGGCTGGCGGAGCGGAGCAGGCAGGGTGGGGGTGTAGAAGCTGATTCTGCTGTTTAGGTAGACTGGTCCGGCATTGTGGAGTGCTTGGGTGCGTGGGTGAGGAGCTTGAAGTTGATCCTCTTGTCGACGGGGAGCCAGTGTAGGTCTCCCAGTGCGGGGTAATGTGGCTGCGGAGCGGGACGTTGACGATCAGTTGGTGGAGGCATTTTGGATGCGTTGTAGTTGTCGTAGGTATTTGGCTAGGATTCCTGCGTACAGTACGTTGCTGTAGTGCAGTCTGCTGCTGACGAGGGCCTGTGTAACCGTTCTTCTTGTTTTGGTCGGGATCCACTTGTAGATCCTGCGGAGCATGCAGAGGGTGTTGTAGCAGGAGGAGGAGACGGCACTGACCTGTTTAGACATGGAGAGGGAGGAGTTGAGGATGAATCCTTGGTTGCATGCATGGTCGGTAGGTGTTGGTGCTGTTCCCAGTGTGGTCGGCCACCAGGAGTCATCCCAGGCTGAGGGGGTGGGTCCGAGGATGAGTACCTCCGTCTTGTCCCAGTTCAGCTTCAGACGGCTGTTCCTCATCCAGTCGGTGACGGCCTTCATTCCTTCGTGGAGGTTGGTTTTGGCGTTGTGCGGGTCCTTGGTGAGGGAGAGGATGAGCTGGGTGTCATCAGCGTAGGAGATGATACTGAGGTCGTGTTGGCGGGCCACTTGTGCGAGGGGGGCCATGTAGACGTTGAACAGCGTCGGGCTGAGGGATGAGCCCTGGGGGACGCCACAGATAATGTCGGTGGCCTCGGATCTGAAGGGAGGGAGGCGGACGCTCTGGGTTCTGCCGAGAGGAAGGACGTGGTCCAGTGAAGGGCCTTCTCTTGGATCACAAACTTGACAGTTAATACGTACTCACTACCAGCAGGAAAAATCAAAATCAAAAGAGCAGGTATATTGATTTTAGCGAAAGCAAGAATTCAGTGTCCAGCTAATATAGACCTCTTTTGCATGAGTTTGTTGACCACCATTGAATCACAACACCTCAGATATTGGCAGGATACCCCACAAGAAAGTAATATTTTCTATGAGAATGCCTCTGTGTTTTTATATTTAGTATGTACAGAGCGAAACAAATCACCTGGATAATATCAGGGTGCTTTGATGACTTATGCACTATGCAGACGGCTTGTTTATAGCTATATGGGTAGACAAATAAGGATGTAACCTTTTCTGAAATGTAGTAGATTTGTTTCCCTGCAGAGGTAAATGTTCATAGTTTTCACAAGAAAGCAGCTGATACATAGAATGCTCTGCTTTTGGTTTGAGATCACTTATAAACTTGAATCTGAACAAAGAGCAGATCTGAGAATCTAAGGTGGCACAATAGTTGGAACCAGTTTATTAGTAAGGGCGAGGGAGTTTGAGCATACAGATCCTTCTTACCTAGACTTAAAGGCCCAGGTTTACAAAGATTTTGCGCTGTGTTTGCATTCGTGTTGGATTTCCCGTCCATCCAACCATGGAAATGCACAAAAGTCCGTTCCTCCAAAGGTGTGTAGACATGGATTTCTGCCAAAATCCTGCACCTTCCTGAGGCTTGTGTAATGAGGAGAAAAAATTGTATTTCTCTTCATTTTTACCTCTTTGCAGATGTGCAGAGGAAATTGCCTTTCCTCATAGTTTTTGTGCAGGAAGAGACTTCTTCCTGCACAAAAACTATGCTGACTGCAGTGCGGACACCATTGCCCTATGGTGCAAGGGAGCCAGCATTGGTGCATGGCTGCTGTAGGTGCACAGGGAGAGAGCAGAACTCTACCACTTCTTCGTGGATCTGGCATATTTCTGCTCTCTCCAGTTGAAGCAGCTAAGCAACTTTGCATGGTGAACTGAGTTCAAAACTTTTTAAATCTGTGCCGAAGCTTTAAATTTGACGTAATCAAACACAAGGAACCACTGCAAGCATATCAATGTGGGGTAATTATTGTCTTTTTTTTTTTACACATATGGTAAGTACTGAGGGATTCCCGGGAGCTCAAGGCCAAAACTGTTGCTATCAAAAGGAGGGCTTCATGGATGGCTGTAGAATGCCTACATGTTCATTGTTATTCCTAAGAATGTTGTTGGACACTCAGGGGTATATTACCAACAACTAGCGATAATTATCGCTATGTTGGTTTAGCGGCGATATTTTTATCGCTGAGCTGCGGCGATTTTTATCGCTTAGGAACCTTGCTATCATCAAGGTATATCTCCTAATCGATAAAAATCGGCCGAAATGCATGAATATCACCAAAAAGTCCGCGATATTCATGCATTACCGAGCTAATGCTCTTAGCCATGTTATCCACCTACCATTGGATAACATGGCTAAGAACTGCTCAGGGGCAGGTGTTAGCTTTTGGAGATATTCGTGCTTAGCGCGAATATCTCCAAAAGTTGGTGATAGGAGATAGCGATGTTAGCGACTGTTTCCAGTCGCTAACATCTTGGCACGACCACTTTGCATGTAATTAGTGATAAATAACACTGACATGCAAAGCGGGGCCCAAGATGGTCGCTATCTCCTACTAGCTGTCACTAACTGGTGTTAGCGACAGCTAGGTAATAGGGAGAACATTTTATCTCCGCTTTCTTGGCTTTTAAAGCCAAAAAAGCACAGATAAACCCCCTTGATAATATGCCCCTCAATTCCTTATGGCTAATACGCAATTTTCAAAATTGGCAATTGCAAACTTATTGATCTTCACGACTATTTAAGTACTTTCAGCATACATACATGAAATGCTTCTAACAGGTTAGTGTGCCAATGGAAGGACATAAAGATTGAATAGCAGGGATAATGGGGTAGACCCTGGGGACCACGAGTACTGGTCAGAAGGCGAGCAATAAGAGTTGGCTACTTTGACTCAGTTGAACCGTGTGCTTGGGAGCCATGTTAGAACCATGCTCTGGACACCGAGGTTGCCCAGGTAAGTCAAGAGGATGTGGTGATCTACGGTGTCGACTTTCTCTGGCACCAGTATCTCACATTCTCTCAAATGTAGAAAAAAAGTGTCATGATGCACCTGACAATTATCTGTTTGCTTGTCCAAAATAGACATTCATTTCAAGGTATCTCTCAATTTGTAGAACCTCTACTGGTCATTAAAAAAATTGACTGCTACATGAGGTTTATTATGGGTAGACCTTTAAATGTTTTGTATCTTTTATACTACACGACGTGCCTCATTAGAAAGCTATGGGCTTAACAACAGTTTGTACATTTGCTTTGAAAAGTATAAAGTTGCTAACATATCTAGCTGACATTGCAGCATATCAAACACAAAAGCAGAGCTTATTAAATGCACTTGAATTTTTATTCAGAGATTTGCTCGTGATGGCACTTGGGCTATTTTGAAACATAAAGGTGCAAAAATGTGAAGTTGATTTGAAACTTCTATGGCACTTCATGTGATTCAAGAATCAAATTAAGAGCCTGGTCACATCATAAACCTAATTAATGAACGTTGCGTGGCACCTTGTTCAACTTCTCACGTGTTTATTCTTATTCTAATGAGGTTTATAATGAGAGGCAATGCAAAATAATTTATTTAAAACCAATTGTACTATTTTAAATGTGTCGGTTTTCTCTTGTAAACAATTCAAAGTAAACAACTTTTAATAGAAAATGCAATAATTGCAATTATATGTGGTTCTCAAAATGCATAATTACTGCACAAACGATCTGTGTATAAATGTATCCATAAAATGTACACTGAAAAACTTATTTACGTGTTTTATGCATCTAATAGTGCAATTATTTTATTATATCAATACATTTTGGACTATGTCACTCACAAAACTTGCAGTGTCAATCAAACATAACTCATTAAATGACTTACACTTACCCCTAGAGTTCTTAATGGCAGTGGTTGCCACATATTTTGGGCATGAAGCTATTCACAGTCCGTCAACTGACCGAACTGTTCCTAGGAATGGTTAATTTCATAAAATGCAATATATGCGTGGTCAATTCACATTATCGCCTTTTCTTTGGCTCCCATGTACCATATTCACTTAACCCATATTCTCATCAATCAATTGTGAGTTTTTGTATCCCTAAATGTAATAGTAATTCAGGAAAAGGCACAAACTGCAAATTTAAAGATGTAGTAGACAATCAGGTCCCATGTAATAAGCTTCAGATTTGCTAAGTCGTTAGTAGCATTGTAGCATTATGATATGAAGGTACCAGGTGGGCATGGCTTGTACCCGAGGAAGTTAGCGGTGTCCGAGTGGCATTCTGCCGGACGACGGAAGAGGAGGACGACTTGGTGGCGGTTTCCCTTGTCGAAGACTCTTTACCATGCAAGCATTGTGCTCGCTTAAGGCGCAGTACCAGTATTCAGCATTTTCGTGTCGGAAGGAAATGCACACCACAATTGAAAGCAGTGAGGAGTTTCTTCTCACAGAGGCGTCCGCCATTTTATGAGAACGGCATGACAAGGACAGATGAGATGAGATGAGATGCTGGGAAGCTCTGCCTTCCACATTTCAGTTTAAAAAAATATGTAGTTTTGCTTCCCTCATCCTCTCACAATGCTCTTTCTCCACTTGTCACTCATTATGGAAATACTTGCTCAATATTACATTACAGGATTTTTCTCAGATGACTAAATATATTTTTGATAAATGTGTGAGGAAATATAACAATATTTGACATTGCATGGACTTTTC
Organism: Lissotriton vulgaris; assembly: GCF_964263255.1. Classification (NCBI taxonomy): domain Eukaryota; kingdom Metazoa; phylum Chordata; class Amphibia; order Caudata; family Salamandridae; genus Lissotriton; species Lissotriton vulgaris. The sequence continues at coordinate 805,297,947 of NC_141691.1, forward strand.
TTCAATCCACACATATTTAACTCGTCTCCTCAGAATGTGAATTATTTTTCAGCATTAACATTTATATTTTCTGCTTTTGAGGAGTGGCACATTCTATAATACCTATTGGTTGAAAGACTGCCTTTGACCTAGTCCCCAGGTGCAAACTATGGTTGGTGCTTAAATGGGCATCCCACCACCAATCCTTAATCTGGTTGTTCGGTTACATGAAGGGAACTACGTACAATTGACTGATCGCATCCCAGTTAGCCGGGGAGTTTGACTAGGTTCTGGGAATTGGGTCCAACTGAAGAGGCCCTAAACGTGAAAGCACAATGACGCTCCTTCTTCCTCTTCAACATTGTTTTACTGTATGTTTTATTATTCCAACGTTGTAATAATTGTTTCTTATTACTTATCTGCTGAATTTTATATTGCTCTTTTGTCATAGCCACTTATTAATGAACTGCGTGTATGTATTTATCGGTAATACATTGTTGCTTCAATTGTTTATTTTTATACTTGGCATCTTTTATAGTTTTTATGACATGAGTTGTCGAAATAAAGCTTATACAATAAACAATAATACCTTCACTGCTGGTCCTAGTGAACTATTGACTTATTTCCTTTTCCTTATTGTGACTCCTGAACTGCAGTCCTTTCTCCATCAAGATATGACACTAACTCGCTAACTACCTTAATGAATGGACCATTGTTTTTATTTCTTATTTATGGGTAGACTGAAAATACTCAAAGTAACACCTCAGTGCTCCTCTCATAGGTATACTAAAAATGCCTCTGCGATATCACAGGACTTAACACTGGAGGATTTGTGTACCCCTGCACATAGAAGCAACACCGCTTCCTCCTTCTCATCTTCCACAACAGCTCCCTCGTCACTTGTTGCAGGGAAGGTATCAACTAAGAGACTTAAAGACTTACCCTCTTCTACAAAATCTATTGCTTTTGTATCAATGGATCTTCTTTTGAAAGAGATCAGGGCCTTCTATCCCTACATGGAGGAGACAAATGAAAAACCACAGCCTCTTAGTGACAGATGGTCTCATATGGAAGAAAGAATCTCAACAGCTGAGCAACACATTACAACTCTTACTGAAACTACTTACAAAGTAAATGATGTTCAGATACATGTTTCTGTTCTGCAAAAACAAGTTGAAGGCCTCGAAAACCAAAACAGAAGAAACAATGTACGTATATATTGTCTCCCTTATGGTACTGCAGGTATGGACATTTTCAAATCCTTCCTTTCTAAATTATTTAGCCTGCCAGAGGTGCCCTTTCTCAACATCGAACCAGCACACAGATTGGGTCATCAACCTACAGATACTTCTACTTTCCAAAACTCTAGAGGAATTATTCCTTAATTCTTGGAATATATACACCTACTCAAAGTAATTTCCACAGCCGAATATATGAAATGCATTTTGTGGTAAGGCTATAATATTTACTTCTCTCAAGACTACATCAAAAGTACTGTAAAAAAATGCAGAGATTTTCAAATATGCAGCCAACGGTTTGCTCTGTTGGTCTTGTTTTCTTCTTCAAAGGGCCTTTAAAGAATAAACAACAATCTATGATGATCCCATTCAACTGAAGGTATTTCTTGAGTTGTAAAGTTGAAAATATGGATATTTCAAGAGCCCCTGAATCCTAATTTATTCCTATTATAATATTCACTTAATGAAGCATTGGTTTTGTTAGTTAGTTTTTAGATATATAGCTCAGAAAAAAATTGAATATTGACAGAACTCAGGGCCTATTGAGCAAAGATTAAACCAATTTTCTCAGTACAGAGTCACCGGTATTGCCCATTCTGTTTTTCCTCTCCAGCGTACACAAGAACACTGTCCCCATTCCGGCCGCCCCATCATCACTGCAAGAAAAAGCATGTGTGAAAACATATCAAAATACGAGGACTTTTTCCTCCAGGATTTAGTCTCAAGTCAACCTTCATATTTAAAGGATACCAGAGACTTTTTGTTAAAAATGAAAGACATTTCTTGGCACAATGATTATTTACTAATATCACTTGACATCACGTCCCTGTACACCAGCATTCTCCACAGTGACGGACTAGTTGCCTGCAAGCCCTTTCTTGATAAGAGACCAATATAATGCCACAAACATAATGAAATGCTTCTTCGTCTTATCGATTGGTGCTTACCACATAATTTCTTTATGTTTAACAAATCTTTGTACCAACAACTCAGGGGAGTAGCTCTGGGGGCCTGTTTCCCACCCCAGCTACGCATGTCTTCATGTAAGCTGGTGGAAGGAACAGGTCCTCCGGGTCAAGCACTCAACTGCATGATAGGGAAACATTTTCACTTGGCTCAGGCACATAGATGATGTATTTTTAATATGGAAAGGCAACACTGAGAGTGCCAGGTCATTCATTACAGAGATTAACACCAACAACCTTAGCAACCCATCCATCGAGTTCCTTGATGTCACACTCTCCATTTCCAATGGCACAATGCACTCAAAACTACACAGGAAGCCCGCTGCAGGTAACTCTGTCCTACACGCCTCAAGTTTTCACCCGAGACACCTAATAGCTAGTATACCCAATGGGGAAATGCTCCAAATGCGTAGGATCTGTAGTTCCACTGATGACCTGACTGAGTATCAAAGGAAGGCATCCAACAGATTTAGAACACGTGGGAACTCCAAAACCAAAATCAACAAAGCAATTGAGAGAGATAATGCGAAACCTCGTGATGAACTCCTCACAGGAACTCTCACACTAGAGCCCGACAGTTTTAGTACCCAAAAGCTGAGCAAACACAAACAGTCAGCACAAGGCTGATCATCACACACAACACTTAAGAAAGAGCTGTCAGAGCAGTCAAAAATAGACACTGGGGAATCATCAGATCTGATCCAACTTTGGGTTCCCTAGTTGCTTCTTACCCTGATATCACATACAAACGCGCTTGCTGCATACATGACACAATAATAAAAAACAGCCAGGAATTAATCAAGACAGCCAACTGTTTAACTGATTGGAAAGGGTTCTTCAAATGTAATAGCTGCAGAACCTGTAAATTTGTCAAGAACATCACGCAGTTAGATTCTACCTTCAGGTTAGCACCACTAGTCATTAAACACCACAGAACAGAATTTGCCATTTACATTCTTGAATGTGAATGTGGTCTTCGTTATATCGGAAGTACCAAGCTGCCAGTTCATATGCGCATCTTACAACACCTTAGAGCCACTGTAGCCAGGCACTTCAAGGAGTTACATCACAACAACATGGAACACCTCAAATACTTGGTTATTGATTGTATACCCACACTAAGAAGAGGTGGTAACCAAGAAAAACTGTTACGCCAAATGGAAAGTAAATACATTCTTCAATTTAACACCAAGACACCGCCCATCCTCAATACGAGTGACGACCTACACCATTTTCTGTAATATTCAATAACAGTTTTCCCATCTGTCTTTTGACCTTCTAACATTGTTTGTATTAAAACACGCCACTTTAGTAGCATAACACTAGCTGGATAACTTTGTTTACCTATTTCCACTACATACTAAGTGGAGCAGTTTACATGTGGTCCTTTTTGCATTTGTGCATCTTTAGTATTTTCATAATGATGAGATTTGTCTGCCCTCTACATGTTTGCAACCTAATTCTATGTTTAGTAATTTTCAGTGAACTGCCATGGCAGTAATCACACATTGAGTAGTTTGTCCAGCTCAAGGTGCATCTTTATATGTAGCACATATATTTAGTATGTCCTTGTTTTTTAAACCACTGTCATCATAGATTGGAGGGGATTTTTATCATGCACTAACAGCACCACCATTAGCATGTCTCTTCTTTCCTCTCCAATGCACTCCCCTTATCCCTCTCACCCACCTCTTTAATAGGAATTTCTCACTGTAGTAGTCGTCTGCCCTCGCATACAACTAAGCACTTTTTAAGGCACAATTCACACTGCATTGTGCATTTAGGCATAAAGGATATGATACTACTCAGCCCCGAGTACTCCTACACGGAATACTCTAACCTTTGTTCACAACCATCTAAGCCTTTTAACTATGCACAACATCACATACCTGACACTGTGTTTTGAACTGTCGTTGGCATCCTGTGGCCACTTCAGCCCGATTTCTCACGGGTATGTTGACCGTCTGGCATGTCATTTTGTTGCGATTAATCATTTACATAGAAGGCTATTGTGCCTTCATTCGCCTTTATACGTACTTGCTTTCTCTCTGCAGTAGGGGTAACTCTTTAGCCAGTGTCTCGCATCATTTAAGTAGATCCTCACTTGAGAACATCGCTGCTTTAGGATATTTAACTACAATAGTTAATAGTCTGTCCTCTATGTTTTTCCATGCCGATCAATGTCACAGATATGTTGCTTTTCTCCTATCAGTAAAACAACACGCACGCTTTATGTAATAAAATGTGGTAAAATGCCTTCTCATTGTAACTGACATGGTAACAAGACTACTCCACTCACCTGTATATATTTCTCCCATGACTTCATAGCGCTCTATTTGATCAAAGCTGCATGTCTGGCAGCCGAAACGCATCATTTGGACCTTGATGCTTGAATACACTTCTATCTACTTTCATACCAGCTTTAGGAGTCTGTGCCCTGGTGTTGCACCGTTGTGGATGCTGTTACTTTGGGATATATATATATACCGCTCCAAATCTCCTCCCCAGCCGGGAAAGAAAAGGCAGCACTCATGGGGTGTTTCTCAAATTATTCCAAATTTATTTCGCTTCTCACAGACGCGTTTCGGGTCAAGCCCTTTATCAATGTGTCAACACGAATGTTACACGGAATCTCATTTTAAAGTGCAACGTGCATTCTCATTATGGAAATTAAGGTAGGACTGCTCATCAAAATAGTACAAGCTCCATCTTGGAATGTGCAAATTAGGCAAAGTACTGTTCATACATTTCATAATCGAAATCAATATATATACAAACAACAATATCAAAATTGTCAACAATTCATACATATCGCCGTGGATCGGCTACCCCGGCTCCTATTATTTGGAACCGCAAAGTGCATTGTTTGATAATGCTGTGAATCGGCAACACCCATCTTATAACTCAACAATTATGCTCAGAGAAAAATTTCAAATGACATTTGAATGACATTTCTAAAACCAATCTTATATGTCAATAAATCAAACTCTATCATTGAATGTTTTTTACACATATAAATGTCTCTAAGAGGGAGCTTTCAAAAATGATATAATAGCAAAGCCTAATATAAAACACATCTCCAAATCTAAAGATCTTGTCGTGGATCGGCTATGGCGATTCCTATCACTCTTGGCTCTATGACCAATTATGGTCTCATATATCGTGACAAGGGTAATTTCCTGCGGTGGTGATGTCTCCGAGACACTTAGTTCGATCCTTCTTGTCTCACTCGACCTTTGCCTTTCCTCTAGCATTTCCCCTGTTGCTGGGCCAGATGCTTGAAGGTCATCTAATTTATGTTGTTGTCTTTCTTTTTTCCTCCTAGTTCTCTTCCTTATAGTAGAGGCACTACAATTAGGCGAGGTCTTGCTTTCCCCGGTTGACTCATCAGCACTGCTAGCTTCGCTAGCATCATCCACCCAATCCCCATCAGACGATTTTTCAGAGTGAGTAGAAATTTTCACCAGACTCTGGTACTGACAAAGTTCCTTGTGAGCCGAGCTCTTTTTACGTTGATTCACTACAGTATCGATGTCTTTTGAGACTGCTTCTCCATGGGCATTACCCTCGTCGGTATCCTGTTCTTGTTCCTGCGTCTCTTGAGATTATACTGATTGTACATTATTTTGTACGATATCCAAAATGTCTGTGCGCACCGCGGGTATACCCTCATGTTGTGCCAGGGAGCCTGATATCATTACTGAGTTTGTAGCTAATGCCCCAGGCAAGATGGCGTCCGTGGCGTGGGCTGTGTGAGCAGCTCTTTCCTCTCCTCCTGTCCCCGGACTATCTAGACGAACGGCGGTGCAAAATGGCTTGAGATGTACCTGTGCTGAGCCGTTGGGGTCGTGAGTCTTGACCGACTGGTGGAGCCTGGGGAGTTTGTACCCGCGTTTGGTGGGGCCCGGCGACGGAGTGAAGCGGCACCACTTGAGGAGCTGCTCTGGTCGGCTGAGGCAGGCGGTTTGATACACCCGACTCCGCGGCTGTACTGAGAGCCCGCTGTGCTGTGCTGTGCTGTTCTGAGAGCCCGGGAATCGGAAAACTCAAACCCAGGTGCGGTTTGTTTCACTGTCAGAGACTGCGGCACCTGGGAAAAAAAAGAAAAAAACGGCAGAGTGAAGGGGAATTGTTTGCTGAAGCTTGACACGGCTGACACGGCTGACACGGCTGACCTCGAGGCTTAGAACCTGGGGAATTGAAGAACCCGAGCCGGATACGGAGCGATCCGGGCAGTATGAGTATGCGAGCAGTTTGGAGCTTTGAAATATGACTTTAGGAAGCGGAGGCTTTGGAGGAAAATCGTGCAGCATTTGGATTGCCTCCGGACTCAAGTGATACAGAGATACCAGCCACAACAAAGTAATAAAAGTGAGTAAATTTTGCGAGCCTTGTAACAAACTGCAATAACTGTATCAGTTGGATAACTCGAATGCCGTGTGAACGAATTGCGTTATGGCGCAGGACGCCGCTTTGGAGATCCCCCCTTCTGCTTCTTCTCGGTGGACCTGAAAGCCGAGTAGTTCGTGGTCGAGGTGGCAGGGTCATAAAAAACAAGATAATGCAGGGGAAAGGAGCAGAGAAAGGGAGTGAGTCTACTGTAGTGAGAGTGACTAGACGTGGAGGTAAAAATAAGGAGCCAGGTACGGGGGCTAATATGGAAAACCCAAACGATACAGTTGTAAAGTCTGTAAAGGCAACTACACGGAGTGAAATACCTAAGGACCTATGTACAGATGGAAATACTGAATGGGAGAATAATGAGAGTGTAAGAGAATCTGAGGATGCTTTAGATACCTCAGAACCAACTACTGCCAACACTATGGGAGCCAGGGAGAAAAAAACAGTGGAGAAAGGAAAGGGTCCTGTGGCTCCTCGCTCTCTGAAGAAAGGGACTCAAAATCTTACACTTCCCGCAATGTTTGAGAGGCAAAGTGCTCGGAATAACGACTGTTTAGTGGAAACAGCAATAATAAGTATGTGTTTCCATAAGTGATTGTTTAAGAGAGTAAGTATGTGTAAGTTTCCTTAGAAGTAAGGTGGTAGTGTGTGTATAGCTGTATATGCAAATAAATGGATGTTCAATAGTTTATTTGCATGTGTGATTATGTGTGTGAGTAACTTTTGGATGACTGTCGGTGTGTAACAGGATGTATAGGTGTTTCACTACATATGATGAGTGAATATATGTATGAGTGACTACATAGAACTGTTGGTGAATGGGTGGATGTGTATATAGATGGTGGTATTACTGAATTGGTTGTTGTAACTGGTATGGGTATCTCTATTTTTTTGAAAATTTTAGTTTCTATTTTTGAATATGTGTTTCAAGGGTTACATTACACTGAAAGGAGGTCTGTCACTCTGTCACAAGGATGGTGTCATCAGTAATGTCATGAGTGATGTCACTGACCATGTCATGAGTGATGTAATATGTGACGTCATCAGCAGTGCATTGCAGGCGCGCAAGTTATAGTGAGTCCAATTAACTAAAACGTGGGAATTTCAATGGTTTTATGTCAGTAAAATTTCCAGCGAACTATAACTGGTGTCAAACCTATGGTTTTTTCAGTGAATTTAAAAGGCTTTTTAAATGCTAATTCCTAACTATAACTGGTGTGAAACCTATCGTTTTTTCAGTGAATTTCATAGGTTTTTTAAATGCTAATTCCTAACTATATAAGGCCTGAAACCTATGTTTTTTTCAGTGAATTTCAAAGGTTTTTTTAATGCTAATTCTAACTATATAAGACCTGAAAGCCCACCAGGAATCTCCAGTATGCGCCAGAGGACTGCATTGCAGAGAGGTGTAATGAAGCCACACCCCTTTATACACCTCTCTGCAACGCAGCCCCCGTGCATGTTTGAAGAGGGGGAACTAATTCCCCTTGCATACTGGGGGCCCCTGGGGGCCAACTAGCCCACCTGGAACCTCCAGTATGCGCCAGGGGGCTGCATTGCAGAGAGGTGTAATGAGGCTATGCCCCTTTTTAAACCTCTCTGCAACGCAGGCCACTGGCGCATTTGCAGAGGGGGAACTAATTCCCCTTGCATACTGGGGGTCCCTGGGGGCCAACTAGCCCACCAGGAACCTCCAGTATGCGCCAGGGGGCTGCATTGCAGAGAGGTGTAATGAGGCTATGCCCCTTTTTACACCTCTCTGCAACGCAGGCCACTGGCACTTTTGCAGAGGGGGGACTAATTCCCCTTGCATACTGGGGGTCCCTGGGTCATATCAGCCCAAACACCGATATTCTGAACGATTGAAAATGACTTTTCTTGAGAAACGTTTGGATTTGGATTATCATGTCCTATACTTTGGAATTTTTGAAAGACTGACTTTGAGGATGCTATAAATTACTCAAGTCTGCCCGAATTGTGTGGGTAAAATTGATCCCTAGTCACTTTGAATAAGAATGTACTTACGTCTCGTCTAACATTTGGAAGAAATATCTAGTTATATGACAACAGGATACCGACATAACTTGAAGGAAATAAGAACGCCCTGAAGAAGTTCTGTTGTACAGAACAAAACGTTTCGGCTGGCTGTACTACATAAACTTAAGGAAAATAAAAGCATTTGAATATACACCAAGATTCAGCGCTGCAATAAGGATTCTAAGTGATATGATTTGATTGGACTTATTGTGCAAGTGGTGCTGTGCCAAACTTTGGAATATTCTCCACTACTCTCTACTACTTACTCTCTCCTACACCACTACTCTCAAATACTCATTCTCTACTACTCATTCTCTACTACTCTACTACTCTCTACTACTTTCTCTCTACTACTCACTCCCTACTACTCACTATCTACTACTCTCTACTACTCACTCTCTACTACTCTCTCTCTACTACTCACTCTTTACTACTCACTCTCTACTACTCTCTACTACTCACTCTCTACTTCTCACGCTCTACTACTCTCTACTACTCACTCTCTACTACTCTCTCTCTACTACTCACTCTCTACTACTCACTCTACTACTCACTCTCTACTACTCACTCTCTACTACTCTCTCTCTACTAGTCTCTTCTACTCACTCTACTACTCACTCTCTACTATTCTCTCACTCTGCTACTCACTCTGCTACTCACTCTCTACTACTCTCTACTACTCACTCTCTACTACTCACTCTCTACTACTCTCTACTACTCACTCTTTACTCCTCTCTACTACTCACTCTCTACTGCTCTCTACTACTCACTCTACTACTTACTCTCTACTACTCTCTACTACTCTCTACTACTCACTCTACTACTCTCTACTATTCACTCTCTGCTACTCTCTCTACTGCTCTCTACTACTCACTCTCTACTCTCTACTACTCACTCTCTACTCTCTACCTCTCTACCTCTCTAGAACTTCTCTCTCTACTAGTCTCTACCTCTCTACCGCTACCTCTCTACCTCTACCTCTCTACCTCTACACCTCTACCTCTCTACCTCTCTCTACACGCACACATATATATATATATGCATATATATGCATATGCATTTATATATATGTATGTGTATGTATATATATATATACCTACATATATAAACATATATAATCTGTATATCTATATAACTACAAATATAAATGCATGCATACGTATACATATATGCATACAGATGCATGTTATTTACATGAAAGTTTGAACAACACTAATAAAAGCAAAGCTAAAAAGCCACCTCATTACAAACAGAATGGCTTTAACTTAAACGAGGGCGAGATCTATTGCATTTTCAATGCTTGTTTACTTTGGTTCCATCAAGAAGGCATTCAGATGTGTCACACATTTGCCATAAATTCTGAATGTTAGCACTCTGGTTCCTCATTAGATCACTGTAGTAAAGCTACTGCTCACCAGGGAAGTCTACTGCTGGTATTCAAAGTGCATGTTTCAGTCTGCATGTCAGAATTTTTTTAATGAAATAGAAGAGGATTTGAGAAGTCACTCAAAATGATCCCTAATTTTTCTTTCTGAAGCACTAATCATACTTTCTATGGCTGTACTTGGGCTACATCTGGGTGATATTTGGGCTACATTTAGGCTCTTTTGTCTCTGGTGGCCATCTTGGGAGACTGTATGTCAGAATTGTTTAATGAAATTGAAGAGGATTTGAGAAGTCACTCAAAATGTGCCCTAATTTTTCTTTCTGCAGCACTAATCATACTTTCTATGGCAAAATATACCCCCTCATTTTATTCCTTTTTAAATTAAATGTTTTAAGAGTTACCACTTGATTCCAATCAAGATGGCTTCAGGTGTGCCATACCTTTGTAATAAGTAGGACTGTTAGCGCTCTAGTTGTTCTTTAGAACACTCTGGGACATTCTGTCATTGGGCTATACTTGGGCTACATCTGGGTGATATTTGGGCTACATGTGGGCTCTTTTGTCTCTGGTGGCCATCTTGGGAGACTGCATGTCAGAATTTTTTTATGAAATATAAGAGGATTTGAGAAGTCACTCAAAATGTGCCCTAATTTGGGCTTCAGGTGTGCTATACCTTTGTAATAAGTAGGACTGCTAGCGCTCTAGTTGTTCTTTAGAACACTCTAGGAGGCTGCAGTAGAACACAAAGGATTCAACTCACAGTCTCTGTCCTTGTTGGATGTACATGTTTTACTGAGAATGTCAGACTTCATTCTCACATGACTGAGAAAGATAATGTGAATTTACAGAAAATATGCTTTCAGTTTAGCTTATAGATCCCCTTCCAAACCACTGTGGGAAAATCATGAGATATTAGATTTCTTTCAAACATGATTCATGATATCACAGCAGAAGGATTTTTCACATGGTAAAATCACCTTAGAACACACCACAATTCCTAAAATGAGTATGGTACCATCAACAAAAGATTTATAATGTAACTAAAGTCCTAAAACCCTCTATTAACTACAATGCTTTTTAATGAGGTGTTATCATGTATATTGGTCCCAAGATGGCTGCCAACACTTCTTGGATGAAGTGCTGACAGCCAATCAGATCAGATGTGTGGTTAGGCTTCGCCCAGATATATATATTTGTTTGAACCTAAATTACTCAAAATCCACTGGAGCACATATCTTGAGACATAGCAAAGGCACATCGGGCTACCAGTCAAGTCAAGTCAAGTCAAGAGATTTATATAGCGCGCTACATACCCATAGGGTCTCAAGGCGCTTGAGGAAGGGTGGGGAATTTTTTGTCGAATATCCAAGTTTTAAGTTGCTTTCTGAATGCTAGGTGGTTCTGAGTAAGGCGAAGGTGAGTGGGAAGAGAGTTCCAAGTTTTAGCTGCCAGGTGGGAGAAGGATCTACCTCCCATGGTGGTTTTGTTGATGCAAGGTACAGTGGCAAGGGCTTGATTGGAGGATCGTAGCTGACGGGAGGGGGTGTAGAAGGACAGTCGTGTGTTGAGGCATTCGGGTCCAAGTTCGTAAAGTGCTTTGTGTGCGTGGGTAAGGAGGCGGAAAGTAATCCTCTTATTTACGGGGAGCCAGTGGAGGTTTTTCAGGTGACCAGAGACGTGTTCTTTACGCGGGATGTCTAGTATGAGCCTGGCTGAAGCGTTCTGGATGCGTTGGAGTTTTTTCTGGAGTTTTACGGTGGTGCCGGCGTATAGGGTGTTTCCGTAGTCCAGACGGCTCGTGACCAGTGCGTGGGTGACCGTTTTTCTAGTTTCGGTGGGGATCCAGCGAAATGTTTTTTTGAGCATGTGAAGAATGTTGAAGCAAGATGATGAAACGGCGTTGACTTGTCTGGTCATCGAGAGTGAGGAGTCCAGGATGACGCCCAGGTTCCGTGCGTGGTCCGTCGGGATGGGTGCTTTTCCAAGGGCCTCTGGCCACCAAGAGTCATCCCAGGCGGAGGGGGAGGTGCCTAAGATGAGGACTTCTGTTTTGTCTGAGTTCAGTTTCAGACGGCTGTGCTTCATCCACTCGGCTACTTCTTTCATTCCTTCGTGTAAGTTGGTTTTGGCGGTGTTAGGATCTTTGGTGAGTGAGAGGATCAGTTGAGTGTCGTCAGCGTAGGAGATGATGTTGAGGTTGTGTTGGCGAGCGATGGCCGCAAGGGGGCTCATGTATACGTTGAAGAGGGTGGGGCTGAGTGACGATCCTTGTGGCACGCCGCAGATGACTTCAGAGGCCTCTGACTTGAATGGTGGGAGGCGGACTCTCTGGGTTCTTCCGGTGAGGAACGAGGTGATCCATTCCAGTGCTTTTCCTTGGATTCCGACGTTTCTGAGGCGCTGTAGAAGGGTGCTATGACAGACTGTGTCGAAGGCAGCGGAGAGGTCGAGGAGGATGAGGGCGACTGTGTCTCCGTTGTCCAGTAGAGTTCGAATGTCGTCTGTTGCTGCGATAAGTGCGGTCTCAGTGCTGTGTTTGGCTCGGAAGCCGGACTGTGAGGAGTCGAGGGATTTGTTTGTTTCAAGGAAGGTGGCGAGCTGGTTGTTGACAGCTTTCTCGATGACTTTGGCCGGGAATGGAAGGAGCGAGATGGGGCGGTAGTTTTTGAGTTCGGTGGGGTCAGCTGTGGGTTTTTTCAGAAGGGCGCTGAGTTCTGCGTGTTTCCAGCTTTCCGGGAAGGTGGCGGAGTTGAGGGAGCAGTTGATGACATCTCGGAGGTGTGGTGCTATGATGGAGTCTGCTTTGTTGAAGATGTGGTGAGGGCATGGGTCAGTTGGGGATCCTGAGTGGATGGAGTTCATCAGGCGGATGGTGTCCTCAGTGGAGATTGGGTTCCAGTCGTTAAGGATGTTCAAGGGGGGTGGAAGTCCTGCAGAAGGTTGGGTGGGTTGGTCTCCGGGTCGGTTGTCGAAGCTGTTGTGGATGTCTGCGATTTTGTTGTGGAAGAAGGAAGCTAGGGAGTCGCAGAGGGCTTGGGGGGGGGGTGATGTCGTTGGAGTTGGCTGAAGGGTTGGTAAATTCTTTGACGATGTTGAATAATTCCTTGCTGTTGTGGGCGTTGTTGTCTAGTCGGTCTTTGAATGCGGCTTTCTTGGCAGACCGGATTAGTTGGTGGTGTATGCGGGTGGCGTTTTTGAAGGCGTCCCTGGTGCTGGTGTTTGGGTCTTTTTTCCAGGCCTTCTCGAGGGAGCGACAGAGTTTCTTAGATTTCTTAAGATCATCGTTGAACCAGGAGGCGTTTTTGCTGCCTAGTTTGATTTGACGTTTTTTCAATGGTGCTAGGGTGTCGGCGCTGTTGGATAGCCATTGGGTGAGGTTAATGGCTGCTTGGTCGGGGTTTGAGGAGTGGGCAGGGGTGTTTTGAAGAAGCGATGAGGAGATCTGGTCGATGGTGATTTTGTTCCAATTTCTTCGCAGAGTGGGTTGAGGATGGTTGTGTATTGTGATCTTATTGTAGATAAAGTGAACGCAGCTGTGGTCCGTCCAATGAAGAGTTGTGGTGTGACTGAATGAGACATGTTTGCTGGAGGTGAAGATCGGGTCGAGTGTGTGATCTTCAATGTGAGTGGGAGTAGTGACAAGTTGTTTGAGTCCGAGGTTGGCGAGGTTGTCCAGAAGGGTGGTGGTGTTGATGTTGTTGCTCTTTTCCAGGTGGAAATTGAGGTCTCCCAAAACAATGTAGTCCTCGGAGGGGATGGCGTGTGGGGTGATAAAGTCAATGATGTCGTCGCTGAATTGTGCCCGGGGTCCTGGGGGCCGGTAGAGGAGGGTGCCTCTGAGTGTGGTCTTGGGGTCGGTGTGGATCTGGAAGTGGAGGTGTTCGGCGCTGGCAAGGTTGACGTCTGAGCTGGTTGAGATGCGGATGGAGTTCTTATGGACGATAGCGATGCCTCCTCCTGTTTGCTTGATGCGGTCCTTACGGATGATCTTGTATCCTTCCGGGATGGCAATGGTGATGTCTGGGGCTGAAGAGGCATTCATCCATGTTTCAGTTAGGAAGGCGACGTCCGGTGAGATGGTGTCTAGTAGATTCCAGAGGTCGATGGCGTGCCTGTGGACTGAGCGGGTGTTGAGCAGGATGCATTTTAGGTGGTTGGTGTCAGGTCTCTGTTTGGTGTTGGTGGATGAGGAGTTGGTTTTGGTGCCGTCGAACTTGCAGGAGTTGCAAGAGAAGGGTCCGTGGGTGTGTCCAGGAGCGGCTTGGACGCAGTTGGGGGAACGGCCGGGGTTAAGGGCTAGGAGGGTGGTGGCATCGTAAGTGATGCGAGTGGGCTGGGCATTGCGGGAACCAGGGGGTCTGGCGCTGGGCGCGGGCCAGGCGCGGACGGGCGTAGACGGGCTTACCTTTGGAGCACCTTCGGCGCGGCCGTAGCGCGTGGACGCTGCTCGTTGGTTCATCTGCTTCAAATGGAGATTGGAGGGGGGCGGGGCATGGGAGGGTCAGCTGGGAGGCGGGATCTAGGTGCAGGGAGGGTCTGGGACGGGCCAAGGGGTCAATACAAAATGGCTGCAAGGTAAACAGATGCACGAAAGTGAAATATCCAAAGCGCTACACACCTCGAGGTGCACCACAATGAAAGCGCTAGCAGAGGTTTATGTGAGGTAAGTAGCGTTATACACAGAGCTATTTGTAGTCAATGTCAGTTGTTCAATAACATGAGCGCTGCACACAGCTAATCAAAATTAAATGCTGGCAGAAGTCACGAGCGCTGCACACAGCTAATCAAAATGAATGAAATGCAGGCAGAAGTCACGAGCGCTGCACACAGCTAATCAAAATGAATTAAATGCAGGCAGAAGTCACGAGCGCTGCACACAGCTAATCAAAATTAAATGCTGGCAGAAGTCACGAGCGCTGCACACAGCTAATCCAAATGAATGAAATGCAGGCAGAAGCAACGAGCGCTGCACACAGCTAATCAAAATGAATGAAATGCAGGCAGAAGTCACGAGCGCTGCACACAGCTAATCAAAATTAAATGCTGGCAGAAGTCACGAGCGCTGCACACAGCTAATCAAAATTAAATGCAGGCAGAAGTCACGAGCGCTGCTCAACGCTAATCTAATGAGCTGTAAGCGAGATATAAACAGTACAGCAAGTTGAATAGCAGTAGTAAATACTATACCACCAGGAGAGGGAGGTGAAGGGAAACCCATTCAGCCGTTCGGGCTAAAAGTGAGTCCAACAGCCCTATGGAAATTAACATGGGGAAAACACGTTTTGGGACCCCCCTTTTATCTCGGCCCCCGCTTGATGAATCCCCCCCAAACTTTCAGGGAAGGAGCGGAGCGCAGCGTGGAAAATTTAAGGAGAATTACAGGCAGATTCCTCAACCGGCGCCAAAGTTATTCCCAATAGAATGTTGCGGATTTCCTATAGAAAACAACCCTAACTATAACTACCTACTGGCAACCAGTAGGTAATATATATATATATATATATATATATATATATATATATATATATATATATATATATATATATATATATGTATATACGCACAAAATTAATCACGCTGGAAATCAACACACTCCAAGAGAATCAATATTTTAAAGATTTATTGCAAACATCCAATTAAACACCATCAACCACCACCAACGCATTTCAACCCACACGGGTCTTGCTCACGGTAATGTGAGCCCATTCTCCATTTCAAAATGTAAAGTGTTAACCCATTCTTGCCTATTATGAGGCATTATGGGGCATGTAGTGTTCCATGTTTACAATGATTCGTTTGTTTGTTACAAATGTATTAAATGAAGGCGGGTTCTGCCACAGTTCGCGCTGCATGTTGCAATTTCAAAGCTTACAGTAATTAACTTTTTCAAATTGATTTTGGAAATGTTCCAGATCGCTATTTTTGTGATGCACTATTTTGCATTTCTCGGACATGTTCCAAACCTAAATATATATAATTATTTGGAATCTTAGTGTTCCTTTGCTGTTGTTTCAATAGTGCTTTATTGACAGTCCTTGTTTAGTCACATATTCCTTCATTCATGATGTATTTAAGGCATCCACTACTGGTTCACTCTGCATTGCATAGTGCATTGTTTATCTCAGGTGTTGCGCAGGTTTTCCTCAATTTGTTCCTGCTCAGTGCATTAATATTCACCAAATAGTGTACACGTCTTCCCCCGTTGTGTTGCTGCTCAGTGCTCTAAGTGCCCTTCAATATGCACTTGTTTATTCAATAAAGTTTCTATAATTCATTGGATAGTCCATTATTTATGTTTAATAGATAAGTGCTATATATTATAAGGATTGTTTATCTGTTGGTTTTACATCTTTTTAAGCGATCCAAACCAGTTTTTAATTCAATATGCTGTCCAAGTTACTATAACCAGGTGAGGACGGATGCGATATTCACCTTTTGTTGTAGTTGGGTTTTAGGATAATCTACTTTAATATGAACCTCTGGTTTATATTTCTTTAGATCACGTACACGTGGATATGTAAAGATCAAGGAATATGAGGTGAGATTGGTGACTACCTTACTGGATTAGTGTTTGTTGGTATCACAATAATGATAATGAATCTAGGTTACCTGTCAAAAATTTTCTTTACATGGCACAGAACTTTGTAGGGGCATTACTCGAGCCACATTTTGATTTGGAGACTATAATACGGGACGTCGAGATACTTTGTACATATTATACTCGAGGTGAGAAACTTAGATTCTGAAGCTCGAGGATCACTTGAGATTGTGAACTATATAGCTATATATTGATGGTACCTTTATCTAAATGTAGATATTATTTACAGTTGCGAAATGTACGAATTTTTCGTGCATTTTGAAGAACACGAGCACGCGCATTTGAGACCATCTATTATTTAAATAGGGGTGAGTGGATAGATGCTAATTTATTTTGATCTCCATATTGTGAGTATAATGATGTTAGATATCACTTAAGCATTTGAATAATGACAGAATGCAATAGTTGATTAATGAGAGTATAGGTGTATTGAAACTGTTATAGTGATGTATTATTCAGGTTAATGATTAGTTAAGGAGGTCCCTGGGTACTTAAGTTATCCAATATTATTGCCCCATCTTTGATTGATAGTGGAACAGACTTGGCTATGGATAGATTGAACTTTTAGACCACATTAGAAGTTAAATCATCTATGATGTTGTGTACAGTTATTATACTTTGTTCTAATGATGATTTGGATATCTCTTATGTTTCTATAGAGACACACACAGTGATTAGCTATATTGTTGACCTACGGAATACAGTTATTGTACTAACAGCTGAACATAGCAACTTTATTTAGAAACTTTCCTTCTCTTGGTGGTGTTGTGCACAGTGGTGACTTTGGCTCCTTGGTTGTACCGTGTATCTCTTGGTCCATTTTTCTCCTTGACACCTTGATCATGTTTTATGGGTGTTTTCTCTTACGTCTTTTATTGTTCCTTTTTACATCTTTCTTGTTTTTAATGCCTTTCATGGAGATGTTTATAATAGATTGGAATATGTCTTTGTAAAGCTTCCACTGACATATACCTTTTGAAATTCTCTTTGGGTTGCAGCCCTGAGGAAGTCATTGAGCACACACAAGTGCATGACGAAACACGTGTTGGCTGCACTTTGTTTCTTTTGGAATAAAGAAGATCTACTTTGAATTTGGAACACTGACTGTGCATTGTTTTTTCGGAACTTAAGAAGATTTACATTGACTTTGGGATATTGATTGCGAAATATATGGATATGGAGAATTGACTTTTTGCAATGAACTGATGGCTTGTGGATATATTGTTATTCTAATGAATGTTTTGCAGATTATGATCACAAGAGGAATATTTTCTTAGATGCCTGTACCTATTTGGAATTTTTGAATACTGTTTATCAATTACATATTTCTGATTCTTAATCTAATAATACATGGTGCTCAGGGAGTATTCAAATTTTACAAATCTTCAGCTTCTTGTGAAATTCAAGAATTTAACAGGTGGCTCTGATTTGTATGGGCAAGTCACCCCAGGGGAAGGAGGAGTGGGCATGTTCTCCATGCAGGCTGCAATGCAGTCTGCATGGAGAACGGGGAAGGTGCACAACACTGGTTTGGGCTGCTGAAAGGCCGACAAAACAGTCATTGCGCACTTAGGAATGGGCAAACCACTCCTCCCCAGACCCGAGAGCAGAGCAGCCCATTCACCTGCCCCAAAGCAGCAGGACATGAAGCATAAAGGGATAATAACTCTAAGTTATTATCATTTTATGTTTCTCACTAATTAACAGCTATGGGGCGATGCCAGAGGCGCCACTAGAGTGAAATTTAGGGGGGTCCAATAAAAAAATTCCGGGAGGGTTAATTCTTCCAGCAATCAGCAGATGAGATGCAGGGGCCCTAAGAAGGGCTGAAAGAACAACACAGCCTTGTTAACGAGTAAATGGTCTTTTAAAGACCTGTGAAGTACTCGGTGCGGCTGTGTGTGCCTGGGAAGCTGTCTCAGCCCTGTTGCCACACACGACGGGGGGGGGCCTGAAGCCCTTTGAGCCCAATGGGCATTGCGCACCTGGGTGACGCTCCTCTGTCATAGAGGAGGAGCGGCCCCTGCCTTGTAGATAGCTAGCAGATATTAATGGAGCTATTTTCAGGCATAAATGTACATTTACAATAAAAATTGCTTTGTAAATAGGGTTTATCAGTTCTATCTATACTATACGAGTAAAGAATGCTACCTCCAAATGGGAGTCACAGAAAAGCAAAAATGACGGGGCTTCATCATTTCCGGTAAAGGACCTGCTGAATGCCTCCAAACTAAGGGGCTTATTTATTTACAAGCCCCTTGCCCCGCCAGTGCGTCACTTTTAATATGGGAAAAGGTGACGTACTGGCAGCGCAAGGGGCTTGTAAATAAGCCTCTAAATCTGTATCTATTGTGACCTAAAGAAGCCCTCCTGCCCGTTTGGGAATAATAAATCTACCTTTAAAAATGTAGGTCCCTATTCACTAAGGTAAAGTCACACTTTTGGCGTAAGTTTACTATTTTTTTGCTATTCACAAACTCCGAGTGTATTTTTTGTGCAGTATATTTTACCACTGCAGAGGCTGTCCTACGTTTTTTAAATGTGAAGTTCTTTTTATGTGTTGAGTTCTCTGCAGTCGTAACAATACTACATATAAAACCACCCTCGTATTTTGTTAATAGCAAAAAAAAATACAGTTACGCAAAAGTGTAAGTTTACCTCTGCCAATAAGGCCCCCTCCCTCTCTGTGAGCCTGGCCATCCTGCTGATGTAAAGCAGAGACATCTTGCTCCAGCAAAATGGAGGGTAAATGTTTTCAGCCTCAGAGTTACTGAAAATATTACTCATCTTCTAGGCAAACAGCGCTTCAAACAATAATTGCTTTCAATGTTTCGGCCCGTTTCACTCCAAGGTGCGGAGCAACGTGGGAGATAATGGGACTCTCGCCCCAGCCCGTCAGGCAAAGCAATTTGAAAGCGCGGAATAAACAGGCCGACCTAAGGACCCTGTCAGCGGGAGTGCGAGTGTATCAGTTACTGTAAATGATTTGCTATAGGTGAAGCATCGGAACAAATTGAAGCTGACACAATGGTCAATTTGACAGGAAAAAGTGACATTTTTAAAGCGAGGGCGAGGGACCTTCATCTGCGGACGCAGCCGATATCATTCCAGCACAATGCGACGCTGTTCCATTAAATGAAAAACAACAACGTTGTTTATTCCGCAGACGGGCAGTCATACCTCCTCGTGCTTTGCAGGGGTTGACGTGCTGGCTCTGCCTTGTGGTGCATTCCTGGATAATATACATGCCGTTTTACACAAAAATGCGGGTTTTAACAGAGCTGGTTCAGAGCACGGCCATTCCATGGCTGTGCAACATTCTATTGCCAAAAGCGTGCTTTTAAAATGATGCCCTGAATATTTAGGTTGTTGGACAGGAAATTTGTATCTTTGATCTCAGAAGGGCCTGATATTGAAATTGGTGAATGGGAGTCTCTGTCAAAAACCCGGCCCGCCCCATTGTAAGTGCCATAGGATATAAATGATATATTATATAATTTACATTTAATATGGGGCTGGGATTTTAATGACGTTTGTGACGGAGTATCCCATCGATGAAACTCGAATGTCCAGCCGTCTTTTGGATTATGACCACAACAAAAATTGACAAGTGCCCACAGGGCACACGTCCTAATAAAATAAGTGGGTGGAAGAATTAAGTTAGGCAGTATGCAGCTGACATCATGGCATGTGAAGTCATGGCAAGTGGCATCATATGTAGCATCACAGGTAGTGACATCACAGGAAGTGGCATAACAATCCATCACCTCACAGGATTTGACATCCCAAGAAGTGACGTCATATCTTAAGACCCCACACATACGTTCAGCAGGTCTATCATGCGTACATTTAAGCGTATTACCCCCAGGTCCCTCCGTCCTCGACACCTTCATACTTACAAGTGGAGATAACCATCTCCAGACAGAAAAAAAAACAAGAGGAATGCTGGGACACTAATACTGCCCCTCCCCCGGGAGTACATAAGCAGTACTTATCCAGCAGCCCTCCTGTTCTTTTTTTCTGTCTTCGACAGATTGGATGGTGTGCTGGCGCTGCTCCTGCTGGGCTTGAGTGGCGGTGCTTCTCTTCTTCCCCCCGCCCGGCTGCCTGGCTGTGCGGGCGCGGGGTCCCTCGACTGCCTCCTGGCCTGCCTGGCTTGCTTGGAGTCAGTCTCTATTTTGCAGCCGGTGTTGGACTTCAGGAGTTCCCGGCTTTGCTGTGTGCTGCATGCACCTACCGGCCCTTTGTGGCTGGTGCTGGAGTTCCGGATTGCTTCCGGGTCACGGGCTCGGCTTCCCGAGCCTGGCCGGGGAGCCGTGCCTCGCTGGATGGGCTCCTGATGGTTTCTGGATTGACGGTGGTATGGGGGCCTTGTTCCTGGGGTTGGCCCCCACTCCGGGTGAGTTCCGATTTCGGGACCTTGTTTTTTTCTACCATGCTGTCGTCCTGTGCATGCCTACGCTGGGGTTTGTGCTGGGGTGTCCAGATGGCAGGATGTTTCACTCGTGCTTCCTTACACGTGGGCTGCTGATCTGTGCTGGTGTTCGGGTCCACTGCCAGCTCCTGGATGTTTTCTGTGTTTTCTTTTCTCCCGTGCCTTCTGTGTCCTGTCCCCGGCCCGACTCTGTGCCTCTGCAGCCCCTCCCTGCTCCTGGGCTGTCTCTGTGCCAGGGACGGCGCTGCCCTTCTATTCCGGCAGCTCCCCTGCCTTGGCTGGGGGTCCTCTGTCCTGCCCTGGGGCTCTGGCTTGCCCTCTGTTTCTGTCACGCCTGGGTGTTGGGTTACATCGGCTCTGGGATGTGCTGTCCCGTTCTTGCTGGGGCTGCTGGTATGGGGCCCGGGCTTCAGGCTACGATTCTGGGGTCCTCTGTTTCGTGTTTGACGGTGGATTCTTGCATCCACTCTGGGGGCCTGTGTTTGGCCTCGTGGTCCCAGGTTCGGGTCCCTGCCTGTCCGCTCAGCCTCTTCTTTTCTCTGTTCAGGGATATGATTGCCTTTGAGTTGGGTGACGTTACTCATCTGTTATTCGGCTCTGATTTGCCCTTCATGATGTACATTTCCTTTCCGTCCTGTGCTGCTTCATTTCCTGTGGACGATGATGAACCCTTAGGGGGTTACTTTATTTACTCCGGGCAGGCCCCCAGGCTCCTTCCTGGGCATGGTTGCAGTGTTGGCGGTGGCTGTAGTGATGGTTCTGCTGGTCACTCACACGTGGCTGGTGCCCGCGCAAGACTGCATATGGTTGAGTCCCTGTGTGTCTCGTCTTTTTGGCCCTGGACTTTCCGCGCTCGGCCGGTTGGGTGTCGAGGGGTTGGCGTCCCTGGGGTGCCTTTCTTTTTTGGCGACTACTGGGAGGTTTTGGGGCTGGTGGTCTCGGGCGCTGGGGTGCAGTGTTCCTTTTCCCTCACCTGTCTGTGGGTGTACTGCGTTCTCTTTGGCTGCTCAAGAATGGCTGTGGCTTTGCCTGCACCCTTCTCTGAGTCTGTGTTGTTTTTTCCCTGTGCCGGTGGGGGCCTTGTTGTGCTAATAGCCCCCGCTCTGGCTGTTTCGCCCCCTTTTCTTCTTCTGGGTGTCTCGTGGACTAGCCCTGGAAGTGGGGTCTGGCTGTCCTTCTGGCTGTGCCGTGTTCCCGGCGTCATGGTATCCTGAGGGTGCCGTGGTTTGTGCCTGGGCCTCCTACTTGGGGTGCATGTGTTCGGCGCTGTGCTTCGTCCCCTCTTCTTTTTTGGGTGGTCATGCTGCTGCCACAGGTGCCTGCGCTGCTTGCTTCCTGTGTGTGCTCAGTGCGGGTGCTCCCGTGTGCTTGTGGTGCTCAGGCGCACTGGTGTTCTCTGCTGCCCCCCCTCCCGCGGTGCGTGGGTGTCTGGTGGGTGCTGGTCGGTCGGGCGCTGGGTTCCTGTGCTCCTCTTCTTGGTCTGAGGTGTCTCTTTTCTGTTCCAGGCCTGCTGCCTTGCCACCTGCCCGCCCCGGTTCTTGTCTGTTCTCTGGGGGCGGGCGTGTCGCGGGGCTTCTCGCTTTGGCTCCCTTTTTCGGGTTGTGCCCCTGCTCTTGGCAGCTCGGGCTTGGGGGTTTTCCCCTCCGGGGTTGGTGTGGGTTTCTGTCGCCTCTGTGGGGACTGGTTCCTTTTTTCGCTGGCTCTGCCTTTTTGGCTTGCTCCTGGGGTTTTCTCTTTGTTGTTGGGTTATCCATGCCTGCTTGCTTGTGCCTTGCCCTCTGCTCCTCTTCTGTTTGGGTCTCTTCTCGCTTCTTCGGTGACTGCCTTCTTTGTGGGTGACTTTGTCTCCGCTGCGGGCTGGCTGTTGTGGCCTTGCTCCGACGGTGTGTCCTGGTTCTTCGCCTCCGCTTCCTGGCTCCTGTGGGGTTGGTCGGCGTTTGAGCTGCACCTGGTTCCTGTCCTTTGATGCTTGCCTGTGTCGTGCCGGGGGCTCTCTGGGGTGCTTTGTCCCCTCTACCTGCGCAGGGGTGGCTTGTGCTGCCTGGGGTTCGGCTGTTCTGTTCTGTTCCTCCCTGCCTGCGCCTGTTCTCAGTTGTTCCCTGCGGTTTTGCTGGATCGGGCCTGGTTGGTGCCTGGTTGGGCGCCCGTCTGGGTCTTCCTGGTGCTGTGGGCTTCTCTTTGCCCCAGCCTGGGGCTTCTGGTGTTGTCCCGGGGCCTTCTGTGTGCCTGGCCTGGGTGCTTCTGCCCTGGCTCTCCCCGTGCTTGCCTTTGGCTTGCTTCTGGTGTTTCCTGGCCGCTCCTTCTGTTTCGGCCTTGGTGCCTGTCTAGTTTGTTCCGGGCTGGGGCCTCCTGGCTGCTGCCGTGTCCTGTCGTGCCACCTGTTCTCCGGTGTGGTGTGCTGTCCCCGTGCTCTACTGTCTGCTCGGTGGTTGTGCCTGGTCGGGCCGGGTTGGTGCCTGCCTGTCCTCCTGGGGCTGCTGGGTGCTGTTGGCTTCTTGGTTCTTCTGCTCTCGGGGATGTTTGCTCCCTGGGTTGTTCTGGTCTCGTCTGGTTCCCTTGGTGGGTGCCTGGCTGAGGTTTTGGCTGGGGCGTGCCGCTCCTGCTTGTTGGGCTCCTTTTTGGGCTCTGCTTCCTGGCTGGTGTCCCTTTGGGTCCTGGCGGGGTGTTCTGCATTGGGGCCGCTTCGTGGTGGTTCCTTCTGGGCCTTCTCATGCTGTTGGTTCTCTTCCCGGGCTTGTTTTTCCCGGTGTTGGGGGCCTGTGTGGGGTTCTGTGGCTGAGGTTCTGCCGGCTTCATGCTGGTTGTGTGTGGCTTCGGGCTGTGCCTTCAGTGTTTTCGGGCTGTGCTGACCCTTTTTGGCCTGCTCTGGGGGTTTGTTACCGGCCTTTTCCGGGTTCTTTCCTGGTTCTGTGGTCCTGGCTTGCTCCTTCC
The DNA here is from genome assembly GCF_964263255.1 of Lissotriton vulgaris. Classification (NCBI taxonomy): domain Eukaryota; kingdom Metazoa; phylum Chordata; class Amphibia; order Caudata; family Salamandridae; genus Lissotriton; species Lissotriton vulgaris. The sequence goes on from NC_141691.1 coordinate 805,321,918, forward strand.
TCCCTTGCTTTCCCGGGCTTTGTTTCCTGTGTGGGTCTGTTTGGCTGCCCCTCCCTCTCTGGTTGGGGTGCTGTTCTGTGGTGCTCGTGCCTCTGCGGGTTCCTCCCTCCGGGCTGCGGGTTGTCTGTGGTTTCCTGCTGCTTGGTCCTCTGCTTTCCTTCGGGGTTTGCTTGGGCCTGCTGTTTCTCCTGCGTGGTCGGGTTGCTTGGCTCTGGTCCTGGCTTCCCGTTTCTGTTGGGGTTTGTTGGCCTCTTTTTTGCGGTTTGCTTGGCTCCTCTCCGGCGTTGCTGGGTTGGGGCCTTGTGGTTGTGGTCTGGGTGCTGTGCTCCCTGGGCTTTCTTTTTCCCGCTGCTCCTGCCCTTGCTGCTTGCCTGGCCTGGGTGTGGGGTTCCTGTGTCTTTTGGGCGCCTTCTTTGTGCTGCCCTCTGTGCCTCGTTGGCCGGCTGCTGGGGTTTCCCGGTTGCTCTGTGCTCCCCTCCTGCCTTGTGTTCCATCCCTTTGGGGTTGGGGTTTTCAGGGCTTGTGGTCGGTTTCTCTGTTCCCGTCCGGGTTGAGTTTTCTTTGTTGCTGGTTTCCGGTCTTGTTGGCCTCTCCTTGTTTGGTGGGCTTTCGGCTGGGTTCTGGGGTTCCTTCCCATCCCTGTCTTTTGGGTCGGGTTCTAGGTCCTGTTCAGCTCCTGGGTGCTTGTTACCTACTGGGCCTCCGCGGTGGGGTTTCCTCCTCGGTTCTCTTGGGCTTGAGTCCTTTCTTTTGGGAGTTTGGCCGTGTTTCTGGCCTGTGCTTCTCCTTCCTTTTTGGGCTGGGCGCTTGTGCCTGCGCTCTGTTGGTCGTTCCTTCTTTGGCTTTCTTCCGGGTTGTCTCGTCTTCCTGGTGGGTCTGCCTGGCCCTGTGTGCCTTCCTGCTGGTTCTGGCCTGGGCGGTCTTCTCCGGTGGGTTGTTTTGGCTGGTCTTGGTGTCCTGGTCCTGGTTCAGGTCCCGGTTGCCGGTTTCTCGGGTTGGCGGCCTCCTTTCTTTGGAGCTCCGGTCCTTGTCCTTGCTGTCCTGTTCTGGGTTGCGGGCCGGCCTGTTCCTGAGGTCTTCCTTTCCTCCTTCTCGGTGCTCCCTTGGGTGGCTGCTTTTGTTGTGGTTTCCTGGGTGTGCTTGTGCGTGCGGAAGGCCGGGTTTTCTGCTTTGGTATTCTCCACTTGTAAGTATGAAGGTGTCGAGGACGGAGGGACCTGGGGGTAATGTCCTATTTCTTACCGGTAATCTTCATTACTCCGGGTCCCGTAGTCCTCGACACCTTCATGCGCCCCTCCCTCCCTCCCGGGCGGCCGGCCTTCCTGTCTGGGCTTGTTAGTACAGGAGGGCTGCTGGGTAAGTACTGCTTATGTACTCCCGGGGGGGAGGGGCAGTATTAGTGTCCCAGCATTCCTCTTGTTTTTTTTCTGTCTGGAGATGGTTATCTCCACTTGTAAGTATGAAGGTGTCGAGGACTACGGGACCCGGAGTAATGAAGATTACCGGTAAGTAATAGGACATTACCAGTTTCAACAACCGAGATTTTGTGTTTTGGTTGTGCCAAAAAAATGGACGCAACCCCAACGCAAACTCGGGGCCTTATTGTATACATTAAATTTTTTTTAACTGCCACAAGAACATTGCCAACAAGGAAAAAATCTGTTCTTCTTAATCGGTTGCAAAGTCTGCATTTTGAAATATCTCAGGGCTCAGGCAACTAACTGCTAAAGAGATCTAGGCGGGCCAAGTAAATCTCAGGAAATAATACCAATGCTACTATAACTCCAGTATCAATCATATCAAGCATTGGGTAACTGACACAAACTTTCTGAATACATAGATCTATACCTACAACCCTAGTTCTGCAACCTTCCTTCCTTCATTAAGGACACTAAAGACCTTTTAAGTAAGGTATTATATTTTGAGTGGACTGAAGGCAATATGCTGGCTGGGATGTCTGTTCGCTTTTCAAGGGTATCCAGAATTCTGAGGATATATCCGCCATACAACACTTCCTAGACACCAGAGATGCTACTATGCTTGAGTACACTGAGATGAAAATTAATCTCAACACAGTGATACTAGCAAACAATGTGTTCACACATAATGGGGAATGGTAGGGTCAAACACAGGGGGTTGCAATAGCGGCTACATAAAAAGAGACACCTCTGGACCCTCTGCCCTCCAGAGCTTAAGGAACATATCATGTACTGGGGAGGTGATGATGAGCTTATATTTTGGTCTGGTGGTGATGATGCACTTAGCCTTTTCATACAACACCTCAACAATAACACTTTTAACATCAACGTCACTTATAAGAATAGCACACGAAACATAGATTACTTAGATATCACCCTTTATGTAGAAGGGAAACACATATGCTCAAAGCTCTACAGAAAACCCACTGTGTGCACTGCAATTTTACACACAACAAATTCACACCCCCAGTCACAGATTAGGGCAATACCATACAGGAAAGATGACCAGAATCAGATGAAAATGCTGTCAAGATCCTATTTTCCAAATGGAGCTCCCGATGATGGAGAACAGATTCAGGACCTGGGGTTATCCCTGAAATGTTTTGAACGAAGCTAGGAAGGAGATTGAAAAGATTAAACATGAAGCTGTGCTCATAAAGACCAGGAGTAGGAGAAATATGACACAGAATACACTCTCATCTATCACACCATACAGTGCACTTAGCTCTGAGCTATAGAAGATGATGAATAGACAACGGCATGTCCTTTTGATGGACAACACTCTGAGAGGGGCCATCTCTACCAAGCCTAGCATGACAAATGGCAGAAGAAGAACTATAAGGAGACACTTTGCCATTGCTGCATGAAACCCACCACCCCCACACCATCCAAGTACTTCCACAAATGTGGACATTGCAACATCTGTTCATATGCAGAAGGCAAAATCACCACTTTTCAATATAACACTAACGGAGAACACAAGATAACTAAATTCATAAACTGCAATATCAGATACATGGTCTACTGCATCACATGTGAATGAGGAAGCATTTAGATTGAAAGTATAATAAGACCCTTGAAGAACGAATTCAGGAACACTTCCAAGCGCTCAGGAACAACAGCGGTAACTACACTTTTGAAGTTCATGACAACACTGCTCATTGACAAAGTGAAACTTTTAGGATTGGTTGGTTTCCACAGCATAGACGGAATAGAATACATGTCCATGGTTGGTGATAGGGGAACTGCACTTAGACAATTGGAAAGTGGATCGATTATCCAACTTAGAGCAGGGTATAGGGGCCTAAATGTGGATAGGGATCTCCAAGTCTTTGTAATGGACGAATTGTGCCTAGCAAGATGTCTGTGGGAATACACTAAATAAATTCCATCAATGTGCTATGGTCACCAATGGTTCCCTGGACATTTTGCATCAACATTAGACCTCATAAAGTGCAACACATTCCGAAAGTCGTTTTGTCTACCTCGAAGCTGCTTGAGATCACACATTCATCTAGAATTTGCTTTAGTTCATCAAGACCACGCATGCACAGCCCTATTTTTGGAATATTCTCCCTGGTTAAGGAAGCAAAGTGTAATGAAGTTAGATTCTTGAACGACAGGAGACTTGAGTGTGTTAACTTTAATTTATTCCCCGGAGCGCCGGGACCACGTCTCAACTCTGTGCGGTTGGCGCCAGGGTAAAATGGCCGCCTCAAGTTCCGCTACACCCCTTCCGGTTCCGGTCACATTAAACACTAGACCGATACCACATATCTCCCCCCTTTATTCACATTATAATATTTCAATGCAAATTAGGAACAGTCTTACTTGTAGTCCATTTCAAAGTCTTTGAATCTCTCCGGAATTCTTATGGTTCTTCCGGTACTCGTCTTTACAGCTCCTTCTCTTCTCCCTTCATTCTGTTCCTCCTGCTCCAGTTCACCTGTGTCTGTTCCTTCCACAGTGCTTCCCGCCCTTTCCTTCATCGATCTAAACTTGCTCCTGTCCTTTGTGCCACTGGTTCCTCTGACTTCCTCGTCCTGCTTCATAACTCTCTCTTCCACTTGCTGCGCACCTTCTTCTACTTGCTCCGTGCTCCGTCCATCACATTCTTCTTTGCCTCCTTCGACATCCTCAATCCCCTCGTCAGTCTCCGCTTCCCGCTCCAATCTCTTGCTGCACTTGGCCATCCTGTCTTGCGACCACACCTTTCCATCACTGAGTAGTGCCAATCTGGTATAAGGTTCTAACACTTGGAGGGGCGGCGTGAATTTACTCTCTCCTTTCCTCTTCAGGGTCGCCCCTTTCACCCTTACCCAATCTCCCTTCTCTAACTCCACTCCTTGGACACCTCGTTTCCTGTTGAAGTGTTCGGTGTAGGCCTTCTGTGCTCTTTCTAGATTTCTCCTCCGCTGGTGACCACTTACTTTGCACGACCATCTTCCTCCATACTGTATTGTCTTTAGTAAATGGTTCTCTCCCTCTCAGTACTTTGAAGGGACTGTACCCTGTTCTCCCTGGCGTGATGCGGTACGCCCACAACATTTTGGGCACTTCCTTCGTCATTTATGGCTGCCTGTATGGTGCCCATGATCACCCTGTTGAATCATTCTACTTGCCCGTTGCCGGCTGGGTGATAAACGGGTGTGTGCTTGACTTCGATCCCGTTTCTTGCTACAAAGGCATCCCATTTTCCTGACGTGAATTAAGGCCCGTTGTCACTTATGATGGTTTTGGGAATTCCCTCTTTGATGAACACATCCCTCAAGAAGGCTATCACCGTGTCTGTGTCCACTGCCTCCTTTATGACCACTTCTGGCCACTTGGAGTACTTGTCAATTAATACTATGGCATACTTTTGAATGCCCTTGGCGTTCAGTACTGGTCCCATAATGTCCACTGATACCATCTCCCATGGTCCTTCAGGCACCGGAAACATTCCCAGTGGCGGCCTCATCAGGGTTTGGGACTTATCCGCCTTGGCACATGACTCACATTGTCGCACAAATCGTTCTACTTGTTTGTCGATTGCTGGCCACCAGTAGGCTTGACGAGCCAACGCTTTAGTCTTGGTGATTCCTTGGTGTCCCTCATGTAACAAAGTCATCAAGTGTTCTATGATCCCTTGAGGTGGGACCACCTTGTCACCTCTCAGCAAAAACAGGGAATTTTCCCCTAGAGACAATTCGTCCCTCACTTCCCAATACCTTCTTAATGTCTCCTTCAAGTGTCTTTTCTCGGGCCACCCGTGGACCACGTACCCTTTTATTGCTTGCAGGTCTTCGTCCGACTTATATGCCTCTTCCCATTCCTGAGCTCCAATCACCTTCTCCATGTCTTCTACTGTTGCCACCACGTAGTTGTCCCACTGGGAGGATTCTTGCTTGTCTGCGTCTTCCTTAGCTGCTGCCCGGCTTAGGAAGTCAGCTACCTTGTTCTGGGGACCTGGTATGTGTTCTAAAAATCATACACGAAATCCAGTAAGCATAGCGTCATTTTGGTTATTCTGGGCGTGGCGTGAGCATGTCCGTTGGATGTCAAAACCTTTACCAGAGATTTATGGTCCATTTTGACTAGAAACCTTGCACCCCACAGGTACTGCCTAAACTTTTCCATGGCCCACACTACCGCCAGCATCTCTTTTTCAATGACGCTGAACTTTTCCTCGTTGGGTGCCAGGGATCTCGAGGCGAAGCTGATCGTCGACATTTGCCCTAGGGCTGACTTCTGCGTGAGCACTGCCCCCAGGCCTCGTTCACTTGCATCCGTGGTGAGGATTGAGTCAGCATCCGGGTCAAATCCTGTAAATGGAATTGTTTCGCTCATTTCTTTTTTCAATTTGAAAAACATCTCCTGCTCCTCATTGGTCCATCTGAAACCATTCCTTTCTTTGAGCAGTTGGCGTAAACAGTGTGTCTTCGTGGCAGAGTGGGGTATGAATTTACTATAGTACTCGGCCATTCCCAGGAATGACCTGACGACTTCCTTTTTTCCTGGGGCTGGCGCGTCTAATATCGCTTGCATGTTGGTTTTCTTTGGTTCAATGCCATGTCCACTAACTTCATGGCCAAGGTATGTAACCGATGGTACCCCAAGTTTACACTTGGACCACACTGCCGTCAACCCATTTTCTTGTAATGTTCGCAGTACGGTGTGCAGCTTTTCATTATGCTCTTGTTTGGACTTGCCCATGACCAGGATGTCGTCCTGGAAAAACTGAACACCATCCACCTTGCGAAGGAGTCTGTGCATCAACTTTTGGAATACTGCGGCCGCTGATGCCAGCATGAATGGCATCCTGACAAATTTGTAGCACCCGAAGGGTGTGATGAATGACGTTAGGTGGCTGCACGACGGATGACGTTTTTTTTGGTGGAAGGAAGACGATAAGTCCACCGTCGAGAACCATTTTACGCCCTTGGTTTTTGCCAACATTTCACTTATGCGAGGAAGGGGAAACTTGTCGATCAGGATGTTTTTGTTTAGTTCCCTGAGGTCAACGCACAGCCTAACCTTCCCGTTTGGCTTTTGGGCTACCACCAACGGCGAAAGCCATTCAGCACTCTCGATGGCCTGTATCACTTCGCATTTCTCCAGTCTGTCGAGTTCTGCCTGCACCGCCTCCCTGCTGCGGAAGGGATGTTCCTCACTTTGTGGATGACCGGTTTGGCTCCCCCCTTTAGCTTGATCAGATGTGTGTACTTGGTTAGTTCTCCTATCCGCTCATCAAACACTTTGGGGTATCCTCTGCACCAGGCCTCTATCTCTTCCCTGTCCTCCACGTCCATCAACATGATCTTTTCTACGCCTCCAGGGTTCAGCAGTATTCCCAGTGCTCCTTGATCTTTCCAGCTGAGCACCGACGGTCCTTTCTCCGCCACATATAGCTTGCACTCTGCCTTGCGTCCTCTGAACTCAAATAGTAGCGGGCAAAACCCTAACATCGGTATTTTCTGTCCCGTGTACATGACCGGCTGTAGGTCCATAGGACGTAGCTCTTCCTTAATATTCGGTTCAAATTTCTCCTTCCACACCTGCCTTTGTACAATGTTGATGGGGGCTCCTGAGTCAGCAATGATCTCGATGGGCACTCCTCCAATATGCATGTCGAGCCGTGGTTTGTCCGATTCTGCACACCCTACGTCCAAGATCTGAGCATCAATGTAGAGGACTTCCTCTATTTCCTCCTCCCCAGTTAGGGTTTCTTCGTCTTCATGGGTCTCCTGCTCTATGTACTTGACTGTGGCTCCTTTCGATCTCCTGCGGCACACTTTTTCATAATGTCCGAATATGTGGCAGTACGCACATTTCGCCCTGAACGCTGGGCACGCCTTGTCGTTGCCCAAGTGGGACGAGCTTCCGCATCTGTAGCAGCATGGCCGACCTCCTCTTCCTGTCTTGTTGGCCGTGCTCCCTGGATGAGTGTTCTGTCTGTGTTCTTGTCCTTTCTGTGGTTCTCTCTGCTTGGCCTTCTCATTCTTGTTCTGTGTCACAATCCTGCAGACCGTTTGCGTCGCCCCGTGTCCTTCCGAGCAGCTTGGGTGCACCGCTTAGACATTTCCTCCTTCTTCACTAGGGCCCAAAACTCTTTCAGGGGGGCATCTCCATTCACCCACAGTTTTTCTTGCACATGCGTGCTGGACGTGTGCATTATGATCTGGTCTCTTATCAGATCGTCATGTAGCGCGCCGAACTTGCAGGTTAGCGCCAATTTCTGCAACAACGCTACGTACTCATCGATTGTCTCTCCGCCCTCTTGTTTCCTCTTGAAAAAGTTGTGTCTGTCTATGGCTACGCACACTACAGGTCTGTAATGCGAGTCGATGTCTTCAAGTGCGTGGCTGAACACGTCGGTGTCGGCCGCGTCTCTTGCTTTCTTGACAATGGTGTCATATACCCTGAGACCTTCCGGGCCTAAGTTATGTAGCAAGATCTTCCTCCAACTGGGGCCTGCATACTCTGCTCCATTCTCTTCTTCCAACGCGTCCAGGTAATTGAGAAAATATCGTTTCCAGTCTTCCCACGGCATTGTGAGTTCCCCCCTTTTTGGGAGGAACAGTACTAGCTGGGTTAAGGAGGAGGATTGTGTCGCCATTTTGTCGTTCCCTCTGGGTCCTGCGTGCGTCGGGACTGGCCTGCTCGGCAGACTGCCCGGAGCTTGTCTCTCGTCTGCGTCTTCCTTACTGTGCTCGCCGCTGGCTGAGCCGCCTCCCGTCGCACCGTCTGTGTGCAGTGGCGTTTGCAGGTCGTCTCCGACCGCTCTGTCAACAGTGTTCGTTCCTTCCTCCTTTTCTTGCAGTGCCGCCAGCTTGGTGCGCGGGTTTTCTCCCTACTGCGGAGTGGGGCTCGTCGTGCCCCGGGTGGTGAGTCGCTTGTGTGGCGTTCTTGCTCTGCCGCCTATCTCGCTGCGGTGGTGCTGCTCGGGCTGGAAACGCGGTTCAGCTCACTTGTGAGTACGCCACGTTGATTCTCGTGAGGGCCTGATCGCTTCTTCTTGGCCTCTCCCTCGTCCTCTGCTGCGTTCCGGGTTGTCGTTTTTCTTCCTGCTGTCTTCGCCGCTCATGCACCATGGGCTCTCTTGTCAGATCCCTTGCCTCGTCGCCATTGTAATGAAGTTAGATTTATGAACGACAGGAGACTTGAGTGTGTTAACTTTAGTTTATTCCCCGGAGCGCCGGGACCACGTCTCAACTCTGTGCGGTTGGCGCCAGGGTAAAATGGCCGCCTCAACTTCCGCTACACCCCTTCCGGTTCCGGTCACATTAAACACTAGACCGATACCACACAAAGAAAGGAATTCTAAAATCTGCATTTAGAACTCTTGATATGTGATCGCTGCAAATCCATGCCCACATACCTAATAAATTCTGTCAAGGATTTGGAGGCACATTCAATTTAGGAAAGCAGCCTTCAAATCCACCCTAAAACACAGGTTTTGCTGCTCAGCAGGTCGGCAAATATTTTGGACCTGGCAAAAAACAAGCACATGCGCCACACCTTGGACTCATAACACATTATTGGTGCTCAGCTATATTTATCAGATCCATGCAATCAGAGAAATTATCTATTATTCACATGCGGTTCTTACTGCTCTAAATAAAAGAACTCCGGTTGTCTTGCCATAACCATCCATTCTTGAATAACAGGTGCAGCTTGTGCAATTACGAGCAAGAATCAATTTTACACATCATTGTCTGTTGCGGCCCAGGGATGCACAGGGAAAAGCATGTCTTACTCCAAAAATTCTATCTCATGAACAACATTAGACAATGCAAGGAAGCACTAAAACACTGCCTAACCTCTCAGAACATCTTGAATCAGGGCCGAGCTATCACATTTTTCAGAGAAGTCACCAGAGAACTCAGGGGCAAATTATCAAGATAATTAATTTTAATTTTAATTTTATCGCCGCTTTAGCGGCAGAAAACTGTTGCTAAAACGGCGATAATGGGCTTGATAAGTTGCTCTATGGTATGCCAATTGAAGCTCAGGTTAGATGTCCTTCACATCTAAAATGGTCTTCAATTGGAATTCCATAGAGCACATTATCAAGCCCATTATCACTGTTTTAGCAGCAGTTTTCTGCCGCTAAAGCGGCGATAATTGTATCGCCTGTCTTGATAATATGCCCCTCAATTCACTATGATTATAATTGCATTCATGGTCAATATCCCGAATATCTTTGCAGCGATGGAGCCAACATTGCCCTGGAGAAAGTTTTACCCCTAGCGTTTATTCTTAATTAACTCCAATTTTTAGACTCTCACGTATTTCAAAAGCCACTTTATGTTGTAGGAATGTGCTGTCCCATGTTTGATGGCTCAAGATACGTTATACACAGGAAAAACAACCTGGGTGATTACGTACAATTGTTTAGCCAACATCAACTTGGTTATGAATTTTATTCAGATGACTGCAATTTTAAATTCAAACATTAACATATTTATGGGATTTTCATATTGCATTGCTGTTTTATTCAAAGTTGGTTGAATAAAATTCCATGACGATAACATTAAATGTGTTTTTTATGTGAGATTTCATTGATCATTCAATAAATGTACTTTCTTGCTTACTTAAACCATAAAGGGTAACGTGGGGGGCGTGGCCTGACAACATGGCCAGCTAGACGCATATCTGCGCTGCTCCTGCCCCTAAGGTCGGAATCCTGCAAAATCCTGGCATTATTTTGACCTCCGAAGACACGAAATAGCAGCGAAAGCCTCCCAGAGGGTCCCGGTGATGACGAGGAACAGTGACCAGCGACTGGAGAACTGGGATACGGGCCGCAGGTGACCAGCTGAAATCATGATCCCTAAAATGGCGGCCCCCATGCTACTTTGAGAGGCGGGATCACCGAGAACTGCCCTGGGCGTACTGGCGGGCTGTGGAGGAGCCCTTGGATCTGGGCAAGTCCCATTGCACTTGCTGGGCTACTGAGTGGCCCCAGGAGGGGGTGAATGAGGACATAGATTGCCGCACGAGGCCCGGCCGGTGGGACTCCGGAGGCCGGGAGCAAGGCCTAAGCAAGCCTGGTGCGGGGAGGTGGGCGCGTTTGGCCTGACTTCACGCCGGCTGCAAGTGCAAAGACATAGCGCAGGGGCCGCCGTGAAGCCCGCGCGGCGGAATAAACTAACTGTGACTTGGACTGCAACTCTCGTTGGTGAGGTGAGGATACTCCCCTTACAGAAAAGACTTCCTGGTTGGTACGTGCAGCGCGGGAGTGGGCCTGGGGCACTTGCCCCGGGGATTGGCAGTGGGCCGGGCCGACCGCGGACCCGGGGAGATGTACAGAAGCAGTAACAAGTGGCAGTGCTAGGTGACAAGGCCGGTGGTCCCAAATAGGTGTCCTGGCTGCCGGAAAGGGTAGTCTGCACAATACCAGTGACACAGAGGCCCGGGGCTCTGATCTGAGGGAGAGGCGGAACGCCTGGGGGATACCCACTGGACTGGTTCTGGCACCAGGAGGCAGCCTACGACAGCCGCACTGGACATGGGGAAAGACAGATCCCCCAGAGGCACCCAAACAAATACAATTATGCAATACACTGTTCCGGGCCCGGCTTCGGCTTACCGCATCAGAGCAGACCCTGAGCAGAGGACCCACCAGGGTTCTGCGGCCCATGACAAAGCTGATATTCTAGAAGCTATACGTGACTCCAGAGTGGAGCTGGAAACCAAAATGGATGGGAGGGCCAAGGACATCAACCATTTCTCAGGAAGGTGGCAGACAGGGTTACCACCACAGAAGGAGACCTGAACGCTTTACAGACTGAGGTCCGTCAGATGCGGGAGACGATAACAGCCCTCCAGGACCACACAGCCCAGCTGGAGGATAGGGCGGACGATGCAGAAGGGTGGTCAAGGAGGAACAATCTCAGTTTTTGGGGATTTCCAGAAAAGGTGGAGGGGCCTGCGGCAGACCTATTCCTGGAAGGTTGGATTGGCACAACATTCCCGAACCGCCGGCTCTCTAAAATGTTTGCGGTGGAGAGAGCTCATAGATCCCTTGGGCTGCCACCGAAACCAGGATCCCCGCCGAGAGCCATGATTGCCCAATTGTTCAATTTCAGAGACCGGGACACGATCCTACAATTTATTCGCACCAATGGTCCGCTCAAATTTGAAAACCATGACATCCATATCTACCCGGACTATCCGTTTCGCTCGCGGATTTTGCGGATTTTCGGTAAATTCGCAATCCGCGAGATTCGTGAATCTCCCGCAAAATCCGCAAATCCGCGAGCAGCGGATTTTATGGCTTGCTCGCACTGTTCGCGTGAGTTCGCGGCTTCCCAGTACAACTTCGCGCCCCGCGAATAAGCGCAAAATTGCAGAAATACGATCTTAGCAAAACTGAAACTACTTACCAGGTTCAAAAGTTCAGGCTCATCATTAGTAGCCATTTCCTGTAGTGCTTCCTGAGGGGCCCCTCCAGAGTTCAGTTGCCAGTTGCAACTATTATGTGACCCTGCTCTGAACCTCAGAATAGTTACACATATGCCACAAAGGTCCTGAATTACAGCTAAGGGAGACAAGCAGGAGCCAGGCTGGAAGTTCAAATCCATTAATCAGCCCCTAATTCATTATTGTCAGTTGGGGCAGGGCAGGTGTTGTAACTAATTTTGCAACAATGAAAGCACTTAGCAAGTGCAAAAGATCACTAATCAGGAAGCACTAAGGAAGCAGGTGCCAGCTAAAAAAATATTCTGTGACACATTAATCAGCCCCAAATTAATTCAGGTCACTTGAGGCAGGGAAGGTGTGCTTGCGTTGCCACAATAATGTACACTGACTGGACAACCAGAGGGTGCTGTGATGAAACAGAGGGTGGCATGGGTGGGCCAGAGGGTGGCATGAGTAGTCAGAGAGTGGCAGTGGTGACAGAGAGTGGCAGTGATGAAGAAGAGTGTCCCAAACAGGCTGGACACGTAGAAACAACAAGTTCGCGAAACTTGCGACCCGACAGGTAAGTGCGCGTTTTGCGAAATTGTACAAAACCCTCGCGAACTGGCAGAAACCGCGCGAACACAAAAAAAAAAAAAATCCGCAAATTCGCGAGAATTCGCGGATTTTGCGGATTGCGAGTTCGCAAATCCGCAAAATTCGCGAACGCGAGATTCGCAAAATTCGCCCATGCTTAAAAAAAAACAGGATCTATGGAAGACTTCCTGGGTGTAAAACGCCGGCTGCGAAACCTCAATATTCAATACAGCTTAATGTTCCCGGACAGGCTCCAAGTACAATATGGCAACAAGGTACACTTCTTTGGTAATCCACTGGAGGCAACTGACTGGATGGACCCGTTGGGATTGGCCGGCCAGTACCAGAACCAGGGCTGGCAGGAACAGAGAAGGTAGAGTAGTCAACAGCGGAACCAGCAACATGGCAACGAGGAGCAGCGACCTGGGGCATGAGATCTGGGGGACGGGGGACGCATCATGGTGGGACCGGATGGCACTCTACTTACCGAACTGGAGGCGATCCCAACACAGAACCAGTTCTCTCCCCTATGTCTGGTACAGGAACCACAATGAGAGCTTGGGGGTGTCACCAACCCGGTTGTGGGGAGTTCAAGAGACACATGAGTGGTGGACTCTGCATTGAGACCATGGGGTTCTAGGTCATAGACACTGTGAGTACCTGCTTTGGCCAGAGGGGCACTTGACTTTACTGAGGGACTCGTATGAGGGGGTCTCGAGCCCGGAGACATGACTGGGGGCGGGAAATGTTTTTGAGGAGGTTGCATTATTTTGCCCATGTACCTTGTTGACTCGCCGGCTGTAGAGTACTGAGGCGGCCTGGCTAGACCACCAGTCGGGTGGGGCAGCGCAGTGCCAGTCAGTTGGTTGAATCTCAGAGTTTAGGGGGGGTTCCTGACTTGGGAAAGTAAATTCATTTATAGTCGTTATTTCCAGCTGGGGGATGATTTAAGGGTTGAGTGGAGCTTTGGGGCGAAGTTCTGGGTCCTCAGACCAGGATCAGGTTGTGAGAATGATGTACTGCCGCCTGTGGATGGGGGGAGTTGGGGTTTCACAATGTTGTTGTTGTTTTATTTGGGCTGCTGCCGGGCCTGATCTTTGTTGCATCATTGGAGGTCGGAGAAGAGCGCACCCTGAAGGGTCGCGCTATAACATTATTGGGGATCCCCACACGAAATTCGGGTAATGTGGCACCCAGAGCCGCTGACTCATGCTAGGTGACACACAGAGGTATACATTCATAACTTGGAATGTCCGGGGGCTCAATATTATGGTCAAGTGGATCTGAGTGGCAACTTATCTTAGGCGGTATGGGATAAGTATAGCCCTACTCCAGGAGACACACCTATGGGGAGGCTGTCTTAAATACGTCCAACGCAGGTGGAGTGCTCAATTTTTTGCTACATCCTACTCAGGGTTTGCTATGGGAGCGCTCATTTGGCTGACACCAGGAGTTCCCTTTAAGGTTATGCACACTAGACAAGATTCTGATGGGAGGTTTGTGACGGTGGAGGGGACGCTGGATGGGCGCAGTATATGCTTGGTAAATACTTATGCCCCGAATAGTGATGATGATGGTGGGTTTTTGAGCCGAGTCTTGGGGCAGCTAGAACTGAATCCAGATACAGAATTGATTGTTGCAGGAGATTTTAATTGTGTCCTTGATGGCGAGCTAGATAGACACCCCCCCAAAGCTGGAAGCCAAACCTAAAGTAAGAGAAGCCATGAGCCAGATGCTTCAAAACTATTGCTTATTGGACATATGGTGACACCGCAACCCTGATCGTTGAGTGTACTCGTGCCACACACCTGCTGCCAATACCTATAGTAGACTAGACTACTTCTTTATTCAAACAACAGCGGCACATCAGATAGCGGAGACGCATTATCTGGCCCGCTATCTGTTCAATCACTCACCGCTATTAATAACATACTCGCTGGCCCGGCCAAGATCTAAGGTACTGCTATGGAGGCTCAATACCGAAGCTTTTGGGGACCCGACCTACAAGGATGCCATAACAAAAGGGCTGGATACCTATTTTGAGATGAACTGGGGCTCAGCCAACACCAGGGCGATCGAATGAGATGCAATGAAGGTGGTGATACGGGGGGTATGTATGTCCACGGAGATGGGGGTTAAGAAAGTGATGGAGTGAGACCTACGGCAGCATGAGGAGCGCTTGGCGGCACTAGAAAAGGAGCTTTCTACGAATAGAGAGGAGCCGGCTAAATGGGCAGAATTGCAGCGGAAGACAGGGGACATCTGGGCCTCGCTAGGCAAATTTAACAAAACTGCGAGCAGACGCCGCTGGTATACAGAGGAGGATAAGGCGGGACGGCTACTGGCATGCCTGATTCAGGCGGACACTCGGCCCCACCCGATTCTGGCACTAAAAAACGACCATGCCCAGGTGGTATAAACTCAACATGAGATCGAAAAAGCATTCCAGACCCATTTACATAAAATATGCTCCGAGCCCCAACCCCAGTGGCCCCTGAGGTTGTGGAGGCCTATCTAGCTGAGGTGGAATAACCCTGAGAGTCAGGAGACCTTAGGGGCCCCTTTTAGCGGGGAAGAGATACAGGCGGCGGTCACCCACCTGAAGTTCGCTGAGTCCCCTGGGATGGATGGCATAGCAGATGAACTCTATAAAAAATATGGGGGGGGGGTCATGATCCCTAAACTCCTAGAAATCACTGTGGAAGCCAGTGAATGCGGACTTCTCCCAGAATCCATGTGGGAAGCATTAATAGTGATGATTCCCAAACCGGGGAAGGATCTCCTGCTCCCCAGTGCTTATAGACCAATTTCAATGCGGAACAAGGACCTTAAAGTTATCAGCCAAGTGCTAGCAAGTATGCTCCTCCCATATCTTCGGCAACTGGTACACAATGACCAGTCTGGTTTTATACCAGGCACGAATATGCTGCGGAATATTCGCCGCCTCGCACACGTTATGCAATCATTGGAGGGACAGGCCCAACAGAGCACCTTGGTGCTCTTAGATATCGAACAGGCGTTCAACTCAATCCGATGGGACTATCTATGGTGGATACCTCTAAAAATGGGACTGGGGGAGGGGTTTGTAAACTGGGTAAAACTGCTCTATGCCTGACCGGTGGCGAGGGTTCGCACGGGACGATACGAACAAACACAATACCCTTAGCAAGGGGGACACGGCAGGGATGTCTGTTCTCCCCCTTGCTGTTCACCCTGGCAATGGAGCTATTGGCTTGTCATCTCCGGGAGGGGTACCTCTCCAGGGACATGGCATATGAGTGGGGGGTTCAGAGCATATCGTGTCGCTGTACGCCGACGACGCGTTGGTATACCTGAATCGGTCGACCAAGTCATTGCCGACCCTGATTGCTAAACTGACTCCGTTTGCTGCCACCTCCTGGCTTTACATCAACAAAGCAAAATCACAGCTTTATGCAATTGGATCAGAGAGCGAATGGAATGGAGCCCAGCGCCCGGAGATGGGACTTCCATGGGTAGAGGACATTCTCCGATATTTGGGGGTATGGATCTGTAGGAATGAGGCCACCTTTTACCAACACAACATGGGGAATGGGGTGGATAATCCGGGGACTTCAAGGTAGTGTTGTGTCTGGAACACACTTAAACTCTTCCCTGATGGGGAAGATTGCATTGATAAAGATGGTGGTCCTGCCTCGATGTCTCTGCATAATGCAAGGTTTCTTCTTTGAACTCTCACACCGGGTATTCAGGGAATTTAATTAACCCTGGGCGAAGAACTACGCTCCGTTCGCGGAGTTTGCGAAGTTTCGGCAACTCCGCGCTCCGCGGAGAACGCAAAGTTGTTGAATACTCCGCAAACTGCTGCATAGCGTAGTTCTCGCGCGCTCAATAGCATTTTCGCGTGCGTGAGGATGCTTGTCGGTAAGATCGAGTTGCCGAACACGCAGAAACTGCAATCTGGCACAGAATAACTCGCGAACACGTTAGTAGTGACCGGAAATAAGGGGACGCGAGCGGGCGGGACAAACCTCATGGGTAACTTCGCGCGCTAAACATCCCGAGCATGCAGGCAATCAATCAATCAATCAATCAATCAGGATATTTGTATAGCGCGCTACTCACCCAGAGGGTCTCAAGGCGCTTGGGGGAGGGGGGTCCGCTACTGCTCGAACAGCCATGTCTTGAGTTGCTTCCTGAAGCAGAGGTGGTCTTGGGTCAGGCGGAGGTGGATGGGGAGGGAGTTCCAAGTCTTGGCTGCCAGGTAGGAGAAGGATCTTCCTCCCATGGTGGATCTTCGGATGCGTGGCACGGTGGCGAGGGCGTGGCTGGTCGATCGTAGCTGGCGGGTGGGAGTGTAGAAGGTCAGGCGGTTGTTGAGGTACCTGAGGCCCAGGTCGTGGAGGGCCTTGTGTGCGTGGGTGAGGAGTTGGAACGTGATTCTCTTGCTGACGGGGAGCCAGTGAAGGTCTCTCAGGTGTCCGGAGATGTGCCTGTGTCGGAGGATGTCCAAGATGAGTCGTGCGGAGGCGTTCTAGATGTGTTAGAGTCTTTTCTGGAGTTTGGCTGTGGTTCCGGTATAGAGGGTGTTTCCGTAGTCCTGTCGGCTGGTGACGAGTGCCTGTGTGACCGTCTTCCTGGTTTCGGTGGCGAGCCATCGGAAGATCTTTCGGAGCATGCGTAGGATGTTGAAGCATGATGATGAGACGGCGTTGACTTGTCTGGTCATCGAGAGGGAGGAGTCCAGGATGAAGCCCAGGTTGCGTGCGTGGTCTGTTGGTTTGGGTGCGCTGCCCAGGGCAGGGGGCCACCAGGAGTCATCCCAGGCGGAGGGTGATGATCCAAGGATGAGGACTTCCGTCTTGTCTGAGTTCAGTTTCAGGCGACTGTTCCTCATCCACTCGACTACGTCTTTCATCCCTTCGTGTAGGCTGGTTCTGGCGGTTCCTGGGTCGTTGGTGAGGGAGAGGATCAGCTGGGTGTCGTCGGCGTAGGAGATGATGTTGAGGTTGTGTTGGCGTACGATGGCTGCGAGGGGGCTCATGTAGACGTTGAAGAGGGTGGGGCTGAGTGATGATCCTTGTGGTACGCCGCATATGACTTCGGTGGCCTTGGATCTGTACGGGGGAGGCGGACTCTCTGGGTTCTTCCGGTGACGAACGAGATGATCCACTCCAGTGCCTTCTCTTGGATTCCGATGTTGCTGAGGCACTGCACTAGGGTGCGGTGGCAGACCGTATCGAATGCTGCGGAGAGGTCCAGGAGGATGAGGGCCGCTGTTTCCCAGTTGTCGAGCAGGGCTCGGATGTCGTCAGTGGCTGCAATGAGGGTGGTCTCGGTGCTGTGGTTGGCGCGGAAGCCGGACTGCGAGTGGTCGAGGCTGGTTGGGCGAGCGCAATTGGTGATCCACTGTGTGAGGTTGTTGGCTGTTTGATGGGGGGCGGTGGGTTGGCGGGAGGGTTCTGGCTCAGTGAAGTGGTGAGCTGGTCGGTGGTGATCTTGTTCCAGTTCCTGCGGGGAACCTGTTGCGGGTGGTAGTGAGTCGTGGTCTTTCTGAAGCTGAAGTGGACGCAGCTGTGGTCTGTCCAGTGGAGTCCGGTGGAGTGGCTGAAGGAGATGTACTTGCTGGAGGAGAAGACTGGGTCAAGCGTGTGTCCGGCGTAGTGGGTGGGGGTGTTCACCAGTTGCATGAGTCCAAGGTTGGCGAGGTTGTCCAGCAGGGTGGTGGTGGTGTTGTCGTTGTTGTTCTCCAGGTGGAAGTTGAGGTCCCCTAGGAGCATGTAGTCAGCGGAGGCGAGGGCGTGCGGGCTGATGAAGTCTGCGATGTCTTCGCTGAATTGTGTGCGAGGTCCTGGGGGTCTGTAGATGAGGGTGCCTCTGAGTGTGGTCTTGGGGTCGGTGTGTATCTGTAAGTGAAGACGTTAAGCGGCTGTGAGGGTGTCGTCTGAGTTGGTCGTGATGCGGATGGTGTTCTTTTGGACGATGGCGATGCCTCCTCCTGTCTCGTTGACGCGGTCTCTCCGGGTGATCTTGTATCTGTCCGGGATGGCGACGGCGATGTCGGGCGCTGAGGAGGCGTTCATCCATGTTTCCGTGAGGAAGGCGACGTCTGGAGATGTGGTGTCGAGCAGGTTCCAGAGTTCCACGGCGCTCCCGAAGACAAAAAATGGCTCGCGAACGGGTCAAGCAAGCTACTACGCATGCTCGCGGAGCTATGCATAGTTCGCGGAGTGCAAGTGCATCTTCGCGTAGCTCCGCGGAGTGCGGCTACTCGAACTACACCCAGGCTTAAATTTAATGCACTGCTTGTCCTACTATTATGGAATGGGAAGTGCTGCCAGATTAGCCTAGAGGTCATGAGGTGTAGGTGGGGCAACGGGGGTTTAGAGATTCCAGATTTGGAACTTTATTATTTCGCATCACAAACTCAACATGCTATTGCCTGGTTCGACACAGATCCCTTCGGGGAGAAGTCCTTGCTGGCAGACACATATGGGGACCGACAGTTGGGAGCACGTTTCTGGCGGGCGGGTGGACGATGGGAAGAAATTCCTCCAGTGGTGCGGCTCTTATCTGCAATATGGAACTGACTAATCCGGGAACGGCCGTTTGCCCCAGAGACGGAATTCTGGTTCATGCCGCCCTTCACTCAAATTGACCAGGTTATGTCTACTGATAAATGGAAAGATGGGGGCTGCCTTATTCTGTCTGACCTCTATCCGGACAATAAATTCATTACCTATCAGGAGGCGGTGGCCACCTTTGGGCTGGGATCAGGACAGTTTCTGCAATATGCTAAAATAGTGACAACGGCGCAGCAATTGTGACCCTCGTTACCAGAGGCTCCTGGGCATACCCATACCCTGGTCACTATGCTCATCATGGCTGGGGGTGGAAGTTTGTTACTCACCTCAACAGGGCACTGAGGAGAGATAAAAAGAATGGCCCCTTAACAATTGAGGAGAAATGGCAGCAGGTGTGTCCGCAGGAGATCACATCACGGGACTGGGAAAAAATCCATGAGAGCGTGCGGAAGGTGTCGGTATGCAATCGCTTC
Source organism: Lissotriton vulgaris (assembly GCF_964263255.1). Classification (NCBI taxonomy): domain Eukaryota; kingdom Metazoa; phylum Chordata; class Amphibia; order Caudata; family Salamandridae; genus Lissotriton; species Lissotriton vulgaris. Next base: position 805,341,415 of record NC_141691.1, read on the forward strand.
AAACAAATCCAGTATAACATAATACATATGACCTACCTCTCACCTAGGCGGCTACAAGCCATCAATAGTTCCAGGGATCCACACTGCACTAGATGTCGCCACGCTCAGGTGGGTTTTTCACACATCGTGTGGACATGCCCAACGATCCATACGTACTGGATAGTAGTCCTAGAAGACCTGACCAGGATAACAGAGTGGACAATTGCCCTGGACCTGAGCGCCTGTCTCCTGGGCCTGATCCCTTGAGATACTAAACGTAAGACAAGTAGGTGGTTCCTGGTTCTGGGCCTTGTTATAGCTAAGCGGCGTATTGCGAACCATTGTTTAACCCAGCAAGGGCCCCTACTGGTGAAATAGAGGACATATTTGAGGGAGTGGGCTCTGGCAGAGGAGGGGCACATGCAAAACACCAGGAGGGATAACAAACTGCCTGAGGTACTAATGGCGTGGGGAGTGATGATCCAAGAGTTAGCGGAACAGGACCCACAACCCACACAAGAATGCTCAGAGGAGATACCTTCCACAGGGGGGACGGCCCCTGGACAAAGGGGAGAGACACAAGGAGACCCAGCTTGAATACTAAAGATGCATGGACCTCAAGTTAAACAGACCAGGCAGGGAGGGAGGAGGGCATTGGGGGGAGTTGGGGGGGATTGGAAGGGAGGTGGGGGAGGTTAACTACAGTTGAGTTATGATGAAGCACATGAAAACAAAGCGAACAACGTAGATTGAGATACCTCCACGAGCCTAGGTCTAATCTCTGGCATGTATTCTTATTGAAATGTTCACGGCTGAGGTGGATGAGATGTATGATTGTTTCTGTACATGGTATGCAGATTTGGAGGAATAAACTAATAAAGAATTTTGTTTTAAAAACCATAAAGGGTAACATTTAAAAAAAATTATAATCATGCATTTGTGCAACACCATTAAGTACAGTGTCCTGTGAAGACTGACATTTAGCAGTAAAAACTATTTTCCTAACTCTCTTGTTTGGAAGATCCTGTAAACTTCAAATTGCAGTATGTAGCTAAATATATGTATGACACAATCAAAGAAAACAGTCAATTTATTTTCATTATCACTTCTTGTGTATGTTTTAAAAGCTACCAGGATGCCTGCCTTGAAGTTTACCAATAGTGATAGCAAAGAAGTAATCGCCTTTCCCAGCCTGACACCTAATCATGACAATCTACGACTCTTCTCCTCTTGGGAAACATTGGCCACATATGTGGCTTTAAAGGCAGGAAGGGAAGGAAACTTGCTAACCTCCTCTAAGGTCATATACGCTTGTAAAAGGAAGGAACACAAATATTTTTTCTTAGTAGTGGAGACAGCCCAAGACAATGGCACTCTTCACAACATGGGGTAGGTGTAATTGGGATCTAGAGGGCTGGAGATTTTCTTTGGTGTTTGACAAGCAGAATGGGGCTAAATTTGGGGGAAGTTGGGAGAGAGGTTAAGAGGGTTGTGTGACGAATTTCATAAAAAGTTAAATATGTGATGAGATGTTTGTCGCTGATATGCTGCCCAAATAAAAACACACCCTTCCTGTTTCTAGTTTGGAGGCCTCTCCTACTGACAACTTCGAAGGGGCCGATGGAGAGCAGACGCGTATTTCATGCCGAAGTCCATCCAGGAGGCCTAGCCCCACCAACATTATTAATCCCCGATAGCCTCTTTTACAGCCCTTCTCAAAGCCCTGTTGCAGCCCTAAGTTCTGAGAGTCTGCGAGGGACGTGTCTCACAAAACAAATAGCCTGGCAACTGGCTTACAAAACTAAAACCTTGCTATACATCCTTTAGACTACTACCTGACCCCACCCACACCCCCACTACCCCCCAACATGCCCCACCCTGCAATTAACACATTATAAACATTACAATGTATTGCATTCCAACATTTCCAAGTTCTAGTAACCCTACAAACCCAAGCCTGCAGGTATGAAACTGCAAATAACCAAATGTACTAAACTGAACCTTGAACTACCTGCCTACCCTTTCTCTGCACGTGATTCACTAACTGACAATGCCAACGAAACTTCTGCCAACCCCAGCCAAACTTTGCATGCACCCGCCACCCAAAAAAAGGGGGTGGAACACAACATTTTCTGCCCCTCTACCCACTTGATGCTTGTACCTGTACCTCCTACAATCTTCAGCTGCACAATCAAAGTTCTTGCCAACACCTCTCTAGTCCCCAACAGGTAAACATTCATATCCACTCTGGATAAGTGAACCCTGTTGTCCCAAAAAAACTCCACCACTTTGAATCGAATATCTGAATGACCGATCCCGCCAAAATCAATCCCCTTACAAAAACGAGCCATCTTGCTACAAACCTTTCTACGTGCTCTATCTACTGCACCCAGCTTCAAAACACCTCTTTAAGCCCTCCTGGGCGCAAACTCCATCCACAGGATGAAACACCCTGCCCCCTTCTCTTTAATGAGTGCTGGATCCTTCTTCATGCCCTTTCTCCTTTCAAAGATCGTTCTCCCCCAAATGAAAAACTAGTATATCTGGTCACCTTTTGTCCACCACCATACTATTCACACAGGATCAGCTCTCTCTAGCACATGCCTTCTTTCCCCTTCCATGTGATCCTAAAAAGGCATTAATTGAATCCTAGATTCTGGCCAAAACAACTCTGACAAGCCTGCATTTAAGCCCATTTAACGAACAAGTATCCCACCCCCATATGGCCATCTCCTCTACCTCTGGGCCAGACATTGAACCTGCAAGTAACAAAGAGGCAGCATATTGTACATCCTATCGCCCACCCCATGAATCTCATCCCCCAATCCCTGCACATAACGCTTATAATGCTGCGAAGACCAACAGCCTACCTGCATAATATTATCCTGTGCCCAACCCCTGCAGAATGCCTCCAATTGTGCTCTGATACAGAAAGAGTGTGTCCCGTAGGCTACCTCCTCCACCCCCAATTGCCACAGAGTCTTCCGAAGAATCGCTGATATGCTGTCACCCTGTCACCCGTCCTGTGCCGGAAGACCACCCCCAATATCGCTCTGCAATGGTGCGACCACTGTGATGCTCACCAAACCAGGCAGGGGCCTGGTGCCTCCACCGCCAGTAATATAACCCATCTACCTTGGCCAGCTGTTCTGTTTTTGATGACTCAGCCAAATCTCCAGCCTACCATCGTGTGACCACGTCCTCACAAGCCAGCCCGAGCCCTCCTTCCCCCGAAACCCACCATCAGTGTGGAAAAAAGGGATGTTTCCTCCTTATCCCTGCACACCTCTGGTAATACTGTTAGCACTTGGCATAATAGCTGCCACAATATTGGCTTTCTGCCCTTCACCTCTGGGCACTGTTCCCACGCCAGTTTACCTGCCAATGGAGCATAGCCCCACAATAATTTAGCCGTAAATGCAAATGCAATCCCTGCTCATTTCCCAGCAATGGTAACACTCGAAAGGCCTCTCTCAAACAGGTTTAAGATATAATGGATGACATCTTCAGCCCACAACCACAATTTGTCCCGCTGTCGCACCCTAGAACGCAAAAAACTCTCTCCAGGCTAGGACATAAGTGACCCTTGTGGATTCTTCAGTCGACTGTTCCACCAATTGGAACATCCAGTGTTGCCTACTTACCACAGATGCTGAGGCATGGACGTCGGGATCCTGTCAGCATGCTTGGCCAGCCCATGGAAAATCCCCTACTGTGAGCTAGACAAGGCATCTGCGATGTCATTGTCCACAACCGGCACATGCAATACTTTGAAAGCAATGTTGTAGAGCAAACACCCAGTTCAAATGCTCTCAACAGTTTCAGGACTTTCGCATTCCTGGAAGATTGAAGATTAACTATCTTGACTACTGTGATGTTATCCACCTTAAACATTACTCTCTTGTGGGCCAGCTCCTCCCCACAGCATCACTGCCACCAATAGGGGAAAAAGTGCCCAAAATGCAATGTTTCTGCCGCCGTTGAGCCAGTGTTCAGGTCAAGGTTTGGCACACCACCTTCCTTGCCAATAGAATCCAAAACCTAGACAACCCACCGCATCTGAAAATAATTTGGACATCCCACTCCAGGTCCCCTTCCCGCGCCAGTGAAACCCCATTGAAAGACTTCCTGGGGACCTCCCCAATTGGAGACACAGTTACATTCTCCATGGGCCAATCAGAAAAGGGACCCTTCCAAACTTTCCCCACCTCTTTGTCAAGTTTGTCCTGTACTGCCGGGTTCTGTTCTTTTGCTGAGCTCAGATTAATAGCCCACTTCCTGACCCATGGCCCCATGTAACCAAACCAAAAACCCTCCCTTACCCATCCAAGACCCTTGCTTCCTCCTGCCGCTCATAGCACTCGATCCAGAACTCCAACCTGTCTAACATAACCAGAGTATGAGCCCTTTGGCCCAGACGCTTGTGTTGCCCCACCTCCCCGAGCCTCTACGAACTGCTGCTGCTCTCCCTGGAATTCTTGCCCATATCACCCAACCCTCCCTCGAATGGGCACCCCTGAAAGGGCCAGTAAATTATGGGCAATCTGCTGCCAGAGAATATTATCTTACTACCTTTTGCCCTCCCCATTGTGTGTTGCCACAGGTCGCTGTCTTATTCCCTTCATTTTGCTTCAGGCTCCCTTGCCAAATGTGCCCTGAATTCTTCATCATACTGGGCCCACGCGTATCCTATCCCCATTATTTGCGCTTTCCGGATGACATCCATATAGTTAAACATAGGGATGCAATGCTCCGGATACTTTTCACAATGTACGCTTGCGTAAATTAGGCAGGCTGCTGTTCAATTATCAATCGTAAGGCAAACTTTCAGCCTCTTGGTCAACTTATGTTCTTCCTTCTTGGACCCTTCCTTGGACCTCACCTCCTGAAGCAACCATTTGATCACTACATAGTACCCTTTCCATACGCGCTCCTTTGTGGACTGCATAAGGTGCGCCCCCAAAGGTTTTGTCATCCCCATATATCTTTAACTTCAACTTCTTGCTCTCAGGGCCCTCTTTCTTATCTCCTTTATTATTCTCCTCCTCTTTGTCCTTCACCATGCCTGAACTTCCTTCTTCTTTACTATCCCCAGGCCCTCTGTTTCATTGGTGCCTACCCCAACATTCGACATATACTACCTCCGCAGCTTCCCAGAGTCCACACCAATGGAAACCATCTCAGGCTTCCTCATCATGCACCTGGCATTACCTGGCTCCAAGGAGGGTGCCCAGGGAGTTTCAGTCCACCTCGCATGGGGCCCTGATACTTCTGTCACTTACACTGGCCTCGCCGCAGGCCACAATGCCCTTGCTGGCCTCTCTGTACACTCCTGCAACACACTAGGCACTACCTTATAGCTGCCCCGCCCCCTTCAACATCATCATCATACCGCAGCTCGCCTGCTTCAAGGCTATCCTCACCAAAATCCAACACTTTGGTGCTCATCTCCACTCCATTCCAACATTGCTGCAATGGCCGCAGACACCAGCCCCTGAACCATAACATCCTGCCCACTTACCTGCTCTCCCTGATCTTGACTCAAGAAACTCCACACCTCTCCATCCTGGACTGGACCCCCTTATCCCACTACAAGGATCCCCCGTTTTGTCAAGCAATCATCAAGTAGGGCCACCCTATCCCCCCTCAAACCTCTTCCCCCATGACTCAAAAATATCCATGTCCTCCCATGCCCTGGGATCCCAACACAGACCCTGCTCCTTAGGCACCTCATCCTCCTCCCCTCCCCATTCCTGCCCATCTGCCTCCCCATATACACCCCTTGCTTGTCCTATAGCCTACTCTGGCCAACTTCCTCCTCCACCTCATGAACCCTTCCATTCACCTGCCTCCCTGCAGGTGGTGCCGTTTGCCACCCCATCCAGCCCAAACACCACTGTCTTGCTACATTCCTCTGCATCCCCTCCGGGCTTCTCTTGCTCCTTCCCTACAAGGTATGCTGCCTGAGTATGTTCCTCACATGGGGAAGCCCGCCAGGCTTGGCCCGCCCCACTCCTTGATTCAGAGCGGGTCAGCGTAGTAGCCTATGCTGCTCTGGACATGCCCCGTTTCTCCTGTGTGGCCGCGTACACGTGGGCACCACGACCTGGAGCTGCATTCGCCTCCCTCACTGCCGCAAAGCTAAACATGGCCTCCTCCTCTGTGGGCAAGGGCCTGAACACGCCCCCGTCTCCATGCTCAGGGCCGGAGCCACAGGGCGTGATCTGGCCCCCACCCACTGCATGCCCCAAGGGGCTGCTCTCTTCGCATACAAATGGCCCCTCCCACTTAGCCCAGCTTCGAGGGCACTACTCGCAGCCCTCTATTTTCTTGACGGAGAGAACGCAGCAATCGCCATGGCCACCCCACTGACGCCCGTCGCACTGGGGGCACCGACCCCGCAGCCTCAGCCACTACGAGGTCCATGCGGCCCTCTTCTTTGAAGAGTTGTATCGTCTTACAAACTCTGGTGTCCTCCATCCGCAGGTAAGCCTAACTCCTGCCTGCTTGTTGATCGAATAGCTGCTCTAATGCTACACTGACGCTAACCACTGCACTTTCTACAAAAAATACACTAACGCTAACAACTGCACGACAAAAAATTCAAGCTACTACTCCCTACCACCAGCCACCATGTCACCAAACCTAAAATGGTGGCAGGGAGCCCAAAACCCCCACATTATATAGCCTTTGGACTATATTGGGCTATACCGATGTAGTCCAAATTAAACTAAAGTAGACAGTCCACTGGACTAAACCACCCTCCCAATCCGCCCGTGGGGCAGACCTCCTCCTGTCGGCTTCGCCCAAACCCTTATTAATAATTCTTCGAGGTCTTCAAACCAGCAGACCAGGAGAGCAGGGAGCTGGCATACTCATCATGCCTGGGGGGGCTTTTCAGAATAAGAAGTCTTGGGTGGTAAAGTGCAGGCTGGATTGATTCGCTGAACTGGCCGGTTTGGCTATCTCAGCGGAGGGGGATGAGAGGGGCTGAACGAGCTGCAAATCAGTTTTAATGGGTTCAGTCCGTAAGCATATCGAATGCTTGATCAAGTTAGTGCATCTGCCGGGAGAGGAGGTACAGAACCATGTGTGGTAAAGGAATTATGATTGTGATGAAGCTCCTATCTGAGACTTCCCGCTGAGGTTCACCTTTTGAGCACTGTAATGCAAGGTACCCCAGCAATGGCCACAGGCAATTTTCACAAAATATGACTGATACTGTGCATTCTTTTGATACACCTGAAGAAAATAGAAACCTTCTCAGGGGTCCCACTGATACACCTTGGTCCTTTTAACCCAACAAAGAAGAAATTGGCACAGAAGCTGTAATATAAAATACATATTTATTAAACCTCAGATGAGGGAGACTACATCACACAGAAGCCTTAGCAAATGAATGAGGCAGTCGAAGGAGTTCAGAAAACTGGGGCCTTATATATGATTAGGGTTACATAGTCAGCATAAGCCCCACTAATGAGGATACAACTTCATTCGCTCTTAGAAGAAACCTCAGAAACATCACGGATGAGGCTCTTGCCTCTCTAGTTCTATCTCCCGAGGTCCTCTCCCCCAAAGTTGCGGATGAGGCAGCTCAAGATCTGATGGATTCTATCACTAACGCAGTGGAAAAGCTTGCCCCTGCATCCCTGCGTTATGTAGCCCGACGCAAGCCGACAGCACCGTGGTTCTCTGACCAGTTGAGATCCCTAAGACAGGGCTGCAGAAGCAGTGAGAGAAGATGGAGGAAATCCTGGGACCCTAAGGACCGGGAGGCCCATAAGTCTGCTCTGCGGAAGTATAAACAGAAAGTGATATTGGAAAAGCAGGAATACTTTTCCAATCTTACTAGCTCTCTTATTTCCTCTAGGGAGCTTTTTAAATCGCTGACTCGCTATGCTCCCTTCAACTCCCAGATCCCGTAGTCAGCTCTCAGGATCTATGCAATGACATCTCAGACTTTTTTCACAATAAAATTCTTGACATCCATACCTCATTAGAAGTATAACGTCATTCTCTGGACGAGAATATTCCTCCTGTTATAAGTACTTTGGATTCTTCGGATGCAGCTCCTTCCAGTTCATTCATGGAATTTCCATCTCTGTCTCTTGAAGGACTGAACCTTCTACTTGACAGGACGAAATCCTCCTCCCCTACGGACCCTCTACCTCTTAAAAAACTGAAAGAGTGTAGAAGGAGTCTTCTTCCCTCCATGTTGGAGGTGATGAATAAGGCGATTGCCCAGGGTTCCTTTCCATCGGTATGGAAAAAGGCTATTGTGAAGCCTCTCCTCAAAAAACCATCACTTGACCCAGGACTCCTTAAAAATGTTAGGCCTATTTCCCTACTCCCTGCACCTGCAAAAATACTAGAAGCACATCTCAACCTCCATCTATCTTCCTTTCTGGATGCCTCCAAGTACCTTGACAACACCCAACACGGATTTAGAAAATATCACAGCACAGAATCTGCGCTCACTCTTGTGGTCGATAACATCCGACGCAAAGTGGACGCTGGTCAAACTACAGTTCTAGTGCTTCTTGACCTCATGGCCGCGTTCAATACCCTGTCTCCCGCCATCCTAACATCTCGGCTTAGGGAGGCAGGTGTTACTGGATCGGCCCTGAGTCTCCTCAATTCTTTTCTCCTTGATAGGGAACAGAGAGTGATGCTCGGAAACCACCTCTCCCCTGCCAAGTCTCTGCAATGTGGGGTGCCACAGGGGTCGGCATTAAGCCCGACCCTGTTTAACATCTACGTGGCCCCCCTTGCTAGGCTGGTAAGATCGCAGGGGGTGGAGGTGGTATCATACGCCGATGACACCCAGATCATGGTGCCACTCACTCACTCCTCTGTCACTACATCTGCCTTCAGCTTCAGGTCATGCATGCAGCATGTGGCAGACTGGATGATCATCAACTCCCTGAAGCTGAATGGCGACAAGACAGAGGTACTGGTCTTTGGGAAGGACCAAGATGTCTGGTCGAGTGAGTGGTGGCCTTCCTCTCTTGGCATCTGCCCCACCCCCTCTCAATCTGCCAGAAATTTTGGCATGGTCTTTGATACTTCACTCTCGATGTCTCTACAAGTGAATCGGACCGTGGCCACTTGTTGGGGTGTGATCAGGATACTCAACAGAATCCGTAGTTATCTCTCCCTTCAGGCACGCAAGCAGATTGCAGTCGCCCTTGTTGGCTCCAGGTTAGATTACTGTAATTCCTTATACATGGAGTCCAACAAGGGCCTCATACATCGACTGCAAATTGTGCAGAATGCTGCAGCGCGTTTTGTCTTAGCCCTTCCTAAGACATCATCTGCCACCACCGCGAGGAGGGATCTCCACTGGCTTCCCATCCAGCACAGAATTTACTTTAAAATTTTGTGCTTGACGTATAGAGCACTCGAGGGTGGCTCTAAGGGTGCTATTAGCTCTCTACTTACCCGCTATCATCCAACAAGGTGCCTCCGTTGTGCGGGATTATTCCAACTTGTTGTTCCTCGATTCAGGCTGATCAGATGGGGAGCTAGGGCTTTTTTCCGTCGTTGCACATTAATTTTCATAAATTTATCAATATCCTAATTCATTGCTAGGTGGGCATTTTCCATTCTAAACATTTTATTAAGTGGGTACATGTAAGGTATAAGCAGGAATACAAAGGGAACAGAGCACCGGGTCATATTTAACATTCAGGTAGCAGGAGAAAGTAATGACCACTATTACAAATAAAATGATCATTTTTCTAGTCCTATGCAAAAGCAAATCCTAAAACCATCTAGTAAATATTTTCAGGGCTCCTATGCATTTCAGTGACCATCCATTTAAATTTCAGTATAGCTAACCGGACATCTCTAATAAAAATATCTTCACTAGACTGTTCCATTTTCCTTTTATGAGGGCTAGAACATCGATTTAATACATTCAAAGAAACGACATAGTCACATTTTTCAATTGCTCCCCCAAATTTTTTCATGCATAATAATTATAACTAATGCAAATATTAAAGCAAGTTAACAGATTATTACAAAAACAATCCTGACACCAAGGGACCAGGAGGACCACACAGGGTCATAAGAATTAGGACGAAGAGCTGCAAAGGGCTGCTCCTCCTTAAAAACGGGACATCCAAAGGGGTACATTATTGACAAGAAAAAGAAGAAGTCCTTGGGGGAAATTGAAGCCGCTGTACAACCAAGCAGAGGGGAGTCTTCTTTCTGTGTCCGTTTGAGCCTCACAGGCAGGCTCTTGTTGTTTCCACGGTGGAGCTGCACAACTCGCAACTCAAGAATCACAGCCCAGTTTCAAGGAAAAAATCTCTTGTTTCAGGATAGGGCAGTCACCCACCAGGCAAATGCTCTTAGCAATCCTGTCCAGTGTCTCAGGCAGTGCACCAGTTTTCTTCACTTCAATCTAACAGGCACCAGAGACACAGCACCTGTACCCTAATCTCAAGTCCTTCCCTAACTCCTGTATTGCTCTGCTGGTGCACTGCTCATTTGTTGGGTCCCCACATTGCAACCAGTGTGCTCAGGTATCTCTTGACCAACAAACAAAGGAGCAAACTTGCATTCACTTTGGGACCATGATTCAGAGGCCTGATGCTAGGATCTCTGAAGCAACCCTTGTTTCAAAAGGGGTCACCTCAAGCAAAGCCTCCTCGCCATTCTGATCGGTCGGTGACTCTCAGCTGGGCATCAAAAAATGTGTTCCACAATTTCTCCTTTCGGATTTGTGACCCCATCTTTCGCCCAAGACAGTGGCAGGGGTACACAATTCAATTCAGGGCTTCCGCTTTCACTGAGGTCCTAGTTGCCAGCAATGCCTGTGCTGGTTACCTTCACTTTGGCTTCATGCTGGACTGGTGCTGACGCTGACTCCCCAGGCTGAATCTGCGGGCCCCTCTTGCAATGGTTGTAAAGCAGCAAATATCTATTGGTAGACAGAACAAAAGGTCTTTAGACAAGGCACAGAAACAGTCTATCAACAGAGAGGATAGTGTCAGAATACTTACTAGTCTTGGGACGCCCCATATATTAGCAAGGCACCCAAGAACCACTTCCATCTATCTATGTAAGAGTAAAAAAAACAACAGCCTGTACCTATTGGCAAGTATAAAAGGAACATCACCCAATCCTAAGCAGCCAAGGCAGTCTGTATTAATTTACTAAACTCTGAGGAAAAGAGAAAAACAACACAGACATACCCTAAATCCTTACATTGGTGTATTCCTGTGTGCTAATCTGAAAACCCTAAAAAAAGGAAATGTTCTACACTTTTGCTCATAAATTTTACATTACTTGCACAGGACTGCAGACACTTCTAAAATGATTCTTCTTAATAAAAGCACCTACATGCCTACATTGTACGCTTAGGACCATGTTCTCATGTTATAGGAGCAGCAGGAAAATCTAAAACTGCTAATTTAACAGGGTTTCTTATTTATAAAACAACATTTTCTTCAAAACATTTTTTTTGCTAAGGATCACATGGGCATCTTCCCTGAATTCTACTTTTCATGATCTAGACTATGCAACATCAGCTCTAATAAGGACTGTCAGTTTATTCACACAGACTAGCTAATAAAAAACTAGCAATGCCCTTGCAAAACTATGTCGCATACAATAATGGTGTTATCATCTAAGAATTTTGAAACAAAAACTACCCACATCTAGCTCCCCTTAAAGGTCAAATAAGGGAACAACAATCTAGACTACTGATCCTGTCATAATTTCATCAAACAGGATGGGCAGTAACATAATATATATTTTTATTTTATTAATGCTAACAATGTTTAAAACAGTATTACTGAATAGCCAATTAAATGTATTATTGCTATTTCACAGACAGTTTAAACAGGCTAAAAGAAAGTGAGAAAAAGAGAGCAACATACATATTACCTAGCCTTAATTTGTAGAGGAGCTAGCCTCCTTCCCCCATTTTGACAGTAGGAAACCTGAAACAGGTTTCACTTCTGTCAACACAATCAACCCCTATGTGTAGCAACTGGGCATAAACAAAGTTACAGGAGGTAGATAGCACTTTTGGGAGGGCTAAAAAACATGAATACCCAGACCCCAAACCCTTTTAGCAAATGTACAAATGTAACATGAGGGCACATGAAGTCAAACTAAATTTCATTGCCTCAGCTTATAAGCATTAGTGCTGTATAAATATGGCAAAGCTTATCTGTTAATCAAAGTTCACATATACCATTATATCGTTTTCTATCACATGAGTGCATAAAGTGCTTGTTTTTTTGCCAAAAAAAACTAAAACTTCTTCTTTTCTCCCCCGTTCTCTTTCAAAAAAGTTTCAGAGGTCAAAATGGCAATGCATACCTTGCGCTGAGAGCCCTGCCAGTCTTATAAATATAGAACTGACATTTAACTCTTCTCAGCTGTCCTCTTCTGTATTCAAGGGTGTCCATGCGGCTGTCCCAATTTGCCTAGAGACAGAAAGCTGGAAAGCAATTATCCCCCTGTTTGTAGTTAAACGAATAACTGCTGCTGGTTTTTTATATTTATTTTCAATTGTAAGCAGTGTGTAATATACTTGTCTAACAATTTAGAAGTCAGCTGTTTGTATTATACCTAAATGTATGCATTTACTGAAGCCTAAGGCAGTTTAAAAGCTGCTCAGAATGGAAAAAATGCTGTTTAAATAGTGAATTTTATCCAATTTCGACTTTGATATTTGGGGCACTTAAAAATGAATATCCTATAACTTGTTTGCATAATATTAATTATCAGAATGTTCTCTACATAGCCCAGAGATGGGACATCAGAAATATCTCATGTTTACCCGTATAAAAATTAGTTTTTTACGCCTGCGCAGAGTGATATTTCACATGCAAATTTACCTCATTATGTGGTACAACACAACTTAAATGAAATGTTAATGCTAGGAGTTCACAGTATGAGTATTAGTCTTTATAAATATTAAAAAACGAATTTAAAAGCACTTATTTTTTTAATAATTTTCTTAATTCATAATTTTTTTCAATTTATTTTTTAATAAAACCAATCATTTTGATAATTCCACATAGGAAAAGCAAGCTTCATTCCTTGCCTATCATATTTAGACACATTCATTCATAAGCCTGAGCACAGAAGCCTAACTTGAAACATGACAAATTTTTGCACCACTTTTTTAAAAGGACAGTTATTATTTAACATCAGAACCATGAATATGCTTATAAAAAAAAGCTTTAAAAAAGGAAATCCTTACTTTAAATGTTTTCCTGGTATGTAAAATAATGAACCTGATTTTTGTAACTTTTTAAAACAGCAGTCTGAAATGTTGGATTTTACCCCATGTTTGTACTGCAAAATCCTAGCTGAATCAACATCCCTGTCTCTTCGTGGCCTACAATCAAAACGACAGCTGTTTGCTCAGCAGCAGTAAAAACACAGCTGGTAGAAAGCTTTTCACAGTGTTGAAATGTAAGCGTGGGGACAGTCTATTTAAAACTGAGGCATTTCAATGCATGTTCTATAATATGTGTTTTAGTTCAGCAAAATCCAATTTACTCAGATGATGTGTTTGCCTGTTAATATCTAATACAATGTATCTAAGGAAAATGCTGTAATATTTTTTATAATTGTTCATTTATTGCAAAACACACAATTTCGTTTTTTTTTTAGGCCTAGTTTATTCCTATTCAATGTCAATTCTAATTTATCTTTTAAACATTGTCAGTTTGTACATGTGCATAATTGCTTACTCTATAAATTGAATAGCAACAAATAATTATTTAACATATCATATGGTTAATTTCTGGATTTTTATTTAATTTTTATTTAATATTAATTAAATGACATTTCGCATAACATTGATGACAGCAAAAAAACACAAACACACACATTGAGCTCATTCCAGACATATTCAGAAGGGGGTAAAACACTCAGGACACACAATACAGTGCGCTTAAAGCTAGCAATCCCTACACAAAGGGCGCAATCGCTATTTACTCACAGAAGTTCCACTAATGGGAAAACCACAAACCACATAGACATTTAAACACACATTTAACCCACAGATCAACACTTAAAACAGAAACAAAGGACAGCCCACAGACTGTGCTTAAGCCAAACCATTTGTAAATACTAGTTGTAAGTCATATTTACAAGAAGAGCTTCTCTATAGTATTCCAAAAGACTGCAAAAACAGCCCAACAGACTGTTTCATTTTCAAGAAGCCAAAATACACTCAATTCACTAGCTTTGGCTGGCAGAACACCAAAAATCGCTCTGCATATCTCCATTCATATAATTGCGCAGAAAAAGGATCCTTGTTTGTATTATGTCCATATTTTAATTCCCTGGGGATACAGAATCACCAAGGGAGAAATATGTTTTTATACCTAAACGTATTTAGGTATTCCCTCAAGGGAGCCGGCTACTTTAATTCACATCTCACTATGGTACCTCCATAACGCAACACATTCTTCGATATTTGCTTGAAACAGGCATGCCAAAAATATTGCAGAATATGCCAATTTTATAAGCAAAGTAGCGCTTAAGGTACTCTTTGTACGTTGCGCCGTTCAAATATTATACAAAGTAGAGAAAAGTCTGCTCATTACCTGCCTACACGAATTGCAATTCGTATATCTATCCCATACAAATCCAAAGTTGGCCAACACAAATTCCAAAATTCCAAAGCCACAGTAAGCGTTACTAAACTACCTTACCAATCCAAGGCATCAAACCAACAGTAAGTGCCGCAGAACGACTCCTACCAAACAAATGGTTGTCCAAATTCTAACTGCCAAGTTCTGAATAACCTAACGGTCTTTTTTGAATACTCACGCCAAAAAGGTTCTCAATCAGGGGTGACATCATGTGGAGGATCAAAATCAGGAAGATCAGAAATATACTGGGCTGCAGAGACAGAGAATCCCTAGAATCTCCGTGCACAGAGTATCTCCTTAGTAGAGTCCTGTCCTGTCCTCCTCAGTAGACTTCTGTCTCCTGACAAGATCACTCCTCAGATAGCCACTTCTCCGATGAGCCCCACGAGGGGCGCCATTTGAAGGAAATAGAAACCTTCTCAGGGGTCCCACTGATACACCTTGGTCCTTTTAACCCAACAAAGAAGAAATTGACACAGAAGCTGTAATATAAAATAGACATTTATTAAACTTCAGATGAGGGAGACTACGCCGCACAGAAGCCTTAGCAAATGAATGAGGCAGTCTTAGGAGTACAGAAAACTGGGGCCTTATAAATGCTTAGGGTTACATAGTCAGCATAAGACCAAGGGAAGATCCTGGCACATGTAAGCATGCAAAATGACTAATATGGGCATACAAGATCTGCTTGCTCAATAAAGTGGGAGGAGCTAACTGGCTATTTTTGGCAAACACATCCTGACATTTACAGACTAGAAAAAGTTGCAAGGACAGCTGCAAGCTCAACTGAGCATGTGCGAAGGTGGAAGATGCTGAATATAGTTTGTTTCTAGGCAGATTACAAGAACAGTCAACACTGAGGGAGGACAGAGCATATGGTGAGCACGTGGCAGCACATGGCTGACTAAAATGGCTGCCAGAAATACAAAATGGCTTTCAGCTCATGATAACAAATCCATCCAATATTTAACACACCTAAGCCCTAAGTTCAGTGCAGAGACTGTAGGTAAGCACAGCTTTGCTATATATAACTCCACATATATGTACCTTGACAATATATATATTCAAGGTATGTAGATGTGGAATTAAGAATAGTAAAGCTATACTTAACTATTTGAACTTACTTTCTCTATATTTTTGACATGATATTCTGTCCACACAATATTTTTGTTGGAGATTTCTGTCAGTGATCCATCAACTATAAATGGTATAGGTAATGGTATAGGTATGGCAAACAGTGGTCTCGAAAGGTGAGCACCAGGTTTGGATATTTGAAATTTTTTAAGCATCTACCAACCAAGAAGGGCTTTATAAATGAGATCTCCCCAAGCAAGTTTCACAGCATAGAGCATATATATTGGGTATGCCACCAATAGTTTCTAAAATGAAAACAACAAAGAACGAGAAACAGCAACAGTAGATTATCTCCAAATCCAACTCAAACTTTTTTTACCCTCAGCTAAAATCTTATGGCGTTGGTGTGAATGCTGCTAACCTATTCAGTTGCAGAAACCTCTAACCACTGCTAGAAGGGATGCTAATCCAGCTGTTGCCTCAGTCTTATTTTTAGTCTTAGCCCCAGTCTTAACTTTACATGAAAATTAAAATGAAAAGGTACCAACATTTGAGGGGGAGCTGCCTGTCCAAAGATTCCAGATATCCAGCCGCATTCTATGATCCCCAACAGGCGTCAGAGGAAAGTTAATACTTAGCCAAGCAGCGCCTCACCTAATGCTTATGACTATGCAACAGGTGCAGGGGATTGAGGATGTAGAAGCATTTTGAGGGCCAGTGGGGCCAGGCAACCAGGCCCTCATGGTGGCTCCTTTGTCTGGTCCTAGTCACTGGATGGTACCTCTCCCTTGCACTCAGTGAAGGAGTTTTAAATGTCAAGGCTTCTCCCTCCTTCCCCTCGTCAAGCCTATCTAGACCATCTGCACCCCGTAAGATTTCAGCCAATAGAACCACCTATAATATGATCATTCAGAACATACTAGCAAGGATCATGAGCCAAATTATCAATCTGGATCCTCTTGGGGTTAGGAAAGGCTCTCAGTTTCACCTTTTGCTCGCTTTTTTCAGATGCCCGCTCGTCAAGTGCTCGTAATTACTTGATCTGCTCATTGTAACTTGCTCTTTGTGAGTTAAGACTATTTTTTAACTGTGGGAGATTTTTAAATTTGTGGGGAATTGAAATTGAACAGTAAATACACAGAAGGAAAGTGTATGAATTTAACAGCTTTACACAAGTAATTCACAGATTTGATCTCCTTCATTGGTTCTGCAGCTGTTTCTGTTTCTCTTGAAGGATTGCTATCTGCTTCTCAGTGGATTGGGTTGAAACACTTTGTAACTTTTTTAGCAACACAAAACTCTTTCTTTAAACTCATCACATCTTTCTGAGAAGTGAGCCATCTGCTCCACAGTGTTGCACAACCATTGTTTCATCTTGTTGGCCATTTCCATCTGCAGCTGCTTCATCTATCGGATCTTTTCTAGGATCTTTCTCAATACCAACACTAGGGAGCTTGCCACTGCCTCACTAGATTTGATTTGATTTATACATTTATGAAGTGTGAGCTGTCACTCCAGAAGGAACATCCTGGCGCGGGGCGGAAGAAAGTAAAGGCGGAACAGAGGGAGGACCCTATATGAGGGATAGGCATAATTCATCTGAAGATCCAAAAATCCAAGTCTTCAGTGCCTTCCTGAACTGTGTCTCTGTTTTCAACAACCTCAGATGTGTTGGCATGAGATTCCAGGCTTTAGTTCCTAATGCAGCTACAGTCTTTCCTCCCTTGGGTGTGAACCTAAAAGAGGGGGTTATGAGGAGGCTTGCTGATGAGGATCTGAGAGTCCAAGTCCTGGCCGTGGTGTAAGGGGTGAATCTAGCTGAGAGTTACGTTGGGCTTAAGTTTAAGGATGCTCTGATGGTGATTAAGAATATCTTGATAAGATTCTCTTATGCAGAGGAAGTCCATGGAGGGTTTTAACTGCTGCAGATGCGGGGAACCTACGTGGTCATTTCTGGACATAGCGAGATGCTGTGTTTTGTACCACTTGTAGACTCTTTAGTGTTTGTTTATTTGCTCCCGCTAAGAGGCTGTTACACTAGTCTAGACGCAAAAGGATCAGTGCCACCGCAACTGTCTTCCTTGCAGGAAGGGGGATGAAGTCGAAGAATTTTTTTTGTGTATTGGTTAAATTCAAGCAGGTCCCTGCCACCGTCAAGGCGTGTGGGCGGAAGGAGAGTGAGGTGTTGAATTGCACTTCAAGGTTTTTTGCTACTTTATCACTAGTGGGAGGTGCTGTTGCATCTTCCGGCCACCAAACACTTGGCTGGAAGAGATTGTCCTTTCCTATCAGGAGGATCTCAGTTTTGTCTAATACACCTGAGATGGTTGGCCTTTATCCAATGAATGACCTCAGATAGTTTGAAATTGAGTTCTGCGTTGGTGGAGTCTTTGTCCAGGGATAGGATCAATTGTGTATCATTTGCGTAGGACGTTACTTCAATGTCAAAAGAAGATATCAAGGAGATGAGAGGGGCCATGTATATGTTGAAAAACAGCGGGCTGAGAGATGAGCCCTGTGGTACTCTTGATGTGATGGGACGTTCGTCAGAGAGGAACATTCCAAGAGACAGTGCTTGCCTACGATTGGTAAGAAAGGAACTAATCCAGGCCAGTACAGTGTTAGAGATGCCACTGGATTTTAGCCTTGCAAGGAGAATGCTGTATGAGATGGTATCAAATACAGTAGACAAGTCGAGCAAAATCAAGACTGCCTTCCTGCCTTTGTCAATAACACTACACTACCCTGCACGACCCCCCTGACACTACCCTAAAACACTACACATACACCACATTACTATCCTAAACCCTAAAACACTACACTGCACAAACATTACAACAGTACCTTAAAACCTAAAACACTACACAAACACTACAACACTACCGTAAACCCTAAAACACTACACTACACAAACACTACTACACTACCCTAAACCTTAAAACACTACACTACACAAACATTACAACACTACCGTAAACATTAAAACACTACACTACACAAACACTACAAACCTAAAACAATACACAAACATTACAACACTACCCTAAACCCTACAACACTACACTACACAAACACTACAACACTACCCTAAACCCTAAAACACTTCACTACACAAACACTACAACACTACCCTAAACCACTACCCACACTACTCCCACACCTACACTACCCTAAACCCTAAAACACTACGACACTAAACACTACCTTAAACCACTACCCACACTACGCCCACCCCTACACTAACCCTAACCCTAAAACACTATGAAACTACAACACTACCTTAAACCACTACCCACACTACTCCCACCCTACACTACCCCTAACCCTAAAACACTACAACACTACCTTAAACCACTACCCACACTACTCCCACCCCTACACTACCCCTAACCTTAAAAGACTACGACACTACAACACTACCTTAAATCACTACCCACACTACTCCCACCCCAAGCACAATCACCCTTACCTCTCTTTCCTCATGGTTCCTCCCCAGCGTCGCTGTCTCTGCCTCCGGTTCTTGCTTCCTGCTTCACGTCGAGGGGCGGTGCACGTTGTTGTGAGGAAATGGAAGAGCCTCTGTTTCCTCACAAGGAGGTGGATCAGCATTACATTGCATGCCTTGTAACAGCACATGCGATGTAAAAACACGCGTAGTAATGGCTGCGAGTTCCTACATCGCATGCGTTGTTACGCTTGCGATGTAATGGCATTGCGGGGAAACAGCCGCATTGTAATGGCTGTTTCCCGCCTAAAATTCCCTGGGTCTTCTTTGAGTCTTTTTTTGTTAATCTGGACAATCCCTGCAGTCAACCAAGAGCTGGGGATCGGGACACCTGCAAGTAAAGAATGAAACAGCAGCTGAAAATATGTGACCCAGATCAGAGGTTCTGATCTGAAGAGATCCGTGGAAGGGAATCAGGGCCAGGTGCTTCTTGTGGGGGACATTTCATAAGCACCACCATTACATCTTTGAGCTAGAAGGATAAAGGGGGACCTTTATCTATATGAAGTGAAATGATGGGAAAATGCAGGAATTGGTATTAAGTAATCTTTAATACACGAAGAGCTCAGTTATAATCATCCAGTAAGCTCTGCATCCAGGAACAACTGTCCTTTACAAATGATGCACAGAAATATGACATACATAACATTCCATATTCCAGAAGCACTAACTAGCACATGAACACAGGAAGAAGAAGAATATTAAGAATGCAAACACAACAGATCCCCCTTTTCCTAATAACACAAAAAAGGAAAAAAAATGAGAAATAAAAAGAAAAAAACAAAAACTGGTAAACAAAGTCTAATTAACTATTATTGATTAACTATTATTGATAACGTAATCTTTAAGCCAAGAAGGCACCACCCTCTTCCTTGAGGAATGACGACACAAAGAAGAGTTATTCTTTTCAGAATCAGATACCTCATCATGTGGAACAATAACAGATTCTTCTGAATTATCACCAGATGGAACAAAATCTCCGCAAGCTAAAGGAACAACATTTTCTACTTTACTATCACTAGAAGGACAATTAACTTCCTTAGATTTAACTTGAAACTCTTCTTCCTTAGAAGAACTATCCACATCCAAATCCTCTGGTTTCCAAACTGTATTAGAACGGCAAGGTTTACATTTCGCAATCCAATTAAGATTCCATACCTTCCCATTACTAAGCTTCACAGAGTTCCTCGGAATCTCAACAACCTGAAAAGGCTCTGAAAACTGGGAATTACCTTTTTGTACCTTAAAGGGTTTCTTAACACGAATCCAATCTCCAACTTCAATCTGACTTTCCTTAGAACCATGCCTCATATCATGATACCTTTTACTTTTCCCATGCACCTGCTCAATGCGTGCTTTGACCAACTCTCTAGACCTTGGCTCCACATCACTGGAAAATAACCATGCAGGAATAGACTTAGAACGAGGATTCCTACCTTTCATCAAAACAAAAGGGGAAACACCAGTGGAATCATTACAAGTAATGCGGTGATTCCAAACCACCTTACCAACTTGTGTAGGCCTATCTAAATTGTTGCTTAAAGATAACTGAATTGTATTCTTCAAAACTCTATTAAACCTTTCAACTACACCATTACCACTAGGATTATAAAGTGATGTTGTTCTATGATTCATTCCCAATTTCTTAAAATACGCTTTCGCCCTTAAAGATAAAAACTGAACACCATTATCCGTGAGGATACAAGAAGGAATTCCTTCAGCAACAAAAGTCTCATCAAGAAAAGAAAGAACAGCATCTGTATCTGCCTTCTCAACAATTTTAACAACAGGCCATTTAGAGAAAAGGTCCATAATAACAATTAGATACCGATGCGATCCATCATGTTCCTGAATAGGACCCATTATGTCAACTGCTATGCATTCCCAAGGATTGTCAGGAAAAAACTTTCTAACATCGGAGGACGAAAAGTACGTAAAGTCTTATCCGAAGAGGCACAAATAACACAATTCCTCAACACTTTCTCTGTTTGGGAATCACAACCAGGCCACCAAAATAAATTTTTAACCAAGGACTTAGATCTCACAATTCCTGGATGGCCCTCATGCCAAAGTTCTATGATACCCTCACGTAATGCAATAGGAGGAATTATCCTTTCACCTCTTAAAAGTGTATCATGTGCCACAGAAAGTTCAGACCGAACCTCCCAAAAAGGCCTAATAGTGTCTTCCAATAAATCCTTTTTATTTGGCCAACCATTAACAGTAAAAGAAATGACCTTTTGTAAAACAAGGTCTGTGGAATACTCATTACTCCATTCCTCTCTACTGAAAGCAGAAAAACCCTCATCATGTACAAAAGCAATTTGTAACTCATTCCATTCATTATTATCACATTCTTCCAACATGACTGGCATCCTTGACAAAAAATCCACAACCACATTGGTTTTTCCTGGAACATAAATGATCTTGTAAATAAAATTTTGCAATCTCATTGAAATCCTTGCTAATCTTGGCGATGCATTGACCACACCTTCAGTTGTTAAAATTTTCACTAAGGGTTTGTGATCACTGCGTACCAAACACATTTTTCCCCAAACAAAAGATTTAAAATGCTCTAACTGTGGTAAATTTAAATTACCTATACTTAATTTATGCGGTAAAGTTCAATAGAATAACTCAGAAAAAAAAGAGGCAGAGTCTGTGGCATCTGAGGTTTAAAAGGGGTTTTATTCCTTATAAAGGAATTGGTTCGAACCAGGCAAATCAGATTCCATCACCACGAAGGTTCAGGAAGAGATAGACAATACTTTATTGACAGCATATCATATATATAGGCAATGCATTACAGTGGTGATGGATGCAGAAGGCGTAACAGCTGAGAGAAGAGATAAGAACACGTGTACGTAACAGAAGGCGTGCACAAGGGCGTACACGGAGGTGTGTGCTAGAAACGTCACATAGAGGTGTCACAAATGGGTGGATCCATAAGAGAATCCTGCAGTGTCAGCAGAAACATGTGGCATAGATGCGCGCGCAGCAGCATGACGTATGATTGACGTGGAACTGGAGGGTGAAGGGGACTTGACATTTAGCCTCATATGAGGAGACAGAAGTCTGGGGTGTCAGAACAACCTAATCCCAAATCATATCTGATATCTTGTGTTTGAGGAACTGTATTCTCTGGAAGAAAAGGTCTCTCGGGCAGAGGCTATTCTATACTGACTGCTAGTGCGTGTATAAGCGTCTACGTGTCTACATGTGATGCGAGGAGGGCATGGGCCTACCATGGTAACGGGAGCAATGAGTTACTTGCATGGAGACAGAAAGGCCGGGCCCTTTGCTCTGCAGCTGGGAAGGATGTTTACCTAAACTACTAGACAGGAATGTATTTTCGAGGAGCGGAACAGATAACTTGAAGGCTGAATACAGTCTTGGCAGGCAAGCAGGCCGAGCCAGGCACCGCTAGCCACGCAGGGAGTAAGACAAAGGTCAGGGATACGGATGCAGGTCCAGACTGTAGCATCCAGAGGCAGAAGGCAAGAAAAGGCTCGATGGCAGAAATCAGGGCCTAACTCGCCAGAGCCGAAAAACGTGAAAAGTGCACCACATAAAGACGGTGGCACGGCACACTTAGGAACTGAATATTCGACCCATTCATGGTGGATCTGAAAGAGGACATGTTAACGTTGGACGCAAATGTATTTGCGTCTTCATAGCTGGTCTAGGAGGGAACATACATGTACTTGAAGCACATACATGGAGACGGTGGGGTTCACGTTAGGGGACACAATTGACCATAAAAATTCATATTACCTCATTCCCTCCTTGTCCCCTACGGACCCTTCATGATATTTCAATCTGCATTAATCTATTTATTTGTTCACGCAACACCAGTTGCTCTTCCTTTTTCTGGCTGGATTTAGAATGTGAACTAGAATGAGGAATACATGATGTGGCGCACAAGCCGCAAATCGCTGGCCCACATTGTAAACATAGGCAACAACTGAACACTATAAGAAGGGCTATTCCGAGGAAGGATAGGACTTTCCAACCCCAGGCTGACAACACGCCCCAGAACCAACCAGACCATGTCCATGTGCCGGGTTCCTGATGTAACTGACTTGCAATTTTGTGAAGACGTGTTATAGCCCTATATACTGATGGTGCGTTTTCTGGAATGAAAACACAGCAACTCGATCCGATGACTCTACATGCTCCGCCCCTATCGGCCAGGATGACGTCAAGGACAAGACGATTTTGAAGAACAACAATCCGCATAGCAGACTGCTCCTCTGTTAAGTTGCCTAGGGCAGAAGTAGTCTCATTCACTACTGCTTCGAGGGTTCTGGTCAAGTGACGTATTGATTTGCTATTAAAGACAGCACCTAAGTAGGGAAAAAAACCTTTATTGAAGTCTGTGTATTGCTCCCATGCCGTTTCAGTGTAATCGACAATCGGGAGATCTCTCTGGGTCTATTGTGTACTAGATGGGAGTTCCTATGATAATCAGGAGGGGCTAGAAAAACAGGTGGCAGAAGGAATGCAATGTAACAGGTGCCATCCCAATCTAGAGGTAAGCGTATATATGCTGTATGTCCACAAATAAAATAGGAATGACGTGAAGCTGTAAATGTAGACTTGCCTTTATCACCGAATTCGATTACAGTGGTACATTTACTATGACCTAGATGTACTGAACCATTTTTTCTGACACATAATTCACCTTTGACTGGTAATACGGACATAGCGGGTAGGACTGGTTCGGTTTCGGATTCAACATTCAGAATCATGAGGTTAAGTGTAAAGTTACCTAATCCATATACTTCGTTTTCTAGATCAGTCCCTGTCCTTTTTGGGAGACCCTCCTTGTCAGGAAAACATACTTTGTGCAGAACTGTGTTCAAGTTTCCCCATACCCAGTTGCCCTGGTAAACTGCTGAATTGGAATCTAGAGAATTTATCAAACTAAACCATGCACCACAGGTACCATTGTGTGTGAACGGGTACGGGAAGAGGGGCAAAACTCCCTTGTATTTCTGATAGGGAGGGGGTCGGCCACATATCCAACAATTTGTAGCGTTGCTGGTTTGAAGAGAATGATGTAACATGCTGATGAATGTATTGTTGCGCAGCGCAAGTCGGTATGACAACTCATGTGGAGGTAATTCACTGAAAGTGTGCTCGATAGTGTCATTAGCAGAAGAATGTGCACGTTTGAAAATAGGATGATATATATGTAGCAGTATACTTGCAGCAATAATCATAAGACACAGGAAAAACATAATCGATAATGTCACAATGCAGTGACTACGAAGTGATTTACAATATTCACGTTTCTTGAGCTGGTTCTGTCTATCTCTCTCTCTATTGGGGTCTAGGGGATACATGTCAGAGACTAATTTAACCGATTCACCTAGGGGAGGACTTAAACAATTAAACTGTCTGACTTGCTAGACCTCAGCTTTAATTTATATTCCTGCGAAGGAGTTTTCTCTGCCAGGGGAAGTTTAGAGTCACTAGAATCTGGGCAGTCCTTAGAGGGGGAGGAAGAGTCAGTCTGTGGAGAAGGGCAGGGCTGAGAGTTCAAATCTGGTGGCAGTCCATGAAACTTCTTGACGTGGCTCGAGTGAAGCCAGCCCTTGCGGCCCTCCACTTTGATTGCAGTTCTTGTGGTCAAGAGTACTAGTTTCGGCGTTTGCCAACGGGGCTCCAGCGGACTCCTCCTGTCGAAGTTTCTAATAAATACCAGGTCCTCTGGTACGACTTCATGTGGCTTCACCTCGGTGTTGTCGGGAAAGGCTGCAGCGACCTGTGAACGACATGATTGTAGTGCAGACATCAAGGAAGCAAGGTAATCTGTCAGCATATTACAGTCAACATCGGTAATTTTTCGAGGCAAAGGCGTCCCCCACATATTCGGTGGCCTACCAAAGACCACCTCGTACGGGGATAGCCCTGATCTAGAGTGTGCAACCATTCTCATAAAAAAGAGCGCTACTGGTAAAGCTACTATCCAGTCGACGCCTTTCTCTCTACAGATCTTGGCAAGACATATTTTCAGGGTCTGATTATGACGCTCCACGAGACCTGCTGCCTCGGGGTGTCGGACACAGTGGAATTTCCATTGATAGCCTAGCAGGAGTGATACCTGCTTCATAAGCTCGGACGAGAATGGCTGACCGTTATCCGAGTATACGATACGGGGCAAACCATACCGTGGGAAGAATTCGCGAACCAGCTGCTTGGCAGTGGTCGGAGCAGTGTAATCTGGGACTGGATATGCTTCTGTCCAACGGGAAAGTGCACATACAACTATGAGGACATATTTGAATCCTCGACAGCGTTCCATCTGGATATAATCCATCTGGAGGACTTCAAAAGGGTGATCGGGAGGATGAAATCCACCTTGCTCTACGGGAATGCTTTTACCTGGGTTGAACTGACAACAAATCATGCAAGTACGCACTTTCTGTTTGGCTGCTGCTCGTAAATGTTTATTGAACCAAAGGTTTTGAATACTGTCTAACATGGCTTTTTCACCTAAATGTGCTGGACTATGTACTGTATTAATGATAACTAAACCATAGAATCGGGGAGAAACCATGTAGATTTTCCCTTCGTCATCCATCCCTGATCTGTCTGGATCCCTCCTAGTTCAGCCCATTTCTTGATTTCATCTGGTGTAGCATGTGTCTGTATGTCAATTACATCTAGGGCGGGATCCTTAACTGTCATGCAATGTGTCGGTGTCGAGACTATTGTCTTTGTCATATCAGTTGCGTGAGTACGAGTCTGAGCTGTATGCTTGGCTGTGCGATCTGCCAGGTCGTTACCCTGTGAAATGGTATCTGTGACTTTCGTATGTGCCTTGCACTTCATGATGGATATAGCTGTAGGCAGATGTATGGCGTCTAGTAGAGCTTGAATGAGGGGACCGTGCTGAATTTTGGCACCATGAGAGGTCAAGAAACCTCTCTCTTGCCAGAGTACACCAAAATCGTGTACAACTCCGAATGCATAACGTGAATCTGTGTATATGTTAACTCTCTTATTCTTGGCTTGAATACAGGCTTGTGTCAGAGCGATAAGCTCTGCTGCTTGAGCTGACAGGGTGTCAATACAATTAGTTTCTATAACTTCAGTTTCTGTCGTGACTGCGTAGGCGGCCACTAACTCTCCTGTACTTGTTCTCATGCATGAACCATCCACATAAAGTGTCAGGTCTGGGTCTGGTAATGGAGTGTCCGTCAAGTCTTGTCTGGGTTTCGTCGTAATAGTAATGATTTCAATACAATCATGTGCCAATGGGTCTGTTTCACTTAATGGCAAAAGTGTAGCAGGATTCAGTGTATTACAGCGTCTGATTTCTATGTGTGGCTGAAACAATGTCAATTCATAACCTGTCAGTCGTGCTATAGTCAAGTATTGGGTCTGTGTTCGGTTTAAAAGAACTTCCACGGAATGTGGAACTTGCACTGTCAATTGATGTCCTAACACTATGGAATCACTTTGTCTGATTGCTAGAGCTGTTGCTGCTACTGATTTCAAGCACGCAGGCAAAGCCTGGGCTACTGGATCCAGTGTACTAGAAAAGTAGGCACACGGTTTGTGTGAACCTGCCTGATCCTGAGTGAGTACTGACAATGCAGTACCTTCACGTTCTGTAATAAAAAGTGTAAAAGTCTTACTGTAACATGGTGTTGCTAAAACAGGTGCTTGGCATAAGGCTTTCTTTAAGTCTTTAAAAGCTTGTGTATGTTCTTGAGTCCAAGGGAGGACAGTCGATGTCGCTGCCTCTTGGGTTGTCAACTGTATGAGTGGCTTTGCTAGAAATGCATACTGGGGAATCCATTGTCTGCAGTACGAAGTGAGGCCTATAAAGGCCCGTACCTCCTTTTGTGTCTTGGGTTGTGACATGTTTACGATTAACTGGATACGGTCAGGTGTGAGCTGTCTCCCCCCTTTGGACAGCAAGTGCCCAAGGTACACAACTTGCTGAACACAGAATTGCAGCTTCGAAGGGGACACCTTGTGCCCCTTGTCGGCCAGAAAATGCAAAACCGTCAGTGATGCTCGTTCACATTCAGGTTCGCTCCCGGCGGTGATCAGTAGATCATCGACATACTGAAGCAGGGCAGTGTCGACAGGCATGTGAATGCTGTCAAGTTGTCTTTTCAGTGCTTGGCTATAGATGCTGGGGCTTTCTGTGAATCCTTGAGGTGCGCGTGCAAATTTGAAGCTTCGTCCATTTAAACAGAATCCGAACAGATATTGGCTTTCTGGATCGATTGGGACACTAAAGAAGGCGTTCTTGAGGTCAATTACAGTAAAGAACGTTGCTTCTGAATCAATAGCTGTCAATAATGAAGAGATATCTGGGACCACGGGGTATTGTGGTATAATGCATTTATTCAATTCTCGCAAATCGATAACTAATCGATAAACTGGGGGTGCATTTGGATCAGTGCGTTTAAGAATCGGAATGATAGGTGAATTACAAATATTGGAGTCGGTTTCCACAACCACTCCTTGTGCAATAAGCTCGTCAATGATTGTCAGTAAAGCCACTACAGCATCTGGGGGTAATTTGTATTGTCGAATGCGTGGTAGTACTACTCCTGGCTTGAGTGTGACTCGATATGGTGTAATGTGCATACAACCTACATCAGTGGGGCCTTGTGCCCATAAATGTGCAGGTATATTCTGTAATCTGGGATCAATATCTCTCAACACGTAGTGACCCTTAAAGTCACGCAAAAATAATCTTACTCCTTCCGGAGAACAGCAAATAACAGCTCCTAGAGCTTTCAGTGTCTTTATACCTAACAAGTTTTCTGGACATGATTTCGTAAGTAATAAATCTGTAGTATGTGTCAATGGACCAACTGCAAGAGGAAGTGGTTGCGATACTTCATTAACAATAGGCTTTCCTGAAAATCCAAGGGAAACATTTTGTGAGCCTGAGAGGGGTGCCCCTGGAACCTCGTCGTGACTAATAGTTGTCCTGCTTGCCCCTGTATCAATTAAAAACTTTCTGTCTTTCCCTAATACTTGACTATGTACATAAGGACCCTCTTGATCTACAGGAACCTCAATAAGAGGCAAGCCAACCTCCCTCTCTAGGCTGTTTCATGTGTATCGTTGATAATCTGGATAATCATTTTGCGCATACTGGTACATCTGTTGTGTCGTGTTTTGTGTTGCGGCAATGGGCTGTGGCTGTGGTACTGCTACGGTCTGTACTGTCTGTTGTGAAGTATGCATAGGCTGTACATTCTGTGGTACTAGTTGCTGGGTCTGATCTTGTCTAGGTGGACGCGGTCTCTCTTTAGTTTTACCTGTAGCGATATTGTGTTTCAAAACTGCACACTCATTTATATAGTGACCTGGCTGTTTACAGTAGTTACATGTCCCTTTAACAGGAGCTGCCGAATTACTGGACTGGGTTGTACCATTTTTATTACCACTAGATGGGACTGACTGAGCAACTAGCATTTTCATTTTCGTGTCTTTCATACGTCTTTGTTCGTGCTCATGTTCTTCTCTAATTCTATTCTGGTGATACTGTAACATCTGTAACATTTGTGAAGGGGTATTTGCTTGCCATGTGCTCTCGACTTTCAGTACTCTGTTCTTAACCTGGGGCAAGGAATTCTCGACTAATTTAGTAACAAAGAGGTGTGGATATGACTCGCTGCTTGCTTTCAGGCCACTATTAATACCAAAACATTTCTCAAATCGGGAATAAAAATCACTAGTGTCTTCATCGGGTTTCTGTTTACAGGCTGAGATTGCACCCAGTCCTCCTTTTTCGTTGCTAATAAACGTGGCAATACTTGTACTAACAACCCTGGTAAGGCTTTCGTTTTGTCCCCAAGCCCTAGGCCTGGAGTTCTAGTGTTTTCTTCATTTTCTAATGCAGCCCAATCAATCTTTTGCTCTCCCACCTCCCATTCTTTTTCTTTGAGTTTCTCGTAAATACCGGCAGGCAGTAATACTTTTAATATTTTCATAATGTCAGGATATGTATAATCACCCATGAGTAACATGTCTTTTATTTCGCGGTGAAAACCTGCTGGATCCTTGTCATGGCTAGGCACTAACTTCTTCATTTCCAATAGTTCTATTTTAGTTTTGGGCGTGTACACAAACACGCGTCTAAAAGTATTATCTTCATTCCTGACTGGGTGTACTTCTCGTAAGGGATTCTGTCTGTCTATGTAATACATTTTTCTTTCCACGGGTGGAGCTGGAACAGACTGCGGACACAGGAAAGCACTATATCTGTGCCGATGTTCTAGAATTACTTTAATTAAATCGGTACCTAGGCCTCTCCATTTATTCATGAGTAGTTCTATTAATATATCAGGTAGGGGACCAGGATCAGAGTGTTGGCTTTTATACAATAGAAGGAGGTGCTGTATCATGTACATACCAGCTAGTCGTTGTTCGTCTGGGGAAAGGCTCAAAAAGGTTTGTGCTAACGCATCATCACTATATTTATCGGAATTGTCAGCCCATTGTACTGCTGACCTGGCTAATTCTTGTTCATCCATGGAATCGAGTACATGGTACCCCATTCGTTCTTGAAGTATTCTATCGGTAGCCTGAAACAGATGTTCAGGGGTCTTCGGATTTGACATAGCTGCTTGAAAAAGTCTCTTACTTTCTGGACGTATCGGACGTATTGAATTATTAAAGGGTCTTCCCTTACCTACATATGCTATCATTTCCCTAGCGGGTAATTGTAGTGTTCCTGTTGTCGTATCTGGTTGTTCCTCCTCCTCCGAGGATTCATTCTTGTCTGTATCTATTTCTCTTTCAGGCTGTCTTCTTTCGTGTATTTTTATTACTGCTTTTCGGATCCTTCGGTACATGTTTTCTATACAACTCTGTTTATCATGTTTTCCGCCTGCTATATTCTGACCCCATTTGTTAAGTGCTTTCATTTCTTCCGGGTCTACACCAGGCCTATCTTGGTTTCTTATCAAGCAGTTTATGAAAAAACGTAGTATCATCTTTTGAGTGTCAACTTTCTGGTATGCCATGGCGTTGCCAATACTTTCAGGACCTTCCCCTGTTTGGATAAAGTGGTATATTCTGTCTAGATGATCAATCATTCCTGGTAGTATCATTAAATAATTTGCAACTCATCTTAGTCGTACCGATGCGAGCATCATTCTGTCGTCTTTACCGGGTACTGGATCATATCTACAGTCTGTAATGGGCTCTTTAAGTATATCGTAATTCGCTGATTGGGGTGTACGTTGTTGTGCTAAATCCCTATAAGTCAATCGATGTGTTTGTGGCGGCGTTTGAAAACCTCCTGTCGCACCTCCTGAGGTGCCAGGCAAAAAGGGATTTAGTGGGTGCATGCCAGGAATAATGGGTGCAGGAAAGGGTGGGGGAACAGGCACAGGATGTGGAACGGGAGGAGGAGTTTGTTGTTGCGGAGGTAGGTGTATATTATCTCGGGCTGGAGAGCCGTCAACGGATGGTGTGTGTGGCGGCGGAACATTGATATATTCGGGAGCAACATCGTCTAAATAGGAAGAAAGGAAAATGTCCTTTGCGGTCTTGTGACGTAATTTAGTCGGAACTAATGGAGATGGCAGATCTTTCGGTATTTCCGGGGTCGCCTTCGGCAGGCCCTCGGCCAGAAGAGGATACATACCATTCACAAGAGTATTTCGCTGTCGGTCTACTTGTTCTGCTTTTACTCGTATACCTTCCTCAACTAATACATTTTCTCGGGCTTTGTCTGAATCCTCTCTATTTTTCTCTATTTTTCTGAGTGCTTTCTCAGTGCGTCTATGTGATTCTTTACGCCATAATTCAATGGCATCTTTCTGTGACTGTCTGGCTTTCTTTTTCCATAATGCTTCTTCTACTCTCATGATGCACTCGGCATCCCATGTCCCCGTAACGGGCCATCTCTGATTCTCTGCTAAATCTTTAGTGTAGTCCACCCACAAGTCAAGGAATAATACGGCATCTAGGCCGTGCTTATGGTACATAAAATATCCGGGAGTGTCCCTGGGTGGGATGGGAACAGCTTCCTCAAGTATCCCTTTCCTAGTTCTTATTTGTCGTAGTTTAGAAAATAAAGGCATCTTGAATCTTGCTACTCGATACTTACTCGAACTTGAACATAAGCTAATACAATAAACACAGTAATGAAGATCGAACAATCACTCATACCACGGCATTAAGACACATTTAAACATTTTCAAAAACGGACAATAATAACTATAATAAAACTAGATAACTGCATACTGGATATACTGCTAAACAATACAGATACACCGCTAAAACAGTGCAGACCGGGTCTGTGTACCCAAACCCGTCTCAACCGGGCACAAATTAATGCACTCGTCTAGATGCGTCCCCAGCAACGGTACTCACCGGGAAGCACGGAACGGAAGGCCTCGGAAACTCGACATTGGACTGGACCGGACAGGACTCGACTCGGCTCGTGACGTAGATACTTCGGAACTTCGGAAACTGGTGGGCCTCTGAATACCTCAGACCTTGCTCTCTCAGCTGGGCTCTGGTCGGGATCCTCCGCACTCCTTACCGCCTCGTCTGGGTGTCGATCGCAGCCTCAGTCACCTCCGTTGGCCTGAGGGAGGTACAGGAAATCCTGGGGGTACGCGTTGTTGTCCGTCACGGCTGTGGCAGGGGACCGGGCCTGCAACGCACCGCCGGCGCGTAAGGTGGGGGAGGGGTCCCTATTCGGGCGCCAATTATGTGGTAAATTTAAATTACCTATACTTAATTTATGCGGTAAAGTTCAATAAGAATAACTCAGAAAAAAAAAGAGGCAGAGTCCGTGGCATCTGAGGTTTAAAAGGGGTTTTATTCCTTATAAAGGAATTGGTTCGAACCAGGCAAATCAGATTCCATCACCACGAAGGTTCAGGAAGAGATAGACAATACTTTATTGACAGCATATCATATATATAGGCAATGCATTACAGTGGTGATGGATGCAGAAGGCGTAACAGCTGAGAGAAGAGATAAGAACACGTGTACGTAACAGAAGGCGTGCACAAGGGCGTACACGGAGGTGTGTGCTAGAAACGTCACATAGAGGTGTCACAAATGGGTGGATCCATAAGAGAATCCTGCAGTGTCAGCAGAAACATGTGGCATAGATGCGCGCGCAGCAGCATGACGTATGATTGACGTGGAACTGGAGGGTGAAGGGGACTTGACATTTAGCCTCATATGAGGAGACAGAAGTCTGGGGTGTCAGAACAACCTAATCCCAAATCATATCTAATATCTTGTGTTTGAGAAACTGTATTATCTGGAAGAAAAGGTCTCTCGGGCAGAGGCTATTCTATACTGACTGCTAGTGCGTGTATAAGCGTCTACGTGTCTACATGAGATGCGAGGAGGGCATGGGCCTACCATGGTAACGGGAGCAATGAATTACTTGCATGGAGACAGAAAGGCCGGGCCCTTTGCTCTGCAGCTGGGAAGGATGTTTACCTAAACTACTAGACAGGAATGTATTTTCGAGGAGCAGAACAGATAACTTGAAGGCTGAATACAGTCTTGGCAGGCAAGCAGGCCGAGCCAGGCACCGCTAGCCGCGCAGGGAGTAAGACAAAGGTCAGGGATACGAATGCAGGTCCAGGCTGTAGCATCCAGAGGCAGAAGGCAAGAAAAGGCTCGATGGCAGAAATCAGGGCCTAACTCGCCAGAGCCGAAAAACGTGAAAAGTGCACCACATAAAGACGGTGGCACGGCACACTTAGGAACTGAATATTCGACCCATTCATGGTGGATCTGAAAGAGGACATGTTAACGTTGGACGCAAATGTATTTGCGTCTTCATAGCTGGTCTAGGAGGGAACATACATGTACTTGAAGCACATACATGGAGACGGTGGGGTTCACGTTAGGGGACACAATTGACCATAAAAATTCATATTACCTCATAACACCCAAGCACATGCTAGGGCCTCCCTTTCTATAATTGGGTACTTCTCTTCACACGGAGATAATGATCTCGAAGCATAAGCAATCACTTTTTCAATACCCTTCTTGTCCACCTGAGCTAAAACAGCTCCCAGGCCCCTGTTACTAGCATCTGTCGTAATTATACTCTCCAATGACGGATCAAAACTATGCAGAGCAGTGGCCTTGGCAATAGCTTCCTTAATGTTCTTGAAATCTACATCACAGCCCTTAGACCACTCAAACTTAACATTCTTTTTAAGAAGTTGTCGAATGTTATAAGTTATATTTGCAAAATTAGGTACATAATTTGAGCAAAATTCAGCCATTCCTAAAAATGCCCTAATATCATCTTTACTCGTGGGAACAGGAGCTTCTGAAATAGAAGAAACTAAGGATGGTTTAGGTCTAACGCCTTCTTCATCAATATTATGACCACGGTATGTTACACTCTTTTGTGCAAACTTGCACTTCGAATGCTCAATAGTAAGACCCTTGCTTTCCAGAATACTCAGGACCCTTTCCAATCTTGACCGATGTTCGTCCTCATCATCACCAAAAACGAGGATGTCATCTTGGAAAAAACGGACTCCTGTTTCTCCCTTGAAAAGTTGATACATTAATCGCTGAAAAACAGCGGCCGCCGAAGCTAAGCCAAAGGGCATTCGTTTATATCGAAAGCAACCAAAAGGTGTTACAAAGGATGTGTATTTCATTGACTCAGGACACAAGGAAATTTGGTGATACGCCAACGATAGGTCTATCGTTGAGAACCACCGTGCATTACCTAAACTAGACACCATTTCATTGATTTTTGGAAGTGGAAACTTGTCCACCACAATGTTGTTATTCAAATACCTTAAATCTACACACAATCTAATTTTTCCATTGCTCCGTCTTGCCACGACAATCGGAGAAACCCATTCACTAGCTTCGATTGGCTCAATAATATTAGTGGAAACCAACTTTTTAAGTTCTTTACTCACTTCATCCCTCACTAAAATGGGAATATTCCTACATTTATGTACTTTTGGAGACGCATCCTCTTTAATTACAATTTTGTGCTCAAATCCAATCAGATTCCCTAATGTTTTACTAAAAACTTTAGGAAACTTATGCAAAATATCTTTAGTGATAGAAGTACTATCATACACCACCAAGACTTGTTCACGGCTATTCGGATCCAGAATGATATGTAATTGCTTTTGGTCGAACCACCCCAAAACTGGTGGTCCCTTTTTAGCTATATACAACTTTCCTCTGCACTCTCTTCCCTTGAATTTAAAAACAAACCAACGGAAACCAAGAATAGCAATAGGTTCCCCGATGTAACCTTCTGGACGAATGTCTGATGGCAGTAAGTTCCCACCTACACGTTGGACAAAAGAAGATTCCCACATTTCCTCATTGATAATTGTATAAGGTGAGCCAGAATCAGCATACATTTTGACATCCACCCCACCAATATTCATCAAACAAATTGGCTTATTAATAACATCTTCGTCACGAATTTTCAATACCACGTGGGTTCTGCTCTTTGAATCTCGTTGCCAGTGAAATGATGGATAAATGCAGGAATTGGTATTAAGTAATCTTTAATACACGAAGAGCTCAGTTATAATCATCCAGTAAGCTCTGCATCCAGGAACAACTGTATTTTACAAATGAGGCACAGAAATATGACATACATAACATTCCATATTCCAGAAGCACTAACTAGCACATGAACACAGGAAGAAGAAGAATATTAAGAATGCAAACACAACATGGAGACATAGGACATTGCTTGACTGTGTATTCTCCGGTTTGGTCTTGCCTACATACATTTTTGGGAAATGATCCATCCAGGTCTGTGGCTGTAGATTATAATCAACACTGGTGGTAGCATTCTGCCTGCCGTGGGCCATGATTCCCCAGAAAGATTTAACATCTCCTGCCCTAACAGCTGCTACAAAGTCTTCCCACATCACTCGTTCCCAATAAATATTGGCCTGATGAAGTGCCTCTTGACAGGACAACCCCAGATTGAAAGCACACTGATGAGTCATATTCAATTCAACACAAATAATACATTCATGTATATAATAGATATTTGAATATGAGTTATATTTATTTCTAAGCAAGTCAAATACATTTTTACATAGATCATATTTATTTTAGCAATTGCCATACTTATTTAAAAATGTTTCATATATTTACAATACATCTCATTTTCAATGCATGTTCCACTAACTGTATTGTAGGTCAAAATCATTTTAAAACTTGGGGCCTCATTTATGAACCCTTGCGTCACTTTTATGCAGCAGGTGCGTCACTTTTTGTGACGCACCAGCAGCGTAAAAAATGTGCCTTGTTGCACCCAATTTACAAAGTGATGCATCTAGGTAGATGCTTCACTTTGTAAACCCCTGCGCCACATTATACCTGCGCCAGGTATAATATATGCAAGGGGGGGCGTTTTGACGCAAGAAATGGTCATGGAAGTGATGCAGTGAAATCTATAAGATTTCACTGCGCCACTTCTAAGACACAAATGCGTCAATTTCTTACGCCTGCCTCACAGCAGGCGTAAGATTGACGCAGGCCCTTTCACATGGGGCTTGCCCCATGTGAAAGGACACATTGCTGGAGTTGCGTCACTTTTGTGACACACTCCAGCAATGCGTCACTTTTACGCAATACAGATACGTCAGAAATACTGACGTATCTGTAACATCTTGCGCAATGATGCGTCATACTGTAAATATGACACATCATTGGTGTCGCAAGGATGGCGCAATAAATAGTGACGCATCGCTGTTTTCACGCAGCGATGCGTCACTTTTCATAAATGAGACCCCTGGTATATTGAATTAAGAGAAATTATATTCATTTGAACATGTGTCATGTTAGTTTCAATGTGAGTGTCATACTTTTTTTTACAATGCTTCGTATTTCAAAACTAGTCATATTCATTTCAATGAGGGTCATATTAGTTTCAACACCAATCATATTAATTAAATAGCTGCAATGGTCAATTTAAAATGTATCATATTCTTTTCAGATTCTATTATATCCATTTTAAAATACAATAGACTTATTCAACATACGTCATATTCATTTTATTGAAGGTTTTATTTATCTCAGCTCATCATATTTATGTTAACCTGCCATTTTCCTCTGAAAATATGGCAGTCACTTCAGTAAATGGCACAACTAAGAAAGCAATGTTCCCTCAATGGCCACAATGTTCCAATACTGGTATTAATCCCATTCTTAATATAATACAGGTGACAGATACACAACAGTCTTCTTTATTTTCTTCAAAAAATACAAAGCTTTTTATTTTCAATTTATCATTGCTTTTTATATTTTTATATTTTTCGTAATATTTAATTCATGAAAAACATTTTCTCACATATATATTTCATAAATAATTTCATGGTTCAAACAATAAAAAGAACACAATATAAAGAAAGATAATCATTGTCGACTATCAGATAGATGTAGCAACCGTTACCTTTACTAGTATTCTATTAACTATTCTCAATCTTCTTCATAATTGGGGTTTATGTACACTCATTGAGGACTCAGTCTATGTCTGGTCATGTGGTGAGTTGTAGTGTTAATTCCTAGCAATGATACTAAATGTTATATATTGTGTTGTTTTTCTTTTCTTCTCTTAGGAGTACATATGGTGACAGTATTTATTATGTATATTTTAGGTCCCCTGGATATCTGGGTTTGATTGTCTGAAAGAGGTCCTGAGGAAGGTGGCTTTGTGCCGCAGAAACGCGCGTCGACCAAGTGCGGGGTCTCATACTGTGTTCTGAGACCTACTAATTGGCGGGGTGGTTTGCCAATTAAGATTCAGTTTCCTTTTTTCAGATGTTGTGGTTTTGAATGCGTTGGTATGTTGTGATTGATTGTGTGCTACCAGGGGTCCAAATATTTGGGTAAATTGTTTTTTGTGCATACAGCTATTGCCATTTTTTCTTTATATTGTGTTCTTTTTATTGTATGAACCATGAAGTTATTTATGAAATATATATGTGAGAAAATGTTCTTCATGAATTAAATATTACGAAAAATATACAAATATAAAAAATCAATGATACATTGAAAATAAAAAGCTTTGTATTTTTTGAAGAAAATAAAGAAGACTGTTGTGTATCTGTCACTTGTATTATATTAAGAATGGGATTTATACCAGTATTGAAACATTGTGGCCATTGAGGGAACATTGCTTTCTTAGTTGTGTCTTTTTCTTTCCCCTCTGTTCCCTGGCCGTACTTAACTTTGAGGGGGTCCCATCATACTTGCCACAGTCACTTCAGTAAATGACATATTTTTTTAACAGAAGTCATATTCATTTTAGTGCTTGCTATATTCTTTTCATTGAGGGCCATATTCATTTCAGTATAGTTAATATATTTTAAGATATGTTTTATTCAATTTAGTATACATGTTATTTGTATAATTCACTAAGTAATATATTCATTCTGCCGTGCATCTTATTTGCTTTGCTACATGGTAAATTGATTCTGCCATTTCTCACATTGGTTTTGAAATATGTAATTTAAGAAGTTTACTTGGCTGAATCATCAGGCTGTATTAAATTTTTTTAATGTATGCGATTTTAGGCTTATTTCTTCTCAAGATATTGCATTGGTCGAGCTAAAGTCTCATGTTAAATAGGGCCAGGTTCCTCGCGAGCCCACTGAACATATCCACTCAGAATTAGTTTCCGCTTTAATTCTGAAACATAGTGTGTTCTTTTATAAGATTGGCATAGATGTCCTTCCTGTCCTAATTATCTGTTTACAAGAAACTTGCCTAAAAAAAGGATTTTGATTTTGATTTAGATAATTACCTAGTTTATTGTTACTCTGCCACTATCTTATCCAGGGGTCGCCCAACTGGGGCTTATCTATTTCCTGAAATCTTCTTTCGGTATGAAAGACTCATAAGTAGTAGCTACACTATCTCCTGCCATGGTTGTCTCCTGTTCCTTTGTGGGATCAGATTACTTTTTCCATGAATTTTTATTGTGTAATGTCTATTGTGGTCCTACTATCAATTTTGTACTCTTGTTGTATAACGTCAAGGGGGTCTTATACTGGCTACGTTTCCAAGATCACTTTTAATTGTGTCTGGAGATTTTGATATGAGAATTACAACTCTAGTGTATAGAAAGTAGGACTTTCGGGATTAGATACCATATGGGAATGTCCCTGGAGTTAAATTTGGCTGTAGTAAATTGAAGATTTGATCAATTGGAAATTCACAATTTTGCCTGAAAAAAAAGGCTTGCAGTTCTCCTTTAATGATTATATCTTTGTGCAATATTTGGCTTTTAATTTTATTACTAATCTGGAAATCTTACCCAATTTGTGGAGTGATCATTGTCAGCTACATGTTTCACTTGACCTTGGGGCTGTTACTAAGGTATCCAGTTTTAACTGTCATTCAAGCAGCACTTATGTTTAGAAATAGGTTCCGAGTGATAAATTATCAAATTGGTTGTATGGTGTTTTCAAAGCATTACCCGACAAAATGAATGCCATTTTTTAAAAGCTTTTTAAAGTTTCCTGAGTGATACCTTTTTGACTAGGTTAAATGTTCCCAGGGAATTCCAGAAGTTGTCAAATAATCCTCCTATTCTTAGAACCAATGAACATATTAAGTTTGAACGGCAACTCATCAAAAATAACCAAGTGGCAAACTTTTGGTCTGACCTTCAATCAGCTGTTCCTCAAAGCAATATGCTCAAATTATGGTTTCTGATAGCTAAAAGTATAGGTAAGGCTAAAGCAAAAACGCCCATCCAGTAGATGAATGTTCCAGGCACTCCTATTTCATTAAGCTATATGCCCCAACTATTACTAACCTTCCTGACCTGAAGTTGTTATTCTCCGTAGTCATTTCTTGCCACCCTGAGTTTGCTCAGGATTAAATTGCTAATGTTAATATAGAACTTAATAATAGTCAGGCATCATGTTATTCCTGTCTGCCTTGTCAAAGCTGAGCCCTTATTCTGAGCTGGGATACTGAAGTCATTATTTGATTATTGCTTGAAAGTAGACATAATTCCCCAGTCTTGGTGAGGTAGTAATATTATCCCCTTTAAAAAAAGGGGTTCAAAATCTTCCAAAAAGTTATCATCCAAATAAAATTTTAGACGGTGTGGAGGAGGTTTTTGCGAAATGCATACTAAAATGTTTAGCCTCCTGGGCGAATGCTGTCCAGCTCTTACCAATCGAACAGTCATGTTTTCCTTTAGCATGCTCCACAGAAGATAATATTGCATGCTTGTATATGCTGTATGGGAAGTATGTTAAATCTTGGAAATGTTATGTTTATGTATCATATGTGGAGTGAGCAGTGCCTTCGATTCAGTAGACACACCAGCACTTATACAATTTGGTATCTCAAGTGAGTTACTGCACCGATTGATATCTCTCCTTTTGGATAATTGGCTAAAAGTACTTTTGAGCACTGGGAATAAATACTTCAATTTAAGTCCTATTAAGAATGGCTTGAACCAGAGTTGCATACGGACCCTTATTTCTTTTCTTTTTAATTGTCTGATTTACCATTTT
The DNA here is from genome assembly GCF_964263255.1 of Lissotriton vulgaris. Classification (NCBI taxonomy): domain Eukaryota; kingdom Metazoa; phylum Chordata; class Amphibia; order Caudata; family Salamandridae; genus Lissotriton; species Lissotriton vulgaris. Next base: position 805,381,113 of record NC_141691.1, read on the forward strand.
GTAAGAAAAGTAATCCCACAAAATTTGGATTGAAAGAAGTTTCAACTTTGTTGCATGGTGATGATCTGGTATTAGGGTCTCTTACCCCAATTGGTTTGCAAAAACAACTTGCCATCCTAGCTTATTCTCCACGTGGTCATAATTCCTTGGTTAATGAGAGATAAGTAAAATTATTATAATGAATGCAAGAGGTACCAAATCTCCCAGGTCATGGTTTTTCAAAGGGGGCAAATTAGAGATAATAAAAGAATATACCTAGCTGGGAGTGATTACCTCAAACAATCTTTCGTGGAATAAACAAGATACAAAACAGATCCCTGAAACAAAGTATATAGGCATGGGCAACCTGCAGTTTTCCAGTGTACAGGGTAAGAGAGATGTGCAATCACTTTTAAAGGTGTATATAGCAAATATACCCCCCTAGAATTGTAGGATATTAAGGCAAGACCGATGTCCTCTTTCAATAATTTACCTCGCTTAGAATCTGACCTGTGGAAACAAAACCTTGGTATTAACACATCTGGCTCAAATGAAAGGAGTCTTAAACTGGGTTTGACTGGGATGAATTATCGAGTCTATTCCCGGGTAATTTTTTATTACTTTCAATTGTCTTGCAACCCGGAAAATAAGTTGAGAAATATCATATGGAGAGAACTCTTAAGGGATATCAAGGGGATGTATACATTTGGCAATGTTTATTCCTTGAAACAGATGGACTTGAAATGAGACAAGGTGCTATCATGTACAAATAGTACCGTTTTGAAGTTTAATTTAAAAAGGCTGCTAAGATAATAATTCAAATCATTCTTATTTTTTTTGTTTGTAAATAAAAAGACTACATTTGAGCTACATGTTTGTGAGCTGTGGTGACATGCACTTTTACCTAAAGGGTAATTTATGTCCCTCTGTCTGAAAATTATTTACGAAATTCAGGCTTGGTTAACTTGGCGAGAACATACGGATGAAAAAGGAGGGGTAGTCTTATCATCCAGGTCATCAATAATATAGGGCCAAGAAATAGGATATGAACCATGTTTTTTTCTTTTGTCTGGGTCTTTTACCTTTCCAAAGAAAAAGTATACGGCTGGTTATTTCAAAATATCTTACAGCAGTGCACGAGGAAGAACTTTATTTTTGGGAAAATCCACCTATGGTGAATGTTTGCTATCGCCTGATGAAATTCTTTGTATCTTTTCTTGTATTATAATATGTCATTAATATTTCAGACAATGTTTTGTGATTGCTTTATATTGATGTATTGAAATTACTGTGTATATTTTAATCTTGTATCGTTGTCATGCATTTTATCCTTTGCTTGTGGTTTTAGTGTCTTCCGTGGTAACAATTTTTCAATTACAATTAATTTTGTTTATTCATTCTTGTCTGTTATATTCATTTTGCTATGTTCTGTGCATTTCAGTAGGTGTCATAAATTAGGCCTGTAATTGTGACTTGATTTCAGTTATATTCTTTTGCAATGAACTCCCAAAATAACTTTCCCTATACTCAGGCTTCTTGGGAAGGTGGGTTTGGGGGGCAGCAGAGCGAAGGGAGGTCTTCCCCGGTGCCGATTGGGAGGGGCTGGGATGTGCCAGGCCCAGCCATTTTGTATATTTAGGGCTATTTTAGTAAAGAGTCAAATTGCAGCGCAAAGTATAATACTGTTTAGGTGAGCTACCAGCCACCATTTTAGGTTTGGTGACCTGGCGGCCGGGGGCAGGGTAGTGTAGTGATGAACATTTTTCTTACCAGTAGTAGTTAGTTGAGGTAGCAGCTTTTGAGAATGAAGGACTATTGTGTGTTAGAAGCTGTGCACCTGCTCAGCGAGGCGGTGTGGCTCGATTTGCTGAAGCCAGACGCTGCTGGTGTGTCATGCCCTCCTCGGCAGGCGTCGGCAGGGATAGCAGCCGCTGTCACAGCCTGCACGTCCCTCAAACAATAAAAGGTGGAATCGGTAAGTGCCAGCAGCCCCTCATATGTACAGAGAGTGGCCCCAGGGACATCTACTGCGCCGGAACCTCGTGTGCTGGTCTGAGGCTCCGGCATCGGAGCGCGGGGCTCACGCAACACGTTGCAGCAGCGCGTCTAGTGCGTGGAAGGGAGGGCCTCGGGAGAAGGTATTGCTGGCTCAGGGGCCTGACCTGAAAGTGGTGAAGGTCTCCGGAGCGGGTATCAGATCATGGCTGACATCGCAGTAGTGAAGAGTAGGGGAAGGGGGAAAAGGGGGTGAGGAGTGTGCCACACCATGGGGAATCTCTTGAGGCCCCGTCGGGCTTATTAAAGGAGGTCATTGGGAGGAAGGCATCACCGGAGATTACACAAATTAGCGGGCAGGGGGCAGCCAAGCCTGGGATGGGTTGGATATTTTCACCTCCTGAAACAAGGAGGTGAGGAGTTTAAGCACCCTGGGCCAAGTGGATGCTTATTTGCCCAGGGGTGGTTCTTTTAGGGTGGAGGGAAGGGCTCGAGTCTGGAGGGGGGGACAGGGAGGGGAGTTGGGGGGTATGTCAGAGCCATGTAGGGGGACCCGGGGGCAGTAGGGGGTAGAAGCCAGTCACCAGCAGGCGTAGCTGGCGGGCTGGAATGGAGTGATGGGGAGGATGGGAGGGTTAGTGAGGGGGAGCATTTTAAGTTGGGGTCGTCAGTGGGCAGAGAGTACTTTAGGAGTTGGGAGAAAGAGGAGGCGGGAGCTAGGGGGGGTGAGTAGGCCCAGCACACCAGACCAATCATTTATTTTTCAGGAAAAGGAGCATCATGGAGATCCTGACTCAGTAGAGCTGGGAGCGGCTTATTGGCACCGAGGAGAAGGCGAGAGCGGAAAACCGAGCGGCATGCCTGTTACCATCGGTGGACCACGTTGAGGCGGGCGATAGTAGGTCCTGAGCGGTCTTGTTGGCCCCAACACCCAATGGGCCTCGGCGGTTTGCGGGGCCAAAGAATCATGGGAATCAACGATTAAGGAGTCTGGTGGAATATCGGTGGGTGCAGTCAGCACCCCCTGATACAAGGGACTGGGGGCTCAGTAGGAGCCAACAGGTGGAAACGCGCAAATGGCGCGAAAAATTAGATTTTGATGAGGAGAATTGCGGGAGGAAGAAATGGGGTCTGGGGGGACAGAGTAATATCTCTACTAGTATTTTGCAGGCTACACAGAGGGCATCGGAGCCAGCAGGAGGCAAGAAAAATTGGGATATGCCAAAGGCTCACTGGCAAGGCGGACTGCAGCAACACGGGCACCCTCCTTAGAGCCAGGTAAAGCACAAGGAGGGTTGGGGAAGCCTTTGATGGTTTCAATCAGGACAGGGGGGGGGGGTGGTATTGGGGGGAGGAGGGTAGTTTGAAGAAGGGCAAATATGTTCTAGATATAGGTGTAGGTACAGAAGAAGCAGGTTAGGAGAGTGAAACTAAAGTTGCAGGGGACAAAACCACTGAGAAAGCAGACAAAGGGGAAGCATCAGTTGATGATAAAAAAGACAAGCTAGACAAGCTAGACAGTAAAGATCAAAAAGCTGCCGTTTATGGGAGTGACTAAACCATTTGGAGCGCATCTAATGCTGTCAACTAAAGAGCACATTTGGAAGGGAGAGTATGCTGAAATGCAAAAACTCCTGCATAGGGAAGTGCGGGTAAAACAAGGGTCAACAGAAGAAGAGTATGAGCTGGCCAAGTGGCCTAGGGTTCCTTTGACCATTGAGGATTGGACGGCAGCGTTTTAAATTTATGTCAGCGCCTACTGTGAAAAGTACCCGGATCGCTGTGTAGTGCTGTTTAAGTACATGGATGTTATTAGGAAAGCGCAGATTTATTACACATGGGTGCATTATGATGAGGAATTCAGAGCACACACAGCCTGGGATGCAGAGGTGAAATGGGGGGTACTTGACACCGATTTGTGGCAGCACACTAAGGGGGTTGCCAGAGAGGGCAAGACTATATTCATGGCCAGTGGGCTTTCAATAGTGTACTGGCCCTTTCAGGGAAAACCCACCTGGGGAGGGGTGAGTAACACAGGAAGAGTACATACAGGGGCAGGCGGGCTTGTTGGAATTTTAACAAGGGTTTGTCCGTTCAAGTGTTCTGTAGGTTTCACCACGTGTGCTTGATATGCGGAGGGCGACTCGGACTGGTCAATTGATTTGGGCGGGGGTGGTTTACAAAAAGGGGGCCAACAGTGGCAGCAAAGTGGGGCCAACACTGGAGGACTGCAACAGTTTGCAAGTTCAAGGTGGGTAGGGGATTTCAGTGATCTGGTCCAAAAGGCTCATACGCCAGTTAGGCATGACAAGTTGGATTCAGTCTTACAAGGTTATGACAACCAGAAGGCTGCAGACATTTTGACCCAGGGTTTCCAATGGGGTTTACTTTTTGGGTACCAGGGCCTGTGACACAGGAGGTGGGCACAGAACTTTCAGTCAGTCTGGGAACATACACAAATAGTCCAAGAGAAGCTAGATAAGGAAGTGAGGGAAGGGAAGATGACTGGGCCATTTACAGATTGACCTTTTGAAAATTTGATGTGTCACCCATTGGGGTGGTGCCTAAGAAGGAACCAGGTCAATTCAGGCTTATTCAACATTTATCATGGCCAGAGGGGAACTCAGTGAATGATTTTATTGATGAAAACAAGGCTACAGTTAAGTACTCTTCAGTTGACATGGCCAAGTCACTGATTGTGATAGCGGGCGCAACGGCACAAATGGCAAAATGCGACATAAAGTCAGCTTTCTGTTTGCTTCCAGTCCATCCTGATGTTTGGGATCTTCTGGGTATCCATTTCAATGGGAAGTGGTACGTGGACAAAGCACTGTCGATGGGCTGTTCTATGTCATGCGCATTATTTGAGTATTTTAGCACTTTTCTGCAGTGGTTGTTTACATAGCGCAGGGGTCACAAACTGGTGAAGCATTAATTGGATGACTTCATCTTTGTTGGTCCTCCGGCTCCATAGTGTGCCAGGAGGCCCTGGAAAATTCAAAGAGCTGACGGAGGATCTCGGGGTGCTATTGGCACCCGAAAAGACAATGGGTCCAAGCACGGCACTGTCTTTCCTAGGCATAGAAATTGATTCTGGGACAATGCAGGCACGCTTGCCAGATGATAAGAAACAAAAGATGGTGAAGTTGCTTAATGCTATGCTAGCTCGTGGGAAAGTCAGTGTTAAAGAAATAACGGCACTGTTAGGCCATATTCAATTTTGCATGCAGGGTGGGGAGAGTGGGCAGAACCTTTTGCAGTAGATTGGGAAGAGCATTGGCATGCATGAAAAGGATTACCTCACCACTATGTGCAGCTTTCAGCGGTTGTAAAAAAAGACTTGTGGATGTGGCGGGTATTTTTGAATTGAATTTGAATTTGAATTTAAAATTATTTATATAGCGCACGTTCACCAGCGGTTTCATGGCGCTGCAACTGGCAGGTAACATTTTTGCAGTCTTTTAATGGGATTCCACTGGCAAGGGAAGAAGATTTGGTATGGGAGGTACAGATATTTTCAGAGGCAGCAGGTAGTAAGGGTTTTGGCCTGTATTGGCAGACAAAGTGGTGCCCTGAGCAGTGGCCGCCACAATGGTGGGAGGGAGGCAGGAGCATTGCATTTGTGAAGTTGTTTCCTTTAGTAGTAGCATTGATATTGTGGGGTTCACAGTTGATGCACAAGAGAGTGACATTTAGAGTAGACAACATGACAGTCGTCGAAATAGTAAACAGCTAGTCAGCAAGGGATACACAGGTGTTGAAGTTGTTAAGAGTGTTCGTCTTAGGATGTTTGCGCCATAACATTTCATTCAGGGCATTGCACGTCCCAGGTGTGGACAATGACATAGCAGATGCTTTGTCTCGTTTGCATTGGTCAGATTCCGTGAGCTAGCCAAGGACGCCCACAAAACCCCAAAGTCTATGCCTCGGCAGTTGTTGTACGTAGGCAACACAGGATGCTACAACTGGTGGTAGGTTCACTGGCAAAATTAACTAGGATAGCTTGTAATGTAGCGTGGAAGGAATTTCTGATGTCAGGCGCCCAGTGGCGTTTTGATAAGGATCAAAGGGGTGAAGATGTCATCCAGTTCATACTTACTATGATTGAGAAAGCGTTATCAAGAGTGACAATCGTAGGGAAATTAGCAAGGATTGCCTTGGTGTGTAAGCTATTATGGGGCCACTTGCCATCAGCAGGTTAATTGGGCACGTGAATGCTAGAGGGATGGGCCAGGGAGCAAGGCCAAGTGGGACGTGTAAGGAAGCCATTGTCGTGGCAGCTCTTGGGCAGGGTGGTTCAGATATTGCCAAAAATGTGCACAGATAGTTTTGAGACCGGCTCGTTTTCCACATTGATGGTGTGGATGTTTTTTGGTGCATTTAGGGTATCAGAATTGTTGGGGGACAAGAAGGCCGAAGGGATTTTTTGGAATGAGGTTTTACCACGTAGCTCTTGGACACACATATGGATAAGAAAATCTAAGACCGATCAGAGGTCCTTTGAAAAATGGGTGGAATTACAAGCATCAGTTCCTCAGCTCATTTGTCCATGTTTTTGGGAAACACATTGGTGCTCTGTATGTAAAAGGAGCGAGGGGTTGGTATTTCAGCATGCTGATAGGAATAGAGTCATGGAATAGAAGGCTTTGAAAGATTTGGGCACTGATGGGATGGACTTTGGGACATATTCTTTTCGTATTGGGGCAGCATCTGAAGCAAATAATAGGGGTTGAGGACAAGGAGACATCATGCGGCTGGGCAGGTGAAAGTCAGATTGTTACAAGCACTATTTGCGAAGCAGTAATGAGGATAATGGCGCAGTTGTCAACAACGCATGAGCTCACGCAATTTTTCTCATTTCAGGTTCGGTGGCCGGCCCCCTTTCGGCAGAGATGTCAATTTGGGTAGTGGGCCATTCCTTCACGAAGTGGGCCCCAGGAGTTATTTTGGACAGAACCTAGGTTTCAATTAAAGGCTTTTTAATGTAAAATGAAAAGGAAAAGGGGGTATGTTATGAAAGGAACTGATCCCGGCCTGAATAGTTTGTTGACGGGCGTTAGGTGCCAAGACATTTTGGTCATTCACCTGCGAGAAAACGATTTGAGTAAGGAAAAGAGCAGAGTTTTAATGAGGAATTTGAAGAGGGATATGGAATTGATCAAACAACATTGGTCAGGATGTTTTGTGTTCTGGACTGAATTTATTCCCTGCAGGATTTGGCGCAGTGATCTTAACCCAGGAGCACCGGCGTAGCTAGGGGTGGGCGAGGGGGGCGGTCCGCCCCAGGCGTCACTATTTTCAGGGCGGCGGCCACGCGGCACTGGGCTGTTACGGTGGCCTTTATAATTTATTTGGGTACACTGTGTACCCAAATAAATTTTAAAGGCCACCATAACAGCCCAGTGCTGCCTGGCCGCCGTTTAAAGTGCAAGCGCTGGCTGTGCACCGCCGAGCACAGCCCCGTGCACCCCATTCCCGAAGCTCACGTCATCACGCAGGCGTGAGGTTAAAGTCTCACATTCGTGTGTCGCCCCAGTTTAACTCCCTGCCGTGCAGTACAGTGATTTTTTCTTTTTCTTGTCATTCATCAGGACCCTCTGCCAGATAGCACAAATCCCGGTAATATCTTTCAAACGTGCAGTGTTTTTTTGCGGGGGAAGGGGTGGATTTATTGAAAATGGGTGGATTGTGTCGAACGCCTGTGCCTCTCATGCCCTGCTGTGTCTCACCCTGGACAAGGCGTCTTGGAGGTTCCTCGTCATGGCCGTGGGTCTCTCGGTCACTCTGAAGACCGAGGGTTGCCTGCCCTTGAACCCGCCTCAGCCAGTGCTGCTATCATGCTGCAAATTAAATAAAACTAAAGGTTTTCAGGCTCAAACGCACAGCGCTCTGGTGAAATACGAAGGGCCATCAGCTACCATGCCAGAGAGTCAACCACCCTTCAAAGGGGTGTGCTCGGAGCAAGATGCTACCACATACATGTGGAATAGCTGACACAGGAACCTGACCCCGGAAGACTCCGTCCATCAAGATCAAGTGAGAGCCTCAATTATCTTAGATTTAGTTACACCAGTTTATCTACAGTGTGAACGCATGAGCCAAGCAGTTCACGTCTGGTTTGTATCAACAACCTTGTGGCTAGTTCTATTATCATGTGATTGCATAAGTACTTCCACGTCTGTCCATGTACGCACTTCAGCAATCACGAGACAATAGAACAGGCCACTAAGTTGATGATGCAAACAGCCGGAGGCGTGAAGTGCTTCTTAGCTCATGTGATCGGCGCAGCAGGCACAGTCTAGTGCTGACAGCAGAGCACTAGATGCTGACACTGCCGGGGGTGCATTCAGTCAGCGCTGCTGGGGGTGCATTTAATCAGGATACTCGTGAGCTTTTCTCCAAAAGTTGAGGCTTCAATGTGCAGAATATTCTAGTGCCCTCCAGAACACCAGGCAGCTGTGGATTGAAACCAAGACTGACTAATTGTGATAATTTATTGTAACTGAGAACGTGCGCTGGGGCCTCAAACAGCCTGTTTGGACCAGTCCGTCTCACAGTTCCCTTCCATTCCAGATGCTTTTTTGAAGCAGTTTTAAGATGATCCTATAGTTTCTCATTGCTCAAATAGTTTTAATTTCTGATATTTATATGTTTCCCTTGTCTTCATATCTTTGATTTTGCTCGCGAGAAAGTGTCACTCATAATCATTGAATGTCACTCATAATTACATTGAAATTATGAAAATGTCACACATAAGCAATCTGAAACCTTGGCAGCTATGTCGATTGGGTTTTGAACTTGGTAAAGTTGAATCGAGCCAGCCCGAGTCCTCGCAGGGATTTCCAACAGGGGGTCTAGTGATTGAATACAGCCTCCTTCTGGCCTTACGATTTGTGGCAATTGTTAATGATTTTTAACTGGCTAGAACAGATGATTAAAGTGTACCTGGCGCATACCATGAGAGGGATGTTGAACGGTATGCAGGTACCCCACCCAAGTGCCGCAAAATGCTTGCTTGGTTTAGATAGAGCAATGAGGATTCTTGTTTCTGTTTCTGTTTTTGGAGAGCTTTAGCATAGTAGGGCTTCTTTGGGAAGGTGATTAGCATGCCCCATTCTTCTAGAATCTTCAGATTTTCACAAATTGTGTCAGGCGCTGCAAAAGAAGACCTTGTCACTGCAGTAGCTTCCTTATGGCATGAGTTAAGATGGTATGAATTGAATAGCAGTGATATCATTGGAATTTGGATGGCAATATTTTGAGTGGGATGCTAGCATTTTGGTTATGTTTCCATGATTCAGGATGTCACCATTGCCTTGTGGGGTGTATTGAGGATGCCATATTGTAGTTAAAACTTGAGCCTCGTGTAGAATGTTGTTGGGGGAAAGATCCACATTGATTAAAGATGGCAGTGTTGTTTGTCCTAGAGTCTGGGCGTTCCTTTCAGCGTAACTCATTCACAGAGTGATGCTGAGTCATGGAGAGAGGTGGATTCTAAATAGGGTTTGCAGACACTTAAACCAAGGATGAGGGCAGCCCCGGTGTCGCAGGACCCAGGTAAGGTTGTGAGAGGCAGGGGAGGAGGGGGGTTCTTGTAAATTTAACCAGATCAGCAAACCCAAAAACCAGTTCTCTACGATTGCAGCTTATGCCTAGAGGAGTAGGTGTTCGTGCCACTGAAGCTGGGCACTTGATGGGGTAGGTGCCTTGAATATGACCAGAGGACAGGGGTCCTGCACCAGCTGTGATGTCATGGATGAGATGTCATGAATGGGACAGGTAAGGAACAGAGGTCCTGCACACGCTGTGATGTCATAAGTGAGAAGTCTTGGATGGGGCAGATAGGGGACAAGGGTCCAGCACAAGCTGTGATGTTATGAGTGCGATGTCACAAACAGGGTAGGTTTAACTGATGAAAGTTTTGGGTTTCCTTCTGCTTTTCCTTCAGCGGCGTAGCAAGGTAGGGGCAGTCCGCCCCAGGCGGCACTATTTTGGGGACGGGGGCTGCCTAGCCCTGGACCGTGTCATGTATATGCATGTAACTTGCATGATCGAGGTAACTATTAGGGGCTATACTACACGTCTCTCAGATCTCTTTCAGGTGCTCGCCGTCCTTTTTCCCCAGCACCCCCCAGGGGGCGGCAATCTGAAGGATAGCCCCGGGCGCCACAAGCTCTAGCTACGCCTATGCCAAGGAGCAGTAGGCAGGGCACGTAGTAAGCTTAATACAGAAATGCCATGTTTTAGCAGGGAACTGGGTTTTGGCAGGATTTCGCATAAGGTATTCCCATTTCACACGCCAGAGTTTTTTAGAGATGACGGTGTACACCTTTCAAGAATAGGGATCAAGTTATACCTACTAGAAATTAGAGAAGTTTTGTCAAGGACACTAAGGGGCCTATTACGATGGAGGATTTTCCGCATCCTCCGGGCCAGCGGAAGCCACCGCCGGCCCGGAGGATGCGGAAAATCCTCTGCGGACCCACCAAAGACCCACCGCCACATTAGGATGGCTGGTGGGTCCTGGTTTCCGTCCGCAGCTTTTCCGCCGCGGTTGGCTTACAACCGCGGCGGAAAAGCTCTAATATGGTGACGGTGTCTCTCAGACACCGTCAGCCAGATTAGGATGGGCTGTAAAACATGCTTTTCCGCGGCCGCTTTTCCGCCGTGGAAAAGCATGTGTAACTTCACTGCTGGGGCCCGTTGCTGGCCCCCTAGGTGAAGTGGGGTGGGGGGTGCACATGGGGGGTACCTATGGTGCCTGCCATTTTCTACATACAAATGCAATGCGTGCATTTTTAACATTGCTGCGGGTGCAGATTGAAGCTGCACCCGCCGCAATGTTAAAAATAGAGGATGCGACCGCCAGGGTGGCGGTCACATCCTAATTGCACAGGAGGGAACTCCGCAGCCCATGCGGAGGTTCCCTCCTACTCTACAGTGGCGGACGGACTCAGGTCCGTTCACCATCATAATCGGCCCCTTAATGTGCAACGCCACTCAGGACATTAAAATGCCTAAGTGGCGGGGGGCAGGAAAAAGGATAGGCGGGGCCCACCCTTCCTTTTCCCTGTGTGGTGGGGCTTTTGAAAAGTTGACCAGGGTTGACAGAGGCTTTTAGTCAAGTGGTGGAAGTTTGCTAGGAGGGGCATGGAAAGAGTAGGCAGGTAGTATAATTTCAGTGTAGATGTTTTGATAGTTACAGTTGCAGAAAGGCAGTTAGGGGATTTGGGCTTTTATTGGAGGGCATACAATATTAAATGCAATACTGTGTAATGTTGTTGCGTTAATGGCAGGGTGGGTGAAGGGTTGAATGGATGGTAGGAGGATCAGGGGTCAGTGATTCGATGTATAGTGAGGTTTCATTTTGTAAGGCAGTTGCCAGGTTTGTGTTTTTAATGTGCACCTGTTTCAATAAAGGGCCTTTTCACACACAAAATTGGCCTCAGTCTGGCTTGCCCCCTCCCTCCCAACACGGGGTTGGGGGGCAGCCGAGCGAAGGGATATCTGCCTCCGGGCAGATTGGGAGGGCTTGGGCAGGGCCGGGCTCAGCCATTTTTTATATTTGGGCTATTTTAGTAAATAGCCCAATTGCAGCCCAAAGTATAAGTACTGTTTAGGCGGGCTACCAGCCACCATTTTATGTTTGGTGACCTGGTTGCTGGGAGCAGGGTAGCGTAGTGAGGAAAGTGCTTCCCCTCCCTCCCCAATGTTTGGGATTTGGCTATGGGTGGATCCTGTTTTTTTTAACTGTTTTTGAGGGATAGGTTTGTTGACAACAGGTGCTCAAAAGGGTGTTTTATGTACATTGTCGGCCAGGGTTGGCAGAGATTTTTGGTTAAGTGTTGGAGGTTTGGGCAGGGAAAGGGTAGGCAGGTAGTATAAGTTCAGGGTAGATGTTTTGATAGCTACAGTTGCAGAAAGGCAGGTAGGGGATTTGGGCTTTTATTGGAGGGCATACATTTTTAACTGCAGTACTGTGTAATGTTGTTGTTGTGTTAATGGCAGGGTGGGGTAAGGTTTGAAGGGATCATAGGGGGGGTGGATCAGGGGTCAGTTATTGGATGTATAGTGAGGTTTCGTTTTGTACGGCAGTTGCCAGGTTTGTATTTGTCATGTGCACCTGTTTCAATAAAGCAGCCTTTTTCACACACAAGATTGGCCTCAGTCTGGCTTGCCCCCTCCCTCCCAATGTTCTTTTTCATTTGTGAGTTGTTTGCTGTACTATTATGTGAGTCTCTAGTCTAACTTAAAGATTGCTGTAGACCAGCACATGATTACAAGCATAATTTTCTTTTTAACTTGATTGCCTCCTCACAAAATAGCACTGACATTATCGACGGCGTTGACTGTTGTGCAGAAAACAAAGTTGTCTTAAGCTTCACTAAAATTCAGAACAGCAGACTGGCCTTTCACTTGTAAGCCTTATGCAGCACAGAAACAGGTTCAGTACTAGACGTTAAAATATGAGCATGCAGGGTTGGCATATGCACACTCTGGTTCAATCAGGGAAAGCTTTTGCCTCACATGGAGAGAGCTGGTAAATGGATTGCAGTGCATCCTCTGCAAAGCAGGACTATTTGGAGATGGCGTTTATAGGGAATAATTGTTCCAAGCGACTGCTGGGACAGCACATGAGAGAAGTTAATTTCGTACCGGACACAAAGCTCTGAGTTAAAAGGGAAGAGGATGTAGCCTTACTGCCAGAGCTACCAACCTTCGAGATAGGGGACCAGGTTCGAGCATCAGAGCCAGCTCAGAATCCTATTATTCTGGGTAAATCACTTCATCTCCCCGGGCCTACCAAAAATGAATGTGTCCTCGTGTAACATAACTGGTACTCGGGTAAAGCTATCTAATACCTTTGGGTCGATTTTGCTTGATATAAATTTGCACAAAAAAAAAGAAATTCAACAGTTGCTCAACCTATTTGTTCTTTTTTCCAATCACAATAAGTTATCCCCAAAGGCTCCACATGTCCAGAAAAAAGACAGGTGTTCATGGTACACGAGTTGGCGATGCGGCGAGCGCCAGGTAAGTGCTTTTATTAAGTTATTTTCCCTATCGTTTCATCTGTCGACTCCCCCGCACTGCACCGCTGCCCCACTGCTCATACCTGTACCAGCCGCGCCTGTATATTTTTCCCATTAACTTCTGTTGCTGCCTGCATCGAGTCTATTGATATGCATGGGACATGCAAGTTTGCTGCTGCACACTTGCAAAATGCAGATGTATATTTGCATTTCTGCATATCGGAAAACAGTCCCAGTCTGCAGAACTGCTGAGGAATCGGGTTTTTGCATACAGGAATCGGGAGGCGGGAGACTAGCCTTGAAATATGTAGTCTACCGCCTGAATCGGGAGGGTTGGCAACTGTGCAATAGAGCCCACCATATTTAAGTACAGCTGCAGCCCGTTCAGGTAAGAGCGGTGTTGCGGTGGAGCTGGGTTGGGGAGGGATTTGATAGTCAACCACAGGGGGGAAATTAAAAAGATTATGAATTTTCCCTTGTCGTCGTCTACGAAACCCTCCTCCCACCTGGCCCCTCCGCTCTTACATGCACAGGCCTCGGCTGGGTGAGTAAAGGGGCGGGCGGCTTCCCAACCTGCTGACTAATACATGTGTCGAAGAGACAGTGCCTGCGCTGTCTATGCAAGACCTAAAAATGTTGCCTCTCGAGTGCTCTGATCGCCCGTGTTAGGTCAGAATAATTCTAGAGTTTACCTCATTCTGTGTTGTGCTGAATGAGGAGTCAATATCGAGGAGGGTTTTCTTTTTTCAAAGCATGTTTTCTGCAAGCTGTGTTCTAAAAAGGAGAGGCTACGAAGCTAGAAATGTCACAGGTTAATACATAGAGAGAAATAACGAGCAAGCATCTGCTATTTTTCTTTTTGACTGACCCATAAATCTTAATGATATATGCGATCCAAGGAACAGACATCATGGGCAGATTGCAAACCTGTTTCCTTTTTCCGTCTTCATGTTTTTTCTCCTGACAGCTTGCAAATTCAATTTATTTCCCACTAGTTGGTCATAACTAATAGAAGCAGTTTATCTGAGGCCACAGCACCATTTCAGATGGTAGCAAAATGGAGGGACGCCGCTTAGGACGTTTTCAGCAGACCTCATAGCCCACATACTGGGGATGGTAGGAAAGAAGTAATGATGAAACAAGCATTAGAAATGCAATAGGTCTCGGTTTTATTTGAGTTAGAGCTAATGGCATTGTAAATGGCAATGTCTTTTAGCCATGTGTTATGGAGTGTATGCATGTGGTGTGTAGTGGAATTATGTGGGTTGGATTGGAATGGTAACAATGGTGGCATCCTGCGCTTTAGATGAATGTGTTTAAAAGTAAAGTGCACCATACTGCGATTGCTACAATAGTTAATTGTGGATGCGTTAACAATTGATGTGTGCACTGATGGCTGGTGGTGTGTGTGCCTGTAGAAATTGTGCACTGATGGCTGGTGGTGTATGTGCTTGGTGCAAGCGTGCACTGCCGCCTGGAGGTGTGTGTGCTTGGTGGAAGCGTGCACTGAAGGCTGGTGGTGTGTGTGCCTGGTAAAAGCGTGCACAGACGGCTGGAGGTGTGTGCGCCTGGTGAAAGTGTGCACTGATGTCTGGTGTTGTGTGCCTGGTGGATGCCTGCACTGACAGCTGATGGTGTTTGTGCCCGGTGAAAGCGTGCACTGACGGCTGGTGGTGTTTGTGCCCGGTGAAAGTGTGCAGTGACGGCTGGTGGTGTTTGTGTGGTTGTGTGTGTGGTTGGTGTGTGGTGGTGAGTGTGTGGTGGTGTGTGTGGTGGTGTGTGTGGTGGTGAGAGTGGTGTGTGTGTGTGTGGTCTTATGTGTGTGGTCTTATGTGTGTGGTCTTACGTGTGTGGTCTTTTGTGTGTGGTTTTATGTGTGTGGTCTTATGTGTGTTGTCTTATGTGTGTGGTCTTATGTGTGTGGTCTTATCCTGCACACTCACTCTTACTCTGCAGTCATTCTGCACTCAGTCTGCACTCACTCTGCAGTTATTCTGCACTCACCCTCACTCTGCACTTATTCTGCACTCATTCTGCACTCATTCTGCACTCACTCACACTCTGCACTCACTTTGCACTCACTCTCACTCTGCACTCGTTCTGCATTCACTCTGCACTCTGCACTCACTCTGCACTCACTCTGCACTCTCACTCTGCACTCACTCTCACTCTGCACTCATTCTGCACTCACTCTCACTCTGCACTCACTCTGCACTCACTCTCACTCTGCACTCACTCACACTCTGCAGCACTCACTCACACTCTGCAGCACTCACTCTCACTCTGCACACACTCTGCACTCACTCAAACTCTGCAGCACTCACTCACACTCTGCATCACTCACTCTCACTCTGTACTCACTCTCACTCTGCACTCATTCTCACTCTGCACTCATTCTGCACTCACTCTGCACTCTGCTCTCACTCTGCACTCTCTCTCACTCTGCACTCACTCACACTCTGCACTCACTCACACTCTGCACTCACTCTGCACTCTCTCTGCACTCTCTCTGCACTCTCTCTCACTCTGCACTCACTCACACTCTGCACTCACTCTGCACTCACTCTCACTCTGCAATCATTCTGCCCTCTGAATCTGCACTCTGCACTCTGAATCTGCACTCTGCCCTCACAATCTGCACTCTGCACTCTGAACTCTGAATCTGCACTCTGCACTCTGAATCTGCACTCTGAATCTGTACTCTGAATCTGTACTCTACACTCTGCACTCTGCACTCTGCACTCTGAATCCGTACTCTGCACTCTGCACTCTGCACTCTGAATCTGCACTCTGCACTCTGAATCTGCACTCTGCACTCTGCACTCTGAATGTGCACTCTGCATGTGCACTCTGAATCTGCACTGTGCACTCTTAATCTGCACTCTGATTCTGCACTCTGATTCTGCACTCTCACTCTGCACTCTCACTCTGCACTCACACTCTGCACTCACAGTTTCGAAGTATCGCACGTATAAAAAACCTGTAATCTGTAACTTCAATTTAATTTAATTTAATTTGCGTGTTTATATAGCGCTAGAATCACTCCCGGGGGAGTATCTCCGCGCTTCGACCGCTGCGAAACCCTTCCTGGCTTCCCTGAGAGATGGTCCCTTAATGGGTATCTCCAGGGTGAGACCAGGCATCCCCGGCGGTCTGGTGGGGCCGTTAGTGAAGATGTGGCAAGCTAATGCCCAGAGTTGCCGAGTGTGATCGCTGATCAGAGTGGGCACCGAGGCGAGAGAATTATCGAGTCCGCTGACCCTGGTCCAGAAACCTGCCGCGCCGGGAATCGAACCCTGGTCCCGGGCCGTCCTCTGCTCTCGGGTCTGCCGCCTCTAACCAGTGAGCCACACTACCTCACTTGCCTCAACTTTGGCAGCTCTAAGATAAAGGTGCATCTTGTTTATTGTATAGACAGTGCATAGACTCACTGATTTCACCCACATTGGGCGTACTAGTACTGCGTTTGTCACTTGTAGTAGATCATGGTGTAATTATAACATACCTCTATATTTATATATGTTCAGGTTCACAGTGCGTAGCCACCGCTACGCTGATTCACTCTCCTCCGGTAGATAACAGACCACTCCAATCACCATTTGCGCATTTCCAAAGGTGCTTTTTAATTCAATTGCTGCATGTGAAATACAGGCAAAGGAACGCGTTTCGGCGAGGCACTCGCCTTGGTCACAGGTGTTTTTTGTGAAAGTGCTCAAACAATAAATAAAGTTTCGCGTGAAAAATGGTGAACATCAGCAAAGGACTCACGCCCGCAAACTCACGGCCATCTTGGAGTGGTGTATCTGTACCCACTATGATAACAGATCGGCTCTCCTAATGTTACAAGTGTAAACAAATTAATACATCCGTCATACATTGATAGTTATAATCATTTGGAGCCGTACACATAACTTCATTGCTATATACAATCGAACTCATGGATCCCAAATCCAATACATAACATATAGAATGGACATGACGTGTTGTGATCAAATTTACATAACGTTATGACTTGCAAAACCTTAACAAGTCATTGCATAAAGTCATAGCTTGAAACATTCAAAGCATATTGGTCTTATATAAAGTAAATAAACCCTAGTGAGCAACGTTGATTTGGATAACATTTCAGCATGTCTTTCCTTATTACAAAATAAACATATTGGGGTGTGTTCCTTTGCCCGTATTTCACATGCAGCAATTGAATTAATAAACACCTTTGGAAATGCGCAAATGGTGATTGGAGTGGTCTGTTATCTACCGGAGGGGAGTGCATCAGCGTACTAAGCACTGTGAATCTGAATCGAGCTACAGGGTTACCTCGGCCCCTGCGATGCACCACTGTCTCAGTGTCCCGGCGGCTGTGCAGAGGATGTGAACTTTGATATTTATATATGTATGTATATATGTCCGTGTGTGTGTACATAAACATGTATCTTTAAGTATCTCAGTGTGATGAAAGGCGGAAATTGTGAAATGGACTCTCGCGCGAGAATAAAAGCAGTTGAGCTGACTCAGACATATTTGATAAAGTGATATGCGAATATGACACTCTCTTGGCATTACGTATGCGAAACTTGTTTTCTCCTCGCCCAATCCGCGCTTGTCTGGCTAGGGTGATGAGGCACCGGCAGATGGGCATGTTTGAGTCCTCTAGACTTCTATGCGAGTCCGGCTTATTGCGGGTTTGACAGTTGAGGTCAAGTGTAACCCAGAACCAGCTCGCTTTGCATCAGAGAGGGCGCCTGCTGTGCACAGCACAGGAGAATGCTGCATTCATGTAATTGTGCGCTAATTCGCAGATAGACGAGGCAAAAGTGCTTACAATGGATCCGCGCCGAGGTGTAATTCCATGTACGACCACAGAGGTGCTCTTGTTAGCTGACAAGCATTACATTACGGTGACAAACTATTTTCATAGAGTCTGCGTGGACTGCGCCATATTTATGTGACTGGAATACAATTGTCAATTAGATCATCACAGTCGCGAGCGGTCGTGGGTGGGTCGCGCTGGTTTCAGTGACTGGAGTGCCGGTTGCCTCGATGCTTAACTACTCTAGTTTTTTGTGTGTTTACAGTGTATAGATGATCTGAGTGCAGTAGCCGGCAGCTTGAAATGGGTAATTGCACAATGCTCACGTATACGTATGGGAGTACACTCCTGTGAGACAGGGACATGTTCAGTCTGCACATCTCACATGTGTAAAAATTTCGGGAATTCTGTAACACAAGAAGCAGCACTGAAAAACCGCCGGCGAGTGGTGCACGCGCGCGCGCCACCCTCCCCAAACACATAATGTGGAACACAGATGCCGAAAAGGGATATGCAGACTCATACCACGTTGTTTCGAACATTTAATAACAAGCAATCGCTTTCACAATTCTCTTAAAAAAAAAAACACGAGTGGTGCGTGCGGCGCGCCACTGCCAGCATATGTCTTCAATTATCTCTGCCGTCACGGCTGAGATAATTGAAGCTATATGGCCTTCTGGTGCGAGTAACAGACACCAATGGGCCATAGGCGGAGCTACTGGACCGCCTATGTCCTATTGCGTGTTCTGTTTCTAAAGCACACGCACGCAAAGACTAATAGCATTGCACATACCAAAAAAAAAGCACAAAAAAGCACGAGCAGCCTGGAATTCGTAGGTGCGTTTTTCAAAGCCCTGAGAATAGGACTCTGGGCCACGCCCACTGCTGACGCAGCGGGACGGTAGGCCCAAGATCTAAAAATTGAGACTGTACCAGCTCCAAGGGCTCATGTGTGGGAAAAGGGACGTAGAAAAGTAGTTTTCAATGATTTCTTTTTTTCTTTAGAACATTCTCTTATATTGTCCTCAGCACAAATATTCCAGTGGAGAAACACCAATAGGTAAAAACAAGTGACATAGTTATGGTTTATTTCAGACTCTGACTCATCTTATGGTTTTTCAGGGGTAATGGATTGGTTGCTCATGGTAGGCATAAAGTATAGAACATGTAGGGACTTTCTGGAGGGGAGAA
This sequence comes from Lissotriton vulgaris, assembly GCF_964263255.1. NCBI lineage: Eukaryota > Metazoa > Chordata > Amphibia > Caudata > Salamandridae > Lissotriton > Lissotriton vulgaris. Next base: position 805,400,121 of record NC_141691.1, read on the forward strand.
GGGCCTGCCAGTGCACACATGCTGCCCTCTTACATTGTGGTGTGCAATAACACACCTGCATTGTGACTGGGCATATAAAATGATTCCCTAAAAAAGCAAAGGGAGCAGAGTCTGCCCTTTATTATTCTGGCACTGGAGTGGATTGTTCTGTGTGAAACCACAAAATAGTAGAGGGAAAAACAGAATAGCCAGAACTACTATTATGTGCTAGTATCAAGTTGGCATAGAGACAGAGAGCTATTATGACTATTTGAAGGAGAGCCACAGAATAGCTGAATTCCCCACCTTTCACCCAATCAGAACTGGTCTCTGGATTTATACCATCCTGATTGGCAGCTTGGCAGCCAACCAGAATGGCTCCCACACCTACAAGCACAGGCTGTTCATCACACTTGTGAGTTGGATGGTAATCGCTCAGTGTTCCATTGCCCTCTGAGGCTTCCTTGCCTATTATTGTATATGCCTTTATACTGTCATGGCAAATCACTTTATGTGGGATCTTCTTCCACAGTCTGTGTACAAAAATATATTTTTGGGTCAATCTCGTTCATGACATTATTTCACAAGTGTGCTAATTTTATAGAATAAATACCAACCTCTTCCGTACAGGGTAGCAGAATGGTGTTGTAGAATCCGCAAAATCAATAAAATATTGGCATAAATAAAACAACTAGTTGAAACAACTAGGGCTTTACCTATAAAGATTCATCTAGAGGAAGCAAGGCATGACAAGTTGTGAATCAAAAGTTGTAGAGTCAATATCCTCCAAAGTACAGGCAGAAGAAACTGGGGCTACCCAAGGAGCAAATGATAGCTCAGTATGCACTTCAAATCTCAGAACCTTTACCACCTGGTTCATGTCTATTCCCAGGTTCTAGGTTTATGTAACTGGCTACATACCTCAGGTTTGTCTGAGCTCATTTGAGCAAATTGTTGCCTATTCAATTCTGGACCTCAAGGTTGCATACTTGGAACTTCGCGATTATGCACGGAGGTTACCATTGTGGAAGCTTATGAACTGGATCATGTGAAGAAGGGTCTCCCTGCAGATATTACATTAGCAGCAAGATCTTCACCAGAGAGAATTTAATTTCCACACATGTGTAAAAATGACAGCAGAAAGGACAGCAGAGAGGCTAAGATTTCATAGAACATAGAAACTGAGCCGAAAAAAAGCAGTTCAAATGTAAGAGCTAAGCATAAGCTGAAAATAGGTCTTGAATGATGTGCACAGGAAATACAAGTAATGTCCAGGAAATTGCTCTGGATATTTTCAAAGTGTCTAAATTGTTGAAATTCAAACCCTCTCAAACCAGCCCATAAAAAGGCAGGCATAAGAGGAAGCAAACCTGGATCCCATCGCCGGTCCACGCTTTTGATGGTACCATGACCCATCATGCAAGAAATAGTTTCTAGTTAGAATCAACTCGATCATTTCAAGAGTCATCTGTTGATGTTCCAATTGATCAACACCTCCCTGATCGAGAAATGATTTAACAGCCGTAATGCCAAATCGATGATTGATACACGTATAGAGACTCACTACATCCAAGGTGACAAAAAGCCAATCATTCGACCAATGAAAATCTTTAAGTTTGGTCAAAATGTCCTTACTATCACTAATATAGGATGGTAAATTCTGCACATAGGGCTGTAATTTCAAATCCACATATTCAGACATTGCTTCCGTTGGGGAACCCATGCCAGAAATAATTGGCCTCCCTGGAGGGGATAGACCCTCGTTGGGTATCTTGGGAAGAATATAGATACAGGGGTATGTGGGATTTTATACTTTCAAATAACGAAATTCACTTTCAGACAGCAGACCAATATCTTTCTATTCGGTAAGCCTTAGGCTGATTTCCCTCGTCAATTCGATCATAGGATTGGTTATTAGGCGTTGGTAACACTGGCTGTCATTCAGTTGCCGCATGATTTCACCCATGTAATCCTGAGTATTCATTACGACAACATTACCACGCTTGTCCACCTCTCTAATGACTATACTCCTGTCATTCTGCAGTCTCACAAGGGCTTTCTTTTCTCCATCACTTAAATTCATTGAGGGTTTGGCCTTAAATTTGTTGGGGTTTTCCATACTGTAAAGCCCCTCAGTTATCTTAGCATGAAATAAATCAATATTGGGGTAATAAGACGTGGAGGGTATAAAGTAAGATTTTGGTTTCAACCCACTGTCAGTATCGAGATTCTCAATAATGTTAAGTTCGTCTAGGATCGTTTGCAATTCAACTTCCTCCACCTTCTCTAATGACAATAAACATTGAATACCTCTGATTTCTGCAACAGTATGAGATGGTGAAACAACAGTCTTCTCGTGCAATAATTTTTCCACAGGTTTGTCATGAAAGAAATCCTTTACTTTAACAGATCAAATAAATTTGAATAGAACAACATAAATATCAGTTATATTGCCATCCTGGGTCAGGCAAAAACTCAAACCCTTACCCAGTAACCTGTTCTCATCAGCATCAAGTGGTCTGCTGGAGAGATTCACAATCTTTGCATCATCAACAGGCAATATATTCTGATCATTGTTCCCATCATGCCTTATTTCTGGCCCTTTTTTGTACGTGTTGATCTTCTGAGATCCTCCTGTGCCGTAACCCCTGCACCTCCTGACTTGTCTCCGTCCACCCGCCTTGTTTTTGTGGGTCCTTTTTCCTTTGTCTCCCACTGATTCTTAACTTTGCTAGTTCCCTTTGGAAGGAGGTACCTTCCTCTAAAGGGCGGTCATTTGCAATATTACTAGCGGCTGTTCTACTGGTCGAGGAAATGGAAACACTGCTTGCTGTCTTCACTTCCTCATTCTCTTCTCTCATTCTCTGTCTATCCTCTGGAATTATAATCTGATCAAATTTTTGCGCAAAAGTATAAATACGACTGTCTCTATAATCCCGGTCGTCGCGCCTTATTTTCTGCATTTTCTTGTCTTTCAGATAACTCTGGTGTTCTTCAATAACTTTCTATAGAATTCCATAGTTTTTTTCTTTGAGCTCCTTATTATCAAAAGACTCAATTTCCTTTTCTACCTCTTCAATTGCGATCCTCAAAGGTGGGAAATATGAGGATACGAAGACCTCTTGGGGTCTTCTTCTGATCTATATATTGCTGGAGTGTGACCCCATCCCACCAGTGGGCTAGCTCTTCTTTCTTTAAACATTCTAATTTTAGAAAGAGAGCCCAAAGGCTCAACTTACTCTCAACAACTTTTGCAGGTTGCTGTACACTAGCATTGCATGAACAGTTAATAATTATGGCTGTTCTTTTTAAATGTTGTGATTCTGTATATTTTAAATGTTTGTTATTCTTATTGTTATATATTTGTTGTTGTTTGTGCACACTCAAAAACGAAAACTGTTTTATTTATATTTTTGTCTACTTCTTTCAGCCCTGATGAAGTTCTCAACGAGAACGAAACATGTTGGCTGAATTTTCCTGTATTTCTGTAAACCGTTTGAATTTCAACAATAAAGACACTTTGAAAATATCCAGAGCAAATTCCTCGACATTACTTGTATTTCCTGTGCACACCATTCAAAAATTGCTTTATGATCTGGGAGATAGTGACACCACAGGGCGGTTGGTGTCTGGGATTGTAGCGCGGGTCCTTTTATAAAATAGGAAACTGGCATAGAGGTGCAGTAAGGACAGTCCACCGTCCAGTGTCTCTTTCTTGCCATGAGCTGAAAATAGATCTATACTATTTTCACAAATTTAACCCCTTGCGTGCTTGTGACGGAACCGTCCCGTCACGAGCCTCGGGTGGGCTGTGCTGGTGACGGAACGGTTTTGTCACGGCCCGCTCGCCGCGCCTGCACGGTGCAAATTCCACGCCTACGCTGAAGGTTCTATTAGGTGGGCGGGGCCGTGACAGTACCGTTCCGTCATAAGCACAGCCCACCCGAGGCTCGTGGCGGAGCGGTTCCGTCACGAGCACGTGAGCGCCACGAGGCCCCCCCTCCCCCTTAGCGCTGCGACGGAATAGCCACCACAGCTATGGGGTTAACATCACAGAAAATAACAAACCTTGTGCTAATCATTCTAACCCCATGCACAAATTAGCAATCTGGCTTGAAGTAGACAAGATTTCTACCTCCTAGGACACAGAACCTGCAAGCGAGAACATTGGAAAAGGGCCTGTGGATATGTACCTCTTTTTTCTCTGGGTACACTGGTGCAGGGTCACCCTTTTGTCCACAGGTTCAAAAACCAACAAAGTAGAGATCAGCACTGAAGTAGGAATAAATAACACGTTTATTAATCACTGATCAGTGGGACCACGTCCACAATGCACACTCAAGAAAAGAACACAGATCTTTTATACAGGTTTTCTGCTCAGTAAGCATGTGAACAGAAATAGGGATAACAAGTTTTAGAAAGAGTTATCAACAAACAAGGGCAGATGAAAACTACATGGTCAGCAAAGTGGGAGGGGGAACAGGAGTGCTTATGGCAGCAGAAATGATTGACAGACAACAGATGTACTGGCAGCTACAAACTCTCAGCACGTACATTGCTTTTAGCTGAGTCAGGAAGTCAACTAAAATAGTTAGCACAGGCAGAAAAAGACGAGCATCAAAGGACAGGAGAATTACGAAGGAAAGGAAATAGATGTCACAGCCAAAATGGTTGCTGCTTTTGTGAAATAAAATATTATACGTTTTCCACAATCCCAATGTGTTAGATGCTTCTGCCAATGAAGCATCCATAACCAGAGGGAACTGTAGGGTCACAAACAGTAGTGTATGTGTGGAGGCTCCTAATAGGGGTCACCATGTCTCAAACCCTCTACTGCGGAAAGTCATGCCAAGGCATTATTAGATTTCTTTCTAATTTTATGTGATGGTGTCCTCCTTCAAAATTAAGCAGCAGTGGCATAGAAAGAGCACAAATGTACCAGCAGGAAAAGATGTTGCTGTGTCCACAATTTGGGTAGTAAAAGACAGTCATAATTGGGGCAGAGTGCCCCATTAGACTCCTTGGCCCTGGCACCAATACACTTGTTTTACTAATGATAGCAACATCGCTATTCAAGAGATTACAGCTGCTACTGGGGTAAGGAAATGGGAAGATCATGGGATGAGACAGGAAAAAAAGTGTGGCACAATCTTGCATACACCATATGCAACTGTGCTATAAGACTGGGTATCATGATTACAGTGGTATGGAAGAAAGCACATACCTCTTTCTAATGTGAATAAGACTTCGATCACAATTGTGTTCTATTTCGATCCGTGTGATAACTCCTCGTACGTTACCAGACTAGCCACAGCAATTTACTAGAGTAAAATGACCAGTAAATGCCAATATATGCTAGATTCAGTGCAGTAGGCAATGAACTGGGCATGAGAGCTGACGCACAGTATTGATACTGCTGGCAGGGGTATGCACCCTGTCCAAGCATGAAGCACAATCCTAGTCAGGGTAAGTGTTAGGCAAACCCTACATTACCCTTTGCTCACCTCCTGGAGGCTTGGCACAGAGCAGTCAGGCTTAACCTAGAGGCAGTGTGTAAAGTATTTGTGCAACACTTCAAACAGTAAAACAGTGAAAACACCACACAAAATGAATCCACACTAGGTTAGGAAAATAGAACTTAATTTAATAAATGAAAAAAGGCCAAACGACAAGTAGAACTTGAGATATTATTTTTTAAAGAATAAACTGTAAAATAGCGCTTAGAGGCATAAAGCGCTTAAATGGTATATCTGGTTGCGCTGGGGCCTGGGCAAGGGCAAACTCAAACTCATATTGACCACGATGGAACGTGGCCAAATACATAGACCCAATTGGGTCCACTGAACAAAAGTATCTTGATTCAAAATGCTTCATCATCGACGAAGATGCGAGGTGGACCCAAAGCAATGCGTCAGCGTCGAGCAATGCAGTGGACGAGATGCACTGATTTTCTCCACACAACTGCGCCAATGTGTTGGTTCTGAGTGCGATGCTCTAGTTCCAAATGCAATGCGCTGCTCCTTCTCCTGCAGCAGAGGATGCATTTGTTCCGAGCGCAATGCGCTGGTTCCGAATGTGACTCACCAGGACTGCTCCACCCAATGATGAGAATGCGCCAGCAGATCCACACAAAGGTGAAGATGCTCGTGTTCCGATGATAATTCTTGGATTTGCTTGTAGAAGCACCTTAGGCCTCACTTCCAAGGGTCCAGGACTATAGTGACCACTTGGCAGGAGGCAAGCCAGCAAGCTCTTGGAGTCGCTCTGGGTTCAGGTCCAGTCCTTCTCATCCAGGCAAGGGAACAGCAGGCAGGACAGTTGTACAGAAAGGCAGGAGCCCAGCAAAGCAGCAGTCCAAGATAGTGGCAGTCCTTCAGCAATACAACAGTCGTTCTTCTTGGAAGAGTCTTCACAGATCCAGAAATATACTGAAGTGGTGGTGTCAGAGATCCAGTACTTATACCCGTTGTGCCTTTGAAGCGGGGGAGACTTCAAAGAAAGGTCTTTGAAGTGCACAGAGGTCCTCCCTTCCTGCAGTGGCTCCATATTCACTACAGGTGGATATGCAACCCTTTGTTCCTTTGTTTGGGGACAGCTCTCGCTGTGAACAAAGGCTTCAAGGAGCCTGAGGGGATTTAAATGCCCTTGCGCTCCCTGAAGGCTTTGTCTTATTTGTTAGAACATTCTGCCCTCTAGTGGCAGAATGTTCCAATAGCCTTGTAGCCCTTTGTAGCTGGGCTATACTGGCTATTAAAGTCCCTCCTCCTTGTTAAATGCCCTTGCCTTCAGCTCAGGCCTTTAACCCTGGAGAGGGCCTTTAATAGCTGGTATAGCCCGCTATGGCAGGCTATAAGGCTATAATGTATGGCGGGGGTACTCTATCCCCTATATAGTGTAGTTTTAGTTGGTGATAGAAGAGTGTGGTTTAGTTGTTGATAGTTGGTGGAGGGAGCTGTACAGTCAGCATACTTGCTTAGTAGCTGAAGCTTGAGTTGCCAGTTTTGCTAGTGTAGAGGGTAGAGAGAGAGAGAGATAGATAACCTTTGTTTCAGTACATTAACACCATAAAAATTGTTCAGCAGTGCAATGAGAAAATAAAAGAAATCAAACTAAAGAAAACAGAATAAAGTGCAGGTGTGCCAACAATAACTAAACAGTCAAGGGCATTAGACAGTTTAAAAGCCTGAGATAGTTAATGGTCACATTCATGTACTTAAGCAGCACTACAAGCAGTATGAGAATTACACATTTTTGCCACTAAAAGCTATACTCACAGCCTCTTTTGAGTGAAGGCAGACACTTTTGCAGAAAAAGTGGTCTTAACCATTTTCTTGTTTCCCTTAATAAATACAAGCATGAGCATATGACGAGGGATAAAGATTCAAACCTATAATCACATAAGCGACAGCTTGCTGTAGAATGTTTATGCTCTGGCTAAGCATAATGAAATCCAAAGAGCAGGGTGTAGGAAAGAATTTCAAATGGTAAGTAGAAACAGGTAACTTTATTCTTAAAGCAAAGAGCTGCACGGGAAAAGAGGACGAAAATGCAGGAACTCCTTCGCTTCCAGCATCAGTGTCAACTGTCAATTTACAGTGTCATACACATTCTCAATGCTGCATAAAAGTTGTTATGGTGAGGAAGGAGGGTGAATGTGAACTTGAGAGTAATCCTGCTGACCGTCTCAACACCCATCAAGATCTCCTACTTGACCAGGCCAGTCAACACCTCACAATGCGACGCAAACCTCTACGCAACAAAGGTTCCTGGGAGTTACTATCAAAATCATATTGAGCATCCCTTAGGTGTTGACTGCCAGGTCAAGTAGGAGATCTTGATGGGTGTTGAGACGGTCAGCAGGATTACTCTCACGTTCACATTCACCCTCCTTTCCCACCATAAAAACTTTTGAGAGGTTCCACCATTGCCCCCCATGGACTTTATAAGCATCACCACAAATCTTCTCAACTTTTACCGGATCACTGAACTTGTTTCTCCCTTTTTGGGCATCAACCGCAATTTACAGTGCTTGTTACTGAAAGTTAACACACCAGGTTTATTGGAGTAAAATCACAATTTGTTAGCGGGATTTTACATGGTCAAAGTTTTAAGGGCTTTCTGGAGACCTGCAACTGTGTGAGCCGTGTGATCTAACATCACTGTGTCATCTGCATATTGCAAATTAAGAGACAATGAAACAAGTTTGAGGGGATGGGACACTTGGTCCTTAATTGCATCAGGCAAGTCTGCTGTATATGAGTTAAAAAGCAGGGGTGACAGCACACAGTCCTGTTTGAGACTTCTATTGTTTTTTATTTTGCTGGAAATATGCCTATTGTGTAAGAGTTGGACTTGAACCCAGGGGTTCCAGTATAATGACTGATTGGCTCTCAATAGGGAGGTTGACATCTCCCATTTTTGAAGTTTGGACCAGACAATTGAATGGCCCACTCGATATAAAACCATTTGATAATCTATGAAATAGGCTGCACCTTTTTACCTTTAATAACGCATGCATTAGCAATGAGAGACTACAGCTATTATCTGAAGTATTACTTGCTCCCCTGGAGCCTGTTTGTGTGAGCGATATTAAATTATTGGTTTATGCCCAATATTATAGTTCTTTGGTTTCGGGTTCAAGTAGTACAGTCAGCCTGTAATTTGAAGGTATTGCAGGATCACCTTTTTTAAAGATTGGATGTAAGATAGACCCCTGCCACAATGTAGGGACTATCTGGGTTTCCAACTGTTAGACTTGGCAGGGTCATCCCTTTGCTTTTAAGACTCTGTGCACTCTACCAGTGCTCTTTCCCGAAAACATGGTACAAATAGCTTACACCTGATTGACATATTTAATTTATTTTTGAGTCCCGACCAAATTGGTACTGCATGTACACAGGGCCTGTAAATTAAATGATACTAGTGGGACTGCAGCACTCATTGCGCCACCCATTGCAGTAGCCCTTTAAAACATGTCTCAAGCCTGCAATTGCAGCCTGTAGTGCAGTTATATATTGCCAATTTGACCTACCAAAATAAAACTTTTGCTTGGCCCAAACCTTCCTTTTTAATACACATGTCATCCCTAATGTAGGCTCTGACAGCACATAGGGCCAAGGGTGCATTGTATTTAAAAAGTGAAGCATATGCTTTGAGGTTTAACGTCCTGGTAGTCAAAAACTCCTACATTTGATTTTCACTCCTGTATGGTCGACCTCTCCAACAGGATAACATCGGGTTACCTTAATACGTTTAATAAGTGCGAACATTTGATTTGAAGAAGGTAGAAATATCATGTTAGCACTCAAACGAATTGTTAAATAAAATCCATTTAAGTCAGATGTTAGATTATCATTTTGAAAATACCACTTTTAAAAAGTTGGCATTTTCCTGCCCTAAACTTTCTGAGGCCTTCTATGAGTTTCTAGCTGCCTGGGTCTGTTAATTCTTCAGTCATAAAAAATGCGCATTGGGCCCAGACAGTGAACAATAGGACCTGCGCGTAGCTGGGAGATGGCTATCCTGGAACGATGGGGGGCTGAGCTGTTGCCTTCCCTACTTACTCTTCAAAGGGCTGCCTCCAGTCCCCACACACATTAACCTGATTTTTGTATTTTGCCACCCAAGACTTCTCGGGCCTGGCAGTGGAAACCAAGAACTTTCCAGAACTAGGTGTGGAATAGCCTAGAGAATTCTCCCACAAAGGATGCCGGCATGTAAGAATAATAATCCACCTCCTGCGATACCCTTCAGTCTACTCCTAGACCTGCAGACATAAGTAGAGGAAGGACTGCCTTGTTCTCCGGAGGACAGCCCTGCTGCTGGAGGCCTGCCTTGTTCCCCAGAGTACTGCCATACTGCTTGAGGTTTGTATTGTTCCCCAGAGAACTGCTCATCTGCTTGAGGACTGCCTCATCCCCCAGAAAATGGTCATGCTGCTTGAGGCCTGCTCTGATCTCTGAGAAGTAAGGCTGGACATGCTCCCTTCATCCCAGGGTAACCTGAGTGACTCCACAGGGTCAGTTGTCTGACCCCCTTGAGTAGAGGAAGACAGAAACACCTCTCTAATCTGGTCAAATTCCATAAAGAGATGCTGTTGCTGGCCCTTTTAATTTTGATCGGGGGTATTTCAAAAATATCAATTTCTTAATAATGACTCCATAAGGATAAAACAAAATTACATACTCATCTATCTTTCTTGTCCTAGTTCTTAATTTGCAAGGTTCTGCCTCCTGACCAGATTGAGTCAAACTAAAACTCAATCTCTCCACATGAGATCTTGCAAGGAGATCACACCCCTTCCTGTTAGTCTTATAGGGTGCATCCAAGAGCCCATCTTCCTGTTTCTTTTCTGTGCTAACGAATCTTTGTTTACCAGTCTGAGGTAAGTGTTTTGTTATTATATTTCTTTAGAAGATGTTATTTAAAATCAAATGAATATCTCAGTTCCTGAGTGACTTGTGGCTAAACCCAAGCCAGCATGGGGAATCTTGCTTTGGAATCTGAGACGTGCGGCTGATTCTGCTATGGGGTCCCATCTGTGAAGTCTGACACTTCAGTTGAATAACTGGAAGAGGACTTTGGTTCACACCCTGTAACAGCATGACAAGTTCACCAAGTTCTGATGCACCTCGCATTCACAGTTACAACAAGCTTTGGTTCACAATTAAAATTAATTGAAAAGTCTGCAGGGGCTAAGAAGTTAATAACCACAGGGAATGGAGTTTTGGTTACAAGAGATGTCTTGGAAGTTTGTCTACTGCTTGAAGCTCTGTGTTGCCCTTTTAGGGAAGGGGTTGTGGCTGGGTGACCCCAGGATCTCACAAGTCCCACTCACAATCTGTCTCACCTTACCCCATGCCGCAAAGGATTACAATCTCGGTCAACCTCTTGATCAACAGAGCCCAGATCAGGAATTGCATGCATCAGTCACCTGTGTCATCGGCGTCTGTGACTGTTGGTCCAAAATTCAGTTCCATGAGATGCCACAGGATCTTTTCAGTCAGACTCCAAGGCCACCCTGCTAGATTTTTTGCCAGGCCTTGATAAATGGAGTGTATGGTCTACTAGAATAGTAAGCAATTATTCCAGAGCTGCAAACATAATCAAAACAAGGATGTTACTCATATTTTTCATCAAAAGGTAGTTCTGAGATTTTTTACCTTCCCTGGACTTGAAAAGAGTAATCTTGCTCCTTCCACAACAGACATTCAAAATAGTGGTTCATCAGCCATCTTTCTGTTTGTGTATTTGGGCACTTTTTGAATCTCTCGACCATTTTGAAGCATACATTCATGTGCCAATTTTGATGAATACCAAATATTTTCTAACTTTTGTGTCCTCAGAAAGCAGTTCACTTTGAAGTACTACCTCTTGGGTTGACTTCAGCTGCAGGTGCTCTTAAATTTGCAAGCTCCACTGGTAGGTATTCTTCAATGAGGAACCACAAGTATTCCCATAGATAGATGGTAATTACATCTTATTTCAAGGCATGGAAGGTTGTGAGAAGAGTCTACAAGGGACTTCGGGACCATGGTTGGACTACTTGTCAGTGTCAGAAAATCTTGTCTGCTTCTTAACAGCTTCAGTGCATCAGAACCATGTTCCAGACAGGTATATACAGAAGGTGTTACTGCACATCCCAGGATTCTCAAATTGACTTGGCACTTGCAGAAGTCAGCCACATCTTAAGAGTGATTATAAAGTGACATGTTGATGGCAGCTTCCCTCTCCGTGGTTCCTTAGGCCAGTCTCTGTTTGTCTTCTCTTATTAAATATCTTTTATCTACAATATTTCAGAACTATGAGGCCCAGATATCAGTCACTACTCTGGTCAGATATGGAAACTGGAGAAGGGGGCAGGAGGGTAGTCACTGTTTCCTCCTACTATGATTCTTTGGACAGATGTGAATGAGTGAGGAGCAGGCTCAACTCTAAGGAAAGATTCAATACTGGATTATTGGTTCCAGAGGGCTGGCCTACAATAATCAAATAGACAGGTACTTTCAGCAGTTCTGCAAGCTCTATTACATTTTTCTCTCATATTCTAGGGCCAAGCAGTATATATTCAGGCAGTCAACAAGGTTGCTTGAGTCTACATAAATCACCAAAGAGAGTCTCAAATGCAGTTTCTAGAAGCCTTAGCCTCTTAGACAGATCTTTGGGCATAGTTCCCTCAATATTCCCTGAAAGCAACTTTAGAGGGAGTCAGTGCTTAATTTGAGGCAGTCATTTCCTTTGGCAGCGACAGGACTCATTTTACCTTTGAAGCCTGCCTTTTGGGCTAACACTCCGAGTGGCTATCGTGGGGGAGGAGGTGACACCTCGCTCCCAGGCAACTGCCTTTGATCCAAGGCTTGGGAATCATCCACACATCTCCCCAGGTGGTCAGAAACCCATCTGTGTGTCAGTGCCTTTGTGAGGCCACTGGACAAGATGGAATGCATAGTGGCAACTTTATAAAAGTTGCTTAATGTTAATAGTGACTTTATATCTGACCTGAGCATCAGGTCGGTTTTACTGTCACAATTAATTTGATGCCTGACTTGGCTTGATTAAGTGGTTCCAATCAGAAGTTAGTCAGGCTGGGGTTCCGCCAATAACCCTGTGTTAGGCAATGGGACTCAGAACACTTCCACAGCAAAACGATAGTTTAAAGGTTTTGCTGCTAATATATATAGAAATTAATATGTTGTACTTAATAGTATATGGCTCCCTGCCATTGGACTTCATAGGCCTTCCTTAAGGGGGACTTACATATATCCTTAAGGGAAGTGGTGGCTTTGCCATTAGGTGTAATGTAAAGTTGAACTAGCAGTGTCACACACTGTCCTTTCAGTCTTCCGTGGCAGGCTTGGATCCATTTTTTCTCTTTCACATGCAAGGTGGCACAAACAGTGCTGCGGCCCTGAGTGAACACTCTGCCTTACATGCCCCATGTACCCTGAGTACCATATTCTAGAGACTTATAAGTAAGTCAGTCCTTGCCAATTGGCTGTATCCAATTAAACATTCTTTTTGCAATGAGTCAGAAGACTGACACTGAGGTGCTGGACAGCAGGCCTCAGAGCACTCTCAAAGTTGAAAAGCCAGCATCTAATAGTCCAAATGGAGCAAAATGTGTGTGTGGGGGGGCCTGCAAAAAGCTTGTCTGTTTACAGCAGACATAATGTCAACATGCATTGAGCATTGCCTTGCATCTAGGGTCAGGTTTTCCACAGCCTCAGACAGGTGCTGGTAAGATGGAGTGTCACTTTTCAGACTAGAGATATCCTCACAGTACAGTACAATAAAGATGGAAAGTGTGTTGCACTTTGAAAGTGGAAGAGGTGTGGCGCCGCGGCTAGGGCGACTGACTCCGGAATCTGGGGATCATGGTTCGATCCCTGGCACCGGCGGCAGATTAGCCCAGCACCATGTGACTCTGGGCAATAGCTTGCTTAATCTTCCTGACAGCCCCCAGCACCTAGAGACCCTTACGGGTGATTGTGTGCTTTACAAATGTGGATTATTATTATTTACTGCAAACAGATGTCCTAGAGGAGAATACAAGGGTGCTTGAAAGCTGGAGTTGCACCATACTGCATACAGATGTCCTCACAGAAGAGTGAAAGGTATATTAAAAACGTGTTGCACTTTACTATCAACAGAGATAATTAGAGAACAGTACAATGGAGACTAAAAGCTGCAGTTGCACTTTATTACCAACAGAGGTCTCCACAGAAGAATGTTATGGAGATAGAAAGCTTTCTACAGTCTACTACCAGAAGAGATCCTCACAGAAAAGTACAATGAAGATGGAAATTGAAAGTGGCAATTGTACTATACTAACAGAGATCCTCAAAGAAGAATGCAATGGAGATGGAAAGCTACTGTTCCACTAAAATACCAACAGAGGTCCTTGCAGAAGAGTACAATTTAGATGGAAAACGTGTTGCATTCTACTAGCAACAGTAGTCCTCACAGAATAGTGCAATAAAGATGGCGATAGAAAGCTGCAATTGCACTATAATACCTACAGAGGTGATCACAGAAGAGTACAATGGAAATGGAAAACTGCCAATACAGTTTACTACCAATAGAGGCCCTCACATAGGAGTACAATGTAGATGGAATACTTGTACACTCTACTACCACAGACGTCTTCACAGAAGGACAATTGTGTCATTGCTCTTCCTGGGTGTTGACTTACACTATGAAAGAGCGAGTTATGATTTGCACCTGAGTCGAGAATTTTCCTCAAACAAGTGCAATAAACAAACATATTAACTTCTTCAAGAGCATGATATTAAAATGTTCCTGTTATGCTGTTATCACTTTAAGTTCTCGTGTCTAGAATATAGAGTGTAATGGTTTGTTGGTTCCATGTGGAACATTGGTGATGCAGAGCTGCTGGGAGAAGGACATCGCTTCCCTGGCTCTCACCTGTTATTACTTATCTTAAAATAAATACTATATTCCACCACCACTTCTGGTTTACTACCTTCACTTCAATTGGCGACGAGGGAAACTGGCGTTTGGTCATTACTGACTAACTCTTTGGAAGTATTTTAGAAGAACTTTCATTTTAAAAAAAAAAAGGAGAGGAAAAAAAAGCGGACCGGAACAAAAACTTTGTGAGTTATTTACTTTTTTCTCCCTTCGCATTGGAATCGCCACTGCCTGCCGACTGCGCTTTACTTATTTAACAATTGTAAACCTTGTCCATGCTCAGCAGCGTTAACGGAGCAACCGTTAGTTGTTATCGCCTACCTGGATCTTTCAAGTGCGCTCGTCATTCCACTGCGTGCGCTGACTGCCAAGGGGACTGCGCGCGTCACTATCAGCGCGTCTTCTACAATCCCCTCAGCTACTGACGTCAGACGCAGGTCACGCAGCGTGACCCTAACGTGGCGGCCATCTTGTATTCTTTGTTTACATCGGTCGGAAGGAGTTTACTTCGATCGGAAGAAGTTAGAAAGATCGAGCCTTCTCTGGAATAAGCGTCAAAGGTCGTGTGGCGCAACGCAAAGAGATTGTATTTACATTTCTAAGGAACACATTCCGGACAGCACAGTAGGTGAAACTGAAATTAAAAAAAAAAAAGAAATTTGATTTTTAAATTATTTTTTGTGGTGTGTGGAACATTATAACAGGTGAGGAGGTCGGGAGAAGGTTGTTATAAATTCACAGTGCATGGAAGAGGGAGATTCCAGTGTAAGTACTGTAGTTAAAGACAGAGACATGGCACAACAGAATTTTTCAATTAGTCCTCCTGAACCATTTTGGGTTAAGGGTACCCAACCCAATATAAAGTGGATAGAATGGAAGGAATATTTCATTAATTATTTGGAAGCCGTTGATGAAACCAAGAAAATGAAATCTGAGCAAAAGAAGAGACTTTTATTACATTCTCTAGGTCCCATAGGATTAAAGACATTTTCAAGAATGAGTAAGTCTGATGACTCCAATCTAGATGAATTTGAAAATGCGATAAAAAATATGGACAAATACTTTGCACCCAAGGTGTGCATTGGGGTCATAAGACACAAATTCTTCCAAAGGAAACAAACCAAAGAGGAAACTGTGGATGAATGGATGGATGACCTCAAAAAACTAGCCATAGATTGTAAATTTGACAACTTGCATGACGATCTTATACGTGATCAGTTAGTAATGCACAACAACAACTCTGCCTTACAAGATCGTCTTTGGGTTAACGGTGACGCACCTCTTGATGACGTTGTTGCCATCATGAGAAAGTCAGAAATGTCAGGGAGGTGTGCAACGGTGGTAAAAGAGACTGAGAAAGATGTTTCCAAGGCCTCGGGGACTGTGTGTAAGATTCAGGCTTCCAATAGAAATTTTCGTCAACAGCAACAACAAGGGAGATGGACTAGTCAACCTGCAAGGGTCCAGAACAAGAACATGGAAGATAGGAGATGCTATAGATGTGATAGTAAAGAACATCTGGCATTTAGTAGACTATGTCCAGCGTTAAAAAAGAAGTGTGGAATTTGTGGACTTTTAGGTCACTTTAGCAAAATGTGTCGCAGACGCAGCAATGTGAAGTATGT
This sequence comes from Lissotriton vulgaris, assembly GCF_964263255.1. NCBI lineage: Eukaryota > Metazoa > Chordata > Amphibia > Caudata > Salamandridae > Lissotriton > Lissotriton vulgaris. The sequence continues at coordinate 805,416,155 of NC_141691.1, forward strand.
GTATGAAGATGAGAATGAGAGTGTGGATGAGTTAGAAACTGAGGATGAATGTTGTATAAAAAGTGTAAGAGGAAACTACGTGATCAACATTTCCGAAGATTCGCTAAAAGGGAAACCAATTTGTGAGATATCCCTTGGTGGGGTAGTCATAAGTGTGTATGCGGACTCTGGTTCCCCATACACGATCATAAATGAGGAAGTTTGGCGGAAGAAATTTGTAAATAAGATTGGTGAGCAATTATATCCATCAGATGTTTGCCCAATCAGTTTTACAGGTAATAGGATAGGAATGATTGGTTTTAGATGGCTTACCTTTTTGTTTAAAGGCAGGTCCACGAGAGCGAAGTTGTATGTAGCAAAGGTTGGGCCATCTGTGTTAGGATGGTTCGATCAGAAGAAATTACACATCATTTTAGATCCTAACTCTAAAGACAAAGTATTGATTTTAGATGACTGTAGTAGGATGGAAGAAACACTATCTGAAAATTTTCCCAAAGTGTTTAACAAGGAGTTGGGTGTTCTGAAGGGGTTCGAACATAAGATAGTTTTAAAGGCTGATGCACAACCCAAGGTTCACAAAGTGAGGCCAATACCTATTCTTATAAGAGAGGAAGTGAAAAAGGAAATTCAGGGACTGCTTGCCAAAGGCATTATAGAGGAAGTTGAAACATCAGAATGGATTTCTCCGATTGTGGTTGCCCGGAAACCCAACGGAAAAATCCGTCTATGCATCGATTTGCACCACTTGAACAATAACATCGTGGTTGAAAAGTTTCCCCTTCCTAGAATAAACGAAATGGTATCTTCCCTTAAAGGTGTACATGGTTTTCCACTGTGGATCTCTCTGCCGCCTACCATCAGGTGATGTTAGATCCGGACTCTAAGAACCTCACGGCGTTCATAACACCGTTTGGTTGTTATCAATTCAGGCGTATGCCTTTTGGGTTGGCCTCAGCTGCTGCTGTTTTTCAGCGATTACTGCATAGGCTTTTTGGAGATATGGAGAACGTCTCATTTTTTCAAGATGATATCCTTGTCGCGGCTAAAGACAAGGAAAGCCATGACTCCAAGTTGAAACAAGTTTTGGGAACTTTGCAGTCAGCTGGTCTGACTATAGAGTTATCCAAATGCAAATTCAGCCAAAGAAGTGTTTCATATTTGGGACATATCATAAGTGAAGAAGGTGTTGAACCCAAGCCTACTCTAGTTGAGAATATAGTTAAATTTTCCGCACCTGTCTCAAAAGATGAGGTAAGAGCGTTTCTGGGCATGGCCGAATATTGTGCCAAGTTTATAAAAAATTTCGCTGCAAAGGTTTACAACATGCATGCACTGTTGAAGAAGAATGCTAAGTTCACATGGAGTGAATTATGTGAGGAGGAATTTAATTTAATCAAGAAGGAGCTGCAAAAGGTAAATGCTCTTGCTAGTTTTGACCCCAATATTGATTGTTTGTTAACAACTGACGCAAGTGACAAGGGGTTGGGTGCTGTGTTGTCACAATATGATGGGGATGGTAAAGAAAAGGTAATTTTGTTTGCTTCCAGGGCCCTTTCCCCTGCTGAAAGTAGGTACCCTATCATCGAAAGAGAAGCCCTAGCGTGTGCATGGGCTTTGGAACATTTCCGAGCATTTGTTTGGGGGAAACCTGTGACCATTCGTACAGACCATAAACCTTTGATCCGCATTTTATCGTGTGAAGGTATCTCTGGTGCATCTGCAAGATTAGCTAGATTATCTATGCGGATGAAGGAATATATCTATAAAATGGTTTATCTACCTGGAAGGGATAATCGCATTGCTGATTGTTTGTCAAGGCTTCCACCTCCTCTTGAGGAATGTGAAGATGATCCCTGGAGTGAATACTGTGTGGCTTTAGTACATGATTGTGGTGAGCCTGCCATAAGTAAAACGGAATGGTTGACTGAACAAGGGAAAGACACTGTTTTGAAAAATGTCTTAGAGTACATTTGCAAGGGCTGGCCCAAGGTGAAGAACGTTCCTGGTTTGGATGCTTTTTGGCAAATCCGCATGGAGTTATCCTCTGAAAATGATATGCTCTTTAGAGGTGATAGGATTGTTCCACCTGTGTCTTTAAGAGGGAAAATTCTGCAACTTTGCCATGAGGGGCATTTTGGAATTATGAGAACCAAAACAGTTGTCAAAGGAATGTTTTGGTGGCCAGGAGTTGACAAGGAGGTTGAGGAGTTTGTAAAGAAGTGTACGGTTTGCATGTCTGCTGACAAGACTCTTAGGACATTTAAGCCTAAAATGAGTGATGGGTTAATTCCTAACTTTCCTTGGGACACCATCGCTATTGACATTTTTGGACCTGTTGGGGACTCTAAAGAATATGGTTTAGTGGCTATTGATCTGTTTTCTAAATGGCCTATTGTCAAAATTGTAGAAAGGGTTGACACTCAGACAGTACTTAAATTTTTGGATAAAACATTCATGATGGAGGGTTTGCCGGCTTGCGTGCTGTCTGACAATGGTGTCCAATTCACGTCCAAGCTGGCTAAAGAGTATTTTGACAGGTGTGGCATCAAACACAAGACTACTGCATTATATAACCCTAGTGGGAACAGCACTGTTGAAAGGTTCAACAGAGTGATCAAAGGCATCATTCAGGCTGCTGTGCATGGTGGACTTGATTGGAAAGTACAGGTACAAAAAGCCGTTTGGTCATATAGAGTTACTATGCAAAACAGCACCGGCATGTCCCCATTTACCATGATGAGAGGCAGAACGGCTAGATGTAAATTTAATCCTGGATGGCTGTTTGATGGAAAAATTGCATGTTGGTCTCCAGTAGATGTCAAAGATAAGTTACTGTCCTGAGAAGAGCAGAGAGTTTTATGACTCTCACCATAACACCAAAGATGTTTCTGTCAAGGTTGGAGATTGGGTGAGGGTCAAGAAACCTTTTAAGGTACCTAAGGGTGTGAGTCGTTTTGAACCACCATGTAAGATTGCTGAAGTTTTAAGAAATTCTGTGAGACTTGATGATGGCAGGGTATGGAATCTTAAAAACATTGCTTTTAACGCTGATCAAAATTGTGTAGAAGTACTTCCAGACTCAGGTGTTAATAATTTTGATTGGGTGGAAGACCATTTTGAGAATAGCCATATTCAGTCTCAACTTGAAAATGACTTTGTATCTGTTTCTTGTGGGCCTAAGCAATCCAACCTTCCCTTGCATATTGAGGGGGGAGTGGGCGAAGGTTGCAGTCATGATGTTCAAGCTAACGCCAGTGCATCTACTTCCACAAGTTTGGATACCGCCAGTGCATCTACTTCCACAAGTTTGAATACAGGTGTTACACAGAATAAGACCAATGTGTTACTTGATAAAAGAACAAGAGCTGTACCTAAATGGTTTAAAGATTACGCCTTGTAGTATTATAGATCTACGTTTGTTCCTCCTTATTTTCCCCTGTACCTTTCCCTTTTTATTTTTCATCTTTTTCCTTTATTGTATGGGGGGGATGTGTTATGTTGTTATCACTTTAAGTTCTCGTGTCTAGAATATAGAGTGTAATGGTTTGTTGGTTCCATGTGGAACATTGGTGATGCAGAGCTGCTGGGAGAAGGACATCGCTTCCCTGGCTCTCACCTGTTATTACTTATCTTAAAATAAATACTATATTCCACCACCACTTCTGGTTTACTACCTTTACTTCAGTTCCTTTCTGTTTATTCATTAATTTCTGCACCCAATTGGGAATAGCGACTGCACAAGTATTTTGGAATTACTCTAACGTCCTGGAATTTTCTGCACACAATGAATGCATGTAACCGCAACAACAGTGTATCATACAGGAAAGTGCTGCTGGGAAATTGAATAGTAAACGAACAGGCCCAAACTCTGGGCTTATTATTTAGCAGTCAACATCCCAGCCACCCTTGATGTACCCTCTGGTTCTAGCATGTTTGATAGGGACTGGTCAAGGAAACAATCCCCCCTTCAGTATATTTTATTAAGCAAGTGATGACATCCAACTATGGGCCCGAATCCGATCAAGTTCGGAAAGCATTGAGTCGTTTTCATAAGGAATGCATTCTGTATGACTCGTGTCAGGGGTGTCTAACCGAACAAGTACGATGTATTTGATTGCATCCAGAAACGATTCGGTTGGACTACCATTGACTTCAATTGGAGCCTGTGTACCGAACTCGTACACAGGCTCGCATTGACAAAAGGGGTTGTTGGGGATAATTGTGCACCCTGTGGCGGGCACCCCTTGGTGCCTGCCACACTCTGCATGGTTGTAAAGGGGGAACCATGGGTACCCTGACAGGCACGATTCGGATGGCCGCGGGTGGGGGTGCCTGCCACGGGCCCCTAAAGACCGATTCCGGCAGCCTTTTTGATCCGGGCAAACCAAATTGTAAAGGATGTCTGAATTGTTCATGGTACTTGTTCGCTTGAAAACCTACTCCTTAGAGCTGTGCGATTTGGCTGCGGAGTGCACAATCTCTCCAAATGCCTTCCGGAACCGATTTGGTCAGTGCTAAGGCTTTCAAGGCATCGTACTTGGGCGTTTGGAACAGCGAACGATTCGGTCGGGAACAAGGGCTCTGATCGGGTGAAGCAATTCTGCATCCAAATTGGAGCCTTTACAAACAAGGTCAGATTCAACCCCTATGTGCAGAGACTAGCATTCACTAGTATATACAAGTACCTTCAAATAGCTAATATTATCTGTATCTGTTTATGTGGGTGCCAATAAATGTATAATCAGCATTTTAAAGTAAATGTAATCAAAGCTAGAAGTGAGTTTACCTACTGATATATCTTCTGTGCTGCGGTGGGAGTGGGCATTATTTGAATAACCACAGACTGACCTATTGGATGGAAATGGCTGATTAAAAGTAATTTTACATTTTTATTATCAACTTTCTGAGAAAATATGAAACATGAGACTTGTGGCCTTCAAGTATAAAGTACTAGCAGTCACTTTTTTATTTAAGTTAATTCAAATTTATTCTTAGCAATCTGGCATTTGAGAGGTGTCATATATGTATTCTAATAATCCCAGTTGCTTACATTAAATCCCACTACCATATGTTATATGCTGTGGTAGGAAGACAGAAAATATCAATGTCAGTGGAACAGCACATTAGATATAGACTTTGATGAAAGGTTATTCTGTATAAATTACACAGTGGCAGTCACCACTGCGAAGCAATAGTTTGGCCAGAGTTTCCATAGGTAGGGTATTTTTGTTTCATCAATAATTTTGGAACCTTGTAACAAAACTTCAAGAAACTTTCCAATACAAAGTCATTCTCCTCAGCTCCTTAAAGGAAAGTTTCACACTGATCAGCAGGGGTGAAGAAAAAGAGAGGGGGTGTCTCAAAACATTGCTTTTCTAGGTTAATTCCCATAGGAAACTTTGCACTCCACTACAGAAAATGGCTGTAACAGAAAGACACTAAATTTGGAAAAATGTTAAAACTTTACTCAGAAAGGGCATTTTGTGAATTTGGTATGAATACATCCTGCAGTTTCAGAAATTTTCGTATAATGTAGGCTTGAATAAGTTCTCCCCTGGGATATTTCGGTACCGCCGTTACAGAATCCAGTCTCTGAGTCTGAAAAGAAAAATGAGATAATCCACAATGGGGCAATAAGGGTTCCCTGATCCCCATGGTCATTTTGAGGAGGAGGGGGCAGAGTGATCCCACATTACTTTAAACAGTTTTAAAACAATTGATTCAATGTGCTGCCACCCCTAGTGGTACTGCAATAATCGTACTGGCACCTCAGTACCAAAAAACCCTGTAAAAAAAATACAAGGGTTTGGTGATACACCAGACCCTGCTGCAAAGTAACACAGTGTGCAGTGCATAGGCCGTGCCTGGTGGGGTTCAATGCTTGTAGTGGGTTGGGCGCAGGGCCAATTTACTGCTTCACACTGACAAAGCCCCTGTGCATTGAGTGGCTGGCCACCGGCAGGGTTTGAGCACTGTGCTGCTAACCCTGTTGTGTACAGCTGAAGAAGGCTGAGGGTTGACTGCTCGTGACAGGCGATGCGCAGCAGAGGGTTGGGTGCCAGTGCGGAGTTTGCAGTCCATGACCCTGCTGTACATGGGACGGTCCTGCGATCAACCCAAATGTTTAAAAAACAACAAAACATTGAAATTTACCACTCATAGTTTACAGAGCTAACTATAACATGTCCTGCCATACACTGCTTGTGACTTCACATATTACATCACTGATGACCTCTCAAGTGACATAATTTATGACATTGCTTATAACATCATACAATCATTCTGACCTACAGGATTTATGGACTTGAAGTAATTCAACACACTATCCATACTAATATAATAAAGAGAGAGCCTAAACCTTTGAGGCAGGTAATCTCAGGAACCACAGCACCAATCACAACAGCCAATACAGCGTTGGAAAGGGCAGTTGCAGCAGAAGGACATAGGCTATGCAGACGCCCACCATATACATTTAAAAGGTAAAAGAACCGTGCCAGCAAAGTAGTCCCTTGTGGGCGTGTCTGCGTTGTGCTGTGGGCGTGTGCTGGGGGGGCGTGACAAATGCTGGGGGCGTGTGGTACGTTCTGCCCTTCATGCCATGCCTCATATTGTGTGCTAATCCCACCCTGCTCCCTTTAAATACCCCTGCACCACATAATCATATCCCACCCTTACTCCTTAAAATACCCCAACACCCTTAAACAATAACCCATCTTCACCCTATAAATATACCCCAAAACCCAAACCTATCCCTAAACTGTAAAAAATACCCCTGTATCCCAAAGCCCAAACCTAGCCCTGAACCCTATAAATACCCCTGCACCTCAAAACCCAAACCTACCCCTGAACCCTAAAAATACCCTGTACCCCCAAACCTAGCCCTGAACCCTAAAAATACCACTGTACCCCAAACCTACCCCTGAACCCTAAAATACCCCTGTACCCCCAAACCTAGCCCTGAACCCTTAAAATACCCCTGTACCCCAAAACCCAAACCTACCCCTGAACCCTAAAAATACCCCTGTACCCCAAACCTAACCCTGAACCCTAAAAATAACCCTGTACCTTAAAACCCAAACCTACCCCTGAACCCTAAAATACCCCTGTACCCCAAAACCCAAACCTAGCCCTGAACCCTAAAAATACCCCGTACCACAAAACCCAAACCTAGCCCTGAACCCTTAAAATACCGCTGCACCCCAAAACCCAAACCAACCCCTGAACCCTAAAAATACCCCTGTATCCCAAAACCCATACCTATCCCTAAACCCTAAAACTACCCCTGTACCCCATAACCCAAAACTATATCTGAACCCTTAAAATACCCAAACACCCCAAAATATATACCTCAGTACCCTAAAACATATACCCCTATACCCATACTTACCTTATCCAAACATTTTTTAAAAACATGTTTTTACCATTCATGCATTTACAACGAATTTCGTTGTAAATGTATGCGTGGTAAAAGCATATAAAATGTAATGCCATGCGTCATAATGGCATTGCGGAGTCATGGTACTTTTGTAATGAAAGTATGTGGAGTGATGGTATGCGGAAATAAAGTTGCGTAATAATGGGTGTTTACCCTCCCCCGGTAAGTACATTGGTGGCACGGCGGCCCACATCGCCAGCAGCATACTCATATTTTTTCACCACCCATTTGAAAAATGCACAGGTCTCTCTCATTGATGTCCAGCACCGACATACACTTTTAAACACACCTCCCGCCACAAGTTCTAGAATTGCGAACTTTAGAGCTGGGGAGCTACGTTCGAATCTCGACATCAGCTCAACATCTGGAAAGGGGCGACCACTCGGTCCCCCCGAACGTATGGTTGGGGGCCCGGATCCCCCCGGGAAGCCATTTTGGGCGGGGGCGTGTCTCGGCTGGTATGCCCGAAGTGGCGTAGCCGGGGCGCGCCTTTTCCCGCCCAAGAAGGGTTGTCCGAGACACCTACACAGTTGGCCACGCCCCGTAGGCGTACCAGAGGAGGGTACACGCCCTCCCGAAGAGGAATAAAAGGAGCAGCAACCCGAAGAAGCATCCTCTTGTTCCTGTGCTTGGATGCTGCACCCTCTCGTTGCACGTGAGCCCTCGACGGAACAAGGAGCAATTTTTTGAGAACTTGTAATTTTTGTGTTTCTCTTACAGCAACTCCGAACCTTCGGATCCAGGACCACGTTGAACGACAAGGATCGAACATCCGACAACGATGCCTGGCAGGAAGGCCGGAAAGAAGGCAGGGACTGACCAGATGCTCCGCATGCTGATAAAGGATATGGCGAGCATGAAGAAGCAGATGGCGGCAATGAACAATTCGGGCAGACCGAAGAAAGTCATAGGCCCAGCATTGCCGGGAGTCGTCCCCGCTGGGAGAGGTAAAAGGGCCAGGAATAGGGCGGCAGGGGGGAAGGTCCCAGTTCCTGAGTCACCCCCGGCAAGCCCGGTTAGTCCAGTTGAGGCCCCAGTACCGAACCCGGACGCGGGCCAACCGATTCCGGTTGTAGTTACGCCCACCAACGAGGAGGATATGCCTCCGGAATTGGCCTCCCAGTTGGGCGCATGGCTTGGCAAAAGTCCAGGGGGTGCTGCTGCACCTGGAGATACGGCCGAAGAGGCCAAGTTGCTAATGATATTTACAACAAGGGGTGGTGAGGGACAGAGTCTCTGAATTAAGCAGAAAGCTCTCACCCAGTCAAGAGATCAGGGCTAGATCCAACACCGTTTTTTAGCTCACTGCACCATCCCAGTTTCAGAACCTGGCTGTATGCAAATTAGTCTGTTCCTGTCCCAGTGCATGATGGGAGCAGGGCAAACCAAACTACAAAAGCCAATTCTTACACTGGGAAGGAAACAAGCTCCCGGGTGTTGAATAAAAGGTTAGTTAACTTGCACAAATAATCAGATAGTAGGACGTCCGGGACGTCCTGAATGGAGGTTGGCTTGGGAGCAGTCCAGAGGTTCATCGGTCGCCCGAATACAACCTCGTAGGGGGTCAAATGGTGTTTGGTGGGAGTAGAGCGCATCGATAACAATGCCAGTGGGAGGGCATCCGGCCATTTAAGTCCAGTGGTGGCCACTATTTTCGACAATTTCAGCTTCAGTGTGGCATTATGGCGTTCCACCAGGCCGGCGGATTGGGGGTGGAAGACCGCATGAAACCTTTGCTTCACCCCTAACCCCTTTAACCTCTTGGCTGCTAATGACAAGGGTAACTATGGAAATTATATGAGATTAATAATAATGCCTTAGCAGTAAAGGGGTTAAGATTAATTGGATAACCTCAGCTATGAAGTGGGGGCCATTGTCGCTCCATAAAATTCGACAAAGGCCATAGCGAGGAAAGAATTCTTTCAGTAGTACTTTGGCCGTAGTCATGGCAGTGTTGTCACGGGTTGGATAGGCCTCTACCCATTTGCTGAAGGCACATACGATGACTAGTACATACTTCAAGCCTTGGCATCTCTCTAGCTGGATGTAGTCCATTTGAAGGACCTCAAAGGGGTGATTGGGGATCCCAAACCCTCCCCGGGGTACCACAGTTCCTTTCCCGGGGTTGTGTTGCAGACAGATAAGGCATTGTTGGACTAGGCGTCTGGCTGAGTCGGGGATTTTGTCGTTGTGCCAGACTTTGGAAATGAGTTCGATCATGGGTGCAGATCCTATGTGTGCGGGGGAATGAGCCATTGTCAGTATGGGGATCAGGTATGAGTCAGGTAGCAACCATTTGTTTGCATCTTTTGTTCGCCAGCAGCCCTCATCATCCTTCAAACCCACCCTGGCCCACTTAGTCAGTTCGTGAGGGGTGCTGGTCGACTGGATGTCTCTGATCATTTCCCTTGTGTCAGTCCATTTCTCTGCTTGTGACCTGGTCACATACATGCGTGTCATCGCCCTATTCTCAGCTGTGGTTCGTGCCGTGATGTCGGCCAGTGCATTCCCTTGTCCGACTAAGTCTGTCACCCTTTTGTGTGCCTGGCATTTGATCACCGCTAATCGTTTGGGGAGGAGAACTGCTTCAATCAGGGCGGAGACTAGATCTCCGTGGAGGATAGGGGTGCCGTGGGACGTCAGGAATCCCCTCTCCCTCCACAGGAGCCCAAAATGGTGAACCACCCCGAAGGCATACTGGCTGTCTGTATATACGTTCGCAGTGGTCCCCGTGGCTATGATGCATGCTCGTGTGAGGGCTATCAGCTCTGCTGCCTGGGCAGATCGTTGTGTGATGCAGGCTGTCTCAACTACTGTTCGGGCTGTCGTAACTGCATAGGCAGCTGAAGTGGTGCCATCTGGGAGTTTGATGCATGAGCCGTCTACCCATAGCTCTCCATCGGGGTCAGTGAAAGCAGTATCTCGGAGGTCAACTCTACTCCTAGTTTGTTCGTCCGTGAGGGTCACACAGTCGTGTATGGGAGGAACGTCGGGGTCATTTTCAGGTAGGGGCAACAATGTGGCCGGATTCAAAGTCGTGCATCTCTTTAGTGTGATGTGGGGTGCAAGTAGCGTCAATTCGTACCCTGTCAGTCGTGCGCTAGTCAGATGTTGAGTCTTGGTTTGGTTCAGAAGGGTGTCGACTGCATGGGGTACTAACACAGTGAGGGAGTTGGAAAGTACGATTCCCTCGCTCTGACAGATAGAGACAGCAGCGGCAGCTACCGCTCGAAGGCAGGCAGGCAAAGCTCTGGCTACAGGATCAAGAGTGGCGGAGAAGTAGGCGCAAGGGCGCTGCTTAGGACCAATTGATTGAGTCAGGACAGACAATGCACACCCCTCCCTTTCGTGGGTGAAGAGGGAGAAGGGTTTGGAGTAATCAGGGGTTCCCAGGACGGGTGCTGAACAGAGTGCATCTCGTAATTCCTTAAAGGATGCTTGACACTCAGGGGTCCAAGGGAGCGGGAAGGAGGCATCTTTGGTTAATAGGGCAAGTAGGGGTTTTACAATGAGGCTGAAATTAGGTAACCACTGTCTACAAAAAGAGGTTAGGCCAACCAAAGAGCGGACCTGCTTTTGTGTTTTTGGGACGGGGGTGTCTAGGATGGTTTGGATTCGGTCGGGTGTGAGTTTCCTCCCTTCTTTGGACAGGAGATGGCCTAGGTATGTCACTTGTGGCTGGCAGAACTGTAATTTCTTTTTGGAAACTTTATGGCCATTCTCTGCAAGAAAGTGTAGGAGTTGAACAGTGGCTGTGATTGCAAGTGGGGTGGTGTCGGCTGCCAAAAGGATATCATCGACATATTGGATCAACACCACTCCATCTGGTAGCTGGAAAGCATCCAGCTGTCTTTTGAGGGCCTGGCTGTAAATGCTGGGGCTTTCAGTGTACCCCTGGGGAGCTCTACAAAATCGGTACGAGCGGGATTTTAAAGTGAAGCCGAAGAGATAACGGCTGTCTGGATGGAGGGGGATAGAGAAAAACGCATTCTTAAGGTCGATAACAGTGAAGGTGGTGGCAGTGGACGGGATGAGGGTCAGAATGGTGGGGATATCGGAGACTACGGGGTATTGGGGTACAACCACTTTGTTAATTTCTCGCAGGTCGATGATGAAGCGGTATGCTTTCTCATCTCCTTCGCCTTGCTTTTTAACAATAGGTAGGATTGGGCTGTTGCAGACGTTGCTAACCACCTCTTCAACCACTCCTGCATCTACCAGAGACTGAATGATCGCTACCAGTGCCTTCTCGCCCTCTGGGGATATCCGATATTGTGGGAGTTTCTGGAGCATAGCGTCCTGTCTTACAGTTATATGAATAGGGTCAATCATCATTCGTCCCACATCAGAGTCATTTTTGGCCCACAGGTACGGCGGCAGGGTGTCAAGCAAGGACAGGTCAGCGTCAGTTATGGAGCACATGTGTCGTGAGGGGCAGGATCTGGGCATGCCTGGGTTGTCGTACAGGATGACTCGGATTCCATCTGGGGAACACCTAATGGTAGCTCGAAAATGTTTCAGTAAGTCAATGCCCATAATGGCGTCAGGGGAGTTGGAGGAGAGCAGAAATGTCGTGTCAGTGGTGTTGTTTTCTAGGTCAAAGGTGATAGGCACGGACAGGGGATTAGTGGAGGGCGTTCCATCGAAACCTATCGGCGTAATGTGTGAGCCAGACAAGGGTGCCCTTGGAATCAGTCGTTTTGATAACACACTACGTGTCGCCCCAGTGTCTACCAAGAATGGAGACTCTGTACCCAGGACCTTAGCGGTGACATAAGGACCTTGCTGGTCAACACAGAGCTCAACTGGATCCCTCCCTTGCCCCTGGCAGTCCTATGCAAAATCAGGGGCATTCTCACCATCGGATAGTTGATATTGGTTCTGTCGGGGGCGGTCAAATGTGTTCGATCTCCCTGATCTGTCATTGTTGGTGTCGTTTGTGTGCCCTCGTCCTTGTCCTCTGTTTCTCTGACCACCTGCCACATCCCTGGGGTCCCTATTTCTATTCATCTCTAGCAGAACCGGACACTCGGATTTCCAGTGGCCGAATCCTTTGCAGAAGGCGCATTGGTCATTGCTAATGTCTCTACGTCCAGTGTGTGGTGTTGGGGAGTGATCTTTAGGAGGTAGATTTCTGGGGGTGGTCGATTGGTAGTTCCCCCTTTGGTGTTCCCGTCCTACCGCTATACCTTGTATCTGGGCTATCATTACCCTTTCTTTTAAATCTTTCCTCTTTTTCTCGGACGCCCTATCATTCTCATTCTTTTGGTGCTCGTAATACTGAGCCATCTGAAGGATAGCTGCGGGTTTGGAGGCCCCCCAACTACTCTCACTCGTCTGCAGTTTTTGGGAGACCTCTTGTGATAGGCCCTTTACATAATTTTGTACAAACAGGTGCTGTCCGGTTGCGGTGGTCATGTCTTGGCCACTGTAGTCGGAGAACACTGTCTCGAATCGGGAGAAATATTCGGACACATCTTCCTGGGGTTTCTGTCGACAGGCCGTGACTATCGACCAATCTACCTTTTTCTCTGGGATCAGTGTCTTTAACTTCTGAACTAATTTGTCTGGGAGTTCTAATATGTCCTTTACTGGTTTCCTTCCAGGCTCTCGCTGTCTATCTAGTTTACTGAGTTGGTCCCAGGTATGTCCAAACAGATCCGTGTGGTCAGCCTTCCGGATTTGCTTCCACACGTCAGCTGGCAGGCAGAACCCGAAAAACAAGTCAATGTCCGCTAAAGTCATTATTGTCGAACCCAAGGCTGTGCCTAATTCGGTATAGAATGCTGTCGGGTTCTTTCTTAAATCGGGCAGAGTTTGTTTAAAGGTTAGGATATCTTGCCGGTCCCATGGTTGGTAAACCCAATTGTACACAACTCTCCCTTTTGCATCTGCGTGATTAATATCATCGCTTGTTCCCAGACCGCGTGGCGGAATCCAATATGGAGCCGCTTCTCTGATGGGCATCATAGTGTTGGCTACTTCTACTGAGGTGGTTTCTGGTTTTTGCTCCGTGAGGTGGCGGAAGACCTCAAGCGTCTGCATGAAGAGCTCCGTCGCCTCACATTCAGTCCCATCTCCGACATCAATCTTCCTATACAGCGTGGTCAGTTTAGCGGGGCCCTTACTTTGATACCTATCTTCATATGCGTTCAGGGTGTGGTAGCTGAATCGCAAAATGAAATGCCGTCTGTGGCTATCGGCATGCGAGTTATACATGTTCATTGTGTACTCTTCGCTCTCCCTTCGTTCCACTAGTGTCTTTGCTATTTTGTCAATCCCATCCCGTTCATCTTTGCTCAATCTGTTTGATCTGGCTGGTGGGTGCTCGCTAGCCTCGGGGGCATCTGTTGGTGCTGCTAATGTGGCTGGTGCGGAGGCCGTGAGGGCTGGTGCACTAGCGCTAAGGCCGTTCTCGCTCGTACTCAGGGCCTGCAGGTGTTGTTGGCAGGGAGCATATGGAGGGGGCATGTAGATGATTGGGGGACCTAGCAGTAACTCATCGTTCGCCCGCTGTTTGGAGGGCAATTCAGGGTAGAGCGCAGAGGGGGTCCTAACAGGACATTGACCTGTCGACCCTGATTCTTGGTTTTGTGCAGCTTCTTTTCTTTCTTTTATTTCTTCTTCTAGTTGCTTGGCGGCTAGGTGGGCTGCCTTTCGTAATTCTTTCCCTATTTTTGCTTCTTCTCTTTTCTGTCGTTGTTCCGTTTCTTTGCGCCACATGCCAATACTATTGAGCATAGTGGGCGTGGTCTTATTTTTCTGGAGCGCTTTTTCCAATGTTTTTATTTTTAATTTTCATCAAAGGAACCTATCAGTGGCCACTGACTTTCAGGGTTCTTCTTTGTATATTTATGCCATAGTTTAGTATAAGCTATAGCGATTAGTCCATGCTTAGTGAACATGTCCTTATTGGGGGTGCCTTCCAGTGGAGCTGGATGGTTCATCTCTAATAAGCGGTCCGGGCTGTACAGGCTACCAATCAGTGGGGAGAAGATAGGCATGACGGGTTACAACGGGGACAAAGGTCTGCACTACCTATCTTATCACGGCGGGCAAAGACTAGACAGAATATTTCTATTCTCCGTTGTTTGCCGGCGGTGAATACCTCAAAAGAACCAATACCGAACAATCAGTGTTCGGTCAATCAAACAATCAGTGGGGAGAATAAGTGGGTACGAAAAAGGTTTGCGTTACCCACTCTTTCTCTACCTGCAAAGAGAGACCTTGTTCTTCCCTGTTTGCAGACAAAGAATCTCCAGACAATAATCCACGAACGACAGTTCGGGAAAACAGTGGGGGAGGAAGATAGGCACGACGGATTACAATGGGGACAAAAGTCTGCGTTACCTATCCTTCACTGCTTGCAAAGAGAGAGCCTGTTGTTTTCTCCGTTTGCAGACGGTGAATCTCCAGAGGTATCAACAAAGCGTAATGCTAGTATTATCCAAACCAAACAATCATTTCTCGATTTGTCGTGTTTACACGACCTTGCCCGGACCGCATGGACGGTTTCCTGTCTTCCGAATCCAGCGCCCGATCGTCCTCTCTTCTTCGTGATGTTCGTGGCACTCCTGATGGTTCCCAGTCAGGACCGTAGATCACTCGAGAGAGGTCTATTCGGAACTAGTGAAGGTCGGATGATCGGCTGTCAGACGAGGGTCTATCGGACACGAGCTCTCCCGATCGTTGCAGTCGTTCACTCTGTCGTCGGGACCTCTCCCACTGGATCCACGTGTCGCTGATGGGCCCCACGCTTTGGGACGCCAATTGTTGAATAAAAGGTAGGGCTAAGACCTTTTTCAAGATTTGCCCGGCGCTTACCGCCTTTGTACCATTCAAATTGCCAAGCAATGAGGCAGGCGCCGGAGACCAGAAGGCAGGAAACAGAAGTTTTATTCCGACGGAGCAGAACACATCAGATCGGACAACAAGGTATCGTCTCGAGGTGCTCTAACAGCCTCTCTGAGGCCTGGCCTCTTATACACTGGTTTATGGCATGTGACCTTTCTTTATTACAATCAGAACATTGTGAAGTAAGGAAAAAGACATCCCCGTAACCCTCGTGTCAATCCCACCCCACATGCCTCTACAATAGAGATCCTCAACCTGCTGATAAGAGGAAGGGGTCATCGCGCAGCTGAGTGTTCTGCCGATTCTTAGGATGTGTGCGCCTGATCATATCCCGGGGGGTGGGGAGGTCTTGATCAATAGAGGGTCCTTTGAAGAAGAGTGACTTCATACAATAAGGGGCAGTAAATGATATCTCCCGGCTTAGGCGATGGCCTCGGACCTGTGTGGACAGCTGGACACGGGGGAAGGGGTCATCAAAGGAGTGGTATTCATGCCGCGTGGACAATCGAGCGCGGAGGGAAGGTTTATCAACAGAGGGGCATTCATGGGAGGAGAGGAGATGCTGGTCAGGCGCAGGTGTGACTCCCAAGGACAGGGTCATGTAGAAGGGTTATGCTCATGAGAGGGAGGGAGGGGGAGCCAGGGTGCGCGGAGGATGCCTGCTGGGTCAGAGGGGCGCGCTGGCGATCGATTGTGGACAGGGAGACCATGATACCTAAAATGGTTGTCGTGCACGTTGTACATGGGTGACAAGCTGGCGCAGATGATGTTCAGCTCGTAAACTAAAATTCCACACGGGGACCGGTTTCTGGCATTGTTTTTATTTCTCCTTCCTGCACAAAAACAATCCTGCCTGCAACACAGGGACCCTTGCCCCATGGTGCAAGTGTGCCTGCGTTGGTGCTAGGCTGCTAAAACGGCACCATCACAGGAATGCGCCATATTGGGTAAGACTAATTTGCATGTAGCCGGGTTCTGAGCTGGGATGGTGCAGTGAGCTAAAAAACGGTGATGGATCAAGCCCTGATCTTTGGACTGGGTAAGAGTGGTCTGCTTAATTCAGACACTCTGTTCATCACCACCCCCTTTTCTGAATCGTTTTTGGCCACTATAGGTGTGGCAGGGTATACTCAGACATGAGTCCCTTTCTCACTGCATCATCAGGATTCAAGCAAGCCGGGCCGAAGACGGCTGAAATGCCAGAAACCGGTCCCCGGTAGCTTGTCTCCTTTCTAGTGAAGAATTGGCTTGGTAGTTTAGTCTGCCCTGTTCCCATGATGCACTGGGCCAGGGACAGACTGATTTGCATATAGCCAGGTTCTGAGCTGGGTTGGTGCAGTGAGATAAATAACGGTGATGGATCAAGCCCTGATCTTTGGACTGGGTAAGAGTGGTCTGCTTAATTCAGACACTCTGTTCATCACCACCCCCTTTTCTGAATCGTTTTTGGCCACTATAGGTGTGGCAGGGTATACTCAGACATGAGTCCCTTTCTCACTGCACCATCAGGATTCAAGCAAGCCGGGCCGAAGACGGCTGAAATGCCAGAAACCGGTCCCCGGTAGCTTGTCTCCTTTCTGGTGAAGAATTGGCTTGGTAGTTTAGTCTGCCCTGTTCCCATGATGCACTGGGCCAGGGACAGACTGATTTGCATATAGCCAGGTTCTGAGCTGGGTTGGTGCAGTGAGATAAATAACGGTGATGGATCAAGCCCTGATCTTTGGACTGGGTAAGAGTGGTCTGCTTAATTCAGACACTCTGTTCATCACCACCCCCTTTTCTGAATCGTTTTTGGCCACTATAGGTGTGGCAGGGTATACTCAGACATGAGTCCCTTTCTCACTGCACCATCAGGATTCAAGCAAGCCGGGCCGAAGACGGCTGAAATGCCAGAAACCGGTCCCCGGTAGCTTGTCTCCTTTCTGGTGAAGAATTGGCTTGGTAGTTTAGTCTGCCCTGTTCCCATGATGCAGTGGGCCAGGGACAGACTGATTTGCATATAGCCAGGTTCTGAGCTGGGTTGGTGCAGTGAGATAAATAACGGTGATGGATCAAGACTGATCTTTGGACTGGGTAAGAGTGGTCTGCTTAATTCAGACACTCTGTTCATCACCACCCCCTTTTCTGAATCGTTTTTGGCCACTATAGGTGTGGCAGGGTATACTCAGACATGAGTCCCTTTCTCACTGCACCATCAGGATTCAAGCAAGCCGGGCCGAACACGGCTGAAATGCCAGAAACCGGTCCCCGGTAGCTTGTCTCCTTTCTGGTGAAGAATTGGCTTGGTAGTTTAGTCTGCCCTGTTCCCATGATGCACTGGGCCAGGGACAGACTGATTTGCATATAGCCCAGTTCTGAGCTGGGTTGGTGCAGTGAGATAAATAACGGTGATGGATCAAGCCCTGATCTTTGGACTGGGTAAGAGTGGTCTGCTTAATTCAGACACTCTGTTCATCACCACCCCCTTTTCTGAATCGTTTTTGGCCACTATAGGTGTGGCAGGGTATACTCAGACATGAGTCCCTTTCTCACTGCACCATCAGGATTCAAGCAAGCCGGGCCGAAGACGGCTGAAATGCCAGAAACCGGTCCCCGGTAGCTTGTCTCCTTTCTGGTGAAGAATTGGCTTGGTAGTTTAGTCTGCCCTGTTCCCATGATGCACTGGGCCAGGGACAGACTGATTTGCATATAGCCAGGTTCTGAGCTGGGTTGGTGCAGTGAGATAAATAACGGTGATGGATCAAGCCCTGATCTTTGGACTGGGTAAGAGTGGTCTGCTTAATTCAGACACTCTGTTCATCACCACCCCCTTTTCTGAATCGTTTTTGGCCACTATAGGTGTGGCAGGGTATACTCAGACATGAGTCCCTTTCTCACTGCACCATCAGGATTCAAGCAAGCCGGGCCGAAGACGGCTGCAATGCCAGAAACCGGTCCCCGGTAGCTTGTCTCCTTTCTGGTGAAGAATTGGCTTGGTAGTTTAGTCTGCCCTGTTCCCATGATGCACTGGGCCAGGGACAGACTGATTTGCATATAGCCAGGTTCTGAGCTGGGTTGGTGCAGTGAGATAAATAACGGTGATGGATCAAGCCCTGATCTTTGGACTGGGTAAGAGTGGTCTGCTTAATTCAGACACTCTGTTCATCACCACCCCCTTTTCTGAATCGTTTTTGGCCACTATAGGTGTGGCAGGGTATACTCAGACATGAGTCCCTTTCTCACTGCACCATCAGGATTCAAGCAAGCCGGGCCGAACACGGCTGAAATGCCAGAAACCGGTCCCCGGTAGCTTGTCTCCTTTCTGGTGAAGAATTGGCTTGGTAGTTTAGTCTGCCCTGTTCCCATGATGCACTGGGCCAGGGACAGACTGATTTGCATATAGCCCAGTTCTGAGCTGGGTTGGTGCAGTGAGATAAATAACGGTGATGGATCAAGCCCTGATCTTTGGACTGGGTAAGAGTGGTCTGCTTAATTCAGACACTCTGTTCATCACCACCCCCTTTTCTGAATCGTTTTTGGCCACTATAGGTGTGGCAGGGTATACTCAGACATGAGTCCCTTTCTCACTGCACCATCAGGATTCAAGCAAGCCGGGCCGAAGACGGCTGAAATGCCAGAAACCGGTCCCCGGTAGCTTGGCTCCTTTCTGGTGAAGAATTGGCTTGGTAGTTTAGTCTGCCCTGTTCCCATGATGCACTGGGCCAGGGACAGACTGATTTGCATATAGCCAGGTTCTGAGCTGGGTTGGTGCAGTGAGATAAATAACGGTGATGGATCAAGCCCTGATCTTTGGACTGGGTAAGAGTGGTCTGCTTAATTCAGACACTCTGTTCATCACCACCCCCTTTTCTGAATCGTTTTTGGCCACTATAGGTGTGGCAGGGTATACTCAGACATGAGTCCCTTTCTCACTGCACCATCAGGATTCAAGCAAGCCGGGCCGAAGACGGCTGCAATGCCAGAAACCGGTCCCCGGTAGCTTGTCTCCTTTCTGGTGAAGAATTGGCTTGGTAGTTTAGTCTGCCCTGTTCCCATGATGCACTGGGCCAGGGACAGACTGATTTGCATATAGCCAGGTTCTGAGCTGGGTTGGTGCAGTGAGATAAATAACGGTGATGGATCAAGCCCTGATCTTTGGACTGGGTAAGAGTGGTCTGCTTAATTCAGACACTCTGTTCATCACCACCCCCTTTTCTGAATCGTTTTTGGCCACTATAGGTGTGGCAGGGTATACTCAGACATGAGTCCCTTTCTCACTGCACCATCAGGATTCAAGCAAGCCGGGCCGAAGACGGCTGAAATGCCAGAAACCGGTCCCCGGTAGCTTGTCTCCTTTCTGGTGAAGAATTGGCTTGGTAGTTTAGTCTGCCCTGTTCCCATGATGCACTGGGCCAGGGACAGACTGATTTGCATATAGCCTGGTTCTGAGCTGGGTTGGTGCAGTGAGATAAATAACGGTGATGGATCAAGCCCTGATCTTTGGACTGGGTAAGAGTGGTCTGCTTAATTCAGACACTCTGTTCATCACCACCCCCTTTTCTGAATCGTTTTTGGCCACTATAGGTGTGGCAGGGTATACTCAGACATGAGTCCCTTTCTCACTGCACCATCAGGATTCAAGCAAGCCGGGCCGAAGACGGCTGAAATGCCAGAAACCGGTCCCCGGTAGCTTGTCTCCTTTCTGGTGAAGAATTGGCTTGGTAGTTTAGTCTGCCCTGTTCCCATGATGCACTGGGCCAGGGACAGACTGATTTGCATATAGCCAGGTTCTGAGCTGGGTTGGTGCAGTGAGATAAATAACGGTGATGGATCAAGCCCTGATCTTTGGACTGGGTAAGAGTGGTCTGCTTAATTCAGACACTCTGTTCATCACCACCCCCTTTTCTGAATCGTTTTTGGCCACTATAGGTGTGGCAGGGTATACTCAGACATGAGTCCCTTTCTCACTGCACCATCAGGATTCAAGCAAGCCGGGCCGAAGACGGCTGAAATGCCAGAAACCGGTCCCCGGTAGCTTGTCTCCTTTCTGGTGAAGAATTGGCTTGGTAGTTTAGTCTGCCCTGTTCCCATGATGCACTGGGCCAGGGACAGACTGATTTGCATATAGCCAGGTTCTGAGCTGGGTTGGTGCAGTGAGATAAATAACGGTGATGGATCAAGACTGATCTGTGGACTGGGTAAGAGTGGTCTGCTTAATTCAGACACTCTGTTCATCACCACCCCCTTTTCTGAATCGTTTTTGGCCACTATAGGTGTGGCAGGGTATACTCAGACATGAGTCCCTTTCTCACTGCACCATCAGGATTCAAGCAAGCCGGGCCGAACACGGCTGAAATGCCAGAAACCGGTCCCCGGTAGCTTGTCTCCTTTCTGGTGAAGAATTGGCTTGGTAGTTTAGTCTGCCCTGTTCCCATGATGCACTGGGCCAGGGACAGACTGATTTGCATATAGCCCAGTTCTGAGCTGGGTTGGTGCAGTGAGATAAATAACGGTGATGGATCAAGCCCTGATCTTTGGACTGGGTAAGAGTGGTCTGCTTAATTCAGACACTCTGTTCATCACCACCCCCTTTTCTGAATCGTTTTTGGCCACTATAGGTGTGGCAGGGTATACTCAGACATGAGTCCCTTTCTCACTGCACCATCAGGATTCAAGCAAGCCGGGCCGAAGACGGCTGAAATGCCAGAAACCGGTCCCCGGTAGCTTGTCTCCTTTCTGGTGAAGATTTGGCTTGGTAGTTTAGTCTGCCCTGTTCCCATGATGCACTGGGCCAGGGACAGACTGATTTGCATATAGCCAGGTTCTGAGCTGGGTTGGTGCAGTGAGATAAATAACGGTGATGGATCAAGCCCTGATCTTTGGACTGGGTAAGAGTGGTCTGCTTAATTCAGACACTCTGTTCATCACCACCCCCTTTTCTGAATCGTTTTTGGCCACTATAGGTGTGGCAGGGTATACTCAGACATGAGTGCCTTTCTCACTGCACCATCAGGATTCAAGCAAGCCGGGCCGAAGACGGCTGCAATGCCAGAAACCGGTCCCCGGTAGCTTGTCTCCTTTCTGGTGAAGAATTGGCTTGGTAGTTTAGTCTGCCCTGTTCCCATGATGCACTGGGCCAGGGACAGACTGATTTGCATATATCCTGGTTCTGAGCTGGGTTGGTGCAGTGAGATAAATAACGGTGATGGATCAAGCCCTGATCTTTGGACTGGGTAAGAGTGGTCTGCTTAATTCAGACACTCTGTTCATCACCACCCCCTTTTCTGAATCGTTTTTGGCCACTATAGGTGTGGCAGGGTATACTCAGACATGAGTCCCTTTCTCACTGCACCATCAGGATTCAAGCAAGCCGGGCCGAAGACGGCTGAAATGCCAGAAACCGGTCCCCGGTAGCTTGTCTCCTTTCTGGTGAAGAATTGGCTTGGTAGTTTAGTCTGCCCTGTTCCCATGATGCACTGGGCCAGGGACAGACTGATTTGCATATAGCCAGGTTCTGAGCTGGGTTGGTGCAGTGAGATAAATAACGGTGATGGATCAAGCCCTGATCTTTGGACTGGGTAAGAGTGGTCTGCTTAATTCAGACACTCTGTTCATCACCACCCCCTTTTCTGAATCGTTTTTGGCCATTATAGGTGTGGCAGGGTATACTCAGACATGAGTCCCTTTCTCACTGCACCATCAGGATTCAAGCAAGCCGGGCCGAAGACGGCTGAAATGCCAGAAACCGGTCCCCGGTAGCTTGTCTCCTTTCTGGTGAAGAATTGGCTTGGTAGTTTAGTCTGCCCTGTTCCCATGATGCACTGGGCCAGGGACAGACTGATTTGCATATAGCCAGGTTCTGAGCTGGGTTGGTGCAGTGAGATAAATAACGGTGATGGATCAAGACTGATCTTTGGACTGGGTAAGAGTGGTCTGCTTAATTCAGACACTCTGTTCATCACCACCCCCTTTACTGAATCGTTTTTGGCCACTATAGGTGTGGCAGGGTATACTCAGACATGAGTCCCTTTCTCACTGCACCATCAGGATTCAAGCAAGCCGGGCCGAAGACGGCTGAAATGCCAGAAACCGGTCCCCGGTAGCTTGTCTCCTTTCTGGTGAAGAATTGGCTTGGTAGTTTAGTCTGCCCTGTTCCCATGATGCACTGGGCCAGGGACAGACTGATTTGCATATAGCCAGGTTCTGAGCTGGGTTGGTGCAGTGAGATAAATAACGGTGATGGATCAAGCCCTGATCTTTGGACTGGCTAAGAGTGGTCTGCTTAATTCAGACACTCTGTTCATCACCACCGCCTTTTCTGAATCGTTTTTGGCCACTATAGGTGTGGCAGGGTATACTCAGACATGAGTCCCTTTCTCACTGCACCATCAGGATTCAAGCAAGCCGGGCCGAAGACGGCTGAAATGCCAGAAACCGGTCCCCGGTAGCTTGTCTCCTTTCTGGTGAAGAATTGGCTTGGTAGTTTAGTCTGCCCTGTTCCCATGATGCACTGGGCCAGGGACAGACTGATTTGCATATAGCCAGGTTCTGAGCTGGGTTGGTGCAGTGAGATAAATAACGGTGATGGATCAAGCCCTGATCTTTGGACTGGGTAAGAGTGGTCTGCTTAATTCAGACACTCTGTTCATCACCACCCCCTTTTCTGAATCGTTTTTGGCCACTATAGGTGGCAGGGTATACTTAGACATGAGTCCCTTTCTCACTGCACCATCAGGATTCAAGCAAGCCGGGCCGAAGAAGGCTGAAATGCCAGAAACCGGTCCCCGGTAGCTTGTCTCCTTTCTGGTGAAGAATTGGCTTGGTTGTTTAGTCTGCCCTGTTCCCATGATGCACTGGGCCAGGGACAGACTGATTTGCATATAGCCAGGTTCTGAGCTGGGTTGGTGCAGTGAGATAAATAACGGTGATGGATCAAGCCCTGATCTTTGGACTGGGTAAGAGTGGTCTGCTTAATTCAGACACTCTGTTCATCACCACCCCCTTTTCTGAATCGTTTTTGGCCACTATAGGTGTGGCAGGGTATACTCAGACATGAGTCCCTTTCTCACTGCACCATCAGGATTCAAGCAAGCCGGGCCGAAGACGGCTGAAATGCCAGAAACCGGTCCCCGGTAGCTTGTCTCCTTTCTGGTGAAGAATTGGCTTGGTAGTTTAGTCTGCCCTGTTCCCATGATGCACTGGGCCAGGGACAGACTGATTTGCATATAGCCAGGTTCTGAGCTGGGTTGGTGCAGTGAGATAAATAACGGTGATGGATCAAGCCCTGATCTTTGGACTGGGTAAGAGTGGTCTGCTTAATTCAGACACTCTGTTCATCACCACCCCCTTTTCTGAATCGTTTTTGGCCACTATAGGTGTGGCAGGGTATACTCAGACATGAGTCCCTTTCTCACTGCACCATCAGGATTCAAGCAAGCCGGGCCGAAGACGGCTGAAATGCCAGAAACCGGTCCCCGGTAGCTTGTCTCCTTTCTGGTGAAGAATTGGCTGGGTAGTTTAGTCTGCCCTGTTCCCATGATGCACTGGGCCAGGGACATACTGATTTGCATATAGCCAGGTTCTGAGCTGGGTTGGTGCAGTGAGATAAATAACGGTGATGGATCAAGCCCTGAACTTTGGACTGGGTAAGAGTGGTCTGCTTAATTCAGACACTCTGTTCATCACCACCCCCTTTTCTGAATCGTTTTTGGCCACTATAGGTGTGGCAGGGTATACTCAGACATGAGTCCCTTTCTCACTGCACCATCAGGATTCAAGCAAGCCGGGCCGAAGACGGCTGAAATGCCAGAAACCGGTCCCCGGTAGCTTGTCTCCTTTCTGGTGAAGAATTGGCTTGGTAGTTTAGTCTGCCCTGTTCCCATGATGCACTGGGCCAGGGACAGACTGATTTGCATATAGCCAGGTTCTGAGCTGGGTTGGTGCAGTGAGATAAATAACGGTGATGGATCAAGCCCTGATCTTTGGACAGGGTAAGAGTGGTCTGCTTAATTCAGACACTCTGTTCATCACCACCCCCTTTTCTGAATCGTTTTTGGCCACTATAGGTGTGGCAGGGTATACTCAGACATGAGTCCCTTTCTCACTGCACCATCAGGATTCAAGCAAGCCGGGCCGAAGACGGCTGAAATGCCAGAAACCGGTCCCCGGTAGCTTGTCTCCTTTCTGGTGAAGAATTGGCTTGGTAGTTTAGTCTGCCCTGTTCCCATGATGCACTGGGCCAGGGACAGACTGATTTGCATATAGCCAGGTTCTGAGCTGGGTTGGTGCAGTGAGATAAATAACGGTGATGGATCAAGCCCTGATCTTTGGACTGGGTAAGAGTGGTCTGCTTAATTCAGACACTCTGTTCATCACCACCCCCTTTTCTGAATCAAGTTGCTAATGAAGCAGTTGCGGCAATCACGAGATGCTGCGAAGGCGAATCTCCCTCTTGTCACCCCACAGGTTCCATCGGAAGGACCGACGGCTGGCGGTGGAAAAGCAGCGGGATCAGCTATGGAGTCGGGTAAGCAGCCATTGCCAATGGCAAAGGAGGGGTCTTTACCCTCGAGAAGGGAAAAAGTAGTCCAACATATTCCGCTGGCCACGAAAGAAATGATTTGGGCTGATAAGTATGTGAATATGTTTTCTCTCCTGACTGACCATCACGAGATAGATTATGTTAAGGCTCAGAAGGATTTGTGGCATCCGAGTGTGTGGCGCGCAAAAATGGCGGGGTTCAGGGTTGATGAGACGATCTCAAATTGGGCCAAGGCCTTTGCAATGTTTACTGCAGTCATGGGGGAACGTAAGCCCGAGGTTTTGACCGAATTGGCCTGCTATCAGGCACGTATAATGGATTTCTATGAAACATATGAGGGCGATGAGTGGAGGGGTTATGATAGTAAGTTTCGTAAGGCCAAGGAGCACGATTCATCTCTGACGTGGGACTGTCTCGACTCCATCTCTTGGCAGAAGCAGCTCCTGCCGGGCACGACCAAGTCGTCATTGCTTGGCGGGAATGGGTCGGCGCCCTCCCGCCATCAATCGGCGGCGCCCTTTCGAGCAGCTCCCCCTGGTGACCATCAACCGAGGAATGGTGGGAATGGGGGTAGAAAAGGGGTCTGCTGGAATTTTAACAGAGGCAAGTGCACGAGGCCTCAAGGGACATGTAAGTTCAGGCATGAGTGTGCAGGGTGCGGACATTCTTCACACCCTGAGAGTTCGTGTAGAGCCAAGAATGGTGATACCGGGGGTAGAGGAAGTGCCAAACAGGTCTAATATCGACCACGGGGTACCGCTACCTACCCCCGTAGATATCATGGCAATGATCCCCTGGCTAAACGAATACCCTGATCATGTCTCCGCTGGGGTGTTGCGGGACGGCTTCTCGTATGGTTTCCACATCCCGGCGGGGGATTTTCGGGGGGAACCACTATGTAAAAACCAACTGTCCGTTCAGCAGAACCCGGTGGTGGTAGAAAGAAAGATTGCAAAGGAAGTTGCCCGTGGCCGGGTCGCCGGCCCATATAGGCACCCGCCAGTCACTAATTTTATTTGTTCACCGTTGGGAGTAGTCCCCAAGAAGGACCCAGGTGAGTTTAGGTTGATTCATAACTTGTCGGCTCCTAGGGGTCTTTCGGTGAACAATGCAATTGACCCAGGAGTTTGTTCGGTACGGTACGCATCCTTCAATGAGGCCGTTGCCATGTTAAATCGCCTGGGGCCCGGGGCGCTGATGGCGAAGTCAGATATCGAGTCAGCGTTCCGGTTGCTCTCGGTACACCCGCAGGATCAGCGTCTGTTAGGTTTTGTGTTTCAAGGACGCTACTACATGGATAGATGTATGCCAATGGGTTGCTCCATTTCTTGTTCTTATTTTGAAAAATTCAGTTGTTTTCTGCAATGGGCGTTTACCAAAGCTACGGGCCATACACAAGTTATGCACTACCTAGATGATTTTTTGTTCTTGGGGGCAGCCGGTGACACGGAATGTGGGCAGGCGTTACGGGAATTTTGCATTCTCATGAAGCAGTTCGGCGTGCCATTGGCACCGGGCAAGACGGTGGGACCATCTACTTCACTCGAGTTTCTTGGAATTGAGCTTGATTCGGTGGAGGGATGCTTCTGTTTGCCAAGAGACAAAGTAGCGAAATTCAGGGCCTCTCTCGAACTGTGCATTAGCAAAGAGAAGGTTACTCTCCATCAGTTGCAGCAAGCAGTGGGCCAGCTTAACTTTGCCCTTAGAGTGAAGCCAATGGCCCGCCCCTTTTCCCGCTCTATTGCACAAGCCATGGTTGGTCTCAAGGAAGGGCACCACCGCACAAGACTGTCTGCAGAGGTTCGCCAGGATATGCGCATATGGTTGGCATTCTTGGCGGGTTTCAACGGTCGAGTGGTGTGGGGCAAGCCACCAGCGTCCTCGGACGAGCTGGGTTTATGGACCGACTCGGCTGGGAGCGTGGGATTTGGCGCCATCTTCGGTAATCGATGGTCGGCGCAAACATGGCTGACGTGGTGGCACACCAGTGGGCTCACAGGTAACATTGGGTTTCTGGAGTTGTTCCCCATTTTTGTGGCTCTGAAGGCATGGTCGGAAGAGTTTCGTGATCGCTCAGTGGTGTTTTGGTCCGACAACATGACCGTAGTTGAATGCATAAATAATCAGGCAGCACGCTGCAAGTGGATACTGAGATTACTGAAGGAAATTGTACTACTTTGCATGAGACTGAACGTTCAATTTAGGGCGAGGCATGTGCCGGGTGTACTGAACCATGCGGCTGATGCACTCTCTCGTTCCCACATGCAGGCATTCAGGGGTTATCTACCTTCCGCGGACCTAGTGGCGGCACCATTCCCCACTCTGGTTACTCGGTACCCCGGATTACAGGACCTCGTGGGAGCAAGCCTAGCCCCCAGGACATGGAAGGCATACGAAGGAGCGTTTCATTCCTATTGTGCATTTTTGGGTTCAGCGGGAGGGGACAAATGGGGGCAGGAGGAGTATGTCTTAAAGTTTTTAGTAGCACTACACAGGGCAGGCCGATCAGTGGCAATGGCCAATAGGCACCGGGCCGCCATTGCATTCATGGCGCAGGCGCATGGCATCAGGGACCCCACATCGTCCTTTTTGGTGAGGAAGGCCCTGCGTGGTTGGCAACGCTTGGAGGGTCGTAGAGTAGATGAAAGACGCCCGATTGGGTTAGAAAGGTTGTCCCTGTTGATGTCGGTACTCCCCGTGACATGTTCCTCCCAGTCCGAGGCAGTGCTGTTCCGGGCCGCTTTCGCATTAGCGTTCCATGGGGCTATGCGGGTGAGCGAGCTGGTTGCAAAAAATAAGAAGGATGTGGAGGGAGGTCTGTGTCGCGAACACATATTGATCAAGGGTGATTCAATGGTGGTCACAATAGCCAGGTCCAAGACCGATCAGGGTGCTATGGGAGACAGTATTGTTGTCCAGCGCATGCGAGGGTCCCCCGGGTACCCGGTGAAGTGCGTTGAGGAATATTTAGCGCAAAGGGCAGAAGCATGGGGGGGAAGCTTGCTGAGACACAGTGACGCCACCCCACTGACAAGGTTTCAGTTTCAGCGGGTGCTAACAATGGCAATCGCAGCGGCGGGCTTGGACCCGTGCGATTTCGGGACCCATTCCTTTAGGATAGGGGCTGCTACAGAGGCTACAGCCAGGGGTCAGAGTGTTGAAGAGGTGAAACAATTGGGACGATGGTCCTCGAACTGTTATAAAAGGTATGCACATGTTGTGAGGACAATGTTGTGAAGCCAATGTCATGCACTCACGCTTCTTGTCTTCTGTTTGGTTTACAGTTTCGTGAGCATGCGATGCGGGGCAGACTGAGCAGTCGACCCGACACCTGGGGACCAGCGGTCAGAGATCACCGGCTGTGGAAAGAGTGGTGTGGGTCGTGGGCCACTCATACGTGAGGCGGGCCGGGGACGTATTCAAAGCAGGTGACATGATTCACGCAGCTGGGGAATACGGGTACAGGGTACGGGTACAGGGTGACCTTCCACAGAAGGGGCGGGCTCTGTATTGACCAGTTTCAATGTTTTGTCGAGCGACTGCTAGGGCGGACAAGGTCACTGCCGTCTGTAATCATAGTACACCTGGGAGGCAATGATTTGGTGACACTCGGGCGGCGAGTACTACTCGAGCGAGTTCTGTCTACGGTTAGCTGGTTGGCGAGGAGGATCCCCGGGTGCACGATAGCATGGTCCCACATGATTCCCAGGAAGGCGTGGCGGGGGGCCTCTCGGTATCAGCACTGAACCATTCAGTAAAGAAAATTAATAACAAGCTTGGTAGGTTGTTTCGCTCGGCACAGTTACACTGTATTCCACATGGATGTATTCGGGGGGAGCACATGTATCTCGAAGATGGGGTCCATTTGTCCTGGGAAGGGAATGTCTTACTCATAGGAGACTTCATAGCATGGTTAAAGGGTTTGTAAAAGCATGACCTTTACTAGGAGTTGTGGGGGGTCCGGATAGCCGGTCAACTATCCGGCCTGTGGCGGTAAGGTCATGATCGGTGAGCAGTAATTTCAAGGTCCCTAGAGGGGGGGCGCCACCCATTATGGATGGGAGCGCCCGGGGGGAGGCGGCCATTGGCCCCTCACACGGGGAGGTGGCACCCACTAAGTATGGGGTCACCTAAGGGGAGGCGGTCATAGGCCCCTCCCAGGGGAGGAGGCGGCTAGATGCCCCTCCTACAGGAATTTCCCGGGGCCAGGATATCCGCGACGGCGGATGTGATGAACAGTGTGGGGTGGGAGGGGGGTCCACGCTACCTTCTAGACACCTCACACGAGTCCTCGGATGACCACTAAGATGGCGTTGAGTTAAATAGGGGCCCCCGCAAAGACAAGGGAAATTGGAGTTGGCACAGAGGTACAGTCCTCTGTGCGCCCGCCCCTCACACCGTGAGGGGGGAGTTCTGGTAGTGGGGATCTGACACCGGTTGCGACCTTGCCGTTGGCCCGTAATGCTAGGGTGTACAATTTTTAGAAAGTATGCATTTGCAGGATGTTTAGACTCGGCTAGGAAAACCTTTGTATTAGAGATTTGTTAAGGTTAGCCAATGAACGTGTCTGCATCGTAATGTAATAAATGAAAAATTGTACATGATATGAAACTGTTATTTTAATGTTTTAATTTTGTTTCATATTTTAATAAATACGGCCGGGAGGGTAACTCCCTCCCGCCTTCCAAAAGTTCAGAACTGCGTCCGTCTTCCCATCCTTGGGGATTGTGTTGGGAGGGGGTGACAGGCATCCCGGCCATAATGTGATTCCAGGCAAATCGCTTTGTCTCCCCCTGCCTACCACAAATTAATGTGTTCTTCTGTATTGTAAATTGTGCTCCTGCCATGTTGTCGAGTTCGCTCTATATAATATTGCAAGGAAAAATAAAGTAGGGAAACTCGAGTTCACACACTACTGAACGCGCACTCTTAAGTGCATCAGCAGTGCACTGTGAATCAGAGCGTTTCACAGGCCTGTCACAGATAAGAAATGCTATCAAAACGAAATCCTACAAAACAATATACTAATGGCCGGCAGCAATTCATACCCGGACAAATTCGGGACGGGCTGCTAGTTTAGGATAAATGTTTCTATTCACCATAATGGGATTACCCTCTTATAGACTTCACATCACATATTCCACAATTTTAAGTCAAGAGGTTGACAGGTATATGTTTGCCAATGGAAATAAATCTTCTGTCAGGCCCTATGGACAACCCTGTGTAGTTCCTGAGATGAGCACAGTGGCACTAAACAGCAGAGCTATGTTACAAATACCAGTGTGAGATAAACCAACAGTATGTGGGACACCCCTGCATTGTACATTTTTCTACAATCTGCAATGCCTCAAACTCTTCTGCACAGTTCTGTAAATAAATATCCACACCTTATAAATGTCCTAGGTATGTGTAATTTGTCTACACCACTGTATTAAAACTATTTAAATGAGCACAGCCCAGATATCCGCTGGTGGATTTCTGTTGTTGCCAGATAATTTGGCCTTTCTCACAGATTTTTTGAAACAGCTTTTGACTTCAACTCTTAGCCTACTTTCAAATACACCTCTGTAACCCACATCAGGTATGCTAAGCTTGTACTTTGTTTAGCATGGAGTAATTATTGTACCCCAAACGCTAGTGATTGGTAAATAGTGTACCAAATCAGTTTTAACATGACCAATCACACTTGCTTCCAGAGCTTCAGTGATTTTCATGCTATGGCCCCTCATGGTGATGATATCAGTGATGTTATCAATTATGTAATTTAGAGCTCATCAGTGATGTCAATAATGATGTCATTTAAAAAGTCTTGAATGATGTAATATGTGAAGCGGGGACGCATGTTATAGTTAGCTCAGTAAACTATATTTGGTCAATTTCAGCGTTCAGTTTTCAGTGTAAAAACTTTAGTTTTTCACTTACACCTTGCAACGAACTATAACGTCACTTTAGCCTTTCTTTATAGTATACAGAAAAATCTTTTTTACCATACCTAGCTAATACGTCACTTTAGCCTTTGTTTTTTCTGTGAATTTTGTTGTCTTTTTAACGTATGAGTAAACCTTACTTCCATATGTAACAATAACAGCACATTAATCTTTGATTCTTTTAGTAAATATATACCTGTCGTTATATTTACATCTCTATAGCACTATCTCTATATCCCTATATCTATATCACTATATCTATATCAGTATCTCTATATCTACAGATATTTTCACAACTGTGTAGTTCCTTAAGGTGTTACTTAAGGTCACACTTGAGTCAGATGGAAAATCTTTACAATTCTTTCACAAAGCTGCAGCTCTTCAAGGCATTACTAGAGGTCCTTGCTGAGTCAGATACAAAAGCATTGACATTCTTTCATGAAACTGCAACTCCTTAAGTCGTTACAAGAGGCCCCTTTAAATACTGATGTAAAATCTTCAAAGTTCTTTCAAAGAGTTGCAATTCCTCAAGGTGTTACTAGAGGTCCTCCTCGAGTAAGATACAAAACAATCTACAATTTTTCATGAAGCTGCAGTTCCATTTTTCATTGCTGTAGGACCGTCTCAAGTCAGATGCAACTGCCTCAAATTACAGTAACCAAGTTGTAGGGGGCATTGCTTTAAGATATAAATGTGCAGGCATGCTTTTGCTAATTTAATAATGTGTACTTGTTTTCCATATGATCAAAGCTGCTTTTCAATAATGAGCCACAATTACAGATTTCAATAACTTTCTTGATTGATTTTTAAGTAAGTGATAACATCTTACTATGTGTAGGAACCAGCATTCATATTAAAGCCCACTGCCCTGTGGAGTATGTTCTGGTATAAGAAAGCAACATCTCAATGTTAGTGGAGTGACACAATAGTTAAAGATATATGATTAAAAGGTTTGTACATATATTCATAAAGCTAATGTATATTCTCAAGTCAAGTACAGTTGTTTCCACTCTCAAGCACAAAGATCAGGTGTGGCTTCAACCTATAAATTTGTATACACGCTCTTTTACTATGATGCCTGGTGCTCTTTTTTATAAAAAAGAATAGGCAAAGTTACAAAAGCTGGTTGCCAGTGATGAGTTAACATTGCAACTTACAATAAATATATTTAGTGTTATGGAAATAGTTGATAACACCTTAAGGACTACAGTCATTGGGAAGTACAAATGTCTAAATATGTATATTCTTAGGGAGCTCTTTTTTATGTGTACATGTGCAAGAGAAAAAATTAAGTCCCCTAAAGTGAAGGGCCCTTATTTATGAGGCCTTGCGTCAGTTTTGCGCCGCCGGTGTGTCACTTTTTGTGACGCACCAGTGGCGTACAAAATGCGCCTTTGTGTGCCATATTTAAAAAGTGACGCATCTAGGTAGATGCGTCACTTTTTAATCCCCTGCACCACATTATACCTGCGTCAGGTATAATGTATGCAGAGGGGGCGTTCCCCCGCAAAAAGCCTCGTAATAGTGACGCAGTGAAATCTATGAGATTTCACTGCGTCACTTTTAGGATGCTGTTGCGTCAAAATCTTGCGCCTGCCTCACAGCAGGCGTAAGACTGACGCAAGCCCTTTCACATGGGGCTTTCCCCATGTGAAAGGACGCATTGCTGGAGTTGCGTCACTTTTGTGACACACTCCAGCAATGCGTCACTTTTGCGCTTACAGATGCGTCAGAAATACTGACGTATCTGTAAGTCCTTGCGACATGATGCGTCATACATTAAATATGACGCATCATTGGTGTCGCAAGGAGTGCGCAGTGAAAAGTGACGCATCGCTGTTTTCACGCAGCGATGCGTCACTTTTCATAAATGAGGCCCAAGGTATCCACTGGATGAAGTGGACTGATCCATTGATTTATGACTGACGCTGTGGTGGGAGTGAGCATTTTTTCAGTGACATTTGTAGATTTCAATGGCAAACAGTGTTGTTTGAGAGCCTCTATAAGTATGTTTGTGTGATTTATGTGGAGAATATGAGGCTCACAAGTCAGCTAAATCTGTCTTTAGGCTAGACTTAAAAAGCAAAGTTGGTTCACATGCGCAGCGGAAGCATTTTACTTAGACTGCCTATTGTACTAAAGTGAAAAACTTCTGCTATGCATATAAAAGAAATACACCTTTATTCTTTCATTTGGAAGTATTGCGGCACGCCACCAAGCAGAAAGCAACAAGCTTCTACAATATGAGGCCTGCTCCTTCTCTTTTGTTTTCAGTAGGACCAGTCAGGCCCTGCAAACATAGTCTAGTCACTGGAGGAGGCAGTATAAGTTCGGGCCCCCAGAGATGATGGATGGTGGGGCCCACTGTCGCCCAGAGGCTCACATTAACACTGGCTAAAGGCACTTACAATAAATATAGTACATAACACGTAGACTCATGAATCATGGTCCTTCTTAATATTTATTTCAAACTTTAGCAACTAAAACTCAAGCCA
This sequence comes from Lissotriton vulgaris, assembly GCF_964263255.1. Classification (NCBI taxonomy): domain Eukaryota; kingdom Metazoa; phylum Chordata; class Amphibia; order Caudata; family Salamandridae; genus Lissotriton; species Lissotriton vulgaris. The sequence continues at coordinate 805,449,386 of NC_141691.1, forward strand.
TTGACAAATTAGACAAGCATGAGCCCTTTGGAGACTACTTGTTTATTTGACTTACACCTCTAAACCCAACTTTGATTCAGCTCCCACAATTAACGTGGGACAATAGCTAGCAAGTGGTTCCATGTAATACCTTTGATCAGTCTTGGCTGTTTGGCCAACAACACTTACCATGCTGGGAGTTACTTGAACTTGCAATGTTAAAAGTAAAACTAGAAGTCCCAAAATGTAAGGTAGTGGTAGCCACAACGCCAATAGAGGCTAAAGTGGTTGCATATGACATGTAACCACTTGGCAGCAATTGCCAAATCATTACATTTTACAATATCAAGGAGAATGCAGCATGACCCATGCTCATCTCATCACATCACATCAGTCCAGCACAAACCTCTCTGGGAGATGGAGGTGTGGGGTGAAAGAGCGGCAGTATTGAGACTGGTGGAAAAAGAAGCCTGTGATCTTGAGCAGACATTTTTCCATATAATTTACGTGCTTCCTTTCTATGGTCTAATGATCAAAAGAACAGTGCTCTGTTCAATGTTGATACCCACAGCAGGATTTTTCCAATTTATGGATAAATAGTTTATAAAATGATGCGTTCTGATTAAAAACTGCTTTAAAACATCCTCAGTAGGCACCTATAATCCTTTCAATGGAGATGGATACTAACTTTCCTGTCCTAAAAAAGGGAGCTCCCCAAATTAATGTTCTGACAAGTGCTTTCATTGAGGAACACTACACAAAACAATTTGCAAACATATGTTGGAAACTAGTACAACTCTTCAATATAGATTTACATTAAAAGGATGCACTCCAGAATTCATCTGCTGAGACCCATTCAACATCTCTCAAAAAAGATATATTCTGCCCCACATGAGATGCACTTTGTTCGCCGTCACCAAGATGCATGAATTGACTGCATTCATTAAAGTCATGTAGTGGCTCCCACAAAATCTTGGAAGTGCTAATTTACATGTTCATACATTAACTTTTCAAAGTAGGCAGCGAGGTGAGTAGGTCTGATTCTTTATTGTCTGGCTTTCCTCTTTGCAGTGCAGGAGCCCGCTCTTCTATCTCAGCTTCAGGTAACCCAGAGTAGGCATTAACCAGTCAAAGCACACACAAGGAGATGATGGACGGAACGCTGAAACTTTTCAGACACCCACCCCCAGTCACAGATGTGGGTTGAATCCATCATCATTCGTTAGCTCACTTCGCCACCCCGGTTCAGAACTAGCCATATGCAAATCAGTCTTGACCTTTTTCTCATGGGAACAGTCTAGCCCGAACTGCAAAGCCAGGTCTTCCCTAAACCGGAAACAGGCATTCTGGGTCCGGTTTCAGGGTAACACCCCATCAGCCATGCTAGCTTGAATTCAGTGGCCAAGTGAGCAAGGGACCCACGTCTGGGCATACCCTGCCAACTTAGGGCGAACAAAGCAAACACAAGGAGATGATGGACGGTGTGCTGAAACTTTTCGGACACACATCCCCAGTCACAGATCTTAGTTGAATCCATCATCATTCTTTAGCTCATTTCTCCACACCAGTTCAGACTCATTCAGGGGCAGTTCTTTGTTAACATTAAGTACAGGAACTATTTTTGCAAATTAAAAAGCTTGAGAACACTGTTCCCAATAGTTGCTGCCCACTTTGACTTTTGCTTTTAAGGAATGAGACACTATGGGGCATATTTACAAGAAACTGGTGGAGCGCTGAGTTATGCCAAAACTGGTAACGCCGCAGTCCGACAGTTTCGAAATGCAGGGATGCGCTGTATTCACAAGAATGAAACTCACCTGTGCATTACCCCTAGCACTGGTACCAAAAAAGCTGCGTAGCACCAGGGCAGGGACCATTTTGTCAGGGTGCCTGTTCAGCAGGGGCAATTGTTTATGTGCAGGAAGGGACATCTTCCTGCACATAAACAATGTTTACAGGAGATTTGCTCTATCTATGTGTGCTGCAGAATGCAGCACACATTCAAAGAGCAAAATATGAGAAGAAATAAAACATTTCTCCTGGTATCGCCTGCTTAATACCAGGTATTCCCTGGCTGAATTTTTGGCGATGCCCCACACCTTGGAAATATTGGGCAGCACCAAAAAGCAATGGGTGTTGCGGTGGAACGCCCACTGCAACATCCATTGCATGCCCCTTGCACGCTAAGTGCTGCGTCAGTAGGGGCATTAGTTACAAGGCGGCGTTAAGCCACGTTAAGTGGCTCAACGCTGCTTTATAAATAAAGGAAAGTAATTAATGCCACCAGAACATTGAAAAAAGTGATGGTCTGGTGGTGTTAACTCCTTGTAAAGATGCCCCTATATTTCTATTATAGACAGTCTGTGGTGATGAATCTGCATATGCCCAAAACTGTTTGTCAAATCAGTTCAGCCTGGGGATGGGTATTGTTACTCTGCAAACCGATGGAAGCAACCACTTTTGCCAGAAAACTTTTGCCATGATATCGTACTTGAACTGTATGTAGTTGGTGAACGTTGACAATGGTGTGGTGTAAATACCTCCCTCGAAATGGACTGATTAAGAAAGAAAATCGAGTAAGCTTTACTACTTTTAGAATGTTTTGGGGGGTTGTCCCATATTTTTTTAAAAAGTGCAAAGGTCACATTTTCCAGAACAATTGTCTCACAAATTGACAAAAAATATCAGATGGTTTGAATGGTAGTAATTAAATATTCCAGTAATGTTGATGGGTTGCAGAAGAGCCTTACTATTCCATGGTGTGGTGAGAACACAAAAAATATTTTTGAGAAATTGTGCCAAACTAGTGAGGTGTTAATAACTATTTCCCAACACATTGGCTAAAAGAGGCAGTTTAAAAGAAATCGAATGATGTAATGCTACGTGGCATGTCAGTTTTCCATCTTTCCCCGCAAAGTAGACTCTTGTTAGATCTGCATCCTTGGTGTAGTATTCCCCCAAAACAGTTTGCCTTCACACCTCTAGTCTGCTAAATTCGTTTTTGTTAGCTTTAGGATTCTGTGCACTTTACCACTGTTAAAGCATGCTAAAGTGAGGGTGCTCTCTTCATCAAACATGGTGAAATTGGCTTTCACCTAATTGGCACATTTAATTCGCTTCTAAGCCCGTAGTTATTGGTATTCCATATACACAAGGCATGTAAATGAAATGCTACTAGTGGGCCTTCAGCACTCATTGTGCTACCCACTAAAATAGCCTTTTAAATAATTTCTCAAACCTGCCACTGCAGTCTGTTTTAAACTGCCATTTAGACCTGGAAAAATAAACCCTTTGCCAGGCCTAAACCTTCCCTTTCAATACTTACAAGTCACCACAAAGGTAGACCCTAAAGGCTCAAGGGACAGTGTACGTTGTATTTTTAAAGTAGGACATGTGTACTTACATTTTATTTATTTATTTATTTATTAAGGTTTTTATTGAGAATTTGAAAACAAAGATACAAAAACACCAAATACATTGAATCAAAAGAAGGACAAAGACAAACCTACTATGATTCACACCCCAGTCCTTATAGATTATTGCAATACAAAGAATTCAATAATGACATAAAAAACAGACATCATTCAAATCATAAAATTAACACTACCCTGAGAATAATAACCAAAAAGCCATCAAACATGGAAACAAAACAAAAAAAATGAATGGGTTTCATCACTGAATTTGTGGAATGCATCAAACTGTGATTAGAGGCGATGGCCAAGGCGAGTGTATTATAGCATTTTTGCAGACTATGGGGAAGTATAGGGGGAAGTTTCTATTCAAAAGACTAGCAGAGGAGCCTGACTACAATCTACTTGGCATTTGAGGAGATTGGCTGTGATGCAAGGAGTGTGCATTGCATGTATGTGCAGTAAATGCACCAGATGTTCCGGGACCTGGAGGTTGGGGGTTGGAGGTCAGCATAGATCTCAGATTGCACGCCACAGTACACTAGACTCCAGAGCCAGGCGGATTTGGTTGGACGAGCCCTTGCCCTCCAGAGAACAGCAATCTCATTCTTCGACAGCAGCAATGCTATTGCTTTAAAGCGTCTATAACATAGTTTAATACGATGGTCCAGTCCCAACAACCCCATCTCTGGAGAGGGTACTACGGGTATTTCTATTATTTGTGCCAATGTAGAAAACACATCCTGCCAGTAAGCTAAAATAGGGGGACAGGGCCAAGACATATGAACAAAATTGGCATCCAAGGCATTACACTTGAAACAATTCGTTTGCCTAGAGGGGTTACATTTAGCTAGTTGACTAGGGGTCACATAAATTCTATCGATGAATTTAAAATGAAACAATTTATGTCTGTGATTAGGGGATACCCAGTGAGTTTGCTCGAGACAGAAGATCCGTTTTTTGTCAGTTAGAGAATGTCCAATATCATCCTCCAATCGTCCCCTGGCCCCACCATCCCACCCTGCCCGGACCGCCAGACACGCCTTATAAAGTTTTGCGACCAGATGTGACCCGGTGTCATCTGCAATGAGAAGGTAACTTTTCGGCAGAACTTGCCTGGTCCCTTTACCTGACGTGTGCTCCATTGAAGTCGGCATACACTTGTGACTACTCCCCAGTCTAATTTGACAGGATGACAATGAGTGGTGTCTGTGCTTATAAGCACTATTTTCACTTAAAACTTTAAAACTGGATATCTCCTGTTCTACTGATTTTTGTCAGTGTGATATAATTTTACTTATTAAATGTTACTCTATTTTTTTAATTGGCTTGAGATTTTATCTTGTTGTATTTTCACTGCATTACTGTTTCTGTACTGCATGAATACTTTACACATTGCCTGATTTAAACCTGACTGCTTTTTTGCCAAGCTCCCAGAGGGTTAAGCACAGGTTAATTCAGAGACTTTTTATTGTTCCCCCTGACAAGGATTCTTGTTGCTGCCTGAGTGGGACTTCCTACCCCTCAACTAATAACCCAATCTCTTACAATTCTCTGTCATATTTTATGACTAACAATCTGCTTTAGAATGGGCAGGATACAAATCTAAATGTATACCACTCATGGAACGTAACAGCAGTGGTAGAAAAAATCATTACTTCTTTGGTCATAAGACTTTTAAGTTGCACAGAGATACAGGATCATCCAGCAATTAGGTTACACCTGTCTTACTTATTCAGATTCCCTGACAGCAGAATCGACAATATCATTGAAAGGCGCATCAGTGTAGATACTAAAATGCCTCGACACTATTCATTAAATAATAGCTATAGTTGTAAGGACTCTCTCTTGCCAAAGATTCAAATCAGCAATATATCTCCAGAAATATAAATTAATTATCCCTCAAACATCAGCATTGAGTATATTTCAGAAAGAGATTCATTTTGCTTGAAACATCACCTTGCTAGTTTTTTTAAAATAAAAACATTTCACCTTAAGAGGCATTTGTTTTGCTTAAATATATAAGCAACATTACATTCTCATAGACAGAAGGTTATAATTTTTGGAGGAACAACTGTCCAGAGAATTTCATGACTGTGAAAGGCCTAATTTTGTTCTGCAGGAGACAATTTCACCCAGAAAATAACTTGTGGGAGTCATTTTCCTGTATACCAGTCCCAATGCAGCTAACTCATGTGACTCCTGAAAGTAAAGAATTCCCTCACTTTCAAATTTGAAGAACAAATATCTCAAGTTGGATTTTGCAAATTTTCTTTAACATTATTCCACAGGGTGGCAAAGGCCCGCCCCCTAAACAATATGTTTACAGTTTCACAAAGTGCTCATATACTACTTTCATACATAGACAGAGTCTGATTTTCTTGCCCATCTATAATTGCCCTGAGATACAAGGCATGCATATCATATGGCAATGATTTTCACTATAATCAGTCATCACATAGCCAGAATTATGTGGAAGATGGCAAGAACACTACATGGACGCTTATGTGGCAACAGCGCTGTTAAGCAATGTTTTACCACCAAGAATGCCCACAATTTGTCAAGGATGAATACTTACTATATAACCACACTTATGTCAAGAACATATACAATATGTCAAAGATGGGCCATTGTTTTTCTATGGATAGACATTATGTTATGATGAATGGCCACAGTATATTAAGAAATGGTTACTATTACACTGGGAAAACAGATTCCCACATAAATCATACTAAGAATGCCATGCTACCATAAACCACCACAATATGTCAAGGGCAGGCTACTATAATGCTAGGGACAGTGAAAATGTCACCAAGAGTGCAATGTATATTAAGGGTGAGACATTATTTTGTAGGCACAGACAGGACAAGAATGGCCGCTATATGGCAAGGATGTGCCACAGTTATGTCAGGGATGGTCAGAATGTCACATAGAATTCCCACAATGTCAGGTATGGGTCAATAGTAAGCTGGAATGGCCTTAATAACCACGATAATGCCCAATATTTACACATTATCGACTTCTGGTATGACAAATATATACAAAATTCCCCAAGAATACCAACTACACATGCTGAATGAGCTGCTGTGTTTTTTGCATGTGATAACTAGGAGGAGTCCAGGAGCGTCCACAATATGTCAGAAATTGGTCACTGTTATCCAGGTATATCTAGAATAACACCTTGAATGACCACTTTGTCATAGATGGGATATTGTTAATATATAACTACAACAATACTATGGGGGAAGCGGATGTCTCAGAAATGTGTCACAGCATTTCTGCATGCCGAAAACTAATTTTTACAAACCTATATATGGGATATCATACATTTTTTAAGACACTAGAGTTTGCCATATCTGATATGAACTCCACACTGTTCACTATGCATGTCAGTAGCCTTTACACAAACATCGTATATGCGGAGGCTATGAAATGCTGTGAACAGTCATTACTGAAATTGAAAGATTTATATGTAAATACAAGTCTTTTAATGAAACTTTTGGAGATAGCCAACGTACAATTTAAGTGGAAAATAAATACTTCTTACAGGTTAGAAGCATCTCAATGGGTTATAATGTAGCCTGGTGCTTGCCCATTGTGAGCTTGCTAAGGGGCAGCTGGGTCTATACTCTCAGTGGACTAATGCATCCACTACTCATATACATGGTCACATGTGCGAATACCTGAATGTTCACTCAGCCTCTCATCATTCTGAGAGAAAAGAAAGAGTACTATAGGGTTGGTGAGCTTCACAAAGACACTTCACCTCGTAAAGTTATAGGTGCAGAATCTCTGCACTCAGGGAGGAATCTAGGTTCTGCAGTGATCAGTGAAAAGATTCCACACCGATTGCAGAGACTTTGCCCTGAGTGCGTAGAATCCTTACTCATAACTTTACGAGCCATAAGTCCCTTTGTGAATCGGGTCCCAGGAGTTTAGCCGTAATATACCCCTCTTTAGATATATATCCACATATGATGTTATAATTGCTGGCATTTTATACACCTGATGTACCATCAATATGCATATCAGTTAGTGTTGTGGATAACAATAGGCATTTTGAACAGACCAAGGTACAGAATTGTCAATCAATCAATCAGGTGTCTTGTAAAGTGTGACTACTCACCTGTAGGGTTCTCAAAGCACTGGGGGGTGGGGGACTGCTGATCCTTCCAAGGCACTCTGGTTCAGTCAAAGAGCCAGGTCTTGAAGTTCTTTCTGAATTAAGGCTGTGACGGTGATTGCCTGAGGTGGAGAGGAAGGGTGTTCCAGGTCTTTGCTGCCAAGTAGGAGAAGGATCTTCCTCTGGCCATGGTTTTGCAGATACGTGGAACAGTGGCCAGGGCCAGATGGGCAGAACAGAGGTCTCTGGTAGGTGCGTGGAATGCCAGGTGGTGGTTAAGGTACGCAGGTCCTGCATTGTGTAGGGCTATGTAGGGGTGTGTGAGGAGCTTGAAGGTAATGATTCTTTTGCTGACTGGGAGCCAGTGGAGGTCTTTCAGGTAGCTGGTGATGTGGCTGTGATTGTGGATGTTGAATATGAGTTTGGTGGAGGTGTTCTGAATGTTCTGCAGTTTCTTGAGGAGGTTCTGGGTGATGCTGGCGTAGAGTACGCTGCCTTAGTCGAGTCTGCTGCTAATGAGTGTGTGGGTGACCGTCTTTCTGGACTTAGTAGGATCCACTTAAAGATCTTCTGGAGCTAGATTAGCGTGTGGCAGCAGAATGATGAGACAGCGTTTAACTGGCGGCTCATGGTGAGCGAGGAGTCCAGGATGATGCTGAGGTTTTGCGTGTGGTCTGTGTGTTTTGGGGGTTGCAAGTGCTGTGGGCCACCAGGAGAGGAGTCATCCCAGGCAGAGGGGGGGGGAGACCAGGATGAGGACTTCAGTCTTCTCTGAGTTGAACTTGATGCAGTGATTCTTCATCCAGGTGGCGATGGCTTTCATCCTGTTGTGGAAGTTGTTCTTGCCGTTTGTGAGTTTGTTGGTGAGCGAGAGAATCAGCTGGGTGTCATCAGCGTAGGAGACAATTTTGTGTCTGTGGTTCCTGATGATGGCTGCCATATAGATTTTGAAGAGAGTGGGGCTCAGGGAAGAGCCCTGAGGCACTCCGCACCTGATCTCTAATTGGTTTAGAATAGAATGGTTGTAGTCTGACTCTCTGTGTTCAGCCGGTAAGAAAGGAGCAGATCCATTCCAGGGCTTTGCCACAGATGCCAGCGTTGTTGAGTTTTGTGCATAGGGTGTGGTGGGACACAGTATTGAGGGTGGCCTAGATGTCCAGGAGGATGAGGGCTGCAGTTTTGCCTTGGTCTAGGGGAGTGCGTACGTTGTCTGTGGCAGTGAGGAGGGCAGTCTCGGTGCTGTGGTTGTTTCGGAAGACAGAATGGGACCGGTCCAGGATGTGGTTCACTACGATGAACTCGTAAAGTTGCGTGTTGATGGCCTGCTTGATGAACTTGGCTGGGAAGGGAAGCAGAAAGATGGGTCTGCAGGTCTTGAGGTCCATCGGGTCAGCAGAGCATTTCTTCAGCAAGGGGTTGATTTCTGTGTTTTTCCAGTCTTCCAGGAATGTGGCGGAGTTGATGGAGCAGTTGAAGGTGCTGCATAACTCAGGGGCGATGGAAGTGCAGGCTCTGTTCAAGGTGTGGTGCAGGCAGGGGTCTGAGGGTGCTCTGAGTTGATGCTCTTCATTTATTTATTTATTTACGCGTTTTATATAGCACAGACTTTACCCAAAGGCGTCAGAGCACTTCACAATAGGAACAGTAATGAAACATGAGGAGAAAATTACAAGTGAACAAATTACAAAAGCAAACGTTAAGTTACATGAGGCAAAAGTGACAATTGTGAGTAAACAAAATACATGAGGTAGAAAACGGTGCAATACAGGAGGAAAAAGTGACGTGTGCAGGTTACAAGAGAAAACAAAGTACAATTAGAGGTATAATACTGCAATATATGGCAGACACTCAAGCACAAGAACAAACGTTACGTAGGCAATGGTGGCATTTGTGCAAGTATCTAAAGCAAACCAAATGTGAGAGGTAGCAAACAGCGTGTTACAAGAGAAAAGTGGTGTGTGCATGTTACAAAAGAGTACCAAACACAGGTACAAGGATAATACTGCAATAAATGGCAAACACTTCAACTACAAGAACACACTGGGAAGGCACTTCCATAGTCATGGAGAATAGAATTTTAATAATGGGAGTTCTTCCTTCAGATAATAGAGAGGGTGTGAATTAAATTTGGAGGTGTCTTTGGAGGAGGAGAACTTTGAGGTCCGTTTTGAAGGCCTGGGAGGTGGTGGTGGTCCGGAGCTGAGGCGGAAGTGAGTTCCAGATTCTCACTGCATTGCCTGAAAAGGATTGGGCTATCGATCTTTCCTTCTTGAAAGTGGGAGGTTCAAGCAGTAAATTTTCCGCATTACGAGATGGTCTAGAGCGTCGAGAGAGTTTCAGTTTATTCGCCAGGTAGCGAGGAGAGGAGGAGTGCAAGGCTTTGTGGGTGATACAGGCAGTCTTGTAGATAACTCTAGCCTCGATGGGAAACCAGCGGAGGGTGGATAACATCGGTGTGATGTGGTCGCTTCTTTTGGCCCCATAAATGAAACAAGCTGCTGAATGGAGAACAGATTTAAGGGGGGACAGGTGGGATTTGGGGAGGCCAGTAAGAAGAGAATTGCAGTAGTCCAGTCTGGAGAGGACCAGCGATTGCACCAGGGTTTTAAGGTCTTGTTCCAGGAAAAAGCAACAAATTCCCCAAAGAAGGCGCAGTTGGTATCGAGCAGACTTTGCACTGGAATTGATGTGGGAGATTAGATTGAGTTTTTTGTCGAGTATGACACCAAGGGATTTTGCGCTGTCGACAATGATGGGTTTATTGTTAAGTAGATTCATCTGATCCATCCATGTTTGAACCAGAGGAGGAGAAAGTGAGGAGGAGAGGAGGAGGAATTCAGTTTTGAAGAGATTCAGAAATCAGTTGATGAGTTGACATCCAGTTTGGAATGGAGTTGAGAGTAGAACTTAGGATGGCGAGATCGTGAGTGGAGGCAACCTTGAGGTAGATTTGAGTGTCATCTGCATAGAGATGATAGTGGATCCCGGATTTACTTAGGAGATTTCCCAGTGGTTCTAAATAGAGATTGAACAATGTGGGTGCAAGTATAGAGCCTTGAGGAACACCTTGACCTACCGCTAAAGGAGATGATAGACTGTTCGCTATTTTGATCATTTGGGATCTATCAGAGAGGAAGGAAGCAAATCATTTAACACCACCTCACCACCAACAACACCTTGAGGGTGTTGGTGGTGGTGAGGGGGGTCCAGCCATGCAGGGTTTGCTGGGGTCCGGTGTCTATGGGTGTGGTGGTTGCGGGTGGGGTGATAGGGTCTTGGGTATTGAGGCTGTCAAAGCTGTCGTATATCTACTTAATCTTGTGTTGGAAGAAGGTGCTTAGGTTCTTGCAGAGGTCTTAAAAGTGTGGAATGTCTGTTGTCTATGTACTGGTTTTGACAAATTCTTTGACCACGGAGAAAAGTTAATTTCTATTGAGTGCATTGGCGTTTATTATTTATTTATTTATTTATAAAGCGTCAGAATCGACCCCCAAAGGGGTATCTCTGTGCTGTAGAGCCAGGTGAGAAAAACCTAACAACTAAGGATCGGAAGTGAACAGAAAGGTCTTAAGCTGTTTCCTAAAAAGGAGATGTTCTGTGCATTGTTTTATTTGTACAGGAAGCTTGTTCCAGTGGCATGGGCCCAAATAAGATAGGGCCTTCCCACCTTGCCTGGCTCGTTTGATTCTAGGCACTGTGAGCAGGTGTTTCAATTGTGAGCGGAGGGACAGCTGAGGGTCATCAGGAGTAAATTTATCTGCCAGATAACTAGGGCCGGAGTTGAACAAGGCCTTATGAATGATACAGTACACCTTGAACTGTTCACGCTTCCGAATCAGGAGCCAGTGTAGCTGAAGAAGCGGGGGCCGAGAGGCCGTCCTTGGTGGCGCGACCAGGATCAGATGTAGTCTGTCCAGGGCGGCCTCATTGGCGCACAGCAGAAGGCTATTACAGTAGTCCAGGCGGCTAGATATGAGTGCCTGGGTTAGCATCTTCCTAGACGAGTCAGGGAGCAAAGGAAGGATACGGCGCAGTAGTCCCAGCACATGAAAGCATGAGCCAGCTATGTGGGTGGCATGCTCTTTCATGGTAAGGGTCTGATCAAGGCGAACACCTACATTTTCACACAGATTTTTGGTGCAGGAGGGGGACCTAGGTCTGAAGGCCACCAATCGGGGGTCCACAGTAGTCGTGCTTCCCCAAAAAGCATTATTTCAGTTTCCCCCACATTGCACTGAAGGAAATTATTCCTCATTCACTGAGAGATGTTTCTCATTCCCAGGGAGAAGGTGGCCTGTACTGAAGGTGTAAACTTAGCAAATGGAATAAGCAGTTGAGTATTGTCTGCATAAGAAACAGGGGTAAACCCACTGTTCCTCAACAGATTGGCCAAGGGAGCCACAAAGATATTAAACAAAGTGGGGCTCAAACAAGAGCCCTGTGGGACTCCCTTGGACAACTCTGTTGCAGCTGAACGATATGAACCAAGCTTAACCGCCTGGGAGCGAGAGGACAAGAAACTCGTCAACCAATGGAGGGCCGAATCTCTAAGTCCAACTTCCTCCAACCTCCTAAGCAAGATTCTATGGGAAACCATATTGAACGTGGTGGACAGATCCAACAGCACCAGAATTGTGGAATGGCCTCTATCTAGGGTCATCCTGATGTTATCGGTTACCTCTAGTAGGGCTGATTCTGTGCTGTGCTTTGGGCGAAAGCCTGACTGAGATGGATCAAGGCTGCCACCCCGCTCGACATGGTTGGAGAGATGGGTATTTATATGCTTCTCCAAAAGCTTGCCCAGGAAAGGGAGGAGAGAAATAGGACGGAGATTGGAAAACTCAGTTAACGGGGCCTTGGAATTCTTCCGAATAGGCATGACCTGTGCTGCATTCCATTCCAGTGGGACCAGGCCTTCTCGCAAGGAGAGATTGAGGAGATGTGCAATGTAGGAGGACAGGTGACTGGCAACAGAAGTTAATCCTTTCTTGTAGGGCCACTTTCTTTGTTGTCCTAATGAGGTGGTGGTGTGACTCGACAGCAGTCATGCTGCTCCTCCATCTCTTTTTGAGCCATCTACCGGTGTGTCTGGTCTCATGAAGGGCGAGAGAGAACCAGCTGGCTTTCTTGGAATGTTGCTTGCCTGGGGCTTTCTTTAGAAGAGCCAGTGTGTTGGCGCAGTTGGAGATAGATCGGTGGAGGTTGCGTGCTGTGGTATTAGCGTCCATGGATGTAGGTGGTGGGGTTTTGCTGTGGGAGGTGATGAGCTGTTTTTCGGTGGCCTTGTTTCAACTTCTGCAAGGGTAGCGGTGGGTGTGGTGGTGTACTGTGGCATTGGTGAAGGATAAGTGGATGCTGTCGTGGTCGGTTCAAAGGAGCTCAGAGATGTGGCTGGAAGTCATGTTGTCTCTAGCGGAGAAGATGGATTCGATCGTTTGTCCTGCTGGGTAAACAGTCAAAATATCGAGTAAAAAATATCGAATGGACATAATATCGAGTTTAAAATATAGAATGGACAAAATATCGAATGGAAAGAACATAGACATCAAAAATATCGTTTTTGAGGTAAGTAATGTAATATCGAATGTTAAAAATATAGAAAGTTAAAATATCGAAGTATATAATATAGGTTATTAAAATTATCGAATTTTTATTAATATTGAATTTTTTATAGTGTTTTTTATGTTATTATATGTGTGAAACGTGTGTATTTATGTTATAATTTATTTTAATTAATGAATTTTGTTTTTTAAATTTTTGCGTAATTTAATTCTGTAGCGGGTTGTGGGTTTGAAGGGGAATAGGGTGGGAAGTAATTTAATTATAATTAATTAAATATGTAAATTTATTTATTGGTATTCATTTTTAATTAATTGTTAATTAATTTATATTTGGTAATTAATTAAATTTTAATTGTCAATTAATTTTAATTAATTGATTTATTGCTAATTATGTTAATTTTACTAATTTATTTTCTGTAGCGGGTTGTGGGTTTATAGGGGAATTGGGTGGGAAGTAATTTATTTATAATTAATTAAATGTGTAAAATTATTTATTGGTATTTATTTAGAATTAATTGTTAATTCATTTTTTGTGGGTAATTAATTACATTTTAATTGATAATAATTTTATTTAATTGATTAATTGCTAATTATGTTAATTTTTCTAATTTAATTTCTGTAGCGGGTTGTGGGTTTATAGGGGAATAGGGTGGGAAGTAATTTATTTATATAAAATTAAATAATTCAATTTATTTAATTGTATTCAATTTGAATTAATTTTTAATTAATTAATTGTTAATTTGTAATTAATTTGTATTAATAGGTAACTAATTGTAATAATTAGTTTTAATTTGTAATTTTAATTGATTAATTATTATATTATATTAAATTGGTAATTACTTTTAATTAATTTTTTATAGATATTATTTCATATTTTTTTAAATAATATATGAAGTATTTGCTTTCCCTACTGTTGCACTCTCTGGAGTGGAAATAGTAATTTTTACCCCTACGCTATCCAACGCTATCCCTATTGTTGCACTCTTTGGAGTGGGAATAGTAATTTTAACCCCTATGCTATCCAATCCTTTCCCTACAGTTGCACTATTTGGAGTGGGAATAGTAATTTTAACCCCTACGCTATCAAACGCTTTCCCTACTGTTGCACTCTTTGGAGTGGGAATAGTAATTTTTACCCCTACGCTATTCAACGCTTTCCCTACTGTTGCACTCACTGGAGTGTGAATAGTAATTTTTACCCCTACGCTATCCAACGCTTTCCCTACTGTTGCACTCTTTGGAGTGGGAATAGTAATTTTTACCCCTCCGCTATCCAACGCTTTCTCTACTATTGCACTCACTGGAGTGGAAATAGTAATTTTTACCCCTACGCTATCCAACGCTTTCTCTACTGTTGCACCCACTGGAGTGGGAATAGTCATTTTTACGCCTACGCCTACGCTATCCAACGCTTTCCCTACTGTTGCACTCACTGGAGTGGGAATAGTAATTTTTACCCCTACGCTATCCAACGCTTTCCCTACTGTTGCACTCTTTGGAGTGGGAATAGTAATTTTTACCGCTACGCTATCCAACGCTTTCCCCACTGTTGCACTCATTGGAGTGGGAATAGTAATTTTAACACATATTATTGTATATTTTTTAATAATAATATGGTAATATATATATATATATATATATGTTTTAACAAATAAAAAATTGTATTATCTTTTTTTTATAACTTAAAATAATTATGTAATAATTTTAAGGTTATTTAAGTATTTTTAAGTATATTTTAGTTATTTATTTTTAAAATTTTTTAATTTTACATTAATTTTAATAAATTAGATATTTTTATAAAGTACATATTTTTAAACGATTTTTTTCATTCAATATTTTTGTACTAACCTGTTTGTAGATAGGACTTCGATATTTTTGTAGTCGATATTTTGGAGTCGATATTTTAAATGCCTATATTTTTGTAGTCGATATTATGTCAGTGATCCGTTCTTGTCGAAGTTGCCAGGCAAATGTTGAGAACGTCGAGTAGAATGTAGTCTGTGGAGGTGGAAGCTCGGGGTGCGATGAAGTCGATGATGGAGTTGCTGAAGGGTGGACAAGGTCCGGGTGGGTCTGTATATGAGGGTGCCTCAGAGGGTGGTGTTCGGGTGGTCTGGAGCCGGAAATGGAGGTGCTCCATGTTGGTTGAGTGGTTGTATGAGTGGGTGGTGAGGCAGGGGGAGCTAAGCGGTACCAGGTAACATCATAAATATCATTATGGTCCTATTAAACAAAGGATGAGTTGCACAATGGCTATCAACATATAGCTATATGTTTTTGCAACAAAAAAAACATTACATAGGAAATACAACACAAATGATTATAGTAGGAAAGACCAGTATTCAGGAGAATAGTATACAAGACCCAGAAGCTGTTCTTGACACTATAACACCTTCTTGCTTGGAAAATGCATAAGGAGTTTTTACTGTGACAATATGACCACTTCATGTTTACACTTTTTTCAGACTACATTTTTTCAAAATTTGTGTAGTTGCAGGTTAAAAAACTTGCAGTTTTGTATGCTGTTAATCCATGCATGCTTTCCATTGCTTGTTCAATATAGTCCTGCTTTCATTTCTTACATTTCAACTCGTCTAGCTTTATGTTCTGACGCATGCATTTTCATCACCAAAGGGTGCAGTAACACCGTAAACAGAGGAGGGGGTCATTGACTCCTCTCTATCCACCTAGTGTTATCTATCCTAGGTGATCACCTAATCTTAAACATGTCAAGATATATTGGATGAGGTGGTCTCAGTCAAGTAATGTGGCATGCTTCATCGTCAGCAACCTCACTCCACCCTGGTAAGATGGATTACCAGGGCCGCCTCGACCTCACAATTGTTTCGGGAGTTCTTAAGATACATTAATCCTCTGCATAAAGCTCTGGGGATCCAGTTATAATCTAAAACTACCTTAAAGTATACCACAAGGATTACCTTTATCAGGGGGTACCTTATGTATGGGTACAAATACTACAAAGTATAGTTAGTGGATGCTATTGGATGCAATATCCCCGAAGTCCCTATGGCTTGCCAACATGTTTCTGCCTCTCATCAGCCATTCACTGGTCTCGGCCATTCATCAGGGCTCAACAAGGATCCCTCACTTATTCTCAGTGTGAAGAAATCAAAGGGAAGGTCCTACATTCCCTTTCATGTTTGTTTATAAAATATCACCTAGGAAGAAAGCAAATTGGTAAACAACTCTCATTTATGGCATACCATTCTTATTGTGGTAAATGAGCTCATAGTCATTTATAAAATGGCACATGTGATAGTAGTGACCTTGCAAAGGCAAACACACACCATACAAATTAAGGTGTACAAGCACACTTGTGGAGCATACATGTAACATTCAGTGGGTGCAAGTCTGTTGTACCCTATTTGGGCTATTCCTACATTTCCTGGTCTGAGTAGAGATGGTGCCTCTTATGGTCACACACTGGGAAATGTATGTAGAATTTATTTAGTGGCAAATATACTATATAGGTTAATTATTTTGAATATAGTTTGTTTTTTAGGAGAAAGAGTGTATCGTGTATCCTGATAAAAGGTGTCATTCTTTCCTGTGGCTATAATTCACGTAACACATTGCTCAAATATCATCACCTTTACTAAAATAGTCTATACTATATTCACCATCTGAGTATGTTTTTTTAAAAGAAAACCTACAAGTTTTACCCTTAGTCGAAGCCTTCCCTGTATACTTATAATTAGGAATTTAAATAGCCCCATGCAACTTACTATGTCAAGGAAATACGCTGGCTTTTACCTATCCAATCTCTAAACTTCAGCTGAACTGTAGATCGTGATCACCACGTAACCCCCGCCATAAGAACCTGTTGACCACCATATTTGGAAGTGGTGTATCTCCCGGTTTGATGATCGTGATCACATGGTTGATCGTGCTGTCGCTGTATACTGAAGGAATTCACCATGAGTGCTCGCCAACTCCAGAGGTGGAATTCTTACTTTTGCGATGCTCCTGTGTGCAAACAATGACTTCTTGGTAACTATAGTTCATTTCTTCTTTTTTAAATTCCCAAAAATGTTTTACGTTTTTTTTTATAATTAAGTGAGAGACAACCTTGTTAGTGGCATTACTAGAACAATTTCTCATAATATGATAGTTTAACAGGACTGGTGGATTACCAAGTCCTTCATTCTGAAATTAATTACATTTATTTATTTGTAATTCTACTCACACCACAGCATAATCTCGACCCCAGGATGTTCAACGGCTATGAAGACAGAAGCCTAATTAAGGGGCTCATTACGATGGCGGACGGTTTCCGCCATCGTTTCCGATTTGGGACCAGCCGCCTGTGAGGCGGCCTCTCCACAATCCGAATTATGATGCGACTGCCACTACGGCGGTCGCATCACATATCTTTTGCATTGTGGTGTAGAGTCAGTCAGCAGCCCCCACCGCAATTAGACACTTGAATATCCCTGCACCAAGTGGCAGGCACCATGCGTTGCCTGCCACATGTTGCAATGATATGTAGGGTGCCCCAGGCCCAGGGATGATGGGGGCCCGCTATGGGCCCCCAAATCCATTTCTGCCTGCCGTTTCGTGGCAGCTTGACCGCGGTGAGAGGACCAGCGGAAAGGGATATCATAAACCCAATGGCGGTGTCTGGCAGGCAGTGCCGCAATGCTGGGCAATGTGGCGGCTCCGACAGGCGGTCTGAACAGGACGTTCCTGCCCGCCATTGTATTCTGACGGGCGGAAAACCACAGTACGATTGCGGAGGGCCCGCCACCAACAGGATGTTGGTGGCCGGACATTCCGCCATCGTAATCAAACCCTAAGTCCTTTGGTCCATTCACTATATGGGCAATCATGTCCTTACTTTCTTCCTAATAGTCCCCAAGGTATTTTGTCATTCAGTCCATATATATCTGTACTAAGTCTATAAACATTTTGTTGTTCATATTTCTGAAAGTGTTGTACCATGTTTGTAATAACGAATTGTAACCTTTCTATAATGTACCATTCTACTTTATCTTCAGTGTGATATGTTTCAGTATAATACATTGTTAACTTTGTGTTCTCTTTTTTGCATCCTATTATGGTCCTGTGTTTACTGATTCTTATAGGTTTTTTTGTAGGTGTTATTCCTACGCATAATAATCTGCAGAGGCATTTTAGCACGTATATAACATTGCAAGAATTGCAATTTGTGAGGTTCTTCACTTACCACAGTGTCAGCAGTCCCTAATCCTGGGATCTACATTTATCGGTAAACTGGCACTGCCCTCAATTGCCACATGATTGACGGCCCTTTGGAGCTGGTAAGTTCCGGAGCACAGTTAAACCGTACACCGGTGTCTGCTTCTTCGGGCGTGTCTGTATCAGTTTGCCATGTAAACTCTGACACCTTTTGAAAGAGGACATCGGCCTTTCTATTTTGAATGTAGCCAAAGTCTGAATGTGCCATGGTTTACTGATCAATTTCTTCCATTTATTTGAACTGGGGCAGTATGTGGTTACATAAATAGTTATTGTTTTAAGTGGCCTCTCATTTGTCATCAACAGCACCTCTCTGTTGTTTTTACTAGCCCACTTCTTTGCTCTGCCAATTATTCTTTCAGGATGAAGTTTTTCTCTGAGTTCATCACTCAAATTCTCAGCATGTCTTTGAAATGTTTCTGTGTCAGTACAGTTGTGTCTCAGTCTCAAAAATTGCAGAATAGGAAAACCTTCCATTAAAGAGAAAGGGTGGAAACTCTTGTAGCGGAGTAAGCTGTTTCTACCTGTTGATTTATTTAAAAAAAAAGCTCTGTTTCCAAGGTCCCTCTTTCTGGGTAGATGTTCAGGTCCAAAAATGGAGATCTCTGATTGACTTGTGCTCGTTGTGAATTTCAGAAATGGGTTCAAGCTATTGACGCATAAGCTAAATTATTTTGCCTCTTCCCATCAACCTCTGCAGATTATAAAAATGTAATCTGTGTATTTTTCCATAATTTCACCTGATTTGGAAATGGGTTGCCATCACTGTAAATACATTGCATCTCAAAACTATGAAAAAACAAACAAGCCATATTGGGAGCACAAGAACTTCCCATGTAAGTGCCATGTGTTTGCAAAAAGAATTCCCCTTCGTACTCAAAGATATTCCTTCTCAGTACCATGCGGGCACAATCTAACACAAAGTCAGAGGGGGGATCATCAGATTCTTATCCCTTGATCTTAATAGGCTTTCAATAATCTGGTAGGTAGATTCTTGTGGGCTATTGGTGTAAAGTGACTATGCATCTACTGTCATAAGTAGTTTTGATACTGGATTGAACTCAGTATCTTTCACCAGATTTGAAACATCCTACGTGTATTTCAAATATGAAGGCATCATGCTTACCAAAGATTTTAAGAAAAAGTAATAAATTGTGACAATGGTTCGAGTACAGAGCCAATCCCATATACTATGAAGCAACCCAGCGGTGGATGTTTGTATTTGTGCACTTTGGGGAGCATGTAAAAGTAGGTTTTACAATGTTCTTTTTGTAGTAGAAATTTTGCTGCTTCTTTGTCTTTAATCCATCCATTTTCCAAAGTCCTACCTACCATAAACATTTTTTCCTTCATTATGTCTTGCGTGCTCAGTTTTTATAGTATCTCTCATCCTCAAGTAGTTTAAGACACTTAGCATAATACATCTCCATTGGCAATATCACCACTGCACCTCCCTTATCTGCCAAATATATCATAGTACCTGTATTCACAGATAAGCACAAATATACACTTGGGCATGTCTGAGTTCACTTGCGATAGTACATTAAATCCCAAACTTTTAGCTTTGCCAATGCTTATTTTTTCCTTACATCCACTGCAAGAGCTCTTTCAGATTCAAGTCCTCTGCATTCAGGGCCGGGAGGGTCGAAGGTGAGTGGGAAGTGAGTTCCAAGTTTTAGCTGCTAGGTAGGAGAAGGATCTACCTCCCATGGTGGTTTTGTTGATGCGGGGTACAGTGGCAAGGGCTTGGTTGGAGGATCGTAGCTGGCGGGAGGGGGTGTAGAAGGATAGTCGTGTGTTGAGGCATTCGGGTCCGATTTCGTAGAGTGCTTTGTGTGCGTGGGTTAGGAGCCGGAAAGTGATCCTCTTATTGACGGGGAGCCAGTGGAGGTTTTTCAGGTGATCAGAGATGTGTTCTTTACGCGGGATGTCTAATATGAGCCTGGCTGAGGCGTTCTGGATGCGTTGTAGTTTTTTCTGGAGTTTTGCGGTGGTGCCGGCGTAGAGGGTGTTTCCGTAGTCCAGTCGGCTCGTGACCAGAGCGTGGGTGACTGTTTTTCTAGTTTCGGTAGGGATCCAGCGAAATGTTTTTTTGAGCATGCGAAGAATGTTGAAGCAAGATGAAGAAACGGCGTTGACTTGTCTGTTCATCGAGAGTGAGGAATCCAGGATGACGCCCAGGTTCCGTGCGTGGTCCGTCGGGATGGGTGCTTTTCCAAGGGCCTCTGGCCACCAAGAGTCGTCCCAGGCGGAGGGGGAGGTACCTAAGATGAGGACTTCTGTTTTGTCTGAGTTCAGTTTCAGACGGCTGTGCTTCATCCATTCGGCTACTTCTTTCATTCCTTCGTGTAGGTTGGTTTTGGCCGTGTTAGGGTCTCTGGTGAGTGATAGGATCAGTTGAGTGTCGTCGGCGTAGGAGATGATGTTGAGGTTATGTTGGTGTGCGATGGTCGCGAGGGGGCTCATGTAAACATTGAAGAGGGTGGGACTGAGTGAGGACCCCTGAGGTACGCCGCAGATGACTTCAGTGGCCTCTGACTTGAATGGTGGAAGGCGGACTCTCTGGGTTCTTCCGGAGAGGAACGAGGTGATCCATTCCAGTGCTTTTCCTTGGATTCCGATGTTTTTGAGGCGCTGTAGAAGGGTGCTATGGCAGACTGTGTCGAAGGCTGCGGAGAGGTCGAGGAGGATGAGGGCGACTGTGTCTCCATTGTCCAGTAGAGTTCGAATGTCGTCTGTTGCTGCGATGAGGGCGGTTTCGGTGCTGTGCTTGGCTTGGAAGCCGGACTGTGAGGAGTCGAGGGATTTGTTGGTTTCGAGGAATGCGGCGAGCTGGTTGTTGACAGCTTTCTCGATGACTTTGGCCGGGAATGGAAGGAGTGAGATAGGGCGATAGTTTTTGAGTTCGGTGGGGTCAGCTGTGGGTTTCTTCAGGAGGGCGCTGAGTTCGGCATGTTTTCAGCTTTCCGGGAAGGTTGCGGAGTTGAGGGAGCAGTTGATGACGTCTCGGAGGTGCGGTGCAATAATGGAGTCTGCTTTGTTGAAGATGTGGTGAGGGCAAGGGTCAGTGGGGGATCCTGAGTGGATAGAGTTCATCAGACGGATGGTGTCCTCAGTGGAGATTGGCTTCCAGTCATTGAGGATGTTCAGGGGGGGTGGGGGTCCTGCAGAGGGTTGGGTGGGTTGGTCCCCGGGTTGGTTGTCGAAGCTGTTGTGGATGTCTGCAATTTTGTTGTGGAAGAATGAGGCTAGGGAGTCGCAGAGGGCTTGAGAGGGGGTGATGTCGTTGGAGTTGGCACAGGGGTTGGTAAATTCCTTGACGATGTTGAATAATTCCTTGCTGTTGTGGGCGTTGTTATCTAGACGGTCCTTGAAGGCTGCTTTCTTGGCATTTCGGATTAGTTGGTGGTGTATGCGGGTGGCGTTTTTGAAGGCGTCTTTGGTGCTGGTGGTTGGGTCTTTTTTCCAGGCCTTCTCCAGGGAGCGACAGAGTTTCTTGGATTTCTTAAGATCATCGTTGAACCAGGAGGCCTTCTTGCTGCCTAGTTTGATTTGTCGTTTTTTCAGTGGTGCTAGGATGTCGGCGCTGTTGGATAACCATTGGGTGAGGTTGGTGGCTGCTTGGTCTGGGTTTGAGGAGTGGGCGGGGGGCTTTTGAAGAAGCGATGAGGAGATCTGGTCGATGGTGATTTTGTTCCAGTTTCTTTGCAGAGTGGGTTGGGGGTGGTTGTTGGATGTGGGCTTGTTGTAGGTGAAGTGAACGCAGCTGTGGTCAGTCCAAAGGAGAGCTGTGGTGTGGCTGAAGGAAACATGTTTGCTGGAGGTGAAGATAGGGTCGAGTGTGTGACCTGCGATGTGGGTGGAGGTAGTGACAAGTTGTTTAAGTCCGAGGTTTGCGAGGTTGTCCAAAAGGGTGGTGGTGTTGCGGTCGTTGTTCTTTTCAAAGTGAAAGTTGAGGTCTCCCAAAAGGATGTAGTCCTCGGAGGGGAGCGCGTGTGGAGTGATGAAGTCCGTAATGTCTTCACTAAATTATGCGCGGGGTCCTGGTGGCCTGTAAAGGAGGGTGCCTCTGAGTGTGGTCTTGGGGTTGATGTGGATCTGGAAGTGAAGGTGTTCAGAGTTGGCGAGATTGGCGTCTGAGCTGGTTGAGATGCGGATGGATTTCTTATGGACGATAGCGATGCCTCCTCCTGTGTGGCCGGTACGGTCCTTGCAAATGATCTTGTAGCCTTTCGGGATGGCAATGGTGATGTCTGGGGCTGAGGAGGCATTCATCCATGTTTCTGTTAGGAAGGCGACGTCCGGAGAGATGGTGTCGAGTAGATTCCAGAGGTCAATGGCGTGTCTGTGGACCGAGAGGGTGTTGAGTAGGATGCATTGTAGGTGGTTGGGATCGGAGGGGTTAACCGGTGCAGCGTTGTAAATAATGCAAAGCTGTGGTAGCGAGGGTTTGTCATGTAGTATTTCTAAGGTACGCCCACTTTGCATGTCATTAGTGATGCCTATTGCTGACATGCAAAGTAGAGGAAAAAAAACGGCTGTTATCGCAAGGAAGCTCGCACTACTGCATGTTAGCGAGTCCTTATAAATTGTGCGATAATAAAATCACCGCTTTTTCAGCGCTATGTGCCTAAAAAGCTGCGTACATCTCTTGATAATATGCCCCTAAGGCGTTTCCATTATTACCTCATTTTAAACCAGGTCGGCGACTCTTTTCCGTGCATTTGGCTATTCGTACAAACAGTGCTGTCTATTTAGGACCTGTGACCTTATACTGCTATTGAACAAATTAGTATGTTCTCCTTTCTACAATTTTCAAAATCAAGCCTTTTCTTCTGTTCCAAATAACCGGGAAAACCCTTTGCATTCCTTCAAACATGAAGGGACATTTTTTTAATCCCAGTCAAGTGATGTTTAGCATTACAAAAGTTGTCTCTCATCTAACTTCACCCGCAATTTAGCATCTCGGTCCAGCTGCCATGAATATTGCCAGCCTTCCCAGAACGCGTCTATATTAGGACAAAGTATGTTTGTCTAAAGGAAAAAAATCACAGAACAAGTCTGTAAATGAAATGTTTCTCATACAATCTACATTGCACTATTAATGTGTCTGGGCCTGGGAACTGAAGTTATTGCACACATGGACGGAGACACATTAGTAACAGGCAGCTTATGATAGAAGTACCCAGTGCAAAATGTGAATGTGATGTTTGATGCACAGAAAGTATCAATTCAGCAAACACTTTGTTCAGTGTCGATGCTGCAACATAAGGGTCTTGATGCAGGCAAGGTAAAAAGGCCCCTTATCCCAGGACTTGATAGCTGAAAAAACTATAATTGGGGGGTTCGATTGGCCTCCAACATAGTCTTGGATTTGTCGGGACAGTCCCGGGGTTTCGCCAGATGTCCCGTCATATGTCGGTAAATTTGGCTCATGTCCTGGTTTTTAGAGGGGTCGACTGGAAACAATGAGACGTACTATTTTTAGGAGTTCTATAGCTGTGCTGGTTAGCAGCTGTTATAAGTAAGCAATATAATTAACAGGCATTATGCTGGTTTTAAACGTTACATTTTACTTATTTTCTTCGTGCCTTTTCTGTGATCCTATCTTAATGAGAGCTGACCTAAAATTATAGTCCTTCTTTTGTTTTTGCAGATCTGGTCACCCTACTCTAAGACCATTAGGCCCGGGTGTCACTGCACCAGCTGCACTGTTGATATAAACGACCTTGAAATCCGGTTAAAGGCCTGCTGAAAATTCCCTAGCAAAATAAAACATCGCTCAATCAGCAACAATTTAAATTCCTACGAAACATGACGCACTGTTAAGGATCGATTTACTTAGAGGTTGAAAACCTGAGAAGGGGTGTTTTTCACAAAATGGCGCGCTCTCTTAGGGTATAGAAGCCGATTCCAGCAGGGCGATGGGGAACACTGGCGATATTATCAAAGCAGCCAACGAGCTCCCTCTGACAAGAACAAGATCACACACTAATAGGAGCCTGGGACGGATGCCCAGAATCATTAGGCGCTGGTCATGAGTGAAATGTTAGAGTCAAACGCTCTGCTGGGAAAAGTCCACTGTTTCAACATGGCAGAACCTTCGTGTTCCATCGAATTAGAAAGCCAAGGCTTTTAATTATTTCATTACGATTTAGTAAGTGGATTTATGTGAGAGCGCGCGGTTGTCCAACAATGTTGCGGTTAAGAACGAGACTGACAACAAAATAAGAAATGCAACAACGTGTATATTTTGTTTTCTATTTGGTCTGTCCTAGAGCACTTTACAAACAAAATTGTAACCAGGGCCGGACTGGCTACCGGGTGTTTTGGCATGCCACTGAGCTGGGGGCTGATGTCACTGCGGTGGGGGCTAATTTCGTTGATGGAGACCTGCGTAACTGTGTTTGCTTTGAAATACACAAAGCGAAACAAATTTCGTTCAGCACACGCAGGTCCCCATCAACGAAATCAGCCCCCAGCTCGGCGGCATGCCAAAACGCCCGGTAGCCAGTCCGGCCCTGATTGTAACATTGATTAACTGAACTTTTATGCATATATGTCTCTCTTAGACTATTGTAATGGTCTTTTTTTATCTGCTAACGAGGACATGCTTAGCAGGCTGCAAGTTTCCCAAAATACTGCGGCAAGGCTGGTCCTTAATGTCCCGCCTAGAACTCCCTCTCTCCCTCTTCTGGAAAAACTCCACTGGCTGCCCATCCGCCAGCGGGTTACATTCAAAATTTGTTGTGTCATACATAAAAGCCTCTCTGGCATAGGCCCTCAATATCTGGTCGAAAAATTCAGCACATATAAACCTGGACAGTCCCTTCGATCCAGCAACCAATTATTGCTACAGGTTCCCTTAATCAGAAAGGCAAGGCAGGGTGGCTGTGCACTTTCGTATATGGGCCCTACCCTCTGCAACAAACTTCCCTTCAGGCTGAGACAAACTGCTAACTATTCTGTCTTTAGGAAAACACTAAAAACACACTTGTTTCTGACGGCATAAACCCTTGTGCCTCCCTAAAGCCCTTTTTATGCACTTACGGAGAACCAAGCGCGGAGATACCCCTCCAGGGGTCGAATCCTGTGCTATATAAGCATATAAATAAATAAATAAATAACTAAATAAATAGACAGTTGTTAGCGTGAATAACTAGTCCTTCGCTATTATATGGCAACAGTAGGAAACGCAAGTTCTTACCGGATGTTACGTCACCAGAAAAGCGCTTGTTTCTCCTCTGTACCCTACCTTGTCAAAGGCTCTGTAAACCCGAGTGAGATGGCAGAATGACGGTTTACTTCTGTCTCACTCGTGGCTCCGGAGACATAAGTATGTGGGAGTCGAGAAAGCAGGACCATCTCCATTCACAGTAAAGTCCTACCTGCCTTTTTGGAAAGCTGTGAAAACATACCTCTTCCCTCCATTGTAAGCTGTCTCGTTCTGTGACTTGCTTTGCAGTTTTCTGTCCTCAGCGCCGGGACGCCCCTTTGCTGGGGCAGCCGTGTGCTTTATAAAAATCTATAACACAACAGGCCTGTGACTGTGCCATCGCACAATAAGGCATGTACCACTGTACTCTTTGATATAGCAATAAAGGGCATTTTATTAAGACAGGTATATAGTATAAACTTAATTGATACAAACAAAGTGAATAACTCAATCTCACTAATATATGAGAAACAATCCTGCCATTCCCTCCACCCTTAAAAATCACCAAAAGCTCAACATTGCTTCAATAAACCCTATGGTCTTCCACCTTTCCCCATTATTCTTTCCTTCCCCATCTTTTCCTTGCATACTCCATAGTAGTTGCATCGGTACACCTCGTCCCACAACCCTCGCCACCCAAATGATACACAGACAAGTAAGTTTGGGAATAAGAAGTTGCAGGTTTATTTGTGATACAAATAACAGAGCGGGTTAACTGACAGGCGACCCCCCTAAGCCCCGCAACCCCTTGTTGCAGGGCGCCTGAAGTTGAGCCAATAACGCGGACACCATGGCCCTGGCCAGGTGTCGATTCTGGGAGGCACCAGCCTCCCACCGGTGGACCTATCGTCCACCTGCCCCACCCTCCAGACAAGGGAGAGTCAACTCACACCTTGCCCATCCAGGCGGGGCGTTTATTAGCAAACCCCCGGTTGTTCAGGCTTACAACCGCCCTAAGGACTAACGGGGTGCCGTTGAACCAAGTCCCCGAGAAGGGCCCCTCGGCTTACATATGACTCAGCTGTGCCTTTGCACTGGGGCTTCAGGTCCTGTTCCTGCGCCTGTTCTCCATGGGGGGGGGTTGCCTTGTAACACCTCCTGCAACCTAGAAAACATAAATACAACATTAATATTCCCCCCTCCCCACTTCCCCCCTTTCAGCGGGTGAGCGAAAGGGAGGGGAGCTGAAAATTGCGGGCCTCGCGTCCGGAGTCGTGGGGGTGAGGAGAGAGCCTAGGGGGGGCTAACGGGCCTAAGGCTGGCGAGGGGCAGCCTAGCGACCACAGTGGTAGGGGGGCAGCGGCAAAGAGGGTGCCGGGAGGGAGGAGCTCCCTTATAACCTCCCAGGAAAAGGGGGGTGGCCTGACCTAGCGTGACCCGCCTCCACCGCCCCCTCCCTCCTATGGGCTGGCCTCGGTTCCCTGCGCCCTCCTACGGGGTTTGCCCTTGCAGGGACCTCGGGCATCCCTCATAGTAGTTGCATCGGTACACCTCGTCCCACAACCCTCGCCACCTAAATGATACACAGACAAGTAAGTTTGGGAATAAGAAGTTGCAGGTTTATTTGTGATACAAATAACAGAGCGGGTTAACTGACAGGCGACCCCCCTAAGCCCCGCAACCCCTTGTTGCAGGGCGCCTGAAGTTGAGCCAATAACGCGGACACCATGGCCCTGGCCAGGTGTCGATTCTGGGAGGCACCAGCCTCCCACCGGTGGACCTATCGTCCACCTGCCCCACCCTCCAGACAAGGGAGAGTCAACTCACACCTTGCCCATCCAGGCGGGGCGTTTATTAGCAAACCCCCGGTTGTTCAGGCTTACAACCGCCCTAAGGACGAACGGGGTGCCGTTGAACCAAGTCCCCGAGAAGGGCCCCTCGGCTTACATATGACTCAGCTGTGCCTTTGCACTGGGGCTTCAGGTCCTGTTCCTGCGCCTGTTCTCCATGGGGGGGGGGGTCGCCTTGCACTTTAGCCACAGCGTTGGGCGTGGCACCCGCTGCGCCCAGGGCCCCCACTACCTAGCCTTAGTCCTCCTTTATCTACACCCGGCTGATTCTAGCGCCTCCCCCAGGTCTAATAGGAAGATCGCCATACCCACTTTGGACAGATGCACCCCATCATATTCCCAGCACCCAATGGACTTGGCGTGCAGCAAGCCATGCCTAATGAAACCTACCCCTCTTTGTTCACTGAATTTCCGCATTGCTGCGTTGACTCGCCTGCGAGTGACTTCTAAAGCCCCTTGTGATAATGCCCCATGCCAGATAGGCCTGGGCGAAATTCTGACCAGTGTATGCTGCACTGTCCTAATTCGCCGCTCAAGGTGCTCAGGTCCTTCCTCATTGTGTCCAATAAACGCCTTTTGCCTAAAGCCACCAGGTCGTTCCCCCCAAGATGCACCACCAAGATGTTTGGCTTCTGCCCATTTCCTTCAATATTCCCCGCGGCGTCCCTAACAGTGCTGCCCAGCCAGTGCTTAATTTGTAAAATTTGAAGTGCAGGTGCTCAAGTCTTTGTCGGAGGCCACACCTACTTTTCTCTGGCACCACCCACTTCCTCCATTGGCCCCACCCACTTCCGCAATTAGCTCCGCCCACATCCTCAACTGGCACTGCGAAAAGACAGATGAATTTCAGCAAGGGAGCCTTCCTCATAGTATAGTTTTGATAGGAGGTTCACCTGCCCTGTGAAAATTTTGAAAAAGAGCATTTAAAGCACAAGTTTGGAATAAATTAGCTGAGATCACTAATGCATTGAAAAGGGACAATTCCAATGCTCTATGTGCTGATTTGGGGAAAGGACAATACTGGGATAGGCGGGTATGAATGCGTCGTATCTAATAGAAATAGCGCAATCCTGCCATTTTCTTTTGCCGTAGGGAAGTGCAGCAGGAAGGTCTGCTGCGCTTCCCTATGGTAAAACCTCATGAATGAGGCCCTGGGGGCTTTTATTTACATGCCTCTTGCGGCGCATGTGCGTCAGTTTTTTCCCTATATTAAAAGTGACGCACCACCGAGCGGAGCAAAGGACCTTTAAATAAGCTGGTGTCTTGTTTAGAAAGCTTGAATAAGTGGGAGGGAAAAGAGCGACTGCCCATATTTTGTGTGGCTTTTTCCACTTTCAAAGATGTTTGCCCATAGAATGTAAAACATGATAAAAGCACTTTTGTGTTTTTTTAAAGTGGGCCCGGTTGGCAAGAAACACGCCTGACAGTGGATTTATTTGCCTTGATTTCTCCAAGTGCATTTGTCTATCAGCACAAATGTGTAAACAAATCACAGGTGGAACATGTAGACTGCATAGGAGTGTGTTTTTCGTGAGTTGGCCCGTATGCTGTAAGGGTTTTGCTAGAAATACAGCACCTCGATTTATGACATTAATAATGCAAAAACACATAAAGGGAGATTTCCTTTTGTATTTTTTTTTTTTTTAGGACTTTCTTTAGCGCGGTTTAGGACGGTTCAACCAGGCGTCCGAACGCTGTCTGGGGCCATGATGAGCAGATTTTTTTTCACAAAGCTAACGTGTGACAGATGGGTTATTTCCCATGCCTCATCCTGCCTCTTCAGTTCTTCATCCAATGTGGTTTGAGTGTTAAATGAATATGCTCGAACGAAGTATGTCAAGTCATCCTGTTGGTACTACCGTTGAGCGCCTCGAAGCCTACACCCAGTGCACCACCCCAAGCGCTTACCTTCAGTTTGTCCTGCTGCGGTCCCAGCCCAGATAACTAGGAGGCTCCCGAGCAAGGCTAGTCCGTAGCGCCACATCTTTTGCTGGTATATACGTTATTGAAACAAGGTGCAAGGGAAGTAACCGTGAGTCTGGAAAGCAGAGTCGGGAAGGGCATGCGCTGCGGCTGCTCGTTCGTCGCTGCTGCCCCGGGCTCCTTAATGTGGAAGCTCCTCGAGGCGTGTCCGCGCGCCGCTCCCCACTTGACATTACTATTAGGAGTTTGTCATAGTCGAGGCCACTGGAATTATGCCGTATGGACGGACCAAATTATGTGACAGCTTTGACTAAATTATTTTAGCATGAAAGGGCAAATTATGAAGCGTAAGGCGGCACACTTTGTGATGGTATTTCTTTAAAATGTCATTTTTACACAGGTTAACACTGCCTGGGGTAAGGTCTCAGCTCATTAGTATCAGTTTAAAACCCAAATATAGAACTAAGCAACAGACAGGGCACCAAGTCCGCCTTTGCAAAGGGATTTCCACTGCCCGGCTACACCTGTCGTAACATTTTTGAGTAACTTTTAATGCGTTTTAGCTAGAAATACAATTCGTTTTTTGTTAAAACCTGCAGATTATGCATCAGATGATAGATTATGTAGCAAATCCATAACTATGAGTAAATACTGCAGTGGCAAAATAGCATCATTCCAGTGATCCTGGTCAGAGCTCGATTACAAAACCTCTCAGCGCAGAATTCCCCTGTCAGAAACAAAACAGGCTTTAATGGAACAAAAGAAGAGTGCATCATATAACCTGTGCTCCGTCACTCATACCTTTACAATCTAGCATGTGTAAGGCATGAGGTGGGTTTCATGCTTCCTGTGGCGTGTCACATACACTGGGGCAAGTGTGTGCTTTTTGCCAGCCGTTGGACTTAAACCAAGTTCAGTGCTTAATGCTGTGCACTGTGTAATATTCCACCAGCCTTCCAGCCACTATGTTTGGAGTCAGGCGCGCAACAGCCATTGGGCTCACCGGGCTTCAGCCCCCCCTCCCCCCCCCCCCCCCCCCCCCGTCGCCTCCTCTGCCCGGGCTAAGATTACACGCACTGAAATGGTGCAAGATAGCATCCGATCGGAGAATGATTTTTTTAATGGTTTCTGAGAGGCCCAGCAGCCCGAGCCAGCCAGCCTCTGCTTCAGTGAGTGACCTCCTGCCCCCACCTCTTGTTTTCCTTTACCGCGAGGTGAAATCCTTGCCTGAAGGCAGGGATTTCACCTAAGCACTTGATCGCTTGTGAGCATGGGGTGTGAAGTGCACAGCAGGGGGAAAGGGCTGGCCAGTTAAGGTGATGCTTTTCCTTTGTAAAGGAATTTCTGCTGGCGTCATAGCCCATGGGGTGCTGTCTGTGCACTTGTATAGATGTGTATTTCATACAAGTGTGCAGACAGCAACCCCTGGGCTATGACGCCAGCAGGAATTAATTTACAAAGGAAAAACATCACCTGCACTGGCCATCACTTTGCCCCTGCTGTCTGTGTACTTGGATGGAATTCATATCCAAGGCGCTGCTCACCAGATAAATGGTGAAGAGGGCCATGGATCTTTCTATTTTCGCATCCAAGGGCACCAGGGAAGAAGCAGAGGAGGCCCAGGTAAGGAGAATCCAGGAGCCATTTGACCCCCACCTATCTACTCTGAGACCTTCGAGGGACTGGATGTCAGGACACAGTGCTGCTGATCAGCCAGCCTCCACAGTATAGTATCAGAGGAGCAGGCAGCAGTTTTTTATTTATGTAAGTCCCAGTAACTTTAATGCATTTTTCAGTACAGCATTACCTACTGCCTGCATGTCTAGGCTACTTTGAATGTTGTTCTTGACTTACATACATAGAAACGTGAAAGAGGACAGTCCCCTCCAAATATGCAAATGTAGTGTAAGTTTGTAGTGTTCATTTTTTTTTTGTGGTGGTAGTGGGTAATTTTAGAGTTCAGGGTGGGTGTGGGTTTTAGGGTGCCAGTGAGTACTTTTATGGTTCAGGGTGGGTTACGGATTGGGGTGCCAGGAGGTAATTTTAGGGTTCTGAGCGGGTATGGGTTTTGGGGTTCCAGGGGGCAATTTTAGGGTTCAAGGTGAGTATGGGTTTTGGGGTGCCAGGGGACATTTTAGGGTTCAGCGTGGGTATGTGTTTTGGTGTGCCAGGGGTAATTTTAGGGTTAAGGGCAGGTGTGGGTTTTGGGATGTCAGGGGGCTATTTTAGGGTTCAGGGTGGGTATGGGTTATGGGGTGCCAGGGAACATTTTAGGGTTCAGCGTGGGTATGTGTTTTGGTGTGCCAGGGGTAATTTTAGGGTTCAGGGCAGGTGTGGGTTTTGGGGTGTCAGGGGGCAATTTTAGGGTTTAGGGTGGGTATGGGTTATGGGGTTTCAGGGGGGAATTATGGTTCAGGGTTGGTATGGGTTATGGGATGCCGGGGGGAATTTATGGTTCAGCATGGGTATGGGTTTTGGGGTGCCAGGGGTAATTTTAAGGTTCAGGGTGGGTGTGGGTTTTGGGGTGCCATGGGATTAATTTTAGGGTTCAGCGTGGGTATGTGTTTTATAGTGCCAGGGGTAATTTTAGGGTTTAGGGCAGGTATGGGTTTTGGAATGTCAGGGGGCTATTTTAGGGTTCAGGGTGGATATGGGTTATGGGGTGCCAGAGGGGAATGTATGGTTCAGCATGGGTATGGGTTTTGGGGTGCCTGGGGTAATTTTAAGGTTCAGAGTGGGTATGGGTTTTGGGGGGCAAGAGGGTAATTTATGGTTCAGCATGGGTATGGTTTCTGGGGTGCCAGGGGTAATTTTAGGGTTCAGGGCTGGTATGGGTTTTAGGGTGTGAGGGGGTTAATTTTAGGGTTCAGCTTGGGTATGTGTTTTGGTGTGCCAGGGGTAATTTTAAGATTCAGGGTGAGTATGGGTTTTGGGGGGCAAGGGTGTAATTTTAGGGATCACTGCGGGTATGGGTTTTGGGGTGCCAGGGGTAATTTTAGGGTTTAGGGTGGGTATGGGTTTTGGGGTGCGAGGGGTAATTTTAGGGTTCAGGGCGGGTATGGGTTTTGGGGCTCCAGGGGGTTGATTTTAGGGTTCAAGGTGAGTATGGGTTTTGAGGTGCCAGGGGACATTTTAGGGTTCAGCGTGGGTATGTGTTTTGGTGTGCCAGGGGTAATTTTAGGGTTAAGGGCAGGTGTGGGTTTTGGGATGTCAGGGGGCTATTTTAGGGTTCAGGGTGGGTATGGGTTATGGGGTGCCAGGGAACATTTTAGGGTTCAGCGTGGGTATGTGTTTTGATGTGCCAGGGGTAATTTTAGGGTTCAGGGCAGGTGTGGGTTTTGGGGTGTCAGGGGGCAATTTTAGGGTTTAGGGTGGGTATGGGTTATGGGGTTTCAGGGGGGAATTATGGTTCAGGGTTGGTATGGGTTATGGGATGCCAGGGGGAATTTATGGTTCAGCATGGGTATGGGTTTTGGGGTGCCAGGGGTAATTTTAAGGTTCAGGGTGGGTGTGGGTTTTGGGGTGCCATGGGATTAATTTTAGGGTTCAGCGTGGGTATGTGTTTTATAGTGCCAGGGGTAATTTTAGGGTTTAGGGCAGGTATGGGTTTTGGAATGTCAGGGGGCTATTTTAGGGTTCAGGGTGGATATGGGTTATGGGGTGCCAGAGGGGAATGTATGGTTCAGCATGGGTATGGGTTTTGGGGTGCCTGGGGTAATTTTAAGGTTCAGAGTGGGTATGGGTTTTGGGGGGCAAGAGGGTAATTTATGTTTCAGCATGGGTATGGTTTCTGGGGTGCCAGGGGTAATTTTAGGGTTCAGGGCTGGTATGGGTTTTAGGGTGTGAGGGGGTTAATTTTAGGGTTCAGCGTGGGTATGTGTTTTGGTGTGCCAGGGGTAATTTTAAGATTCAGGGCGGGTATGGGTTTTAGGGTGTGAGGGGGTTAATTTTAGGGTTCAGCGTGGGTGCTTTGTAGTAAAATATATTAAATTGGCCTTTTAATTCAGTACATTCTGTTCCTTTTTCATAAGACAATAGCATATAAATGCATCAAATTAACAAAAATGTGTGCTTTAATTGTTGTCCAGTTTCAAATGTAGAATTCACCACATTTTTTTCTCGGCTTGACCTGAGCATTAACCGATCCTGATTATCTGCCATTTTAGCTCCGCCCCACTGATTAACATTAGCCACGCCCCTTCACCTGCCATGTTAGCCCCCCCGAAATTAAGACCTAGTTGCGCCCCTGTTTGGAGTGGACTAGTCAGAAAGTGGCTGCTGGGCGGGTAGGCTAGGGCAGCAGCAGCAGGACCTAAAACGTTTGCTAGTCTTCTAAATTAACCCACAGGAGCGGCGCAGCGCAGGCCAGTACAGTTCTAGTCAGTGCGGCGCCAGCACCAGCACGACGATACCGGTGCGCTACGCTACGGCCGCCGGTGGGCCTTCAGTGAATCGGAATTTTAATTGCAGCCTTTGCATCGGATTCGGCTCGGTGGGACATCCTATTCTAATCAGTATGGAATGGAGCTGTTCCTTCTCCCACGGCTCCCCCACCACAAGCCGCTGATTTTACAACCGGACCCGGCCTCACTCAAGTCACATCACATGACAGTGAGTGCTGAAGGTCATGCGGGGACATGTTTTATACACACATTGCCCAGGGCTTTAAGTGGGACGGGTCCCAGCACCGGTAGTTCTAAAAACAGGTGCGTGCTGAGGCTAGTACACAAGAACAATGACCCCCCCACGCCCCCGCTGAACCCGGTCATGCGGGAATCAATATAAAGAATAATAATACATTGCATGATCCAATTTCACACACACTATCTGTTGCCAGCGACAACGCCGCCACACCGCACTTGAGAGAAAGAAAGTGAAACTAACCACCATTACCATCGGGATCGGCTGCGCGCACCAGGCCACCAGCCCTCCAGCCATGTTTGACTTTGGACAAGTACGTCAGAGAGCGGCTGGGCGGGTAGGCTAGGGCAGCAGCAGCAGGGCCTAAAACTTTACCAGTCTTCTTAAGTTAACCTGTAGCAGCGCAGGCGGACCAGACCAGACAGTACAGTTCTAGTCAGTGCGGTGCAAGCCATCAGCACGACTATACCGGTCCGCTACGCTACGGCCGGTGGGCCTTTAGTGAATCAGAATTTTAATTGCAGCCTTTGCATCAGATTCGGCATCAGCCATGATCCTATTCTAATCAGTATGGATGGAGCTGCATCTCCCCCGGACCCCCCCCCCCCCCCGGAGCCGCCGCCGCCGGTGATCTTGATCTTACAACCGTGGACCGCCCTCTCTCAAGAGAGTCACACATGACACTAGTTAGTACAAAATACTGCGTTTTTTTTTTTGTACGATTCAGAAGTACTTTGAAATGGCAAGTTGAAGTACTTAGTACGCAGTGCAGACAGTTGGCTTGGCCGCTTAGCCTAGCTCACCTCACTCAGCAGTAGTTTACTGATTACTAACTAACTCACTGTTGTTTTATTGCAATCTCTTACCTATTTACTCTTGGTAAGCTGATGGCTCAGTAAATACTTCAGATTAGGCGGCCCGGCCGGCCTGCTGCACGGCTGCTGCTGTTTGCTTCGCTAGTTTGCTACCAACCCAATACCAGAACCTGTCTTGGTTAGCCGTGGGCTGCAGCGGGTTATGCTGGGGAGTGGCGGCGGTGACGTGCACGTGGTCATGTGACAAAATCTGAGCGCGCTGCGGGTACAGCGGCCCCTATCCCCCTATCAGAACACTCAGAACCTAAATCCAGCCCACCCCTGGCTTCCCAGTAAATCAGTGTGTGCCACAGTGACAGACAGTACTGCTGCCAGTGTATTGGTCCCGTGGCCCGCACTCGCCCACCACCAGCCTTCAAGCAACGAGCAAGGCGCACGCACACTCACTGTTGTGTTGTGCAGTCTGAATTAAGAACTTAAGTGTGTGTATTTTGTAACATCCAACCAAGAAGAAGGGCTGCGGCCGCCATGATGATCACAAGCGTGCGCACGCACGCGCATCACCCATGATGTATTGTAGTCTCTCTCGGTTGAGTCACGGCTCCGTGCGCGGCAGGCAGCTAATTAAGAAGAGAAGAGTCAAGTGTGGGTGTTTTAGTCATGATCTTACATACAGCCATCCGCAATAGTATCACAGTCTTAACTCCTCCTGTGACCTGCATGATGATTGACACGCTGAGTACACAGCGGTAAATACAATTTCAAGAAACATCAATGACGCACAGGCAAGATGCGTAGACCCGGCCCTGTCAATTAAGTGCTGGTGCTAAGCACCGGAAAGCACAGGCACAAATTAAGCACTGTGCCCAGCGCATCCCAGGGAAACCGAACCATGATATGTTTGTGTTGTTAAAACCATTTTTTCAGGTGTTGGCCCTCACCCATCTCGCCAGTCTGGTGACATAAGAGTGCCCCATCACCCACACCTCTGCCCCTGCAATAAAACACAGTATGTTGAAATTGTTGTTTAATACAAACTTAAAGCACAGCAAGCAAACACACACTATTTAACAGCTAATTATGGACCATAATATCACCTCTTGTCCCTGTTCGCGTGTTACATACACTATTTCCAAGTCATTGACCACAGGTCTGCTCACAAGGCTTATCAAGCTCAAAGGTCTAACATACCTCCTGTAACAGTTGGAATCCCAACGCACCATTTGTGGTGTACCCTGCCCTGAACAAGCGCTGTAATGTGATTGTCCTACCTTTGCCTGACTGGTCTGTTTTGGAGGTTTGTAAAAAGATCTCGGCTGACTCAGCTGTTGATCGGCTGCGGTTACGCGCTTACGGGCAACTACCCACGCCTCCTGGGATCTCGCCCCATGCCATAAGGGTCTAGGAGTAAACTCTGACCACTAGAGGCCCCACAATCCCCGCTCACTGTGCTTGCAGGGCCAGATGTAATTGTTTACCTATGGTTACTCGCCCCATGCCATAAGGGTCTAGGAGTCAACTCTGACCTCCGGAGGCCACACAATCCCCGCTCACTGTGCTTGCAGGGCCAGATGTATTGTTTACCTATGGCTATTCGCTTGATGTATGGTACATGCAAGGGTTCTAAAATTATTTTGGCATGTATGGGTGTTGTAATTGAGAGGACTCCGGAGAGTGGGATGAATGCCAACTGAGAGACCACTCTTGTGAATCTTGCTAATGCTCCTCTGAGTGGGCAAGCTTACTTTGTAACTAGTGGACGCAACCCTCGTTCTGGCATCTTATTTTGAGCTGTTCTAGCTTTCTATACTGCCCCTTTCAGTACATTGTTGATTTATTAATTCTTTACTTACAACCAATCCGATTCACTAATTCCCGCCAGATCTGTGTGACAAGCGCCAAGGCTGGGAGCAAGCAAAGACTCCGGCCCTATTAATGCAAAGCAATTCAGCTTTTATTGGAAGTGCCTAAATAACCTTATGGTAGTGGGAGCCGGCCGAGACACTTATTCATCAAGATAACCGGCCCGGGGTCCAAAGGCAAGGTGATGCTCCTGCAGCACAGGTCTGTGCTGACATGAAATGACCTCGAGCAAGTATCAAAGCCTTTGCGATGCACTGCATGGTTGTTGTTGTATTCTCCCTCTACTAATTGAGTTTTTTCATGGAACGAATGAAGATTTCATGGTTGTTGTTGTAGCCTCCCTGTACTAATAGTGGTTTTTCCTGGAATGAATGAAGCTTAACGAATCTTCGTAACTTAGAAGCCCCTGACCCAGGACAGCCCAACAGTCCCGGACGGCTTTACAGTATAAACTAGATGCCAGCACTTCTCAAATTGTTGAGACGGGATCACCAGAGGGCACCATAATCTGTATAAAGGCTACATACCTCCTGGTACGAACCTTTGGCGCGCTCTGAATACGCTTATGTGGGACAGATATGCACACTGACACCATTACAAAGTTGTGCATGTAAATCTATATCTGTAACCCACCTCGATTTAATTTATGTGTCCTACCTCTTCTTTTACCTACTACTAAGTTCCCCTTGACATTGCATTGGAACCTGCCTGTATATAATGACACTGGGCGCGCCTACTGTAGGCCTCCTACTTCTTATCTATTGTTAGATCAGTGTGGCCCCAGCCTTGCCCTAGGCCCCAGGCCTTCCCTTTCTTCGTGGCATCGTACTTATACCACTTTCTTACTATATGGTTTGCTGGGCCCCCAGGGCCTAACCGTAAATTGTCTAGCCTGCGTATACTAACTAAGTGTATTGTTATGTGCTTGCACCTCCAACCTCACTAGTTCAGAGGGGTAGTGATAAAATTTATGCATCTATGTTTTATATATATCCTGGGTGGTGTCCTATCATGTGGTATTAAAAGGATTACATGTAGTCAAGCAGCTGGCTTTACACGCCCCTTAGAATCTTGGGAGGCTTTTGATGCGGTCCGCGCAATCTAGGAAAGTGTGACATCATTCTGGCTCCGCATGGACGAGCAGGGAAATTGATGTCTGAGATGGGAGGGGGGGATATGTCTCTTGAGCCCTTACCCCGTGCAAGTACGCAAGCGTACTAAAACAGCGGGGGAGTCCAGCAGTCTTGAAGTCTCCTGATCCATCTGAAAGCTTTCACCTACCAAAATTATTTATTTATTTTCTCCAGGCTATGTCTACGGGATATTCGAAAATCTCACCGAAGATCTCTGAACAGCTGTCAAATATGCCCCAACTTCTACCTTGTCAATAGCTCAAATCTCCCTGCCAATATATTCACCGGAAGTACGACACCGGTATAAACTCGTGCTACGGCATGGCAATTTGGAACTGCACAATATTGTTTATGCCTGATAATGCTTTCTTAAGCTAAAAGATTATTTGTAATCCTTAAAATTCGGTATTTTAGCACTAGACTTTGAGAACTAATACTATACGGAGCATTTGGACTGCAGGTGCATATTTCGGGATAGGTGTTACCGCAGTTATGAAGAAATCAGTCAATACATACTGGTAATGTTATAATGCGGGAAGGGGCCTGTAATAAACAGTGTCGTCCGATGCAGAAGAACTATAAAGCTATTAGAAATATCCACCCACTGAGGGTAAAAAGGTTTTACCTTAAAAGGAGAGAAACCGAAATAGCAAGGTTCGGGATAAAAGGTCTGTTTAATGAATTATCGCTCTCAACCACTCTTTCATCTTCAATGGAACCGTCATTATTCCAGAATAGTAATGAATGACCACATCCGCCCTTTAAGTTGGCCTGTAATAAACAGTGTAGTCCGATGCCGCAGAACTATAAAGCTATTAGGAATGTCCACCCACTGAGGGTAGAAAGGTTTGACCTTAAAAAGGAGAGGAACAGAAAAGCAAACTTCCGGATTTTGGCTAAAAGGTCTGATTAAGGCAGTATCACTCTCAACCATCTTTTGTCTTCAATGGAACCGTCATTATTCCCGAATAGTAATGAATGACCCATTCCGCACCTTTAAGTTGGCCGATCAAATTCCAGCGGCCCGCCGGTGGTCCTAACAGATGCTAGTGTTACTTAGTTCCATGGTATTTGTTTGACCTCATGAGGATGGGAAGCTAAGTCGTCCCTGCCAGAATTCCACTTTGCTATCTTACTACTGAATTAATCCGAACCACCAGAGCCGTCAGTCTCAGAGCTGACACCCAACACGTCATCATCAGAAATGGTTAGCTACCTCATATTCAATTCAGAAAGAAATTGCTCCTAAGCATATGCTGCTAGCGTCGTTGGTGTAATACTACGAATGCTTCAGGTCTTAAATGGCAAGACTGAACGAACTTTAACGGGTCTCGTTGACTTAAATTAAGGGGGCAGGAAGGGTGGCACTGCGCGGGAGCACATACCAGCCGCAGACCGACTACCACCACGCCGGCATCCTTTGTCTGCTGCGTGATCTCTCCCTTACGGGCAGGCAGGTGTGGGAGTAACACAGCTTTATTTCCGTGCTTTCCTATCAACAATCCTTAAAACACCATAAAAGGCAGCTGCCCTACCTGGCAGATAAATGTTGCTTAAGAGCAGGAATGGGGGCAGCGGAGAGAATGTCATAAGAAATGTGATTTAACTTACAGATCATCGTCTACCTTGAAACCTTCAAATTGGAGAGGCAGGTGGCGATACCTAGCTCCACATTTCCCCTAACTGGTGCAGGAGTCGCCTTGGGATCTGATAGCGTGGCCGCCGGAACCCCCGGAAGGGAGGTCCCAGCGCTTGCAGGTGCGAGGGGGCTGGGGCCTGAGCCCCACACGTTCGCCAGGTCAGCTCCCCTCCCCCCCCCACCCATGTTTGCTACACTTTTCTTCATGTCTGCCATAAACATGTGTAAGGTGGACATGATCTTACCCAGATTGCTCTTTGTGGCGTGCTCCGCCTTCAGTTGAGCAGCGTTATGCATGCCCGAGGGGCCGGGTGCATCATGTACCATTGCCATTGTCGTTTTTGGGCTCGCCCTTCGTTTTCGTGGGGGGTTGGGAATATTATGTTGGTGGTACCCCGCACCCTCTTTAACGCACGAGGATGTCCTGTCCTAACCATGTTATCCTCCTCAATGTCTACAATGTCGTTATGATCACACGCGTCAGGGGTGCATGCATTGTGCAGATCGTTGGCCCAAGCCAGGCCATTGGTCTTGACAAGCTGTAAAAGGGTTGCCGCTTGCACGTCTGCTGCCGCCCGGATGCCGATGTTTATCCGGACATCCTGCATGGTCTCTCACTCCTGTAAGAAAATTGGACGGTGACCAACTGACCTAGCGCCATCTGAGAACACTGCCTGTTTGGGAGACCTCTCCCCCCCCCCCTTTTCCTTTCGCCACTACCTTGACTTTTGCGTACTTACTTCGTGCCCTTGCGTGCTGTGACGCCTACCGGACGTCGACCGGTCTTCAGTGGTGCGATCGCTGCCGACTTTGTGTCTTGTACCTGTATTGTTGTGACCAAAGCATTCTTTCAGAACTCGTTCTAGCCTCCTCAGCCATCCTGAGGCAGAGGCGAGGGAACCAGGGGGATACGCCGGTCACCCGGAGGCGTGTGTCTTTTAACGTTTAGGCCAAATTATTGACCGCCCCCCACCTTGTCTCATGCTTACCTTCTTCTTGCGGTCCCGTGGAGCTCGCCCACCCCTGCGTGTAACAAGGAACACGTGTTACACATCTACTAATATCATCAGTCATGGACATCACACCTAGTGGCGAAAGGCAGAACTTAACACACTAAAACATAAAAATGACGGTCCTCCCTGGCC
Source organism: Lissotriton vulgaris (assembly GCF_964263255.1). Taxonomy (NCBI): domain Eukaryota; kingdom Metazoa; phylum Chordata; class Amphibia; order Caudata; family Salamandridae; genus Lissotriton; species Lissotriton vulgaris. Next base: position 805,489,862 of record NC_141691.1, read on the forward strand.
ACACACCCAATGATGGCATTGCCAAGACCTTCTCGCGCTCGGTGTTCAGGTCTTGCCCTCCAACACTTTGTGTCTCATTATTTGACTCTACTAATTGCTCGCTGAAGGTCGGGCCGGCCTAAGGTAGGTCCTTAACAGATTAAGACACATTCTGTTTTAATAATACTCAGGATTAAGTAATTTGTTCAGACACATTCTGTTTTAATACTCAGGATTAAGTGATTTGTCCAGACTCACAGGATGTTTTATTGAAATTACCGAGGATCGAACCCAGTCTGCCCGGTTGGAGGGCGTACTCGATGTACTTGTTCCTTGAAAGTCAGCCGTTATCAGATATTTTTTATCCCCTTCGGACATACATTGTCTTTGCTAGTACCGGATATTGAGTTCTTGCCCACGATCTCCGGATGCTAGTGCCTTGCTGAGGCTCGCACCCAGTTCACCCAGCAACGCGTGCGCCCTAGCCGAATACCAACAAAGCTAAATTTAATGTTATGCGTCTATGCAAACTATACCGCTGCGGGTTCGAAATCGTCCGTGCACGAGGCTCCTAACCCCGTGCGGGGCCAGCGCCGGTTATGAAACCAGTGAGATTGCGAACCATTCACTGTCGACCTCGGCTTCCCCGTAATGTTGCACGATCCTCAGTGGTGTAATTGCCGAACTAATTGTGTTCGTGGACTTGTTTTATTTGACATAGATATAGTTAGCAGCGAGCTCTGCCCCCAGAGGGGAGCATTCTAATGCTTAAACAGCTTTAACCTAGGCCTGATAAACTCACATGAATAAACTATGAGAATGCAACACAAAATGCGAGGCGCTTTGGGTATGAGCTACTCATCGCGCCTGACAAGCTTACCAGGTGCAATGCGTGATACTCCCAACTTACACCCCGTATTGAAATAACGGGAGCTCCTGTGCACATTCCGGTTTTCGCACAAAATTGCAATACATGATGCATGAGTGCGCAGTCCTTCCCCACTACTGTATTGAATAGCAATTCTTTATTGATACTAGATTGCTCTTGCAACATTTGTGCGGCACGTCCACGGCTCAAGAGACCTAAACGCTGTCTCGGTTCATTCCTAACTGGCCAACTACCCTAGTATAGAAACTTTAAATTCCGAAATCTGAGAATTTAAGTGTAAGCGACCGCTATTTACGACCTAGCTGTGTGTGGGCTATTACTAGATTGCTCTTGTAACATTTGTGCAGCACGTCCACGGCTCAAGAGACCTAAACGCTGTCTCGGTTCATTCCTAACTGGCCGACTACCCTAGTATAGAAACTTAAAATTCCGAAATCTGAGAATTTAAGTGTAAGCGACCGCTATTTACGACCTTGCTGTGTGTGGGCTATAGCGCGGCTGCCTCTTGTATTCCTTGCGCGGTACAAAATCAGCCCAGGCCTGCCACGTGGCCGAAGCCCGCACGGCCTGGCCGCAGCCTTACATCCGCCGCTCGTTGGGCCTCGCATCCCCTACCTAACACCCACCTCCCCTATTGCTGCCCCCCTTTCCCCCGACACCACATAGAACCGCACACGGACCTGTAGCCTCCCCGTGATCGCAGTCACGCGGCCCCGTACAACTTGGGTTTTTTCCAAGGACAGGGCCCTGGGGGAGGCCAGCAAGTGTCCGCTTACCTTAGACCGACGCTCGACGACCGGAGGGGAGATGAAATGAGGAGAGAGCCTAGGGGGGGCTAACGGGCCTAAGGCTGGCGAGGGGCAGCCTAGCGACCGCAGTGGTAGGGGGGCAGCGGCAAAGAGGGCGCCGGGAGGGAGGAGCTCCCTTATAACCTCCCAGGAAAAGGGGGGTGGCCTGACCTAGCGTGACCCGCCTCCCCCGCCCCCTCCCTCCTACGGGCTGGCCTCGGTTCCCTGCGCCCTCCTACAGGGTTTGCCCTCCCATGGGGGTCCCTTGCAAGGACCTCGGGCATCCCTCAATCTCACAATCTCCCCCCATCAAGCATTGTCAAGCGATCTGGTACTGTGTTCTTTCAAGCCACATCATTTACTCTTCACCTCCCCTGTGTTCTGTCCTCCCCCCAGGGATGGAAAAGCCCACTCCATACTGTCCAGCCCCCCAAAATCCACCTAACTTTAAAGGCCATAATCTGTTTTGCAGTGGCAGTAATAAAAAATGTCTTTTGACAGTGTCAGATTAATCAGGCCTCTACAATTTCACCAGCTCAGTAACATCTCATGACATAACAAAATGTAATTAAGGCAATAAGTCAAAGCCGCCTTAAATGAAAAAATTATAATTTGGACAAACACACGATTTAACCACCAGGGCACTCCCTCAGCTGAAAAACTTACCACCCAAACCCTGGCTTATATAACCTACCGCTAAGCCCCGCCCTGTTACCTACCTGAACCTATCTAAGTCCGTGGCCCGTTTCCATCGCGCACAGTTACCCAGGGGAGACCCGCTTTACGCCTCGCACCCCCGGGGGAGCGGTACTCAGGTTACGTTTTCAAGTCGAGCCTAAGCACCTAAGCAGCACATGCGCTGCTCTGCACGGCATGCTGTATTGATGTACGGCACAGAAGCTCTGCAGATTTCCTGCTCATCTTTTCAATTGGCTCCTGTTACTGTCCTTGCGAAATTGTTGGTTTTCATTTGTGAATAGTCTTAGTAGTCCCTCCTTGGTACAGCCTTATCGGCATTTGTAACCTCCCATAACAACTGAACTTTTTACTTGTCTTGTTACACAGTCTGCTTTATAAGTCGGTGAGCACTATTTTGTTTTCATGAATAAGGCGCGACAAAAGTGGTTGCTTCTTGTATTTGCAACGCACCATAAGCACTGGTGGAACAATGGCAGCCACTTCCTGTATGGAGCGCTATGTGCGCTTTCACTTTAAAACTGGCTGCCCTACACATCACTCACAGGACAATAGCGGGCGCTTCTTGTTTTAAACTTTTACGCTGAGCGCGGCGCCCGCTTTAGGGACACCGCGCTTTCTTCCAGCTTTTGCTTTTACTTTAATGCTCAGCGAGATGCCCACTTCAGGGACACCGCGTTCTGCTTCAGCTTTTTTGTATTCTCTTACTTTAATGCTGACCATGGCGGCCCGTTTAGGGACACTGCGCTCTCTGCAATGCCAATACCTCAAAATCTCGCAATTGCGAGACTTATTGCATTGCAAATGCTTGTTATTTGGCAGTGGTGGGTAAATGCAGAGGGCAGTGGGGGTGGATGGCAGGAAGTCAGATATTATTTCTTTTACATTGGTAGAGGAGGCCATGTTCTATATAGCTCACTCATTACCCCTCTGCCCAGTGTAGCTTCTGATAGCAGGGGCAGGTGATGATGGCCCCTACATAACATAAAATTGCAGATTGGCAAAAGTGGAGCACGGCCTGTTTTTCACCTCGTGGTTCTAAGTGACATTGCAGACAACTCGAGCTTTCATCTCGTTTTTTTGGTGTCACTCGGAACACCTCAGTGTAAAACATCCCTGTTATTCAGTGCTACAGATCTATATTTCTATACATGTATCTTTAATGATAAGATACGCTATTTTAAATATCTTGATTAATCGATATAACATGTTTGTAATAGACGTAATAGATTGGTGATCTTGAAAAGGGTCTTTGAGAGGAAAGTACATCTGTTTTGAAGCCTCCACCTTTCTGAGGCAGTCTCAGAACATGCCATTAAATACCTCCCTGAAATAGAACCAATCTTTCAGAAACAAGCAGGTGGCTTTGCCATCAAAGCAGAGGAGGAGCTAACTCTAGTGTTTTGTTTGAACACGATTAACTTCAGCCCCTGTCTTCACTGGGAGTGTGATTGAGCAAAGTATTGAACAGAGGCATGCCTGCTTCGTCAGCTCAATCTGTGGGTAAATCAACACCAGAGGTGCATCTTTCAAGCTAAGGGTAGACAACAACAAGATCTTAGGTTGAGCATCAGAGAATTTGGCTTGAGAGATGGCACCATTGACAAGAGGAAAAGTGTTGCCTGGTGGACAAGGCAAAACTTTCTTCTTCAGACCATATTGGGCCTTTCTCCATGAGTAGAGCTCGATGTCCGGAGAGCACACTTATCGTTGGCACATACTTTGTCCTATACTTATCAATCTAAAATGCTGATAAAACTGATTCTCAAAGTGTGTGCATAGCATCAGTGGAATACCTTACTAATTCCCCACAGATAGGTGCCTCATGAATGTAATTGCAACCACATTGTAAGCAGCAAAACTCCTTGCTGTCAAACAATCTTCCACAGCCTACTGGGCATCTATATCTGGGACTGGTAGAAGAGTGCCTTGTAGACCCTGGAGGATGGCTGCTGACTTGGTGGGGAGGAGTTATAGCTCCACTAAAGAGCATTGTGTGGCTTCCTTGGCAATCACCCTGAGTGAACAGCATTGTGGGTGGACAGAACTAGCTCAAGGGAAGCCAGGGCCAAGGGCAAAGGTCAGGGTAAATGTGCTCACTGAACAAAGTGGGCGGAATAGTCCTTCATCTTGCAAGAGCTGTGCATTCCCTACATTATTCAGTAAACAAAGAGGTAATCTGGATGCAGCATTAAGTAGTGAAGACATTTAGGGCGCCAATGAAGGCCTTGATAACTAACAGACTGTTGCACATGATGGCCTAATCCACAAGTTTTACAGCACCCATGGGAAACTCCCAGCTTGCAGATATCTAGTACAGTTCCAAGAGGCACGTGTTATTTTCTAGTTTACGGAAAAAATGGGGGGATGTGTTTTGGCATCCTTCTACAACCATTTCGAGATTTTGCGTCAGATGAATTTGGGCCCAAAATCATGAGGTAGATGAAACTCCTGCACACCAAACTGTTAGTCTGACCCAAGACTGATTCAAAGGTGTCTGATAGGGTGCACACGGAGCAAGTTAGAAGGCATGGCTGCTAACAGTCATGTCGCCTGTTCACTCAGGCATTGGATATGCTTGCCTGTCTATGGAGAAGCCCAAAGAAGTGGATGGGAGAAATGCACATATTGTATTAATATATGCTGACAATATATTAATATCTCTAGGGGTCTGGTTTTCACAGTGGACTTGATGGTGATGAACTATTAGACTCAATAATTGGTCTAATAGTGAATGACTTGTCTGTTCTGTTTATTAGTGTAAGAAACTGGGTTATTAGTTGAGAGGGGTGGAAGCCCCTCTCAAATAATAAACACAATCCTTGTCAGGGTGGACCACAAAAAATCACTAAATTAACCTGTGTACAAGCACTTCAGCACTGGTCAGACCTAAAGCCAACAAAACTAATTCAGCAAAGCAGGACAGAGGATATCAAATGGGAAACACTTTTCATTGTGTGGACCCCATCTGTGAACCCCCTAACTTTAATTTGCTCACAGATGCATCCCAAAAGGTAAACATTACCACTATGGCAAACAAAGTGATGTGGCCAATTCCACCCCTTGGATCATACTTCTGTCCGCAACCCAAGTAAAACTCTACCCTTAAGGACAACAACCAACAGAGGTTACTGATAGCTGTTAGTGTCAAAAGCCAGGCCCGGGCTACTCCCTGCCAGTGGAGGCTCCAAGCAGAGGCCTAGGCCAGGCCTTAGTGCCAGCCTTGGAGCTGGAAAGGTGTTCCCCACTTGCTTCACAGGTCGCCCAGATGTCTGAGGTTTTCACAGTGAAGAGCACCAGCCGCATGTGTTAGGCACCTTACTTCCACTCTCCTTCTCACCGTCTTAAGGGTGGTATCCTGTGACTGGCCTCTCAGCCCAGGATCTATATCCTGAAGCTCAATAGAGGCCTGGCAAGCCTGGACTTCAGCGGGGGGACACCATCACCCCCTTAAGGGTGACACACTCTGTCTGTGTCATGGGGCCAGGTCTCCTCTCTTCTGTCTCTATGACAGTGCTGGCAGCACCTCCAGGTTATAAGTAGCCGCAACAAGGTTAGTCTTGCGGTGCACTTCTGGCAGAGCTGTCAGCCCTGATTAGCTGATCCTCCCATTTTTGATTGTCTCCACTTCTCGCCCCTCCATTTGGGCCTCCGTACTCTCTGTTTGGAAATAGTCTCGCCAGAAACCTGAGCTTCCAGGAAACTATGTGACACCACTCATCCCAGTTCTTCTAACACTGGTGGTAACTCATTTAGCAGAATGAAGTCAATGGGCATCTGGTTACTACATATGGCCTTCATCAGTGCCACTTCCCCACCCCATTCTAGTGTTACCAGAGCAACAGAGAGGACAACGTCCTGCACAAGAGCTTGTCTTACCTTACAGACCTGTCCTGGCAGACACTGATCTGGAGAAACTAGCCTTTCCACTACTATGGTCAGGCTGGTACCAATATCCCAGAGCAGTGACAGGGATCCCATTTACTGTGACCTGATGGAATTGGCAACTCCCACGCCTAGGGATCATGAGGCCTACCTTCTAAGTCTATCTCCCTACTAAGAGAGACCATAGCATAACCTACCCTGTCCTCCGTGGGACTACTTCCACCTGAGGCCACATAGACCACCCCTGTAGAGGTTCTTTAAGTGGGTGGTTGCTTGGGACAGACAGAGCCCCCCGATTTTGTCCTAACTGAGAACATTCAAAGTTACACGGTTGGAAATGGAGTGCCATGGGCCATTGCTCACCAGAACCTACTCCCTATTTCTTAGGATGGGCATGGAAAACCTCCCCCACTTTATTCTGTGGTCTGTATGCATCACCTTGGACATCTCCCTCATCTGCTGGGAAGTACCTGAAGCACCCTTCTTGGAGTCACTCCCTGGTACCATCTTTAAGCCCTGATACAGAGCCAGCATTCTACCTCCTAGGTTAGTTCTTTAGGGCTAGGAAGCATGATATTTATTAGGTGTTGGCGCAACACTGGAAAACAAAGGCTGAACATGTGCTCTCTTGAAAACAGATTGTACAGTTCCTCATAAATGTTTACTACACTATCATTCACCCAACCAACCAGTGCCTTACTGAAACACTAAACAAAATCCACCCAAGGCTGGTGGGGCAGCTTCTGACTGTCCCTGAACTTCGGCCTATACTTCTAGGGGTTAGTCCATATTTTCTGATAAGGTCTGCCTTCATCAGGGGGGTATTCAATTCTGTCCCTCTTCCCGATGGCCAACAATAAATCCTCCCCTCAGTGGGTATGTGCCTCCAAAGACTGGCACCCCAATCTCCCTCAAGTACCCTGTGCATTCTACAGCAACCTTGCAGGCATTAAACTACTTTTCTATGTAGCCCCCCACAATAAAGCCAGGCACCAGATCTTTAGGTATGTGGACTCTCCTTTTTTCATAGGACGCTGGGAGATCACTTCCAATATTGTTACTGAAACCTGTGTATTGTTTGGCTTTGAAGTGTAGCTCATTCAGACTCACTTTATGAGACAACAGAAGTTTATTTACCTCCAAGGCCCTGTCAGCATGTTTCACTGCTTAGGCCCTCTCAGCCTCAGCCTTTTTCTCCAGGGCCACTTTCCTTCCCTCATATTGTAACATAGCCAGCTTCAGCTTGAGTTCCTTCTTAACATGCCTGTCCTTTGGCTTCTTAGGGGACAGGTTTTGGGAGGACATATTGCTCCCTGCTCTAGGAGGGGATCTCACCCCTGTGGGCAAGTGGTCCTCCTCATCATGTTGCTTCAGCTCAGGGCCTGCGGCCTGACCATTTTCTTCCTCCTCCTCATCCTGACCTCTTCCTCTAACTGCACCTCCTCATCTTCAGGAGTAGCCTCTTCCTGCTCCACCATTGTAGCCCGCATCCTCCTGACCTCCTCAAAGGTTCTGAGGGTTATTTGAAAGTCCACTTTGCTGTCCCTCATTTCCACACTTAGCCCTCGCTTCTGGCAGAGCCTCTTCACCTCTAGCACCACGAGGGTGTCAGTGTTGTTCAGCTCCATCTCCTTTTTAGCAAGAACGATGGAAGGCAAGACTTAACATTGGACAAAAGAAAAACATAGCCAAATCACAGCTAAGGTGAATTTTTTAAAAATTGAATTTAATGTCACATTCTTTTCAGGGATTTCTGGTTTTACACTAATCACTGAGCGGCACTGCATGGGCACAAGTATGGCACCCCCCCACTGAACAACATGTAAACATTGGGGGGCATATTACCAACAACTAGCGATAATTATCGCTATGTTGGTTTAGCGGCGATATTTTTATCGCCGAGCTGCGGCGATTTTTATCGCTTAGGAACCTTGCTATTATCAAGGTTTATCTCCTAAGCGATAAAAATCTGCTGAAATGCATGAATATCGCTGAAAAGTCAGCGATATTCATGCATTACCGAGCGAATGCTCTTAGCCATGTTATCCACCTACCTTTGTATAACATGGCTAAGAACTGCTCACGGGCAGGTGTTATCTTTTGGAGATATTGGCGCTTAGCGCGAATATCTCCAAAAGTTGGTAACAGGAGATAGCGATGTTAGCGACTGTTTCCAGTCGCTAACATCTTGGCACGCCCACTTTGCATGTCATTAGCGATAAATATCACTGACATTCAAAGCGGGGCCCAAGATGGTCGCTATCTCCTACTAGCTGTCGCTAACTGGTGTTAGCAACAGCTAGGTAATAGGGAGATCATTTTATCTCCGCTTTCTTGGCTTTTAAAGCCAAAAAAGTTAGATAAACCCCCTTGATAATATGCCCCTGGGTTATTAGTAGGGGTGGGTGGAATTCACTGAGTTTTACTCGGCAGAATTCCGTAGAGTTGCATAAAAAAAAGGGATTCTGCGGAGTTCCGCCAACTCCAAACTTTGCCATGAGGCCATTAGCAGTAGCTCTAGAAAACAAACGTGATAGTATAACTGCGAGATCGGGAACTGCAAAGCTCGGAAACAAAAGCATTTCGCTCTTTGAAGTGTTTGGACAAACTGGTGTGGCACTGCTGCTGTAGTTCTAGGTTTTCTATGATAAACTGCAGCCGACTGTGCTAGCCGTGCCTGGGACTGATGCACAAGGGACCCTAGAGACGTCATCTCGCTGCTGACCGGCCGATCCTCTCACAGTTACAGCAGCTCTCCACGTTCCTCAAGTCTGGCTTGCCCACTGCCTCCGAACACACCAAGGCAGGCAGGCATGTATTGAGGCAAAAATGGGCTGCTATATGCCTGTATTTGAAGACATGCACTGTAAAGCATCCTAGCTATAATATACAATGGTGCAGTGGACGGTCGTCATAACTCAATTGCACCATTTTAATTGTTTGTTTCTGACAAAAACTTCCTGGACCTGATCCGACATTGATGCCTTCCAAACCAGCCTCCCATGCCCTAGCCTCATCCGGATAGAAATGGTCCGCATGGTGCTAGGAGTGCAACACTTTTACAATAATGCTTTTCCTAACTATGTACTAGCATAACCGTTCCACACTCAATCATTCACTTTTGTAAATCTGTTTCCAAGTCCTGTGCAACTCTCAGAACTGTGTGTGTCAATGCCTTTTTCAGATCTGCGAGAGCTGTGCGGCAACACTCACTGCACAAAGTACATTGCGTTAAGTGCCCATGACAATTCTATGTGAAGAAGCATAATTTCGGGTTTGCGTTGGACACAGGGACACCAGTTCCCGTTCCCTTGATGGCAGTAAAATTGGCCATCAAGTTTCAAAAACTACATACAAATGGACAAGAAAGAAACCCTTAAACTTGCGACAGAATGCGCAACTAAAGTGATTTATATTTTCCATCAATCTCTGTAGAGTACATCTATATAGAAATGGACATGTAGCATTATCTCCCACAAGCATGGATTTCATCTTTACTTTGCTAAACTGAGCACTCTTGGATGCAAGAGATTTAAACATTGCCCCAGATCGATGTCAAACAGAAAACATCAAGAAAACGAAAATGAGCAAATAACGAATTCGGCTGATGTCCTTGATACACTAACTCCTGAGACCATCCCATTATCATGGAACTTGAGCGCCTTGCTATTAATTTATAGGCAACCAGAGCATTCACAATAATGAAAGACTTAGTAATGCTGGACCATGCACAGCCAGACAAGGTGACAATCCATCTACTCCTTACCTGGAACATTGGTTAATTCAGCGTTAAGTCCGATGTCTGTTAGAGATGTTTTAGCAAACAGCATTTCTCCGTAATTTCAGCACTTTTGGTCACAACGCAAGACACCTGGTCAAGTGGCTGAACATGTTGTGGGAGTGGAAAGAACACACAAGCCAACCATGGAATGGTGGGAAAAAATGCAATGGAGCCTCAGCCAATCCTACTGTGTTGTAGATAATTCAGACTTGTCCATTGGCTATGGAGCATATGCCTAATGCAAAAACAATAATTGATGGACAGAATGCAGAACAATGTCATACATTCACCCCAATACAGAGATCTGGGCCTAAATCCATCATTTTTTTGTACTCCACACCACCACTGTTCAGACATGGCCATATGCAAATCAGCCTTGACCCTGTGCCTCATGGGAACATTCCAGCCTGAACTGCCAAGCCATGTCTTTCCTGGTCCCGGAATCAAGCATCTTAGGACCGCTTTTTGTCTATCAGCCGTCTTCAGCCAGGATAGCTTGACTCCAGAGGTCTGGAGAGCATGGGACTCACGTCTGAGCATACCCATCCCACTCGGGACAGAATGCAGAACAATGTCTGTCCATCAACTGTTGTTTTTGCATTTGTCACCCCGAGTGGGATTTGTATGCTCAGACGTGAGTTCCATGCTCTCCACACTACTGGAGTCAAGCTATCCTGGCTGAAGACGGCTGATAGCCAGAAACCGGTCCTAGGATGCTTGATTCCTGTCCAGGAAAGACATGGCTTGGCAGTTCGGGCTGGACTGTTCTCATGAGGCACAGGGTCAAGGCTGATTTGCATATAGCCATGTTTGAACTGGGATGGTGTGGAGTGCAAAAAAACGATGGATTTAGGCCCAGATCTCTGTACTGGGGTGAATGTATGACATTGTTCTGCATTCTGTCCATCAACTGTTGTTTTTGCATTTGTCACCCCGAGTGGGATGGGTGTGCTCAGACGTGAGTCCCATGCTCTCCACACCAGTGGAGTCAAGCTATCCTGGCTGAAGACGGCTGATAGACAGAAACCGGTCCTAGGATACTTGATTCCTGTCCAGGAAAGACATGGCTTGGCAGTTCGGGCTGGACTGTTCTCATGAGGCACAGGATCAAGGCTGATTTGCATATAGCCATGTCTGAACTGGGATGGTGTGGAGTGCAAAAAAACGATGGATTTAGGCCCAGACCTCTGTACTGATGTGAATGTATGACATTGTTCTGCATTCTGTCCATCAACTGTTGTTTTTGCATTTGTCACCCCGAGTGGGATGGGTATGCTCAGACATGAGTCCCATGCTCTCCACACGACTGGAGTCAAATAATCCTGGCTGCAGATGGCTGATAGTCAGAAACCGGTCCTAGGATGCTTGATTCCGGTCCAGGAAAGACATGGCTTGACAGTTCGGGCTGGATAGTTCCCATGAGGCACAGGGTCAAGGCTGATTTGCAAATAGCCATGTCTGAACTGGGTTGGTGTGGAGTGCAGAAAAACGATGGATTTAGGCCCAGATCTCTATCCTGGGGTGAATGTATGACATTGTTCTGCATTCTGTCCATCAACTGAGGTTTTTGCATTTGTCACCCCGAGTGGGATGGGTATGCTCAGAAGTGAGTCCCATGTTCTCCACACCACTGGAGTCACTCAAGCTATCCTGGCTGAAGACGGCTGATAGCCAGAAACCGGTCCTAGGATGCTTGATTCCGGTCCAGGAAAGACATGGCTTGGCAGTTCGGGCTGGACTGTTGCCATGAGGCACAGGGTCAAGGCTGATTTGCATATGGCCATGTCTGAACTGGGATGGTGTGGAGTGCAACAAAACAATGGATTTAGGCCCAGATCTCTGTCCTGGGGTGAATGTATGACATTGTTCTGCATTCTGTCCATCAACTGTTGTTTTTGCATTTGTCACCCCGATTGGGATGGGTATGCTCAGACGTGAGCGCCATGCTCTCCACACCACTGGAGTCAAGCTATCCTGGCTAAAGACGGCTCATAGCCGGAAACTGTTCCTAGGATGCTTGATTCCGGTCCAGGGAAGACATGGCTTGGCAGTTCGGGCTGAACTGTTCCCATGAGGCACAGGGTCAAGGCTGCTTTGCAAACAGCCATGTCTGAACTGGGGTGGTGTGGAGTGCAAAAAAACGATGGATTTAGGCCCAGATCTCTGTACTGGGGTGAATGTATGACAATGTTCTGCATTCTGTCCATCAACTGTTGTTTTTGCATTTGTCACCCTGAGTGGGATGTTTATGCTCAGACGTGAGTCCCGTGCTCTCCACACCCCTGGAGTCAAGCTATTCAGGCTGAAGACGGCTGATAGCCAGAAACCGGTCCAAGGATGCTTGATTCCGGTCCATGAAAGACATGGCTTGGCAGTTCGGGCTGGACTGTTCCCATGAGACACAGGGTCAAGGCTGATTTGCAAATAGCCATGTCTGAACTAGGGTGGTGTGGAGTGCAAAAAAACGATGGATTTAGGCCCAGATCTCTGTACTGGGGTGAATGTATGACATTGTTCTGCATTCTGTCCAACAACTGTTGTGCACAAATGAAGGGGCGGCGGCAGTTACACCAGCAAAAAAAGTTGTCTGGGAGAAGTTATGGAAAGCACTGAAACTCCAACAGAATAAGTGGTGGGAGGCCACCACTTTGCAAAAGTATATAGAAGTTGGGAAGATCCCCAGGGATCTACTTATTTTTATTACCACCACCTTCAATAACCCAGATCCCTCGTTAGTGGCAGATTGGGCTGAAAACAACCACCAATGCTCCACTAACATGCTGAGAATGTTAGTTAAATATGCAGCTAAAGATGTCGAGAGACTGGCTAAAGAAATAGAGGAATATACAGAGGAGCTGAAAGGGCTATGTAGCGAAGATGAATTTCGCAAAGAAATGGATAACATGGAATCCAGCCTAAATAAAATTGAGGATGACATCAAGCTAAAAAAGCAAAGAAAATTTCAAAGGGAACTTGTGGACTATCAGAGAGGTCAGATTATCACATTTGCAAAAAAATACGATAAACTGAGAAGTTCAGTGTCAAGTACTGTGAATTCGGACAAAACATCAAAAGCTGGAGTGGAGTCCAATGCGGCCACAATGCATACGGATAGTGACATCCAGACGGAGGGAAGCCTGACAAGTGGGAGTAGCTTTGCAAGCGCTACTGAATTCTCTGGAGTAAAAACCAGTGTTTTAACGGAATTCGATCTGATAATGAAAGGAAGGCAGATCAACAACAGACCAGGAGGATTTCAAAATCAAAGAAAAGGCAACAGAGGCAGAAAAGGAAACAACAATCCTACTTTAGGCGAATAAGGAAGCCCCGTGGGAAGACGGATAAGGGGCCAACTGAAGGCGAAGTGATGGAAAGGAAGACCGTGATTAATCTCTCAGGACGAGAACTGACAAAATCTGAGGTAGAAATTTTGTCTACGGGTCTTACTTTTTGTCCCTCCAGTATATTTAACTATACCCAAAGCAGTTTGGATTTGTTTTTCTTTACAAGAAAATTGCGCATTAATAAATGGTACGGAACTAAAGTGCCTGAGAAAAGAGATGCTGTTGAAGTTATACCCAATAGCATGAGAATTGCAGACACTGACTGTTGCATGCTTTAAATGTATTGGCCGAAGACATCAAATAGATTAGTGATTCCATCAATAGTCTGTTACGTGAGAATGTCCAATTGATTTGAGTGCAAGAAGTAACTTTAGACCTAAGTCAATCTTCCTTCCTCAAATCAAAAATTATGTGATAGATGTCTTTGAGAAAAGTATGTGCAAAGAATTGCAAAAAATCAGCTATGCTAAGTACTACAGAAATTGGAGTAATGTCACAGTAGTTTAGAGGAAAGCCATTGATAGTCTTAAAAACGATAGTTCGATTGTTTTATAAAAAAATCAGACAAAGGCGGCAATGTCGTTGTGCAATCTAGGATAAACTATATGAATGAAGGCCTTAGACAATTGGCAGATAAAACTAAATACTGCAGGAGTAACAGAATGGAATATGAAGGGGCAGTCAGACCATTTAAAGAACAGTTAGCTGGGTGGAAAGAAAAGGGATTACTTGAAAATGAGGAGTTCAGGTTTCTGGATTGTACATTTCGGAAGTTACCAGCACTGTATCTTTTACCTAAAATTCATGAATCCAAAGAAAATCCGCCAGTGAGACCGATAGTCTCAGCAATAGGTAGCTGTCTGGAGAATACATCTCTTTATGTTGATCTTTTTATACAGGGTCCAGTACAGAAATTACCATCTTATGTGAAAGATTCAGGCGATTTCATGAGGTGTTTAGAAGGTATTGAATGGTGTTCAGACTACTCACTCCTATCCTTAGACGTTACAAGTCTATACACATGCATCCCACATAATCTAGCCCTTAGTGCATGTAAATACTTTCTGTCGGAAAGGTCGATTTCGCATTCATACCACACGGAAATGCTAGTTGAGATGATGAACATCAGCATCACACAAAATTTCTTCCTTTTTGAGAACAAAATATTCAAGCAAACCCTTGGAACTTCAATGGGTACTTGTTTAGCAAAATGGGTTAGGTATATTGACGATATTTTCATGGTTTGGAAGGGGACAGAGGCAGAAGCTGGCGAATTTGTGAAATTTCTGAATGAAAACGACTGCAACCTGCAATTCTCTTGAGTTCCTTGATTTGAAATAGAAAATAGAAAACAATAAACTTGAGAGTTCCTTATATAGGAAAACAACTGCTGGCAACAGCATTTTACATGCGCGAAGTTGCCACCAAAGTTCACTCATTAACAGCATTCCAGTGGGAGACCTGCTGCAGGCAAAACGCAATTGCAGCACTGAGAGCAGTTTTAAGGCAGAAGAGAAGTTTATAACAGAAAGGTTTATAGCCAGAGGATATGCTCCACGTGTGATAAATAAAGCTAAAATCACTGTGGCAGAAAGGTCTAGAGAATCTTTGATGGTTGAAAAAAAGAATGAAAAAAAGACAGAAAGAATAGACTGTGTGGATGAACCAGTTACAACTCGATTCATCACAACATACAATAACAAAGCTTTCAAGATCCGCAGAAGTTTAGAAAAATTCTGGCCAATGTTACACACCGATTCAGAACTCACTAAACGTGTGGCATATTCACCACAGGTGACTTTTAGACGTGCAAGATCACTTAAGGACTTCTTATGTTGGGCAGTTGAACCACCTAAATGAGAATAAAGGGCATACAAGGATTCTACACGTGCAGAAAATGCAAAGCATGTAAGAATAGTAAGAATGCTAAGGAGGTCATGTTATCACCAGGAAGTCAACCGTTTCGGATTAGTGAACATACCTCCTGCAATACAGAATTTGCAGTGTATGCCCTTTTGTGCCACTGTAAGAAGACATACATTGGGAGCACAGTCCATAAGTAGAATCCTAGAACATTTGCGAGCGATTAAATATGAAGACAGGCAGTACCCAATCGCTCGGCATTTCAAGAGCCACCACAAACAGGACACAAATCTCTTGAGTTTTTGTGTTCTTAATTTTATCAAATTGAATTGAAAGAGGTGGGAATAGAGTGCAATGCTTATGTCGCTTAGAGTGAAGACTGATCATACAGTACAGAACACTAGCCCCAATAGGACATAATTGCGATGAAGAACTGGCAGTGCATTTGGGGTAAAATGTGATTCAAATGTTAAATAATGTTGCTTTCAGAAAGGTTTTGTTGTAATGTGTAATAGCCATAACCCCTTCAGACAGATGTCTTGTATATACAGCTTGTTCTTTGAAATTTTAATATTAGTGGATAGGTGTTTATTTATTATTTCTTCTTTATTTTTTGTTTATTGTTTTACAGATTCCAAGGTACAGGGAAATAAGAGGAAAGCTGCAGACCCCAAGTGTCATGTATTTAATAATGTTAAAAACATTACGAAATGAGGCTCTTCTTTCTATGTAAAGTTTTTTGCAGATATGCCCAGAGGGCAATGATTGGTCAGATGCAAGAATAAGGCGAAGCTCAGCCTCAATCAAAAGGTTAAACTAAGCACGTGAGTTAATATTGGTTTTCAATAAAGTTATAAAATAGATGAGCAAAAAAAAGCCCACTCGGGCAAGATTGTTTGAATACGGCAGCCAAATACCGCCATGTCTTGCAGTTAAATGGCTGAGAGGCGAGTTAGCAGATAATAGTAAAATTTAACTACATTGTTTAATTTTTTCTGCAAATGAAAACCATGCGATAATAATGCTGTTTCGATGGCAGAGAGATGATGTGCAACAATAAATTGTGGAATTGCGAAATACTGTGAGAAATGTGTTGCTTTTCTTCCTTTCGGTATTTGGTAAATGGAAGTCTGTTTTCACTATGTATTGTTTTTGTTTTTGTGTTGTACATAAACCAATGAAAATCCGCGGATCAGCACTCGTGATCAAGAGACTTCGAGTCTCGAAACGCGTTGAGTGATTTTGCCGGAGATTTGCAATAAAATACTGCTTTGAGCACTAGTGAGTTTGTGGCGACTGTTTTTTCCAGAAACGGGAAAGTATACAGTTTGTTTTGGAATATTTAGAAGGTTCGCCGCCTTGCAACGGACCGCCGTCATCAGAGGTGAGGACATGGCGTTCTCGGCGGCAGCCGGGAGTTTTTGCTTGGATATATGGGCCAGGACGAACATCTTTGTCTTTCTTCCACTTCATTATAGAGGATTGTGAATTTATATACATGTTATATTTCTGTCCCTGCCAAGAGGTGATATGAGGCCACTTGGCCTAAATTTATGTTGTTTTGACTCTAATTATGTGCAAATGTATGGATGAATACATCCAGTGCTTTTGATTTAATAACATTGGCCACTTGGCCAGACTGTTAAGTTAATTTATTTATTTAACCAATTTAATTAATTCAATTTATTGAGTATTATCTACATACTTCCAATGTAAATTGATTAATGAAATGTGACTTATTTATTAATTTAAGCACAGAATCAAGTTAACAATTGCACTATAGAGTCTTTCTTCTACTCATTTGTAGTTCCTACAGAATTTGTAGTTTGCTTTTGGGATGTGGTCCTATGTCTATTTTCACTACTCTTCTGGTGCACTTTAAAATGGTGATTGTTATGTTTACTTGGTTGGCTAACGAAGAAGTCCGCCTGGTCGAAACTCGTCGCCAATAAACGTTTCTTACACGTACCCTGGAGTGCGAGTCTTTTGTGTTTTCCCTGGAGTTATCAGTGGGAGAACCCTTTCGGACATATATATATATATATGTATATGAATTCAGAAAAATTTCCTGAACAAAATGAAAGGTTACAGGGATGTTATAGCTAGGAAATAGAATTAAAAACCTTAGAAATTCAGAAAAAAAGGTTTCAGGGACTTTAGAGTTAGGTTCAGATTTTACACACAAAAAAAACAGAAATTCAGCAGTTATAGTTATAGTAACTATAACTTGTGTCATCAGGTAACTATAACTCGTCCTCCGGCCGTGCACAGTTTTCTCATCAATAATTCTACTGCAAATGTTGCAGTGATATTATCAATGAAGTTATGAGTGATTTAAAATTTGGGGTAATTAGCAGTGCATGGCAAGGGAGCTCTTTCCTGGAAAGTTTAAGGTGTATCCATTAAGTGGGGGCTGAGAAAAAGTAGGGTCTCAAATGCATTTTTCCCATTCATTTTTCCAAAGGAAAATTGAACAGCGAACATGCAAAAACTGCTCAATTGGATGACACCAAATTTGGCAGAAAACTAAATCTTGGTCCGGAAAGTGTGCTATTTGTGATTTGGTGTAAATCTCTTCAGTAGTTTTTGAGAAATTAGGCCTCAAAATCTTTGTTAAGTGGCTGCAGCCATCCTAGGATTTGGGGGCTTAGTCCCCTGTCCTAGATTTAAGTAAAAAAAAGATATGGAGGCAGGGTAGAGCTAAGCCGCCCTCCAGCCATCGTGCTGGGGACTCAAAGAAACCTCTACTGGGGCCAAAAATAGCTTTTCCTTTTATCAGCGGCATTGATCCAAGAAGAATCCTTGCACCTAGTCCTGCCTTTCATTTACAAAATAAAAAAAAAAACAGGTTGTGCACCGGCCCAGGGGAGGAAGCATTTATATTTAGTGGGAGGGGGCACTTGTCCCCTCACCCCATGCCTCAAAGAGGCCTCTGGGGCCCCATCTCCTGGGGCGGTATGTAATATAAAAGGCTATTGGTATGGAAAACTTATGGATTGACCCCGAAGCATCCTGCCCTGCAATATCTCAGAAATCCTTTAGGAAGGTATTAAAAGAACACAAACTAACACAAATATTTCAGCTAGCAAATCCCTCAAGCTTAACTTATAGATTTTTGGATTTCAAGTGCAATTGCGAATTTGAATTGGCTTTGGACACTATCCAACCGACCGTAGCTAAGAAACTGTTTCTGCAGTTCAGATATGGAACACTCCAGCTATTCGCTACCACCAACAAATGGGATGGATGTTGTTTCTCCCTTTGCCCTGGGTGCCAGACTGAGGAAGAATCCTTAATCCATGTTACGCTCTTCTGCGAAGCTTATAAACATCCAAGGCGTAAATGGATCATTCAACTCTGCAGGAATCTGGGTGTTAGAAACTACCTAGATTTCTTTAGGATTTTAAGAACTGATACCAACCTTCTTTATGTGGCCGCAGTATCAAAATTCCTGTTCTCTATGTGGCTAACTCGCAGACATTTGTTAAAATCTGAACCGCCTAAGGCCAACGATTAATGTCTTAAGGATTTACACATAGAGCACCTTGATTCATACTAGCAGTATATATATCCATTGGCTGAGGAGGGAGTCTTGGTGGGTTATACCTAGGGATCAGAGTGATAGGGACGGCCAGTTGAGAAATTGTAAAGTTCTTAAAATTTTTAATTCATCTTGTAAATTATATTTTTTTATTGTATTTTAGAAACATGAATTTCTATTAC
Organism: Lissotriton vulgaris; assembly: GCF_964263255.1. Classification (NCBI taxonomy): domain Eukaryota; kingdom Metazoa; phylum Chordata; class Amphibia; order Caudata; family Salamandridae; genus Lissotriton; species Lissotriton vulgaris. Next base: position 805,508,810 of record NC_141691.1, read on the forward strand.
GATTGTATTTAATGGTACTTTTTTAATCTTGCATTATTACTATGTGTATAATTGAATGGCGCATTGTGACCTTGGATTGGCAATATTATTTGCATTGTTGTGAATGTGCTTTTATGGCTATAACTAGTCGCAATAAAGTTCTAATTGAATTGAATTGTAATATAAAAGGGGAAGAGGCATGCGGCCCCCTGAGGCACTCTATGGCCCAGGTACCCAATGTTTGGGATCTGGGAAGAGGAAAAGGTGGCATTAGACTGGAAGGAGGGATATCTCATCAAGATCCGCAAGAAAGGTGACCAGATTAACTGAGCAAACTCCAGAGGAAGGACTCTTCTATCACCCCGGGCAAAGTGTATCACAGAGTAACCTTGAACAGAATGAAGGAACAGGTCGATGCTCAGTTGCTAGATCAGATGTCTTCCGCAAAGATAGATCCTGTACAGACCAGATTGCAACACTGCGTATCATCATTGACCAGTTCATGTAATGGAACTCCTCCCTTCTGTGCCAACTTCATCGATTATGAGAAGGCACTCAACAGCTTGGACAGAGAGACCATTTGCAATCTCCTCTGCCACTATGGTATGCCAGATAAACTCATAAGAATCATCAGGAACTCTCATGAGGAAATGATCTGCAAGATAGTCCATGGAGGACAACTCACAAAATCCTTCAAACTGAGGATAGGGGTCCACAAGGGTTGTTTGTTCTCGCCCTTTCTCTTCCTGCTGACAATAGACTGGATCATGAAGACATTCATAGCAAGGAGGAGAAATGGGAGCTAGTGGACACCTTGGATTCAGCTCAACAACCTGGACTTTGCAGATTACCTGGCCCTTCTCTCCCATACCCACCATCTGCTAATGCATGAGAAGACCAACAACGTGGCAGCCACATTTTAGCTTCAATAATCACACTGGCAAAACCAAGATCCTGAAGCCTAACACTGCCAGCACAACTGCAATCACTCTTAAAGGCGATGCACTGGAAGAAGTGGAGGCCCTCACCTACCTGGAGGGGGTCAAAGTCAAGCAGGGCTGCACAGACGCTGATGTCAAAGCAAGAATCGGCAAAGCAATGGCTGCCTTCAATTATCTAAAAAAGAACTGGAGCTCCAAGGACCTAACGCTGCAAACAAAGGTCAGACTTTTTAACTCCAACATAAAGTCTGTACTTCTGTATGGAGCAGGAACTTGGAGGATAACAGTTCCTACCATCAACAAGGTCCAGACCTTCATCAACACTTGTCTGAGTAAAATCCTCCAAATCCACTGGCCCAACACCATCAGCAACAATGTCCTTTGGCAGACTTTCCAACTCCCTGACCAGGGAAGAAATCATGAAAAGACGCTGGGACTGGAGAGGTCACACCCTCCGCAAGCCTGCATCAAACACCATTAGGCAAGCCTTGACCTGGAACCCTCAAGGAAAAGGAAATAAGGAAAGCCAAGAAACACCTGGCGCAAGGAATTTGAAAGAAAACGACCAGAGAAGCGTGCAGCCAGCAGTAGACGTAGAGGGAACTAATACTCACGTCACTGGGGCAAGACTTAGGCGCCTCTGGTGAGACACAGCGCGGTTGAAAATAAAGTGCTGTGCATCGAGAAAGTTTGGCATTACATTGCCACCTTACCCAACAGGTAAATTCAACAACAAAACTGGAATACAAGCCAATTCAAAAGGGGCGGAAGGAACCATATGCGACCCGCTCTGCTATAAATTCCCAACATATTAAGGACAAGGGACACTAACAAAGACATAGCTCGAAAATTCTCTACGAGTATCTACGGTCTGAGTAACAACGCCTCTCTAGAGCACGACCGTATTAACACTGTACATTGGTCCTTCACACTTCAGAGGAACCTATGTACACTACGACAGAAATGTACTCTTTGTCTTGATAAAGGTGGATAGAAGTTCAACAAACCAACGAAACGCGTCGACGCCCTAGTACAGCGTGATTCGCGGCTCAAACACCGTTGTTGACATAATAATATTCCAATGTGCATAACACCGGTGTTTTAAAAGAATAACAGAACACACACCCTGTATTGCACAAATTGTATGTCTTACTGTTGTTTCTGTCAGTTTTCATCAATATTGCTGGTCAATATTGAATGTGGATTGTTATTTTACTGTTTTTTACAACCTCTTTTAATCTGTGCCAAGCAGCCAACTATGTTCTCTGCTTTTTTAATTTTACTGTATACAATAAATTCTGCCAGTTTTTTACTCCAAATTTAGTTGTTATAGTTATTGCTTTTTTCTTATTCATGGTGTTTATGTAAATTACCTTGTTCAAGGGAATTGCTCTTTTATATTGCAAGGCAAAAGACTGACTGCAAGGAGATGGGTTACACCTGGAAACAGATTGAAAGAAAAGCCCAGGACAGAGGTAGCTGGAGAGTCATGATTGATGGTCTATACCCCAGGAGAGGTTGTAGGCTTAGGTAAGTAATACATAAATATATATATATTACCTACTGGCGGTCGCCAGTAGGTATATAAAGTTAGGACCTAGTTACCATAGGAAATCCACAACATTCTATTGGGAATAACTTTGGCGCCGATTGAGGAACCTGCGTGTAATTTTCCTTAAAATTGCTTCCCTCTGCTCCATTCCTTCACTGAAAGTTTCGGGGGGATTCGTCAAGCGGGGGCTGAGAAAAAAAGGGGGGTCCCAAAACGTGTTTTCCCCATGTTAATTTCCATAGGGAATTTTAGACACGGCTACAGCCCGAACGGCTGAATGGAATTACACCAAACTTGGCAAAATGGTAGGGCCTGGTATGCAGATGTGCCTTTGCTATGTTTTGTGAAAATCCCTCCAGTAGTTCTTGAGAAAATTGTATTTGAAATTTTTCAAATGGCATTTTCTATGGGACCTTTAGACACGGCTACAGCCCGAACGGCTGAACGGAATTACACCAAACTTGGCAAAATGGTAGGGACAGGTATGCAGTAGTGCCTTTTCTATATTTGGTGAAAATCCCTCCAGTAGTTGTCGAGAAAATTGAATTCGAGCAAATTATATATCTATATGAGCTCAACATTCTATTGGGAATAACTTTGGCGCAGATTGAAGAATCTGTGTGTAATTTTCCAGAATTCTGGCCAGCTCCGCTCCGCTCCTTCCTCCAAAGTTTTGAGGGGATTCGTCAAGCGGGGGCCGAAAAGGGGGTCCCAAAACGTGTTTTCCCCATGTTAATTTCCATAGGGACCTTTAGACACGGCTACAGCCCGAACGGCTGAATGGAATTACACCAAACTTGGCAAAATGGTAGGGCCTGCTATGCAGATGTGCCTTTGCTATGTTTGGTGAAAATCCCTCCAGTAGTTCTTGAGAAAATTGAATTTGAAATTTTTCAAATGTCATTTTCTATCGGACCTTTAGACACGGCTACAGCCCGAACGGCCGAACGGAATTACACCAAACTTGGCAAAATGGTTGGGACAGGTATGCAGCAGTGCCTTTTCTATATTTGGTGAAAATCCCTCCAGTAGTTGTTGAGAAAATTGAATTTGAGCAAATTATATATCTATATGCGCTCACCGTACGCGTACGGTGCGCGTACCCCGCGATTATTTTGAATTTTGTTTTTCTTGGGGGTCCTTTTGGGACCCCCTGAGAAGTGGTAGAGGGTTGGGGGTCTCTACCCTGCCCCCTTTTCGTGTTTTCCACTCTTGTTTTGGGCTCTCTTGTGCCTCAGTTCTCATGAAAAACAAGATGGTGGCCAACACTTCCTGGTTTGGACAGTTTGGAATGTTGACAGTCGACTGTCAGCCAATCAGAAACTCGCTCGTGCACGTAAGGGTACGCGCAAGGTACGCATACCGTACGCGTACGGTGCGCATACGGCAAGCACATGTAGATCTGTTACCACTTTAAAGCAGCCAATTGCGGTACAGTGAAGCTGGCAGCATTGATGAGTAGCGGGTTCAGCTGCACCAGTGCCCCAGTGACCCCAAACTAAGGCCACCAATGCTCAGTGTAATAGGAACTGACCTCCCGCTACCCCAAAAACATGTACATATAATTCACGGTACAGAATTATAGAATACTGCATATATATGTATGTGTATATATATGAATACATATACATATACTTCAGCTTAATTATAAGTATATCATGCTATATAGTTAACATATACACTCTTTTGGCTAGGTTTGCTTTTCAGGTTTAAGTAGAGAAGTGCCCAGCTCTGATTGTCCATGAGTGACACCTCACATTATTCTTCTCTAACTCGTCACTAGATGCGGTAGGAGCAGCAAGTCTCCTTGACTCCAATACACTTTGTAACAAGTTAGGGAAGGTTCTCCTCGTATCAGTCAATCCTTGAAAATGTTAGCCAATGAGAGGAGGAGGTGGGATCTTCCGTTGCAACCTCCCCTCCAAAAGCCTCCAGCTCCTTCTTGAGCCATCATTCTTCTCCCACCTGCCATGCTTTGGTCCTGCCATCAGCGCTGCAGCTCAGTGAGTGCCTTATTAAATGTTATGTGTGTGTGTACATGTATGAATGTATGTGTAGTTGTGCGTATGTGCTTTGAATGGGTTAATGCAAGAAGGGTGCATGCGTGTTCTTTTGAATGTATGTGTGTGTATATTCCTGTATGCCCTTGTGAATAGATGGTTGTGAGTATGTGCATGTGTGTCTGCTTGCAAAAAGATGAATGTGAATATGTGTGTGCATGTTTGTTTGTGAATGGATGTGTGTGCAAATGTGTTGGCATGTGTGATTGCTAAGTTATGGGTGTGAGTATATGTGTTCGTGAATAGGTGGAAGTCAATGTACGTACATGTGCCCTTCCCACTACTGCTGCATTTTACCAGCCATCGCTGCAGTCTACATTAAAGCTGCAGATAACTTTCACATTTAGCCACAGTGAAGAAACAATGAGGATACAGCACACATTCAGCACTGCACTGTAGAGCCAAAAGAAGGCCTGGCAAAACACTTAAACTTCCCTTCTTTCTCTCTAATTTTCCATCCATCCATCCTTTCGTCCTCTTTCTTTTCTCACCGTCTATTCTCTTTCTTTCCACCCCTCCCTTCATCTCTCTTTGATGCCCCTCTACCCTCTGCTGTGTTTGCTGCAATTAATCTTGGGTGGCTGCCAAAAATGACTGAGGCACCTGGGCTTGCACACCTGGCTTCCAAAGAGCCCAGCCCACTGGGCAAATGCCCTGTGGAATAAAAGGCCTGGGCAGCACTGCATGTGTTTCAGCAACGATGCTTGAAATACATAAGGGACAAATAAGTGATGGCATTAGAAGATATCTCATAGGTCCTGACTAAAAGGAATGACCTCATCATTGCGCTGTTAATATAATAATGCTAAATATGTTTACAATCATGTATATATGTATGTGTTTGTAGGATATCAAACACAGTACCTTAAATTCATCCTAAGGAGGACTTAATGGATTATTAGCCAAAATGTGCAGATTATTTTTTGAAGCATAAAACAATGATTGATAAGATAAAAACTACTTGACTCAATTGTTTAAAATAAAGGTCCGCTAAAGAAATATGGAGCATTCCATTTGACCTACGTCCTGGTGCTAAGTTACATACTGAAATTATGTGCAACACCCCTGATGTCGTGAGCCTCTCATGTGTCCCCCCTGTTCAGTAGGCCTAGTGCGCAGGGCTCATGTTGCTTTGCCCCTATGGCGCTTTATGCTCCACTGTGATATCATGACCCATTTGCCCCCAGCACCCATCATGACTGATGCTTCACCAGCATCCCGCATAAATGACGTCCCTCCAGCACCCTCATGACCAATGCATCCCCAACACCCGTAATTTCCATTACGCTTGAACCCCTACTAGCCTTGCCCAAATCCTGTGAACCAATGGATTAACTACTCTGGCTGATCCTAGGGCCTTGGCGCAATTTTCCATGAACTCTCTACAAGCACCCCTCCTCCTCCCCCCCCCCCCCGAATCTCATAAGCCAATGGCAAGTCTAGCTCTCACTGTTACTGGGGCCTTGATGTTGTTTTCCACTATGCACTTTAAATGAACATGATACATTAGTTTCCTGTTATTTGGTGAAGATCAACAAGTTGACCTGCCTGTTTTGCAAGGTCATAGAGAGTGTACTAATACTTGTTTTCCCCATGGTTCGTGAAGCTTCCAGACATCCATGTGCCCCATGTGCTGCATGTGATCTAGCTACATCCATCGAGTCTTCAAGAGGGTATATATAAACCCCACCCAAACCTGAATCGTGGCTTGGCCTCACTCCCTGCCAACCAAGCTTCAGGCTTCCTACTCACCGGAAGAATCCTGCTGGAACTAAGAAGTGCTCCAGTCTCCTTAAAGTTCATACTACCAGGTGGTTCCCGTGGCACCAGCTCCTTTGATGTTTGCACAGCTACTCTGAACCACCCCGTCTTCGTGCGTCAAGGCTTTGAGATCTTCATTGAGCTTCAGACAAGTTGAAGAACTAGACTAAGTACTTGATATGAGGTTAATGCGCACTAAACCTCCCACAGTAGTAAGCAGGGTCAAGTATCCCTGTCTTCAAAGACTAAAGATTTTCCTCCATTTATTTTCTGTGAATTACTCCAGTGTTTCTTGTGTGTTTATACTCCAGACCCTCCCTACAACCTTGGTGCTAGAACTTTATTGCGCAAGAATCAAAGACTTGAATCTGTGTTTCTCTGATGAACAGTAGTGACTAAAGAAAGCTCTTTAGTGTCTTTGATATATGTTGACCTTGTACCAAAATCTGTATTTCAAGTTCTTCCTAGGAATAACACACTCCAGTCTTTGATTCTGGTTATTCTGTTGTCATCCTGAGATGCTGTTGAAAACTTTAAGTTTGTTTCAGTGAAGTCAATGAATTTTCATTGTATGTAGAGGCTTGTTAGCCTACAGATAGTAACTGCCTTCCCTTGTTATTTCAAGTGCATTGTGTCATCGCAAAAACAGAGGTTCTGATCGCAGGCACATCATCCTCACAAAACGTAGGTCTCAGAAGTGACAGATCCTGTTACAGAATGTCGCACAGCCCCAGAGCAAATCCAGCTCCTCAAGTCTGTCTTCTTATTTTATCCCAACCCCTCTTCCTCCTTGAAGACAGTGTGTTCTCTAAGGTTTTGATTCCTAGGCATTAGCTGTCCTTGGGAGGGATAGGAGGTCCAGCATCAGCTCCAGTGTCACCTCTGCATTTGGGACCAGGTGAGTGCATGACACCTAAATATTGATACAAAGACTGAAGGATTTTGGTTTCAAATCTGAATTGATCTGACCAAAATTCTAAAAAGATGCTCAGTGAGATTTTATATGATAAAGTATGTTGAACTTGTGATTAAAGCATTAAAAACATGCTTTGGCATTTGTGATGAATGGGAGGGATGCAATTTACCACATTGTGGTCATGCAATGGTTGCAGAAATAATATATTTTGAAATAAATAAATGTGTTGCCTAAAAGGGATGACAACATTATTGAGGGTCACAATAATTGTAAAAAGGTAGGCAGATTCAATTGATAACCTTTAAGTATAGCCCGGCGTTAGTCGCCTCTCATACAACTCGATAATTATCAAACAAAGAGGCAGGCGCTGGAGACTGGAAGGCAGGAAACAGAAGTTTATTCCGTCGGAGCAGAACACATCAAATCAGACAACAGGGTATCGTCTCGAGGTGCTCTAACCGCATCTCTGAGGCCTGGCCTCTTATACACAGGTTTATGGCTTTATTGCATGAAACACATTCTTGTTAATACTTTGATGTACGGAAAGACATCCTCGGAATCCCCGCTTCAAGCCCGTTCCCACACATATCTACAGTAGAAGTCCGCACCCCGATCTCAGTAGGTGATGACTGTTGCGCAGCTGGACATTCCGCCGGTTCCCGGAATGTGTGCGGCTGATCGGATCTCATGGGGTGGGGGCTTTGATCAGTCGTAGATCCTTTGAAGAGGGGCAGCTTCCTACTGTAGGGGGCAATAAACTGCATCCACAGGACTAGGTGATGGCCTGGGATCGGGTCGGACAATCGGGCACAGATGAAGGGGTTCATCAAAGGATGTGTGATCATGAAAGAGATGGAGGGAGGTGTTAGCCGGGTATGGGATGTGGCTCCGAGGCAGGGCCGCGCTGAAGGAGTGGTTTATGGCCCAAGCATGTGAGAGCGGGGGCTGTCAGTGCGTGGGGGATGCTTGCGAGGTCAGAGACAGAGAGAGAGAGACGCGCTGGCTACCGGCAGTGGGCAGAGAGGCCATGGCGTTCAAAATGGCTGCTACTTACGCGCACATATGAGCCTGGAAAAGGGACAAGATGGCGCTGATAATGTTTACGCCGCAATCTAGATTTTAACATACCTATTTGAGTAGTTATATCCTCCAATCGCCGCTGCCAGGGCATTGGTCAGAGGCCGCCAACTTCCAAGAGGCCACATCATCTATGATGACATCAGCTCCTGTGGCAGGGATTGCAGCAGTAATAGGTAGGGTAGGAGAGCCACCTTAAAATGTCCCCCCACTAACACTAATCATAAGCATCCCAGAGAAACATGGAACACTTGCCTGCCAGAAGGGACAGCCATACTGTCCATCCCTGAAGTCAGGTGTGAGATGACGACTGGGACATTTTATAAAGGGACCAGGGCTTAAAAAGTACAGGAACATGCTTAGGCCAATCAACAACTGCGAAGGGCAGTTCCAAAGGAACTCTCTGAATCTAGCTTGCTGTAGCGGGTACCGGGCGTTTCCTGGTGGGCCGCTAGGGTGGAGCTTGTTTTGGACCCTGGGTGGCCCGTCTTTGTCATTGGGGCCGGCATTATCGGCCCCCGGTAACAAAATCAGCCGAAACCGGTCCTTGCATGCAGCTCAGGCGCCCCCCCCCCAGGGGGGTAGGACGAGCAGTTTGCCAGGGCCGGTTTCGGTTCCCAGTCCGGCCCTGAAGTAGTTCTTCCCTGCCAGTCTCTGAGAGTGGAAGGGATTGGCAGAGGGAGAACTAACTTGTACCTTCTGCTTTGCAGACACATGGGGAATAGAGAAAAGGAAGTCTGCGGATATATACTAGTAAACGTTAGCTGTGTGGATTGGAATGGGAGATGAGGTGGGACTGACAGAGAGATAGCAGGCTTCCACCTTCTACCTTGCTGGGGTCCAGCACAGTGGCATAGCTAGACCCTTTGTCGCCCGTGGCGGTAACTGCTTTTGCAGCCCGGCAGCGGTGGCCGGTGGTAAGAGCGGAATGTGTGTCTATCGATTCCTTTGTTTACAGCCCTACGACGGCCACTAGTAAGAGCAGGAGGAGGCTGCCACCACCAAAACTCATGCCGCCCCCCCCCCCCCCACCCTGTTCCCTTGCTATGCCACTGGTTCAGCATCTCCATAGCTTATTTAACCCCAGTGTGGACCAGAGAAAGGTGCATGATATTACCGAGGTAAGAAGGACTGTTGATCTTAATGTTTCTATTCTTGCCTTAATTCTTTGTGTTTATTATGAAAACCCTAATATTCAAGTGCGCCTTAACAAGCATTGTTAAATTTTATTAAACGATTGTAATGTTGTTTTTGTACCTGTGTGAAGACCACAAACGCCTTAGTGTTGTTGCACAGGCACACACATTTTAAATGCCAAAATCATGTTGTGTATTGCATATTTCTGCAGAAGCATACTAGCAAAGCATAGCTTATTCTGAATTTGGCACAGCGATGAGAAGATTTCAGAAAGTGGAAGAATCAGCTTCTATTATTGCTAACTGTATTGCTTTGTTCAGGACTTCTCGCATTCCTTCCCACAAGAAATTCTTTGCATCTGCTTAGCAATAGTTATCTGCAAGTTTTTATTTTGTCACTTGCTCCTGCTTCCATTTACGTGCATCAAAAGAACCTGTGATCAGGAAATGCATGGATTTTAGCATGACATGTTTCTGGTGATCAAGGGCGAAAGACTTATCCTATGAAACAGCAAGTGCCTTGCTTTTGTGTATGCTCTTTAGCTATTTGGCATTAACTTTTATGAGCTATGCCGAGTGCTGGTTTTCTTTTGCCAAACCTAATGCATTATGTGCCAGAAATTGTCTTCGCTAGGCAACAGGAGAGAACAGGACCAGACTCCACATGTCGATCCCAGGGGTCTGAGGTCAAGGAAAGGTGCTCCCAGGGGGACTGGGATGAAGCATACCCTGGAGCTAGAGCTGGAGATACAGCAGGACAGTGGAAACATGTTAAACCACATTTTAGGCAAAGTCTAAATGCGCCTACCATTTTTTATTTTCCTGCTTGCATGGCAAGTATGGACTTGTATTTGTCTGAAATGTGGCGAACCATTGAGCGGCAGACCCTGATGCAGAGGTCTAGCCCGGGACCAGGGTTCAATTCCCCGCCTTGGCGGGTCTTGGGCTCAAAAATTCCACGGACCTGATAATTCTCGCCTCAGTGCCTAATCCAATCATGGAGTCCCACTCTGCAACTCTGGGCAATAGCTTGCTTAATCTCCACAACGGCCCCCACAACACTAAGGATGCCTGGCCTCCACCTTGGGGGTGCCCAGGAGTGGACGCCTCACAGGGAAAGCCAGGATGGGTTCCACAGCGGTATTCGTACAAGCGCCTTGAGACCGTTGCGGGTGAGTAGTGCGCTATACAAGTATCAATTTACATCATTTACATTTACAAATGTGTTAATAAAAGCACAAACGCCATTGTCTGGGTAGGATAATATGGGATTATAGTCTGCTTGTGTAGGTGCGAATAGGAGGAGTCTGGAGAGAAAAGACTGTGTATGTGTAAATTCATGATAGTGAGTTTGATGAGCAGGGGTGTCAGAACCCAAAGCACAGACCCTTGAAGGATGAATGTGCTTTACCTAGCAAGGCCTGGCTCAATTGCTAGCCCGTCAGGGCACACAACCTAAGATCAGCCTGCACAAGGGGATCTTTGAGTGTAATGTGCAATACTTTTCAATTCCCCCTCCAGGAGTTCAGTTAAAAAAATAACTGAGAGAATTCCTTCCCTGTCTTCCATTTCCTTTCTGCTCCCCTCCTCGGGATGAGCTATGAGCACGCTGTCATTCTGTGTGTGCATGAACAACAAGAAATAGCGATGGGGCCAAAAAATCCAAAGGAAGCATATCCCCATCAAAAGGGACTCCTGCCCTTTGTATCACAAATACAGTACAGTGCAGTACAGTTTGGAAATCCTATGTATCACCAGTACAGTAAAACCACATGCAGGAATGTGACACAGTGGGTGGGACTCACTAACGAGGATGGGAACAAGTGAACATGGTACACTTGATAAAGAGAGATTAGGGAATTAACTAAAAAAATAGTTCTTGGATCTCAAAACAAGATAGAGGCTGAACTGTTGCCATTCTTTTTGAAATGACCTGTAGATGCCCATAAACATAGGAATGAATCCCATGTCTGTGGTGAGAGAATCACACATGAGAAAATGGAATACTGAAAAGCCACCTCAGGGACAGAATTAGGGTTTGTGTTCCTACTTCTCCACTTCCTCCATACTTCTCCCCCCAGATCACAGAACCACAAGAGAAAGAGAGCGAAGACCAAAGAGACGAAGATTTACTGGACATATTTCCCATGGTGGCCGATAAGGTCTTGGGTGCAGCCAGTGATGCATCTGGAAACAGAGCAGCACATGTAGGACCACCAGAGGGGAGTAATATTGGAGTGGTTGATAAGGCCTGGGGTCAGTGCTTAATTTGTAAACAAATAAGTGCCAGGGCTCTCGTCAGGAGGCAACTGAAGTTCCACCACACATTGCCCCTGCTATGCTGCCAGTGTCAGTAACAACACAACTACTAACCATCACACTCCTACAAGAGTGACAATTCGGACTATTTCAGGATCCCAACGCTATAAGAATGGCTTGGGTGGCATGCAATAGTAATTTATAATGCACATTAAATTATTAATTAACTTTTGTTGTGGTCATCTCTAAATTAACCAGACAGACCCACCGTGTGCAGACTGTCAAGCATTGAGTGCCGGTGCGGAGCATCGGAAACCACTGGCTCAAATTAAGCACTGCCTGGGATGCAGCCGGCGAGCAGCACATATAGGACCAGCGGCAGACAGTAGTATTGTAGGTGGGGTTCCAACCCTATAACTGAACCATCCTTGGACTGAGTGGTATTCCCTTTTGTTGTAAGAGTAAAACACCTGCTTTTTAGCTAAAGATAAATAGGCTGGACAATACATTATTGTATCTATTGTTTGTCTTTTGAGTTCTGAGTTCTTGCCCTCCTTCCCCACCACCTCCATGAGAATTCTTTGGTTGCTCGCCCTTGTTACCCAGAGTGAGTACTGTCCAGTTTGCCCAGTTTGCATAGCTGCCTGCAGTAGGACACCGGATGCAAACAACCTTACCCACCCGGTTGTGGTTCAGTAGGCTCGATCTGTTCTGTGGATCCACGAACAGGGTCTGATACTCCTACAAACACACCTTCTATTCCTACACACCATTCTGGCATCCCCTAAAAGGCTCACAGGCACCTAACCCACCCAGCAACTCTGGCATTAACAATCCCCATGACCTACCAATAGAGAAAGGATCACCATACTCTTCGAAGAAACGTGCATATATTTATAAGGAGTGAAATTATGAAGCAATGAGGTAGTAACATTTGATGAAGTTTAAGACTAACAAGCCACATCCAAATAATGAATCTCTATGCATGTAAATTGTCCTCTTACATATTCATTGCTACACCTTGAACACCTGACTAGATTTTACTGTTCAGTGAATCAAATTGTCCAGACTGGCAAAAATCTATACTGTCTCACTCTTTCCCTTAAAGCTAATACGTTTTAATACACAAATAGATACATAGTATGCAATCCAATAAAATATTTCAAAAAGTGAAATTGAGAAGGTTATTAAGCTGTCTGTTTGTCACATTGGTGGCAGATTTAAAATACTATCAGATCCTGGAAACTTAAGATAATCATACCACTTAAGGGTACTTTACTTGAGATCTGTTTTAATGATTTGTTGATAACATTTTGGTATGCCTGTCACATTTTTATGTAAATACAATCACAAAAGCCTAAAAGAATGACATAAAATGAAAATTGAACAATGCACAATGCTATTATTTTCAAGTTATTGCTAAGAAATAAAGGGTAATATATGGATGCATCACACTGGTGGAGTGTCCCTGGAGAGTGGGCTGCGCGGCATGGCTTATATGACACAAGTTTTTATTTATTTGAAGCACTGAGAAGTGACACTAAGGGCCAGGGTAGGGGTGTGAGGAAGCAACGTGGTTGAGGAAGCAATTACAAGGGGGACGGAAGCAACATGGAGGCTGGGGTGGGGAGGAAAAACAATGGGCAAGAGAGAAGGAGGGTTGGGTGTGGGGGAATCCATACACAAGGCGGAGTGGGAAGTAGAAGCAATTGGCAAGAGAGCACTGTGGAACAGGTTGGGGAGAAATACTGATCACCTATTCCATGCTTTGCCTTTTTTAGGACGGGATGAAGTCAAGTCAGTCAAGTCAGAGAATTTATATAGCGCACTACCTACCCAGAGGGTCTCAAGGCGCTTAGTAAGGGGAGGAGGATTACTTGTCAAATATCCACGTTTTAAGTTGCTTTCTGAATGCTAGGTGGTTCTGGGTGAGGCGAAGGTAAGCGGGGAGTGAGTTCCATGTTTTAGCAGCCAGGTAAGAGAAGGATCTGCCTCCCATGGTGGTCTTGTTGATGCGAGGTACAGTGGCGAGGGCTTGGCTGGAAGAACGTAGTTGGCGGGAGGGGGTGTAGAAGGACAGTCGTGAGTTGAGGCATTCTGGTCCGATGTCGTAGAGTGATTTGTGTGCGTGGGTTAGCAGTCGGAAAGTGATTCTCTTATTGACGGGTAGCCAGTGGAAGTCAGACCATAGTAGAACTGCAAGGGTGAACTGTCTATGCATGTTGATTAAATGAGGTAGGAAAATTCTTTTATTGAGTAGGAGATTAGCCAACAAGCAGTGAAGTAATGATCTTGTTCTTCCTGTCTCCCACGTGAAATGCAGCTTTTTGCTTCAGTGGTGTACTAGTAATGCCGGAGTGGATGGGCTGCTGGAAGGTTAAGAACCCAAAACCAAGAATGACAAATGTCTGAAAAGTCGGGTCCCTCTCTTGGTTTGACTTGTGGGAACATTAACTGCTCGCTGCAGCACGAATTCCACCACTGTGCTGGGACATTCCAATCTTGGGCGTGACTCGGACGGCCCCCGGCTGTCGTGCGCACACGCCCACTCATGACGGTCCCGCACGGAAGAGGTTAGGGGTGGGCGTAACTGGCATAATTCTCTCTAGCGTAGTTACTCATAATTACCACAAAGTTACTCATAAGTATGCATAATTACGTAAGAAGCATAATCCAGCATTTTCTTAGCGCAAAATGCACCCTTGCGTCCAAAATGGGCCAGAAAGTGCATTTTGCACTTAGAAAAGAGCACTAAATGCTACAGGACACAAACAGAAGTAACAGCATCCACTCTCTCTCTTAGGGCCCGAGTATGAGTTTGGCAGTGTGGAAGTGGACCGCCATGCCAGTGGCCTTCCCCCCGACTGCCAAACCCGTGGTCCGGCCGCCTGCCAGATTACGAGTGTTTCTGGTGTCTGGCAGGCTTTCTATGGAGGTCCGAAAGTTATGCCTCTGAAAATTGGCACTGCAATGGGCATGCCAAAAAAAGTTCCTGAACAGCATGGACTGTAAAGTCAATGCCATGCAGGAACTGTGGTACATGTACATAGGGGGGCAAATGTTGCACCCCTTGCAAGGCGCCCAGGGACCAGAGGCATTAGGGGACCTTATAGGGCCTGCTTTGCTTCCTCTGCCACAGTTTTCAAGGAGGAGGAACCGCCATGAAAACAGTGGCAGGTAGGAAACTTGTAATATGCCCGGTGGGACCGCGGCAGTCCCACCAAGCAGATTTCTGCCTGTACACAGCTGCACCACCACCAGGGAACGGTGGCTCCCTGGCGGCATCCACCTTGCAATGACAGTCCGATCACCTTAATTGTAATGGGGCAGTCTGAGTGCTGGTGCGGTGGTGACTCGACTGTCACCACCGTGCCTCCGCATATAATCAGGGCCATAGTTTGTTTTTCATATGCTCCTACAGTAGGATTTTTGACTCAAATTACTCTTAATTACTAAAGCTGGCATAATCACATGATTGCAGTAATTTCGCATTACAAAAGTATTGCATAGTTATTGATATTACTCTAATGACTCCAGCGTAATTAAAATTCTGGACAGCCCTAGAAAACATGTAACACAACACAAGGTAGTAAGGCAGAAGGATGTAGAATTATTCTCAGAAGTGGAGGTACCACACTGCAATGGGTATGACCTAACTTGGGGGAGAAAATGCTCAATCAAAGGCAGGGGCAAAGCTATCATTGGTGCAGCAGGTGCAGTGGCACTGGGCCCAGAGGTTGCCCATTAAACCCAGATAATTGTTCTATTTCACTGGCTAAATAATAGTCAAAAGGGCCATATTTCTTGCTCGCACCAGAGCACATGGCATTCTTGTTTCGCTTCTGGTCGAAGGTTGCTGGGCGATGAATTAGTGTTTCTAACAAAGGACCAGGTGGATTATTGCGTTTGATTCAAAGATTTCTGCTTAACCCTCATATCACAAATTCCAATAGTAGAAAAATAGATGCGTGGTTTATGCACCGGCAGCAAAATAAGCGTGCAACCAGCAAGACATAGGTTGAATGATTACAGGGTTTAGCTCAGTCTTTTGGTGGACTATTGGTAAAATAGAAACCTGCCACTGCTTTACATACCATCATGGACCTGTTATAGCACAAAACAAAAACAAAAATGGTTTTGATCCGGCCACAGAAGTTTAAAACCATTCCGAGACCATGCCATAAAACAGTACCGACTGATGAATTAATAAAAATAAAAAAAAACGACAACATTGAAAAAAAAGACAGTGTGACAAAAAGCCTGGTTTACTATCTTCCACCTTAAAAAAAAGAGAGTCTTTCGAAGCAAAGAGAGCTATAAAATAAAAAGACGAAGGCACGGGCACAAAGGAGGAGTTTTGTAAAAGCCACTCGATCATGAAGGACATGATGCCCTTTGTTTGACTGATAATGTGTCAAAGGTGCATTACACCTGGGTATCGACATATGCTAGCGCCTTCTGTGTAAATTTGGGCCATATTGCCACAGGACATATTTCATTGCGCTAAGAAGTGGGAGGGAGGGGTTTGTTTTGGGATGAGAAAAATAAGCGTTTCACACTAAACAGGCAGTACTCGGTGCGAGAAAAGAGAATAGCGAGTTGATTACAAGTTAATGCGAAGTTGGTTTTGAGAGGAAGAGCCATGCCGCAATAAGGGAATAAGTACTTCCGGCTACAAGTTATTATAAGGAAACAATTTGTATCTACTATATTTTACAAAATACTAATGAATCAACAAATCTTAGAAAGTTGTGGAACAATGCCCCACTCTCAATCAGATTTTAAACTAGACTTTAAAGGCAGATTTACAAGCCCCTTGAGCCACTTTTGCGTCACTTTTCCCATGTTAAAAGTGACGCAAAAGTGGCGCAAGGGGCTTGTAAATCTGCCACTAAATATCTTAGCCATGTTTTTATTTTCTTAATGTCAAAAAAGTTTTAACTTTTTTGTTGCTGGTGGTATTTGCCACATGCAGTGGCGTGGACCCATCCCTTCAGTTGACCTTGTTACAGTCCTGGGCTATATCATGAAAGGTCACAGTTTTTTTACTTTCTAAATGGATGCTTTTAACTCAAAATTACTCTGAGTTTGCATTTTTAGCTACAGATGTGTAGTTATACATGGGGTAGCATGAGTAAAGCCTAAGGTACCTGGGTAAATTACAACTACTAAAACCAAGTGGACACATCATTTTTTGCCCACCAGTGATGCTGTTTTCATGCATGCAGCAACATCACAAAATAAAATGATGGATGGAGTGTTGAAACTTTTCAAACACTCACCTGCAGTCACAGATCTGGGTGTAATTCATCGTTATTTTTCTCGCCACATCACCCTAGTTTGGCCCCAGCCATATGCCAATCAGATTTGACCCTGCTCCCTGTGGTACAGTCCAGCCCGAAAGGCCAAGTCAGCTCCTCCCTGGACCGGAAAGAAGCATCCTGAGACCTGTTTCAGGGCATCACCCCTCGTCAGCTAGGCTAACTTGAATTCAATGGTGCAGTGAGGAAGGGACCCACATCATGACATACCCTTAGCCACTTAGGGCACACACAGACATCACAAATTAAAATGAAGGATGGAGTGTTGAAACTTTTTAAACACTCACCCCAAGTCACAGATCTGGGTTTAATCTAATGTTATTGTACTCATCACATCACCCCAGTTTGGACCTAGCCATATGCAAATCAGTTTGGACCCTGCTCCCTATGGGAACAGTCCAACCCTAACGGCCAAGTCAACTCCTCCCTGGACCGGAAATAAGCATCCTGGGAGCGGTTTCAGAGTTTCACACCTCGTCAGCCAGGCTAGCTTGAATCCAATAGCGTAGTGAGCAAGGGACCCGCATCTGGACCTACCCTCAGCCACTTAGGGTGCACATAGCAACATCACAAAATTAAATGATGGACGGAGTGTTGAAACTGTGGTGGATTTAGTGCTTGACCCCCTTATTATACCAGATACCTTTTTCTAGAAAAACTCTTTTAAGGTATGTGTAGAATTTAACGCTCTATCCCACTTATTGCAAGACAGCTGTTCTACAGTAAGATGATTGGTGGCGGCTGCTTTCCTGGACACACATAATCTGTGCGTTGTTAAAGGCCCTTACCCTTATTATAGGTGCTTGGGACTGTAACTTGGGTTAAGGGCCTTTAAAAAAAAGCATCGCCTACAGCAGAGGGTTAAAAGGCTATGCAAAATTCTGGATTTCTGATACCAACTAGGTTCGCCCAATATGTTTTTCACTTTATTCATTAATGCCTGTAAGCTTTTTCAAGGTATTGATATGGAAATTAGATGTCTGAATGAGCTCTAATTCCTTAGTCTTTTCTCATTGGATTCTGTTACTGTCTTATTATATAGTCAGTTTATGATTTGGTCTGCTAGAATATTACCATCTTTTTGCTTGTCTGCATATGACAGTGTTCAAATACTTTCTCCAACTTTCATTTTCATAGATGTTAGTTTTGTAGTATATATGCTTTACACTTTCACTGAGAACAATGGTCACTGGCCAGATGTGGCAGTTAAATGGGATGCATAGCGATATTTTAAGAACTGGTCTACCATGTTTTAGGGTACAGCATGCTGGGTTTTCACCCCACTGCACTGAAAAGCAACTAGGAAATCTTCCCCACGTCAAAATCCATCCAGCCTGATACATGCATTTGCTTATTCTATAAATAAGAACAGAACTGCTGTGCTATCTTTAGTAATGTATTGACCCGACTGTTCCTTCGGAGATTGCTAATAGTAGCAATAATAGCAAAAGCTATTACAAAAACATGTATGATTTGTAAATCTTACAAATAAAATAGGAATGCTATGCAACGATAAAGATTTCAGTGTAATCCACATAATCACAATAAAACATGATGGCTGTGGTTAGTCGTCCATTCATTTGCTGAGAGCAATTTACTCTGCAATTTTAGCAAACCGCTTCCAAACTGCTTTTTGAAATTTCATATTGATTTTGCTTTTTCCATCATAATTTTCTTGGTTAAATTTCCATTTCCCAAGATCACTTCTATTACCAAGTTGTATTTGCACAGCAAGTAAGGACATTTCGCGACAACCTTACACAACAGAGATGTACACACTGCAGCACCATTGAGCACCAGTCTCAAAACTGGCAATGTACACTGATCTATTTACAGAGAAAGAGAGGGGGCATTAGAGCACATTTGCTGGTGGTGCCAGATTGAGAAAATGATGATCAATTTGCGGATCATGTGAAGGTGAGAAGATCACTTAAGCAATGCAGAATGAGCACCAGCTTGAGTGAAAGCGTAACAGAACCAGATGCCAAGGAGGTATTTACAATAATTGTTATGACAGGAATAATCACTTCTACACAATTTAGTAAGAAGTCATTGGCCACGGTTGCAAACAGCAGCTTGTCGTGTTTTATCACCCTACTATTTTCTTTCTGTCCCTCGTCATGTTTATCACCCTATTGCTTTCTTTCTGTCCTCTCAAAACATGAAATAGATGACAAGCAAATGTAAACTTCATTATGACATGGATTCTGAAGGCCTTAATCCATCTAGATATTGGGATATTTTATGCTCGATTGGGTCATATAACTCAAACATATACCTTTTCTTGCATCTAAAATACTCTGATATTATAGAAGCAATTCTGCATCTGCTGCCCTTTCTTTTTACAAATTGTGTTTTTGTAATCCACGTGCCTGTGCATTTGAAGGGAGAGTTCTCACATTTACACAGTTGATTTCCTATCCAAATAATAGAATTTTCCACTTTTCCTGGAACTTATGTATGCTGTATAACTTATGCTGTTTTGACACATTCTCTCGGGCAAACGTTCTTGGTTTTTCCTCTGCTTGCCAACCCATGGGTTGACATCATGACAATGCCCTACTCATAATAGCACTTATCCGGATGAGTTTTATCTGGATTGCAGATATTGTAATGATGTAGACCATAAGGGTGTGAATATTGGAAGTTCTCCCTAGTGATGTTTTGTGGGTCATACCCTTTATAATGAATAGACAGAGTTTGTTTTGTAGTATTTAAATTGATATTCTGAGTTGTTACCACCAGAAAGAGTGGAGACTCAGTTCAACTTTAAGGCTCTTATGAGCATGCATGTATTTGGTAAGGCCAGGAGAAAAGCCAAGGGATTCACAATCTTGGACACGAAAAAAGAGCCCAAGACCTTAATTTACTCCATATATCCTATGGGAACCTTTTCGTATTTATCGGGTCCCACTCAATGGTCAGTATGGATCTAGAGCATTACTGGTAATACAATGCATATCATTTGAGAGCCGCTTCCACTTGTAACTCAGATACCACTCGGAGGTCGGAATGGATCTGCAACCTGTGTTCGGGCTATTGCTATGGTCCCGCCATTAGTTCAAAGGACCAAGGATCCACAGCAAGAGAAGTGCCATGTATTTATTTGATATTATTCAATAAGAAAGGAATGATTAAATTACGGTGCATACCCTGAACTCACAGGAGGAGTATTGGTAGAAATTAGTTCCACAGGACAATTGTAGTGATTTTAAATAATAATAATATTGCACTCTGCGATTTCATAAATGTCTCAAAACACATCTGTTTCCTGCTTGACTGCACCTAACTGGCCGTTTGCTATCTGTCGGTGTCCGGATAAGCGCTGGGATGCCCAAGGGTAACTGCGAGCTATATAACATTTTAAATAATAATAATAATAATAATAGTGGAGAGACATAACGACTGAACCAGAAACACACTTGCTGCTGCAGTACTTGCACTGTAGTGTAGTTCCTATATTCCCAATAGGCTCTGCGCATTGGAATAATCTATCCTATAGATTTGACGTAGGACTGATGTCTACTGGGTCTCTATCGGATATACTATACTTTATTGTGAGTGCCAGCTAGCTCAGAGATCATTAGAAACTTTCTCGAATACACAAGAAGGGATTAGTTTCTGATAACCACATAAACATGACAACTTTGTTTCCCAAGAATAAGAAATGTATCTCTAGAGTCGCGGAAACAATAGATAGTTATTTTACACAGTCAATCGTGCATGCTTCGTTTCACCAGAGTTGCAGAGAAATACAGAGATGGGCGTTTTCAATAAAAAGTGTTTATTGAACAGTCTGCTTCCTCATGCAGAAAAAAAGAACTGCTACAATCGTAATACTGGTTGCAAAGTACAAGGCGTACAGTATGAAGAGTATTATAAAATAATACTGTAAAAGCATGATATGGTTTCTAAGCCATAAAGTACATAGAGTACATACTTTAATAATTAAAGACTAAAAGTAATCAACTGGTGCTTCTAAAATACGCCTACCCCGGTGTACCTAACTAGTCTAGTCTAGTTTGAGGGGAGAATTAAGTGAGGCATAGTTTAGTATTTTTTGCCTAGAATCTATCCAAGAATTCTCTTTGGGTCTAATCAGCTCCGTACCTTGGTTTCAGAATGAAGGAGGTCTTGTGTCTCTCTCTCAGGACTCGATTTCCCAGTAACCCGCAAGGGTAGCCTGGAAACACTGGAGCTGGATTTCTCGGCAAGAGAAAAGACAGCGTCTCTCTAAGTGCGTCTGCTGGAGGGTTGGCTTCCTTTGGCACTTGCTGCGGTGAGCTGTGTCGTGTAGGTAGCTAGTCGAGCTGCTCCAAACCACTGTGTGTTTGCCTGGGCAAAGGTGGGCATATTTATACCTTAAAGGTGCAGAGATTGATGTACGGTTGGACATAATAACATCATTAAAGACTCAGTTCTTTGAAAACTCCATGATTTCTTGGATAAATTAATATTCAAGCAAGGGGAAGTCCCTGACTGCTGAAGGCGGGTTTTTCCAAGAAATCATTATGGATTTTCAGAACTAATGGGAGTAGACATGCCGTATTTGGACTGCATGGGCTAAGTCTAAATATGGTTATGATTTCTATGCCTATATAAGGATAGGGTGATTTATACCTATATATGGGCATGAATCGGGAAATTACACTAGGGTCCTCAATTCATATACAACACCCACTCCACTTTATTAAATTCAACATTACTAAATTATAAGTACTGAAACACATCTAAAGCATGTGTTTACAGTCCCACCCAAAATACAAAATTTGCATCTGAAAAGGCTGTACACAAAATGAGCATAAACTGTACGCATTTGAGAAACGTGTTTACATATATGATATATAGCATGAAATGATTAATGCTAACCTAATGAATCACAAAATTACATTTATGAAATGGCTCTTAAGTACAGAAAAAAAGGTCGAGACCATCTCATAGCATAATATATAAACTGTTTTGGTTTTGAGGACAAGGCCAAATATTGTCTCTAGGAAGTGTTCAAAATAATTCTTGTTCTCTAAGAATAGTTCTACTTTAAGCAGATTACTTTGTGCCAAAAAAAAATCTATATTGGATAAAGTTCAAATTGAATCATAGAAAAATAGAGTTCCCATTGAGAATGTTAGTTTTGAAAAAGCGAAGGTCGGATTTCAGAGTTCATGGAACGCTGTGATCAAGATTCAAAAGTTATTCTCGGTGTCAGGAGAAAACATCAGATCATCTAGGCTGGCAAAGAAACAGTCTACCATAGTAGGCGAAAGTGGTACTACTTCAGTTAGTAGATCAAATGTGCACAGATGAGAAGCATCACCGTCAGCATTAGTCTCATTAGCAATGTTCGCAGTAGGTGGTACCTCTGTGCCTGTTGTTCCACATATCTCACCCTCAGTTAGACTTGCCGGTGAGACCTCAATAAATGCTGTCATCAGGATTGGTAGCCGTTGGGGGCAATACGATGCATGAGTTGTTACCGGACCTAGCAAGGCGTCAACATCCGATGGCAGTACTGGTGGAAGTGTAAGACAAATGTCCAACACGCATTCTTCTCTGCAAAGCAGGCATCGTAGAACAGGTAAGATGCAATCTTGCCAGATTGGTCTGAACGAAAGAAACCAAGTGGTATTCAGATCTCTTAAACGAGCCAAGCCAAGAATCAGTGTAATCATGTCATGATACCGCATGGCTAGGAGGGCTTGTTCCATGGTAGTCGTTGATGACTGGACTTGCCATATCGGAGCAGAATAAACAAAAATAGAATTCCTGCTACGAGTCCCAAAATGAGAGGCAGACCACCGAACACAGAGTGCACGAAATTTGAAAAATGCAGAGGACTGCTTCAAAGGGCGCTAACAGTCCCGAAAAAATTGTCTTAAATACCTGTGCGATGCCGCTGGTATCAGACATGTTTAAGATTTGACCTAACATTTCTGCGAAATGTACTGGGCAGTTTGTTGATAATAATGCATGTATCTCTGCAGAAGTCCTTGCAACTTGCAGATCATACGTCTCTCTGGACGAGGTCAGTGGCACAGTTTTTTGCAAAAGAATGGCTTTCATTCTGCTTTAAGTATCAATTCGTATAGAAGAGATATTCAGTGAAGGCCATAACGCCGACTCCCTGTCTGTCTTGCTTTTTGGAAACAATACTTGGATACAACAAGTGACCATGGCTGACACACTAACTAGATAGGCTTTTCCTGTCAACATGCCACAACAGCTGTGATCATTCAACATTATGTAGCTACCATTGGATAGCTGCCTAAAAACTGGATATATCACTTCTGCTGGTGAACCGTGCAGGTGGCAAGAAAGGTTATTCGAAGAACCCTCAGAGGCTCTGTGTAAATTAATACCTTGACACAAAAGTGTACCGCTTAGCGAGTTCTTACAATTTTTACCACTAAGAAATACTTCCTTTCCCCCACTCCAACATTTGTGTGTGTATGGTAAATTCCAGGTCAACTTAATGTATTCTTTACCCAACTTTTCATACATGCCTACTGGTATGTGCTGTAGACAATACTGAAATTGGAAAATCGTCACTGGTATAGTGATGGTGCCATGTATTATCCATTCTACGACTGGTTTCTCACAGTTAATGGTAATCTTTCCAGTTTTTCTATGCTCAGCACCGTATAGTCTGCTCCTCTTTGTGCCAAAGAGATTTGTTTATCTGTAAGGTTAAAGACAGTAAACAATGACGTAGTGTTGATTAGACTCCATGGCACGTAACCTGAATGCAGATTTTGTAACGTCCAGCCTATCATCCTTATAGCACATAACTGAGACTGGCCATGTTGTAAAATTAGCAAGTCCTGCTCTATAATGTCGATGACAGATGATACAATGCTGTCCAAACAATAAATTCTGGAGGACAGAGTCGTTAACCCATTGTCCACAACAGAGAGAGCTTTCTCTAAATTAATACGATCAATTTCTCGTATCTTTTCTGCAGTTTCCATTTCCGTGACTTTTCATGCTTCATTGTAAGCAGCATATATACAAGCGTATATAAAACGTTTTGGACGCGGTTCACGAGGTCCAAGTAAAAAATCTCGTAAATCAACGCCTTCTTTAAGTAAAGATTAGTGTTGTTTAATTTATGGAAGTGTGGATTTCTGTAGCCACTCAAGGCATAGCTTTCCTACACTATAAGTTGTTACTATCCATGGATGTTGTCTCTGGGAATATCTTGGATCTGGTCTATTCACTGTGAACCCTTGTGTTTTGTTCAGGAATCTATCTTGACAGTGATTCGTGGCTGTGGGCCGATTAACCGTTTTTTCCAATCAGGATTAGTTCTGTTCTGTTGTAAAATCTGTTTTACGTCTACCTCCTCATCTGCAGTGCTATTACTGTTAGGTGAGGGCTTAGGTTCGGACGGTTTGTTTAAATCTTTTATCTTAGCCAAGCCAAGACAAGATGTTTGTTGAATTGTATCATTTAAAAACATTATTTGTTCTGGGATAATGCAGGCTCTGAATAAGGCTTCTAAACTTTAAACCTGCCAATCTTTTGTGCCCCAGACAGTTTTCGTCTCAATGTTGTCTTTCCAAAAGTTAAAACCCAATGTAGATAGCTGAGCATAAAAGTTTGCAGAAAAAATGTGTTTAGTATTGGTCAACATGCTTTTCATTCCTGTCTTATTCAAATTTTTGAAATAAAACGTTTCTGGATTTGTGACATTAATCTCTGAGAAGTATGGAAACTTTTCATAAAATGTTTTTGAGCTGCCTTTTGGCGGTGTTGGACAATGTTCCCATTGATTGTAAGTAAAAACATTTCTAGGATTTGCCGATTTGTGCAAATAATGGTGACCATAATGATTAAAGCAATACATTTGTTCATAATCTGATGAACCTTCTAAATATTCATGTTTTGTGAATTTAGCTGACATTTCTAAATCTGTCATCATATTATTAACAGTTTCAAAGTCCCAATCCTCAGAAAATGTGCTGGGTTAGACAAAGTCACTCAAAGAAACCTTAAACTGGTGTAGAATCTTCAACAGCTCCACTGGGCCATAAATGTCATAATCAGTTATGTCCCATGCTATATCACCAGGTATAGGAACGGCTGTGATGTTCACTGATGGCAGGTCTCTTCGCTCACGATGAGATGATTTGTGAGGTTTCAGGAGCAAGTTGATGTTCTTACTTGCTGTGTCCATTGTACTGTATTTTCCATCCATCATTTTTCCCAAACTTAAAACAAGAATGAGCCAAAGCAGGAGAAAAAGTACACCTAACACAATCCAAAATTCAACCCATGGGGAAACCAGATATGTTTTTTCAAGCTGATTCTGTTATTTTTTCTTTGAAAGTTTTATTAACTGGCGTGGTTTCAGGTTCACTGAGATCCTCAGAAAATGTATCAAAGTTGATGAAATAGCCAGAGGCAGATCTGTCAATTGTTGGGATTGCATCCGGATGTTTCAGAATCGCAGGTGCTGTTTCTTCCTTTGTCATATTAGTATAGTCAGAGGCTATATCATTGTAGACAGGTGTTTCTTGACAAACTGTTATTTGGGTCTCAAGAGGCACAAGTTCCATGGCATTGCTGCATAGTCCTTCTTGTCTCACTGCAGGTTTATCGAAGGTGATAAGTCTTTCAGTTTGAACCTCTTGGATCCTAGCAAGATTTGGTTGTCTGCTACATCTTGGGAGTCCACTGGGCCTACTACTTATTATCGGCCACATGGTTTGACCAGGTCGATTGATACAACTCTGTTCTCCCATTTACAAGCAAGGGGCGGTAGTAACACTGATCTTGTTCAGTGGATAGCTAAGACAGGTACTGCTTTTCTGTAAGAAGGCCCAAATTCCTTCTTCACCGCAATCTTCTCCCTGACCAGATCCCCAATCTTTGGAATCCAGACAAGTCTTGCTGGGACAGGTGGTTTATCTTCAGTGGTCGTTTGCTTCTGTATTGTGTTACTCAGACTTCTTCTTGTTTCATTTAAGTCCTGTAAAACAGCCAAACGATCTTTGATATCAAATGGTTTTTGTTCCACCACTGAAGTTTGACAATCAAGATCCTGGATGAGCATTCTAGTACCAAAGGGCATTTCATATGGAGTGATTCCACCCAGAGAATTTCTTGGCAGATTATTAAGACTACGTTGGACACTTATTAGATGTTTGATCCACCCGTCACCCGAACCTAATACCCTAGCTGTTATAGATTAATTTATGTCACGGTTTTTTCTTTCTGCTACCGCTTTTCCCTCAGGATGGAATGGACTCCAGTACCGCAATGCAACACCCAAACTGGCCATGGCCTCCTTGTAAGCCCAAGAACTAAACGCAGGACCCTGGTCAGAATATAGCGTGCCAATTGTATATGTGCCGATAAAGACTCGCAAATCTTTTATAACAGTTCGGACGTCAGCCGAGTGCTGAGGCCACATCCAAATTAATCTTGTCCTAATAGTTGTGGGACCGCATCCGTCTATGGTGACGTCTGTGTTAAGAAAGTCTAATGTCGTCTAACAATTGTGTCTGCACTGGGCTGGCTACACTGTAGTCAGGTACATAGTGGCTTTCAAAGCTGTGACCTCTGTAGCAGGTATCACAGTTAATACCAAATTTGTAAACTTCGACGCTCATTCCTGGCCACCAGTACATCTCTTCTAATTCTATTAGCGATTTTAAGGTCCCTTGATGAGTCAGACCCTCTCCCATATGTGCTTCGTGAACCAAAGCACCTCTCCGGGTTCATGTTTGGAATTACTCTGTCCCCCACTCCAGGGATTCGAGCAAAAGGAACAGAGTTTGCATCAATTATGTATGTATACGTGAGGGGATAGTTTAGAGGAAATGCTGCATAGCTACCTTTCATTGAGGCTTTGACTGCTAGCAATGTTTCACCGTCTATTTCTGTTTTTAAATCAGTGATTGTAGCTATGGAAGCTGTTTGCACAGCTGCCTTTGCGGCTTCATCAGCCAATGAATTCCCTGTAACGTGAAAGTCCATCCCGCTGATGACTCAGTGTATGGAACACATGAGTCTTTTGTAGTTCTTTTTGCAAAAGAACTACTTGTTCCAAAAGCATTTTATGCTTAATTGTGCCACCTTTTGCGTCTTTGAAACCATTTTGAACCCAGTTCTGCAGATATTCATTGTAAGACTGGACGCAGTAATTTGAATCGCACACTATGAGTGTGGGGAATTCACGATCGGTATTTTCAAGCGCCATCTTGAAAGCTTGTAGTTCAGCTCACACTGAGCTGTACAGTCTCCGAGTGATTGAGTTTTAGTGACCATAGGTCGAAATTTACCTTCGCGCCAGCGACCTTTAACAATCGCGCACACAGCACTATAGGCTTGTTTACCCCCAATTGCGGGCTGTGCTGCTCCATCTGTATATATTATACATCCGTAATGTTCTAGAGGCAGATTCTCGGTCGGCAGGGGACATTCATGTTCATATTTTAGAAACTCTTGTATTTTCAAGTAGGGGTCAAAGATGTATTCGATGTCTGTTGCAGCAAGAGAATTAACCCATTGTATCCATCTTGGATGTAAAGCCTTAGCATTTGGAATGCTCGCTTTTGTCACTGCCTTTAGGGCAGGAACAGGTGTAACGATCATTATGCGTTTTCCCTGTGCGAGGGCTCTTTCTTTTGCTACTGCAGTTTGAACCTCTGTCAGAATCTTTTCTGTAGAAGTGAATTTCATTTCAGCTTGTGTGTACAAGTGTGATTTGTATGCTATTGGTACCTTTTCACCTTCATTAAAGGTTAGGTATGTGAATCCGCATCTCCCCAGGATGATTCGGATCACAAGGTTGCGCACGTTGTCGTGTGTTTGTAAATGTGTTTTTGCTAACATGTCTGTTTGCACTGAACGCAAAATTTCTGTTTGTTTTTGAGTCGAATTGGTTGGTTTGAAATCAGGTTTGATTAGTTCTTAGAGAGGTTTAACCCTTTCTGCGTAATTTAGAACATAAGTTCTTCCAAAATTCAGGAAACCTAGAATTGACTGTAAGTTTTTCAGCGTTTTTGGAGGTTGGAGCAGCTCACATTTCTCTAGAAAGTTAGCTGCCAGGCTTTTGCCTTCACTTGATAACTCATAGCCTAAGAATAGGATGTTGAGGTGGGAAATTCGTGATTTCGTAAAATTGAATTTATACCCTTCAGAAGCGAACCCAAGTATTATGGTGTTTACTCTTTTCAAGTGCACGTCCAAATCGTCGTCTGTAAGATAGATGTCATCGACATAAGATAATAACTCTGTTACTCTGGCTGAAAATAACCCTGGACTATTCTTGAATCCCTGGGGGAGACGTCAAAATTGTCGCTGTGTCCCCATATTTGAGAAAGCGGTCAAGTACCTGCTTTCTGGTGCAATGTTTTGACAGTAGAAACCGTTAGAAATATCTATTGTGGTTTTATATTTTTTGCACACAATGTTGTTCATTAGTGCTGCACTGTGTGCATTTTGTACAAGAGTTTAAGTGTCTGTAGTCCAAAACTCGACAATATGTATTGTCTGGCTTGGAGACAGGAAACAAAGAATTGTTCATAGATGAGGTGCATGTCTCAATCACCCCTTGATATTCAAGTTGATTTAGAATCTCCCTGACCTGTTTTTTAGCTTCCTGTTTAACAGGATATTGCCTTTGCATACTAGGTTGAGCTTTTAACTGGATTTTATGGTGAGGAGAATCCTCATCCCATCCCACATGATTTTTATATAATGCTGGATCCTGGGCTACAGCCCATTTTCTGACATAGGTGTATTTTTTATGAATTGGAATGTGAATTGAGAAGGCTGGCATAATGATTTCTTCGCCATGTGGGCACTCCCTGACAAATTCAGGTGGCCAGTCTTGTTCAGCTAGAAGAATGTCATAACCCTTAGATAGTTTCTCCCAAAAGAGTGCCTTTATTTTTCTAGGTATGTCCCCTTCCATTCGGAGCATTACTTCATATAACCTATGGGGTACACTAACCCTGGTGTCGGCAGTTTCAACTTGAATGCATTCATTCAAGGCCACTGTCTCCAGATGATCCTTCAGGATCTTGCGAGCTATGGTGACCTCTGCTGCTCTGTCTAGCATTGTCTGGGCCCACTCCCCGTTCTTGAGTTGTGTCCTCAAGATCCTCGGCATGTCTGATCTTTACACTTGCTACCTTCTTCTTTGTGAATTGAGTTTTCTTATTTTTTGGAACGTGCTGATCATCTTTGGACTTCACGCGTTCTTCCTTTTGTTCTGACCGTCCTCTTCTTTCTGATTTCTGCGAGGAAGTCTGAAAGGTACGAGAGGAACGTATATCTGTATCTTGATATCTATCAGGTTTTCTCAAATTATGCCTATTTCTGAGATTATACCGCTTTTCAGAGGGCTCCTGTTGAGGAGACCTTCTTCTGGACTGAGAGCACTTCTCTTTATGAAGTGTCTGTTTAGTGTTCCCCTACTTCTTTTTAGGAGTGTTGAGATTATTTTTAATAAAAACTTTTTCAGGATTTTCAGTTAGTTGGGGCTTTACTGGTTTCCCACCAAAACTATCTCTAGCTAGTTCTTCATATGATTTTTGAATTATTCTGGCCAGTTCATATGGTTGCTCGTTACATCAAGTTCTTTAAGTTTTTGGCTGATATTATAGCTGAGACCTGCTTGAAATCTTTCAGTAACTTCATACCGAGATTTAAAGCAGGCTCTGCCCCGTATTCATTTTTAATCTGTTTCAGGACGTCTGGTATTACCGCCATGGACGGAACACCATGTGTTTTTGTGCAGATTGCAGCAAAGACTGTACCCCAAGTGTCACAGTCCTCCAGGTGTAGTGCGATCCTGATTGGTAAATGGATTATTAGAATCCTGTGTTTCTTATGAGGTGTACTATCGGGAAATATTGCCTCGATTTGAGTAATTTTTTGAGCTAACCAGAATGGAATTTGTTCCCTCTTTGTGTGCAATTTACCGATGACTGATTGTATAGTCTGTGGTGTAATTTTGTTTGTGTTCCCCTGATGAGGGGTGTGCTGTGAAATTCTTATAGGAGGTTGGACTGTTAGAGTCTGCATGACATATTGCACCAATTGTCTATGGATTTTAATTAATTGTTTTAGCTGAGCTAATAGTTCTGGACCTGTCATTTGTTCAAAGGCAGGATGTGGTGTATAACTAGCTACTACATGTCGCTCCTGGTCTACCTAGTGGACTGAGCCTGGTAATGTGATTTTGATGGTGTAGGGCTCCTTTAAACCAGAGCTGATGCTCTTGGTAAGTTAGTGGAATTTCAATGTCCTTGAAAGGAACGTATTCCGGTGGTTGTTCCTCTATCTTATAGAAGTGGAACACATGTTTTGTTGGATTTGCTTGTGGAAAGATAATCCATGAATGGAATACCTCTGTCTGCCGAGATTCATGCGCCTCTATGAAAAAAATTACCTTACCACCTGTTGGTGATATGCCATTTTCTATGAGCTTTATAGCTATGGTTTTCCGCACATTTTCGGGGATGTTTATAGCATCCGGGTCATCATGTCGGAAACCTGTAACGTCAAGACCTGGTTGGTTTGCATTTACTGCATCTCTACTATTTTTTTCGTCACTATTCAACATTCTGTTGAAATTCTTGAAGAGCAAGTTTCAAGGAAATAAAGATAAGGTGCACAATATTTTGGAACACAGTATCCTTCAACTTTGAACAAAACCAAAGTTGGATTTTCGTCCTACTCAGTTATGGCGGCTATTTTATCCTTTAAGCCACTCCAGATGTCTATTGGAGTATTTTATGGGATAAAGGGGTCTCTGTGAAAAGCACGACTGAGTTACTCTAGTATCTAGGGTTAAATTAGTGCCTTACCAAACGTTGGGTGCCGTGTAGTGTAGTTCCTATATTCCCAATAGGCTCTGCGCATTGGAATAATATATCCTATAGATGTGACGTAAGACTTGTGTCCACTAGGTCTCTATCGAATATATTAGACTTAATTGTGAGTGCCAGCTATCTCAGAGGTCACTAGAAACTTTCTCGAGTTCACAAGAAGGGATTTAGTTTCTGACAACCGCTTAAACACGACAACTTTGTTTCCTCAAGATAAAACTGATCTTCAGAGTCGTGGAAACAATAGATAGATATTTTACTCAGTCATTCGTGCATGCTTCGTTTCACCAGAGTTTGCAGAGAAGGAGATAGACGGGTGCTTTCAATTAAAGTATTTATTGAACAGTCTTTCTCAAGCAAAAGAAATCAACTGCTACAATCGTAATACTGGTTGCAAAATATGCTGCATACAGTAAAAGAGTAGAATAAAATAATACTGTAAGAGCATTGTGGTTCCTAGACCATAGATAAATACATACATAAATAACAAAGGCTAAAAAGTACTCAACTGGTGCTTCTAAAATGCGCCTACCCCGATGTACCTAACCTAGGTTGAGTACGAGGGAAGAAGTAAGTGAGGTGTAGCATAAATTTAGTATTCTTTGCCAAGAATCTATCCAAGATTTCTCTGGGGGTCTAATGAGCTCCATACCTTGGTTTTAGAATGAAGAAGGTCAGGCTCAGGACTCGATTTCCCAACAACCGGCATGGGTAGCTTGGAAACACTGGAGCTTGATTTCCCGGCAAGAGAAAAGACAGCGTCTCTCTCAGTGCGTCTGCTGGAGGGTCAGCTTCCTTCTGCACTTGCTGTAGCAGGATGCGTCGGGCAAGTAGATAGTTGAACTGCTCCAAACCCCTGTGTGTTTGCTATGGCAAGTGTGGACATATTTATACCTTGAAGGTGCCGAGATTGATGTAAAGGTGGACATAATAATGTCATCAAAGAGTCTCAGTTCATTGAAAACTCCATGAGTTCTAGGACAAGTCAGTATTCGAGTAAGGGGAAGTCCCTAGCTGCTGAAGCCCAGTTTTCCAAGAAATCGTTGTGGATTTTCGGAACTAGTGGAAGTAGCCATGCCATATTTGGACTGCATGAGCTATGTCTAAATAAGGTTATGATTCTTATGCCTATATAAGGATATGGTGATTTATACCTATAAAAGGACATGAATCAGGAAATTTACACTAGGGTCCTAAAATGCTATACAACAAGTTGGTGGGTTGAATTTACTATTCCCACTCCAAATTAGCCACATTACAGAATGTGTTGGGCTTGGGGGTGGGTGACCATTGCATTTTAAATAAACTTATCTTCGTTTGGCAAAGAGTTGTACTTTTGGTGGATGGTTGGATTAACTATTCCCACTCCACACTTAACCACATTGCGGAAATGTTTTGGACTTTGGGTGGCAAGGTAAATTTACTATTCCCACTACTAACCTAGCCACACCAGGGAAAATGTTGGAAGTTGGGATTTGGGAGAGGTGAGGTAGATATTCTATTCCCAATTCAAACTGGGCATTAGGGGTTATCATTACGAGTCCCACTATAAACGTCACCATATTTAAATAAGTGATGGATTCCGCGAGGTGACATTCACTTTTCCCACTGCATACACAGCCACATTGGGGAGTGTGCTGGAATTTGAGGGGTTTGGATTTACTATCCTCACTCCAAACTTAGTCAAATTGAGGAAAGTGCTAGACTTTGAAGGTGTCATATTTACTGTGACCTTTACAAACTTGGCCACATTGGGAAAAGGTTTAGATTTATTATTTCCTGTCCAAAGTCAGGGAAATTGGGGAAAGTGTTGGCCTTTGGGGGGCTTTGATTTGCCACTGCCACACCAGATTTATGAACAGTCAGGAAGGCATCGGACGTTGAGAGGGAGTGTGTGGGGGAGAGGTTAGATTTACTAGTCCCACTCCAAAGTAAGGTACATTAGAAAAGCCTTTGGATTTGAGTGGTTGGATTTAGTATTCTGACTCCCAACATATCCTCGCTGGGGAAAGTGTTGGATTTTGGGTGTTAGTTTTACTATTCCTACTTCAGATTTAGCCACATTGAGGAAAGTGTAGGCCTCTGAAGAGCAATGTTTACTAGGCCCACATTTACAGAATGTGGGCTACTATATTTTAGATATGTCCTTGCCACTAATCTGGGTCACTTTTATTTTGGAGCCTGGGCCTATTTTCCATCCCAATATGACCCTGGCTACAAATACTACCACTGTGAGCATTTTGTCTTCGATGTGGCCTTGCAGAGCCAAATGGTGCCATATTAAACCCTGATTTGTAAGACTGAATTGCAGTTTGGAGTACCATGCTGTTTGAGAGGTGTACGTGGTTGTTCATGGTGTTAGTTTATTGTTGATGATTAGATATATTGAATGTTTGTTGGGTGTGACCTGAGATCAACCTAAGATCCTTGTGTACTAACTAGGATATTGGGCTTAGTCATCCCTCTAGAAGATCGAATATGTGTAAATTTACTAGAGGTACTGGGGATTCTAAAGACTTCTGATATCTATGGCTTATCTGGAATCAGTCTTGTGGGCGCTAGGTGTTTTGTTTAGTCGTATCCTGTTGTAGGATGTTGTGTGGATGCATGGGCGAGTGCTGTTGTGAGTGTGCTGAAATCCAGCTCAGGCCCTTATTCCAAATAATTTGTTAATGGAGATTTCACATGCTTATGAATTTACTGTAAGTTCTATACAATGGATTCACACATAGAAAACATGCAAGCAGAGTTTATCGCACATGGCAAATACCACCTGAGCTAAATATTGCATGAAATAAACCCTAGCAATTACAAGGCAACTGGCAAGCAGGGAATGATACCTGAAAGCACCTTCCACCCAAAATCAAGTGTTAAATGAGGTCAAACAATTAAAAAGGCAAACCACACAGTGGTAATGGTTATAATTTATACACATAGGAAATAAGTTCAGACAAGACTAATGCATATAACGCCACACCAACAAATTTAAAATACAAGGAAACACAATACTGAAACAGGGGTGCTTTTAACATCACATTAGGGAACACCTGAATACATTCTATTCACAGGTCACTCAAATAAAGCACACATGAATATATAAACAGTTCATGCTAATGTACTTTGATTTGAACCACAAAGAATGCACAGAATCTTGGTCATTTTATTTTTAATCTCATTTAAATGTATTCTGTAGTGCACCTGTATTAGAATAGGCGGTTCCAGAGACAAATGCCAGTCACAAGATTAAATAAAGGGGCTGGGATCACTAAGGATAGCCTGATCCCATTTAGCAAAGCCCAAGGTCCGGGACAGCAACACTTTCCAAAACACCAGGGGCCTCATTTATGAGAAATGATGCATCGCTGCGTGAAAGCAGAGATGCGTTACTTCTCAGTGCGCACTCCTTGCGACATTCCTGATGCGTCATATTTAATGTATGACGCAACGTGTCGCAAACAGTTACAGATACGTCAGTATTTCTGATGTATCTGTAAGCGCAAAAGTGACGCATTGCTGGAGTGTGTCACAAAAGTGACGCAACTCCAGCAATGCGTCCTTTCACATGGGGCAAGCCCCATGTGAAAGGGCCTACATCATTCTTACGCCTGCTGTGAGGCAGGCGCAAGATTTTGACGCAACGACGTCCTAAAAGTGACGCAGTGAAATCTCATAGATTTCACTGCGTCACTTCTACGACCCTTCCTTGCGTCAATACGCCCCCCTTGCATACTTTATACCTGGCGCAGGTATAATATGGCGCAGGGGTTTACAAAGTGACGCATCTACCTAGATGCGTCACTTTGTAAATATGGCGTAACAAGGCGCATTTTTTACGCCACTGGTGCGTCACAAAAAGTGACGCACCGGCGGCGTAAAAGTGACGCACAGCCTCATAAATGAGGCCTCAGGGCTGTTGTTGAAGATGCACTGGAGCCCATTGTTGGAATACAGGTTCCCATAGTTGCACTTCAAATTACCTGATTCATTGTATTTATTTGCTACTGGCCCCTTTCAATACACAGTGTACGCGTTGTATGGTCTGGGTCAACCAACTTTCTCTAATATCTTGACAGTGTGATGATTGACTTGCTGTAAGTGGAGGGCCTGCAGGTTGTTTCACCCCAGACTAACAGAGAGTGAATTTGTGAAAGGCAAGTTGGTGGGCTTCCCTAAGGTATTACTGGTTGAGTGCGTTATACGCTGTGAACGCATCCTTGAAATTGGGCACATCCATTTGGTTCATACCGAGATTTAAAGCAGGCTCTGCCCGTATTCATTTTTAATCTGTTTCAGGACGTCTGGTATTACCGCCATGGACGGAACACCATGTGTTTTTGTGCAGATTGCAGCAAAGACTGTACCCCAAGTGTCACAGTCCTCTAGGTGTAGTGCGATCCTGATTGGTAAATGGATTATTAGAATCCTGTGTTTCTCATGAGGTGTACTATCGGGAAGTATTGCCTCGATTTGAGTCATTTTTTGAGCTAACCAGAATGGAATTTGTTCCCTCTTTGTGTGCAATTTACCGATGACTGATTGTATAGTCTGTGGTGTAATTTTGTTTGTGTTCCCCTGATGAGGGGTGTGCTGTGAAATTCTTATAGGAGGTTGGACTGTTAGAGTCTGCATGACATATTGCACCAATTGTCTATGGATTTTAATTAATTGTTTTAGCTGAGCTACTAGTTCTGGACCTGTCATTTGTTCAAAGGCAGGATGTGGTGTATAACTAGCTAATACATGTCGCTCCTGGTCTACCTAGTGGACTGAGCCTGGTAATGTGATTTTGATGGTGTAGGGCTCCTTTAAACCAGAGCTGATGCTCTTGGTAAGTTAGTGGAATTTCAATGTCCTTGAAAGGAACGTATTCCGGTGGTTGTTCCTCTATCTTATAGAAGTGGAACACATGTTTTGTTGGATTTGCTTGTGGAAAGATAATCCATGAATGGAATACCTCTGTCTGCCGAGATTCATGCGCCTCTATGAAAATAATTACCTTACCACCTGTTGGTGATATGCCATTTTCTATGAGCTTTATAGCTATGGTTTTCCGCACATTTTCCGGGATGTTTATAGCATCCGGGTCGTCATGTCGGAAACCTGTAACGTCAAGACCTGGTTGGTTTGCATTTACTGCATCTCTACTATTTTTGTCGTCACTATTCAACATTCTGTTGAAATTCTTGAAGAGCAAGTTTCAAGGAAATAAAGATAAGGTGCACAATATTTTGGAACACAGTATCCTTCAACTTTGAACAAAACCAAAGTTGGATTTTCGTCCTACTCAGTTATGGCGGCTATTTTATCCTTTAAGCCACTCCAGATGTCTATTGGAGTATTTTATGGGATAAAGGGGTCTCTGTGAAAAGCACGACTGAGTTACTCTAGTATTTAGGGTTAAATTAGTGCCTTACCAAACGTTGGGTGTCGTGTAGTGTAGTTCCTATATTCCCAATAGGCTCTGCGCATTGGAATAATATATCCTATAGATGTGACGTAGGACTTGTGTCCACTAGGTCTCTATCGAATATATTAGACTTAATTGTGAGTGCCAGCTATCTCAGAGGTCACTAGAAACTTTCTCGAGTTCACAAGAAGGGATTTAGTTTCTGGCAACCGCTTAAACACGACAACTTTGTTTCCCCAAGATAAAACTGATCTTCAGAGTCGTGGAAACAATAGATAGATATTTTACTCAGTCATTCGTGCATGCTTCGTTTCACCAGAGTTTGCAGAGAAGGAGATAGACGGGTGCTTTCAATTAAAGTATTTATTGAACAGTCTTTCTCAAGCAAAAGAAATGAACTGCTACAATCGTAATACTGGTTGCAAAATATGCTGCATACAGTAAAAGAGTAGAATAAAATAATACTGTAAGAGCATTGTGGTTCCTAGACCATAGATAAATACATACATAAATAACAAAGGCTAAAAAGTACTAAACTGGTGCTTCTAAAATACGCCTACCCCGATGTACCTAACCTAGGTTGAGTACGAGGGAAGAAGTAAGTGAGGTGTAGCATAAATTTAGTATTCTTTGCCAAGAATCTATCCAAGATTTCTCTGGGGGTCTAATGAGCTCCATACCTTGGTTTTAGAATGAAGAAGGTCAGGCTCAGGACTCGATTTCCCAACAACCGGCAAGGGTAGCTTGGAAACACTGGAGCTTGATTTCCCGGCAAGAGAAAAGACAGCGTCTCTCTCAGTGCGTCTGCTGGAGGGTCGGCTTCCTTCTGCACTTGCTGTAGCAGGATGCGTCGGGCAGGTAGATAGTTGAACTGCTCCAAACCCCTGTGTGTTTGCTATGGCAAGTGTGGGCATATTTATACCTTGAAGGTGCCGAGATTGATGTAAAGGTGGACATAATAATGTCATCAAAGAGTCTCAGTTCGTTGAAAACTCCATGAGTTCTTGGACAAGTCAGTATTCGAGTAAGGGGAAGTCCCTAGCTGCTGAAGCCCAGTTTTCCAAGAAATCGTTGTGGATTTTCGGAACTAGTGGAAGTAGCCATGCCGTATTTGGACTGCATGAGCTATGTCTAAATAAGGTTATGATTCTTATGCCTATATAAGGATATGGTGATTTATACCTATAAAAGGACATGAATCAGGAAATTTACACTAGGGTCCTAAAATGCTATACAACAAGGTGGTGGGTTGAATTTACTATTCCCACTCCAAATTAGCCACATTACAGAATGTGTTGGGCTTGGGGGTGGGTGACCATTGCATTTTAAATAAACTTATCTTCGTTTGGCAAAGAGTTGTACTTTTGGTGGATGGTTGGATTAACTATTCCCACTCCACACTTAACCACATTGCGGAAATGTTTTGGACTTTGGGTGGCAAGGTAAATTTACTATTCCCACTACTAACCTAGCCACACCAGGGAAAATGTTGGAAGTTGGGATTTGGGAGATGTGAGGTAGATATTCTATTCCCAATTCAAACTGGGCATTAGGGGTTATCATTACGAGTCCCACTATAAACGTCACCATATTTAAAAAAGTGATGGATTCCGCGAGGTGACATTCACTTTTCCCACTGCATACACAGCCACATTGGGGAGTGTGCTGGAATTTGAGGGGTTTGGATTTACTATCCTCACTCCAAACTTAGTCAAATTGAGGAAAGTGCTAGACTTTGAAGGTGTCATATTTACTGTGACCTTTACAAACTTGGCCACATTGGGAAAAGGTTTAGATTTATTATTTCCTGTCCAAAGTCAGGGAAATTGGGGAAAGTGTTGGCCTTTGGGGGGCTTTGATTTGCTACTGCCACACCAGATTTATGAACAGTCAGGAAGGCATCGGACGTTGAGAGGGAGTGTGTGGGGGAGAGGTTAGATTTACTAGTCCCACTCCAAAGTAAGGTACATTAGAAAAACCTTTGGATTTGAGTGGTTGGATTTACTATTCTGACTCCTAACATATCCTCGCTGGGGAAAGTGTTGGATTTTGGGTGTTAGATTTACTATTCCTACTTCAGATTTAGCCACATTGAGGAAAGTGTAGGACTCTGAAGAGCAATGTTTACTAGGCCCATATTTACAGAATGTGGGCTACTATATTTTAGATATGTCCTTGCCACTAATCTGGGTCACTTTTATTTTGGAGCCTGGGCCTATTTTCCATCCCAATATGACCCTGGCTACAAATACTACCACTGTGAGAATTTTGTCTTCGATGTGGCCTTGCAGAGCCAAATGGTGCCATATTAAACCCTGATTTGTAAGACTGAATTGCAGTTTGGAGTACCATGCTGTTTGAGAGGTGTACGTGGTTGTTCATGGTGTTAGTTTATTGTTGATGATTAGATATATTGAATGTTTGTTGGGTGTGACCTTAGATCAACCTAAGATCCTTGTGTACTAACTAGGATATTGGGCTTAGTCATCCCTCTAGAAGATCGAATATGTGTAAATTTACTAGAGGTACTGGGGATTCTAAAGACTTCTGATATCTATGGCTTATCTGGAATCAGTCTTGTGGGCGCTAGGTGTTTTGTTTAGTCGTATCCTGTTGTAGGATGTTGTATGGATGCATGGGCGAGTGCTGTTGTGAGTGTGCTGAAATCCAGCTCAGGCCCTTATTCCAAATAATTTGTTAATGGAGATTTCACATGCTTATGAATTTACTGTAAGTTCTATACAATGGATTCACACATAGAAAACATGCAAGCAGAGTTTATCGCACATGGCAAATACCACCTGAGCTAAATATTGCATGAAATAAACCCTAGCAATTACAAGGCAACTGGCAAGCAGGGAATGATACCTGAAAGCACCTTCCACCCAAAATCAAGTGTTAAATGAGGTCAAACAATTAAAAAGGCAAACCACACAGTGGTAATGGTTATAATTTATACACATAGGAAATAAGTTCACACAAGACTAATGCATATAACGCCACACCATCAAATTTAAAATACAAGGAAACACAATACTGAAACAGGGGTGCTTTTAACATCACATTAGGGAACACCTGAATACATTCTATTCACAGGTCACTCAAATAAAGCACACATGAATATATAAACAGTTCATGCTAATGTACTTTGATGTGAACCACAAAGAATGCACAGAATCTTGGTCATTTTATTTTTAATCTCATTTAAATGTATTCTGTAGTGCACCTGTATTAGAATAGGCGGTTTCAGAGACAAATGCCAGTCACAAGATTAAATAAAGGGGCTGGGATCACTAAGGATAGCCTGATCCCATTTAGCAAAGCCCAAGGTCCGGGACAGGCACACTTTCCAAAACACCAGTTTTTTTTTGTAACAAGTTCATATACATCAGTTTTTCAAAAAATAATTTTCCAAGTGATTTTTAAGTTCATTTAGAACCATCCTAAAGGATAATTTGTAATCCTGCTCCAATGCATTTCGGACATGGCTGCCCTTTTTCCAGGAGTTCTGTGAACACAATAGCACACATTTACTATACAAACCATTACTCACATGTTGTAACAAGTAATACACATCACAAAACGAATACATTGTTTCAATGGATAAAAGAACATCGTGTGTAAGAACATGCGGGAAGTGTTTGCCTTATAACCCTGGATGGGTGATTGGAACCCGGGAAAGGATTTGGGAACGGGGAGGGTGACAAACAACACTTACGTGTCTGGCTCCGAACGGGTGGTAGAATAATCTGTACGGAACGGAAATGGGTAAAAAATAACTGTTAAATGCGGTGGGACCCTAGTTTGACAAGCAAAGCGGGTCAGTGACGGGATTCCGACTTACTTTGTTGAGCGTGGAGGTTCGATTCAAAGGTTCGCGGCTGCGGAGTTTCGCGTAGCTGGCGAAGTGGTTATCAGAAGGTGGGTGGGTGGTAGCAGGATTACTAGTGATGGGGTGGGATCATAGAAACCAACGATGGACCAAGGTAAAGCGGGAAAGTGGCGGCCATCTTAGAGGGCGGTTGATGTGTATGTAAGTAAGTGAGCATGAAACTATGTACATGAAGAAAATACAGTATCCTGAAGCATTATGTACAAAAGAGAAAGGGAAACATAAATGCCGGCCGGCATTACAGAAAGCTACTAAATTCAATGCGGTCATTGTGACTGTACGGCTTCATTGCCTGGAGTCTATATATCCAGGAAGTCTCTCGTTGTAACAGTCTTTTGTTATTGTCCGTTCCTTCTTGTTTTCGCACTGTTTCAAGCACCAAAAATTTCATCTGCGCCACATTATGGTGAAAGTCATTGAAATGTGTAGCTATGCTTGATTTTTTGTTTTTAGTGCGAATGTTTGACTTATGCTCATTGAGACGAACTTTTATTTTTCTGGTAGTTTTTCCCACATATATCATACCACATGGGAATTTGAGTTAGTAGATAAGGTTCGTTGAGTCGCACGTGGCGTTCACCTTTAGTTTGATTGGAATCCTCTCATGGGATGGTTAATGCTATTTCCCTTAATGATGGTATTGCAGTTGTTGCAATTTAGGCACGGCCTTGTGCCGGTGTAAGACAGTTGTTCCATGGGTTGTTTTGATAAGATTTCTTTCAGGTTTACAGACCTGGTGTAGGCGAAGATAGGAGGATTTTCAAACATGTTGCCGAAGTCAGGTTTATTTATTTATTTATTTATTTATTTGGCGATTTTTAAAGCGCGCAAATACCCAAGGGTGTCTCGGCGCTGTGGTTGCGGAACTCTCAGGAGGAAGGGAAGATTAGGCAGGGAACAACCATGTCTTTAGTTTTTTTCTAAAGTTGAGAAGGGTCGGAGCACACTTGATGTATAGAGGAAGTGTATTCCATAGTATGGCTGTAGCCACTGAGAAGCGTTTGTCACCCCAATTGGCCCTTCTTGTACGGGGGACCATGGGTAGATGCGCAGAGGATGAGCGCAAGGCTCTTGTATGTTTAAGCGGTCGAAAGGCTCTTCTTAGGAACAGCGGTCCGTGATCGTGAATAGCCTTATATGCTATGCACAAAGCTTTGAATTTGATACGGCTCCTCACCGGCAGCCAATGTAGCTGTCGGATGTAGGGTGAGACAGATGCAAATTTAGGGATGGAAAGCAGAGTCCTAGCTGCTGCATTCTGCACTGTTTGCAGTTTATTGAGGACCTTCTGTTGTGCATTGAGTAGCAATGCATTACAGTAGTCAGTTTTGGAGAATACCAATGTACTGACCAGGGTTTTGCCTGCATGTGGAGGAAGGTATGGAATTAGTTTTTTTATCCTTTTCGGTATGTAAAAGGAAGAGGAAACCACTGCATTGGCATGTTGCTGGAATGACAGCTTGTTATCGAAGATAACACCCAGGTTGCGTACCTTCGTTACAGGTTCTGGGGGTTGTCCCATCTGGTGGGGCCACCATTGTGGGGACCAGGTGGGTTGAAGCCTCCCGAATGTCATCACTTCTGTCTTATCAGAATTGAGTTTAAGACAGTTGGATGACATCCAGGAGCTTATTGCCTTCATTCCCGTTTGGAAATTGGCTGCCACTGAGATTCCGTCATTGTATATCGACAGCACCAATTGGGTGTCGTCGGCGTAGGTAGTGAGGGAGATTCCGCAGGATTTTATGACCCTCGCTAGGTCCGACACA
This sequence comes from Lissotriton vulgaris, assembly GCF_964263255.1. Classification (NCBI taxonomy): domain Eukaryota; kingdom Metazoa; phylum Chordata; class Amphibia; order Caudata; family Salamandridae; genus Lissotriton; species Lissotriton vulgaris. Next base: position 805,550,721 of record NC_141691.1, read on the forward strand.
TAGATGTTGAATAGTGTCGGACTTAGCGAGGATCCCTGCGGTACTCCACATGGCAGGGAGAAGGTCTGGGATGTGAAATTGCCTAGTTTCACAGTTTGCGGACGGTTTGACAGAAATGAGGCCAGGAGGTTTTTTGCTTTGTCTGTAACTCCTATGGCCTCGACACGGTCGATCAAGGTGGCATGGTCGACCGTGTCGAAGGCCGCAGATAGGTCCAAGAGTATCAGGACTGCGGCTCCTCCGTTATCCATCGTATATCTGATCTCATCTGCTGCTTTTAGCAGTGCCGTCTCTGTTCCGTGGCCCTGTCGAAACCCAAATTGGGTGTCATCCAGTAGATTGTTGTGGTGAATGTAGTTTGACAGCTGGATATTCATGATCTTTTCAAAGATCTTTGCGGGGAATGGGAGGCAGGCGATGGGCCTGTAGCTGGCAGGGAGGAGAGGATCTAGGCTGGGTTTTTTGAGTAGTGGTTTAATTATTGCTTTTTTCCATACCGGGGGGTAAACACCAGATGCAAACATTGCATTGCAGATGGTGGTTAGAGGTGGAGCAATAACTTCCGGGATGAGGTTAAGGATGCTAGGGGGTCAAGGATCTAGAGGTGAACCAGATTTGGTTCGAACGATCAGGGGTTGGATGAATTCACAGGTAGTAGGTTCGAATGCTGCGAATGTGGGGCCAGTATCAACGCTAGAGTCAGAGGGAATGGGCGAAACGTCGGGTGTGAACGTATTGAAGATGGTTCTGACCTTGTCCTCGAAGAAGTTGGCTAATGCATCAGAAAGGGCTTGAGATCCTTCTGACTGAGGAGCAGGTGGGTTAGACAGGTATGTTACTACTTGAAATAGTTTCCCTGAGGAGTTTTTAGCCTGATTAATTTGGTTTGTGTAATACGTGGTTTTCTCCGTTTTTATAAGTTTTTTATAGTTGGAGAGAGCGCTTTTGTAAATGATTTTGTCAGGCGTATTGAAGTTACGGCGCCACTGTCGTTCAAGGTTTCTGCAGTGCTGGCGCTGAAGTCTAAGCGACTCGGAGAACCAAGGGGCTGAAGAGAGTTTTCTACTCCGATGGACGGGTTTGGACGGTGCTAATTTGTTGCAGGCTTCGATCAGGTTCAGATGACAGTATGTGCCAGTGTTTGAGAATGATGCTTTTGTAGGTTTTACTGAAAGTGGAACGTTTGGAAACTAATACAGTTCTTTTATCATCTTTTTTGGAGGAACCTATTAGGGCTTCCTGGCGGGTGATGGTAGACGCTCTGGTGGTGGCTTTAATTATGATTTCTTGTGGGTAGCCTCTTTGGAGGAACCTGCTCGCCATTTCATCCATTTGAATCTTGCATTTTTCAGGGTCAGAGACAATTAGTTTGACTCGTAACATTTGGCTGAATGGTAGATTTCTTTTAAGAGTATTCTGGTGGAAGCTTGTGTGATGTACTGTATTATTGCGGTTGGTGGGTTTGCGAAATAAGTCTGTTTCCAATCCATTTTCTGTCAATTTAATCACAACATCAAGGAAAGTGATGGCATGTTCATCTATGTTCCATGTGAGGATTATTCGGTTGTCTTTGGTGTTCAGATCAGACAGGGCTGACTCCAGGTTCTCTCCGCTGTCTTTCCAGATAAAAAATAAATTGTCAATGCAACGAACGTATAGTTTTAGGTTGTCTGTCCAGTTGGAATTGGCATAAATGTGGGTTGATTCAAATTCTGACATGTAAATGTTGGCATAGGTCGGTGCTGCACAATTGCCCATAGACATGCCGGACATCTGGAGTTACCGCTGTTGGTTATGTGTAAAGTAGCTATGGTATAAGGTAAATGCTATAAGTTCCATGAGGAAAATGTGCAAGGAATTGGTGATATTGCTGTTCATTAGGGCTTTTTCTATGGATTCGATCCCGCCATTGTGTGGAATAGATGTATAGAGACTTTTGACGTCAGCTGTACAAAAGATAATGGTTTCTTCAGGGTCTATGTTTATCTCAGCCAGTTTTTTGAGGAAATCGGTAGGTTCTTTGATGTAACTATTGAGACTAGTTACGATGGGTTGTAGATGATGATCAAGGAACTTGCCAATCGGTTCATGGAGCGACCCTCTGGTTGACACAATGGGTCGAAACGGGGGGTCCACCGGATCTTTGTGGATTTTGGGCAACATGGTTATGGTCGGACTCTTGGGGTGTTCAACGATGAGGTATTTTTTGGTTCGATTGTCGATGGTACCATCTTCATGTGCTTTAGTTACGAGTTCTGTGAGTTCAGTTTTGTATTGATCTGTTGGGTTATTTTGTAATAACATGTAAGTTGCTGGGTCGGTGATGTGTTCCATGATTTTGGCATCATACATACTAGTATTAAGGATGACGATTGTGCCACCTTTATCTGCTTTCACGCATTTGATGGTTTTGTTGCTAGCAATTCTTTGAAGAGTGGTTTTGTCCTTCATAGTGATGTTTTGTTTGAATTTTTTAGAGAAGTTGATTTTGGATATGTCTTGTCTGACGAGTGTCTCAAACGTGTCAATGCTCTAATGACTGCACGGTGGCATGTATGAGCTGGTTGTTTTTAAGTCCAGTAGTTGGTCAGCTTTTGGTTCAGTGGAGGGTGGAAGTACTTTTTCAAAGAAGTGTCGTAAGCGTAACTTCCGAGTCAGTTTAAAGGTGCTTAGTTCAAGTTCAAGGAGGTTTGTGGAGGTGGTGGGAATGAACGATGTTCCTTTTTTTAATAGGTTCATTTATTGTTTGGTTAGTGTGGTATCGGAGATGTTGATAACTAACGATTCCTCCTCCCTTTGGGTTTCTTGATGGTTTGAGGTCGGGCATCTTCGGAATCTTTTTCCTGATCTTTTTCCCCGCCGGGGTCGTCGGTTTCGTCCAGTCCTACTTCTAAAAAAGGCCAAGTTGTTGGGAGGTTTTCATTGGTTTGATTGGGTTGTTGTCTAGTATCTCGAGATGTGCCTGATGTTGTTGGTTCACCAGTGGTTTTTCTTGGTGGTCGATTAGTACTTTCGCTACCTGAAGATGATGTGTCGGTGTTTTGGTTATAGGGTCTGTTACAACGACGCTGGGCATATGCGTCTGCCCATGTGTATACCTCTCCTAATTTGTAGTCGAGGGTGTCTCGGCGGAATTTGCGAATCTTTTGTTCATTTATTTCCTTGGTGTGCTTGTCTAATTGATTGTTAATGTCATCAAGCGTTTTGGTGAGTTCCTCCGGTGTGATTAATTCTTTTAATTCATTGTCTAACTCAGCGATTTCTTTGGTTAATTCGACAAGGATTGTAGAGAGTTCTTCCACGATGAGAAGTATTAAATCAAGGCTGCATTTGTTTAAGATTGCGTTCCACCTATCCTGGAATAACTTGGAGTTTTTGCATAATGATGGTTTTAATGCAATCCGTAGTCCTCGGGGTATGCGCAGTGTTCTGTGATATTTAATGAGTGTATTGGCGTGAAGTTTTTGGTTAATGCGTTGTTTTGAGAGATAAAGTAATTGTTTCACACATTGTTCTTTTGTACGGCTAGAGGTGGATTGGGTAAGGTCTTCATTTATGAGTGCATAGATGCGTTCAGTTTCTTCGGTTCCAAAAGCAAGTGTACTGGCTCTTGCTTCAGTTGTTTTAGATATCTCATCGTACTGCATTTTGTGCTGTTTGCGTGCTGCCGGCCCTTCGGGCGGTGGAGTGAATATAAGAACAAAGTCTATTGGCTAGGCGCACAGCTGGTGCTTGGTTGAGGTTTATGAGTTAGTTTGTGATGTTTTTTTTAGAAAGGTTGATTAAAGTTTTGGGTGCTCCAACAAGTGGCGTAACCGTCCTAATACGCCGGAATTAGTTACTGGTTGAGTGCGTTATACGCAGTGAACGCATCCTTGAAATTGGGCACATCCATTTGGTTCGTCATAAGAAGACAGACTCCTGTGGGTTAGTGAATGATCAGTTTATTTCATCACTGATTTGTACTTGGTTTTTTTTGTAACGAGTTCATATACATCAGTTTTTCAAAAAATAATTTTCCAAGTGATTTTTAAGTTCATTTAGAACCATCCTAAAGGATAATTTGTAATCCTGCTCCAATGCATTTCGGGTATGGCTTGCCCTTTTTCCAGGAGCTGTGTGAACACAATAGCACACATTTACTATTCAAACCATTACTCACATGTTGTAACAAGTAATACACATCACAAAACTAATACATTGTTTCAATGGATAAAAGAACATCGTGTGTAAGAACATGCGGGAAGTGTTTGCCTTATAACCCTGGATGGGTGATTGGAACCCGGGAAAGGATTTGGGAACGGGTAGGGTGACAAACAACACTTACGTGTCTGGCTCTGAACGGGTGGTAGAATAATCTGTACGGAATGGAAACGGGTAAAAAAATAACTGTTAAATGCGGTGGGACCCGAGTTTGACAAGCAAAGCGGGTCAGTGACGGGATTCCGTCTTACTTTGTTGAGCGTGGAGGTTCGATTCAAAGGTTCGCGGCTGCGGAGTTTCGCGTAGCTGGCGAAGTGGTTATCAGAAGGTGGGTGGGTGGTAGCAGGATTACTAGTGATGGGGTGGGATCATAGAAACCAACGATGGACCAAGGTAAAGCGGGAAAGTGGCTGCCATCTTAGAGGGGGGTTGATGTGTATGTAAGTAAGTGATCATGAAACAATGTACATGAAGAAAATACAGTATCCTGAAGCATTATGTACAAAAGAGAAAAGGAAACATATATGCCGGCCAGCATTACAGAAAGCTAATAAATTCAATGCGGTCATTGAGACCGTACGGCTTCTTTGCCTGGAGTCTATATATCCAGAAAGTCTCTCGTTGTAACAGTCTTTTGTTATTGTCCGTTCCTTCTTGTTTTCGCACAGTTTCAAGCACCAAAAATTTCATCTGCGCCACATTATGGTGAAAGTCATTGAAACGTGTAGCTATGCTTGATTTTTGGTTTTTAGTGCGAATGTTTGACTTATGCTCATTGAGACAAACTTTTATTTTTCTGGTAGTTTTTCCCAGGTATATCATACCACATGGGCATTTGAGTAAGTAGATAAGGTTCGTTGAGTCGCATGTGGCGTTCACCTTTAGTTTGATTTGGAATCCTCTCATGGGATGGTTAATGCTATTTCCCTTAATGATGTTATTGCAGTTGTTGCAATTTAGGCACGGCCTTGTGCCGGTGTAAGACAGTTGTTCCGTGGGTTGTTTTGATAGGATTTCTTTCATGTTTACAGACCTGGTGTAGGCGAAGATAGGAGGATTTTCAAACATGTTGCCGAAGTCAGGTTCAGATGACAGTATGGGCCAGTGTTTGAGAATGAAGCTTTTGTAGGTTTTACTGAAAGTGGAATGTTTGGAAACTAATACAGTTCTTTTATCATCTTTTTTGGAGGAACCTATTAGGGCTTCCTGGCGGGTGATGGTAGATGCTCTGGTGGTGGCTTCAATTATGATTTATTGTGGGTAGCCTCTTTGGAGGAACCTGCTCGCTATTTCATCCATTTAAATCTTGCATTTTTCAGGGTCAGAGACAATTCGTTTGACTCGTAACATTTGGCTGAATGGTAGATTTCTTTTAAGAGAGTTCTGGTGGAAGCTTGTGTGATATACTGTATTATTGCGGTCGTTGGGTTTGCGAATTAAGTCTGTTTCCAATCCATTTTCTGTCAATTTAATCACAACATCAAGGAAAGTGATGGCATGTTCATCTATGTTCCATGTGAGGATTATTCGTTTGTCTCTGGTGTTCAGATCAGACAGGGCTGACTCCAGGTTCTCTCGGGTGTCTTTCCAGATAAAAAAATAAATCGTCAATGTAACAAACGTATTGTTTTAGGTTGTCTGTCCAGTTGGAATTGGCATAAATGTGGGTTGATTCAAATTCTAACATGTAAATGTTGGCATAGGTCGGTGCTGCACAATTGCCCATAGACCTTCCCTAAGGTGTAGCAGGCCATCGAATACTCCCGAAAAGCATTGCAGTCACAGAGAGCAAAGTTACCACAGCCGCAAGATAAAGCATACCTAAATGGTTTGTAAAATTGGTCTGTGCTTCACAGATTATTCTGCCAATTTTCCTGGTTCTACTACTGAGGTCATGATTTTGAACAGGAATGTGTTTTGCTCTAGTGTTGTGTCAAATATGTAATCACTACTTAATATCATTGCACTAATATCATGATGTCATCTATATTGTGGGTTAAATTGTAATTAATATCAAGTTCGAAAATATTGTATAAAATATTGTTTTAGCTATATTGATTAATAGTATAAATTACATAATTTATTATATAAATATTTCATTTTACTTTGTATTCTGTATTTTATGTAGTTGTAAATATTTTAGTGGGCCATAGGGCTAATAGAGAAATCAGTGGGAAGTGTTTTAAATGTTTTTTGTTAATTTTGTTAACATTTTTCCAATGTGTACTTTAAAAAACATACTTTATTTTTAATGTGATGTTTTGTAATTGTTTTTAGGTGTATATCATATAAAAAGTGAGTATACTTTTATTTATTTACATTTCTTTACTTTAAAAAAAATATTTTAAAGCGACAAAAAGGTTTTTAAAGTTGTTTATAACTTTTTAATTTTTTCTTGTAATGTCTTTTTCTTTTATTGTTGGAATCAATAATTTGATTAGAAAAGAATATTTTAATTTGCATTTAAATACAGTTTTTTGTTACAATAATTATCATTTATGAATGTAATTTTGTAATGATTATCATCTTGGAATTTGTACTGTTAATGTTTTGCTTAAAAATATGTATTTATATTACATAAAAAATATATATGTATATTTTTTATTTTTCTAATTTAAATGTACATTTAAAAAGTGGCTACGTTTGGAGTAGGAATTGTCAATTCTGGCCTTTCGGGCAATATGGCAGTGCCAGAAGGACAGGTCTAACAGGTAATGTGTGTTGTTGGCCGTTTGTGGAACTGTTTATTTTCTGATGGGCCAGTTTTTGCTTTTGATTTCACTGCTATCACCTGAAATATTGTATGCAGCAATGCCAAATGCATGCACGCTCTCCAGGGCTGGACTGGCTCCCAGTCATTTCTGTGGGCTGGCAGGTTGGGGGGCTGATTTCACTGCTGTGGTAGGGAGTGGTGGTTTTGTTGCTTGGGACCTGCCAGTCACGGTCGTGCTTGAAGCACTTCTAAATAAACAATGCAAAAACAAATAGTTTTAAAGTGTGCAATTGTACCTTAGAACCATTTATTTTTGCATTGTTTATTTAGAAGGTCTGCAAGTAGGAACATAGGTAGCAGACCCCCAGCAACTAAACAGGCCACACAAAACAGTGAAACTGGCTCACACCCTGCCAGTCCACCAAAATGCCCAGTGGCCAGTCCGTACCTGACTCTCTCACACCTTGCAAATAATCTATACAGATTATCTTTTCAAGTTAAAAACTCCTGTAATTTAGAGAATGTCGGCCACTTTTTAGACTGAAGCCTATCAGACAGCACAGCTTTCTGGTTGCGATAGTCTTCTTGGGGACATTCTGAAAGATCACCTGGGAATGCATTCTACCCATTACTTACCATTGGCTTTATGTTTTGTCACTCACATTTGTTTGCTTACTATTTGTTGGAACATACCCTTTTTACCATCTCTCTGAATGGCTCCTTCTGTTCTTTCACGAGTGTTCACTTTTCAGGAACTCTTTTCTTATTTTCTGTGCAGCCCTTCATCAGAGTGCCTTTGTTTTGCTCTTGCGTCCATTGTATGCTTCTCTCCAACCAGCACTCTGTCCTCTCAAGCTCTGTGTGCTTCTGTGCACCCTGCATCCAGATTACTGTTTTGCCCCTGAGCTTCTACCCCCCTCAATTATATTGCTCTCTCATTTCCCATGTGCTTCTCTGCTGCCTCAATCTTGTTTATTGTAGTGAACAGTAAAACCAGGACAACGTTGCAAAAAGAGTCTTTAGGGATAAGCGTCTGCTTCACTGGCAAACATATGATCACGGTCTGAAAGCTGTCCACTGGGATTACCTACCATCATGCAGCAGTTTTTTTCTCTCCAGAAAACAACAAAAATACAAATTAATATATGCAGTAATTGTCTTTAAATCCATCAGTTGCCTCTGGTCATCTGCTCATGCATACCAGCCTTCAGAGCCCTGCCTTACACAGAAACACCGTTGATAAGTTCACCAAAGCACAGAGGTCCAACTCCTCATCCAACCCAGCTGGACAGGTAGTAAAACTATTACATAGTGTGATTTCAGTTTCCAAGGGAAGGAAGCCCAGCTGGGGTCACTGTGTCAGACAGAGGCAGCCATCTCCCGGTAATAAGCTGACACTGAGTCGCTGCTTGCTCTAGCTACCCATAGTGATTCATACCTTCTTCTTACACATCCTTGGAGCTATAGAAAAAAAAACCTTATCCCTAATATTGTCACCCTAAACACCACTCTTAACAAGTCTCACCAATCTAACCACTACCCTACACTACCCATCACCACCTTACCCTAACCACCACCCTAATAGTCACAACCACCCCACTCAATATCACCACCCTAACCACCACCACATTCACCACAATCACCTTACCACCCACCACCCTTACCAGCCAACGAATATCCTACAACCACCATCCTACCACCACTACTCCCAACCATCACTCTACAAACCTTCCACCACCCTATCCACCACCTCTACCCTAAATACCACCTAACAATAACACCTACCACAACCATCCTACCAGCTGCCTACCCACCACCACCCTACCCTAACCACCACCACCATACCCTAAACACCACCACTCTAACCACCCAACCACAACTACCCTAACCAATATTCTAACCGTCGCTACCACTTTCACCACCACAACACTCTAATCACCACCAAAACCACCACCTTAATTTCACCAAAACCACCACCACCATTCTAACCACCACACTAACCATCACCACCACCCTAATAACTTACACTGGCACCCGAACAAGCACTATCCTGATCACCACCACCCTAACATCACCACTAAAACCACCAGTGTAGCCTAACGTGCATCCTTTCCTAACAACTACCACTACCCTACCACCACCACCCTAACTTCCACTGACCTCACTAGCCTCTCCTTCATTACCCTACCCTAACCACCACCACCATGCCCTACCCTAATTACAACCACCTACTAACCACCACCACCCTTTCCTAACCACCACCATTTGACCCAAACCACAACCGTCCTTACCATAATCACACCCCAACCACAACCACTCTAACCACCACCCAAACCACCATCACCTGCTCTAACCACCACCATTCTAAGCACCACCACACTAACCTCTACCACCTTAACCATCAACACCACCAGACCATAACCGCCACTACCTTCACCACCACCACACCGACCCTACCGTAACCACCACACTAACCATAACAACCTAACAACCACCACCTTCACCACTACCAGTCTAACCGCCACCACTCTACTAATCATCATCACACTTTTATCCACTATCACCCTATTACCCACCACCACCCTACCCACCACTTCTCAGCTCTAACCACAACCATCCTAACCACCACCCAACCCAATCCACCACCCTAAGCACAACACTTCAACTAGTACCACCAGCCTAACCAGCCCACCCCAACAAGAGCTTCACCACCATCAGCCTAACCACCACTGCTCCATCCCAACCCTCACCACCCTAACCTCCACCCTCACCACAACCACCCTAACCACCAACACCACAAAACCACCACCACCATAACCACAACCGAAACCAACTAATGACTGCCCTAACTGCCACCCAAAGACAACTACTCTAAACACTACCATCACCATGACACCACAATAACCACCATGACCACCAACACCCTCACCATCACCCTACTACTACCCTGACCAACACTCTACCTACCCACACCTTAATCAGCATACCAAGACCCAACCAACACAACCCTTCCATTACCACCACCACCCTGCCACCACCATCACTGCCTACCACCACCCTAACCACCACACCTTACAACCACTCCAATCACCACCCTAACCTGCCCCTACCTACCACTACCCTACCCTAACCACCACTATCTACCCTAACCCCCACCTACCCTGACCCCCACCACTTAACCACCAACAAAGTCACCACTCTCACCACCACCCTATCATCGCCACCACCCTAACTAACACTACCACTTCCATCACTGCTGTCAGACACTTAGTAATTTTTTTCTTTTATAACAATATATTTTTTTACCACAGTCTTGCACAGGAACAGAGATGAACAATTTCCAAATCCCTCTTGAGGCTACCCCAGAGGTCAGATTAAACCTAATCCCAAAACTAACCCCCAGGGGGAAGGGGAAGTGGATAAAATAATAAACAAAGTAGAGACTGCTCCTGGAACCTGTTCTCCTTGTTTCTTCTTCTTTCTCTTAGTCTGACCAGCAGATCTCGATTCTATTCTATGAGAACCTAAAAGGTAAACATAACTATTAATTACTATTCTATCCTGTTTACTCTCCTCCATTCTCTTCCTATTTTACCTACTCATAGTTTCCAAGATAGTACCTCTCTTCTGTTCTTTCTGTTAGTGTCTTTTCTTCTTACACTTAGTTGGAGATAATGTGTTTCTTAACCTATAATACAAGAAATTATTTTTAGTTACCCTAACTACTTCTATGTAATTCCTACCCCCTCCTTAGTACTTATTTTTAGATTCTACTTACTTCTCACAATGTGGGCCTCATTTATGAGAAATGACGCATCGCTGCGTGAAAGCAGCGATGCGTCACTTCTCACTGCGCACTCCTTGCGACATTCCTGATGCGTCATATTTAATGTATGACGCATCATGTCGCAAGGAGTTACAGATACGTCAGTATTTCTGACGTATCTGTAAGCGCAAAAGTGACGCATTGCTGGAGTGTGTCACAAAAGTGACGCAACTCCAGCAATGCGTCCTTTCACATGGGCAAGCCCCATGTGAAAGGGCCTGCATCAGACTTATGCCTGCTGTGAGGCAGGCGCAAGATTTTGACGCAACGGTGTCCTTAAAGTGACGCAGTGAAATCTCATAGATTTCACTGCGTCACTTTTACGACCCTTCCTTGCGTCAATACGCCCCCCTTGCATACGTTATACCTGGCACAGGTATAATGTGGCGCAGAGGTTTACAAAGTGACGCATCTACCTAGATGCGTCACTTTGTAAATATGGCGCAACAAGGCGCATTTTTTACGCCACTGGTGGGTCACAAAAAGTGACGCACCAGCGGCGTAGAAGTGACGCACAGCCTCATAAATGAGGCCCTGTATTTCTCTAGTCTTCTAATGCCTTTTCTTTCTTATTGTAATCTTCTTTTTTTCCTTACTCTATTCTTTCCTTATCCTATGGAGAAAACACTTCTTGAACCTCTAACTTATCTCTTGACAATTACTAACATTTACTTACATGTATTCCTACTTACTTCTTACTATTACAGCTATCTCTTATATGACTCCTAGAATCCTTTTAAAGTGTAACTCTTTTCCTTGCAGGTATGGAAATTCTTCTCAGAACGACTATTGGTAAGTATTTACAGGTCTTGTCATTCATTCTTTCTATTATCAACATTCAAATTATTTACATATATATATTTATTTATATAGTGAGTCTTGTCAACTTAGCTCTGACTCGTTCTCTTGCGGACTTCTTATTGATTTCTTCTCAGGAATGCCGTGCCGAAATTCTCATCAGCCTTTCTTCCAGTTCTGCCAAGCGTGAGGAGGAGCAAGGACGTTTGAGCCGAAATTTTCCTCAGCCTTTCTTCACTGGTACCAAGCGTGAAGAGGACCGAAAACGTTGAACTCTTAGACGCTTATCCTTCTAGCCGTCTAACTGCAGAAAATCTTCCCAGGGAATTCACTACACTGTTCCCGGCTGTCCAGACGCTAAACCCGACGATTAACTCCACAAATACCCTAACTAACCGGGAACTTTCCAATGGGTGCAAACGTTTCAAATTCTTCAGTGAAGTGCGCATTCTTGTCGGTGCTCTGCTTCACCTAATCTTCCGGCACCTGAAAACAGATAAACTAGACCGCAGGATTACTTTCGAAATCGGCGGCCATCTGAAGTTCCGATTTCGAACAAACTGTGCCCAATGGTTGATGTTAGGCCATTTTTTTGGATGTTAAACTAAGGCCTGTATTGATTACCCCCAATACTTGATCTGGAGGCCTGACAGTACCCCCCAACAAGGGAGGTCCTCTCGTCCTTGGTTTCATAGAAAATCGTCAGTGAAAAGACTTCAACAGCCTTGGAGCATGAACATCAGATTCCAACTCCCAAGATCGTTCCTCGGATCCATATCTTTTCCAGTCTATTAGGTAATACAAATTTCCCTTCGATCTTTTTGAATCTAACACCTCTTTAACTTCAAATTCAGTTCCAGATTCTAACTGAATTGGTTTCGGGGGTGAAGTTCTTCGCAACTCTGATGATGCCTTTTTTAACAATGAAACATGAAAGACTGGATGAATTTTCAATTTAGTAGATAGTTTCAGCCGATAATTTACTTGAGTTATTTTTCTTCAATCTGATATGGGCCAATAAACCTTGGTTGGAATTTCCTATTACCTTTTAACATAAGGTTATTTGTGCTTAGCCAAACACTATCTCCTTTCTCTAGGGGAGGACTTTCACGTCTCTTTTTATCTGCATAACTTTTGTATTTCATTTTGGCCTGTTCCAGATTTTTTATAGCAGTTTGGTGGACCTGTCTTAAGTGAGAGACTACATCTCTAACTGCTAGGACGGAAAGATCATTTTGTTTTAGTGTTGAATTTGGATGTCGACCAAAGTTCAGATAAAATGGGGAATAACCAGTGGAGGAGTTTTTTGCGTTATTGTGGGCAAATTCGGCTGCCCAAAAATAATCTGACCAGTTCCCTCCCTGCTTAAGGAGAAATAACCTCAGATACTGTTCTAACTCCTGGTTAACTCTCTCAGTCTGCCCATCTGTTTCAGGGTGATAACTGGTAGAATACCTGGCTTCAATTCCCAACCCTTCCATGAAGGTTTTCCAAAAATGAGACACAAATTGTGTCTGAAATAACTATCTTGGGAATCCCATGTATTTTCACTATTTGTGTGCTGAAATGGGTAGCAAGTTGCTTAGCTGTGGGAATTTCTTTTAAGGCCACAAAATGTGCCATCTTTGAAAAAGTGTCTACTACCACTAAAATGGTATTAGAACCCTGACTAAGAGGTAAATCCACTATGAGATCCAGGGGGACTGTGTGCCATGGATTAGGTGGTGTAGGCAAAGGCTGCAATAACCCCTTAAGAGCTTGCCGTTCCGATTTTCCCTGAGCGCAGATTTCACAGGTCTTAACATACTTTTCAATATCTTTAGTCATGTGTGGCCACCAATATTGTCTTTTAACTAGATCTTCTGTCTTGGCTTTACCTTTGTGTCCCGCTAGCATACTATCGTGGCTCTCTTGCATTACTTGATTTTGTAGTTCTTTAGTTGGTAAATAAAAGGCTTCCTTAGATAAGGTAGTTCGTGTTGTATCTTTCTCCCTGCTTCTTCATGGACCAATTCTGCATGGCTTCTGAACTCATGGCTTCAGAAATGTGTTCTTTAAAATCAGTTAAGGTTGTGACTCCAATAATTCTTGTACTCGGAATTATGGTTTGATTTTCCATATGACCCTTCTGATTTTCTGTGCCTAGTCTAGATACGGCGTCAGCTTTCCCATTTTGGGCTCCTGTTCGATAAGTGATTTACAAAGTGATAATCAGCAAAGTACAATGACCACTGTAACTGTCTTGGGGTGAGTGTTCTAGCTGATTTTAAGAATTTTAAATTACGATGATCTGTGAATACTGTTACTTGATGCTGTGCTCCCATAAGATGGTGTTGCCACTCTTTAAAGGCATCCTTAATGTCCAGTTATTCCTTTTCGTTGATGGTGTAGTTAATTTAAGCGGGTGTCAGTTTTCTCGATCTGTAAGTGACTGGGTGTAACTGACTAGTTATCTTATGCCTCTGAGATAACACTCCTCTGACTGCTTGATCAGACACATCTGTTTCCACATAAAATGGTTCTGAAGGATCTGCATGTAGAAGTATTGGTGCAGTGGCGAAATCTTTCTTCAAGGACTTAAAGGCTTCTTCAGATTCCTTTGTCCATTCAAATCGAATTCCCTTTTTGAGTAATCGTGCAAGAGGAAGTATTTTTCGAGAGAATTCACTGATACATCTTCGATACAAATTTGCGAATCCTATGACGCTTTGGATCTCTTATACACTTGCAGGGGATTTCTAGTCAATTACGGCCTTGATTTTCCGCTCATCCATGTGTATTCCAGTCGGAGAAAGAACAAATCCTAGAAAACTCCACCTGGGTGACATTGAATGCACACTTTTCCAGTTTCACGAATAATTTGTTTTCTCTTAGTTTCTGTAAGACCTCTCTAACTTGTCCTTGATGCTCATTCTTGTCAGAAGAATAAATTAAAATATCATCAATGTACACGATCACACACTGATCTATGAATTCACTGAGGATATTGTTAATGAAATGCTGGAAGGCAGCTGGGGCATTACACAGACCGTATGGCATAATTTGGTATTCGAATAACCCAAACCTTGTTCTGAAGGCAGTTTTCCATTCATCGCCCTCGCACATTCTAACAAGGTGGTAGGCCCCTCTCAGGTCTAGTTTCGTGTATATCTGTGCCCCTTTCACCTGGTCCAACAGAACAGAAATGAGAGGTAATGGATATTGATTCTTCTTGGTGATTTTATTAATTGCGTGGTAATCGATGCAAGTCCTCAAATCTCCTTCTTTCTTTGGCACGAAAAACAGAGGCGAAGACAGAGGAGATTGTGAGGGTCGAATAAACCCATTGGCCAAGTACTTGTCTAAGTACTCTTTCAAATGATGGTGCTCTTTTTCTGTCAAGGCGTAAACTCGGCTGCAAGGTAAATTTGAACCAGGCTCAAAATCTATTTTACAATCGTACACTCGATGAGGAGGAAGTTGTTCCGCTTCTTTTTCATTGAGTACATCTTCAAAGTCCCTGTAATCTTCTGGTATTTCCTGTGAGTTGATAACACACACTGATGCTCCGGCCAAACACAAGGGGTGAGCTGGGTTACACTCGTGAATCTTTTCTTTTTCTCCAAAACAATTTCTTCGGCAGTAATCTGAGTCCATTATGATTGTTCTGGAGCTCCAATCGATTTTTGGATTGTGCTCGGTAAGCCATGGTAGACCTAATATGAGCTGAAACTGGGGTGCGTCACTCAAATTAAACGGAATTACTTCCTCGTGTCCGTCGTTAGAAATTAGCTGCATCTGTTCCGTATGGCTCACGATGGGTCCGGAAGAGAGATTTGTTCCATCTACAGCTCAAACTGGTTCGCTCTTTAGTTTCTTGATTGTTAGTACTCCCACCTTATCCGTAAACTTTAAATAACAAAAGTTTCCAGTGGCCCCAGAATCTATCATTACAGAAACCTCTGTCAGCGTTACTTGTCGAAACTTACCAAGCGTGAAGAGGACCGAGGAAGTTGAACTCTTATCCTTCTAGCCGTCTAACTGCAGAAAATCTTCTCGGGGAATTCACTACACTATTCCCGGTTGTCAGAGGATGAAAAACCGGACACTTAGCCCGACGATTAACTCCACAAATACCCTAACTAACCGGGGACTCTCCAACGGGTGGAAACGCTTCAAATTCTTCAGTAAAGTGCGCATTCTTGTCGGTGCTCGCGCTACACCTACTCTTCCCGCACCTGAAAACAGATAAACGAGACTGCAGGATTACTTTTGAAATCGGCGGCCATCTTGAAGTTCCGATTTCAAACAAACTGCTCAATGGTTGATTTTAGGCCATTTTTTGGATATTAAGCCAAGGCCTATATTGATTACCCCCAATGATTGATCTGGAGGCCTGACAACTGCCGCCACCATCCTCACCACTAGCACCCCTCACTATTCTCACCACCACCAACCTACTAGCATTTTCCCCAGGATTACCACCACCAACACACTAACCTCCCTACCCAAACAACTACCACCATCCTTTCATTGAACATGGCTCTCAGTTCCCATAGAAGATCTATATTTTTAGCAACCATTTTCAACTCATTAACTGATTGTTTTCAAGGAAAGTTGTGACCTATGTCTGCATCTGTTTACTCTTCAGCAACTTGTTCTCATCTGAGAGTATGCAGCTGAGTATTCAGTAAGCTAAGTCAAATCAAAGAGTTAGAAACATTTACATGCAGCCTATTGCAATCTATCAACATGATGGCCTTATCTATGAAATCCAATGGGTGAACGTTGAGAAGGAATATTATGGTAGCATGTTACTACAAAACCCTAGCGCCAGTGCTCACTGGCCAGAATCACATTTGCATAAACTTCATATTTAATTGTCTTGAACATTCTAATTACTGTGCAGTGGGATAAGAAAGCTAAGCGTTCATTGCATTATGTAACATGCTTTTAGCAAAGTAACCTACAAACCCAGTCTGCTTCTAGGACTGGATGTGTGGGCTTTCCTTTCACTTATTGTGTTTCTCTCTCCCCTGAAGCATAGCCTCATTACTTGTGTCCTTTCACTGCTTACTTTTCAGACATTCCTTATTTCTTATTAATTAGGCACCCCATGAGAGTGCATGTTTTTCCAGTTGTCTTCCTTGTGTACATCTCTTTGCCCCTCCACCAAAGTCAGTGTTAATCTCGCCCATGTGCCTGTACCTCACACCCCTCCGTGTTGCGCTTGCACTTCTGTGCATCTGCCCTCCAATGTTTTAAAGCCCTTGTGCTTCTCTCTGTTCCACATTGCACTCTCTCTCATCCATGTGTTTCTGTTGCCCTTTGCTCCACGTTGCTCTCGTTTACCCATGTTGTGTACTTCTCCCACCGTCCTCCATGTTGCTTCCGACCCCATCCCCTGTCATCCTTTCCCCACTAGTGTCCTCCAAGTTGCTTCCACCCTGCTCTCTTGGTCGCCTGCTTCCACCCACTTATGTATTTTTAACAAAAATCGCTTTGGCACTACTTCTTTAAAATGTACCAATCCAACTTGTATTAATAAACAAAAAGACTTCCCACCCTGTTCATTTTGTAGATCCGTGCATGTGTGGTGCACACTTCTACAAAATGACGGCCACTGCAGCATAGCAGTTTTTTTATGTTTCTGTGCAAATCTGTGCAGATTGCTAAAAACCATTGGCAAATAGTAGCTATTGGCTTTACCATTGTTATTTTTAAGCTATCTCAGTCGCTAATGGGGTTCTGTCTTTCTTTTGGTGCCCGGGCCTATTTTCTGTCCCAGTCTGACCCTTGCTGTGGTTTCCTGCTTGCTGTTTTAGTATGGTTAGATTACCCTGAAACAGCAATGACAGAACTATTTTATATGTTGAAAAGAATACAGTGGGCCCGATTCACAGAATGAACTTACTACTTTTGGCATTCACAGAATGCACTTACTAGTTTTGGTATTCACAGAATGAACTTACTCATTTCGGTATTCAAAGAAGTTAGGACTACTAACTTTAGGACTCCTAAATGCCTTCTGTGAATACCGAAAGTCTTAAAATTAGGATTGTTCTCAATTTAGTAGTAGTAAAGTTAGGACTACTAACTTTAGAACGCCTAAATGCCTTCTGTGAATACCAAAAGTCTTAAAATTAGGTTTTTACTCAATTTAGTAGTAGTAAAGTTAGGACTCCTAACTTTACTACTACTAAATTGAGAAAAATCGTAATTTTAAGACTTTCGGTATTCACAGAAGGCATTTAGGCGTCCTAAAGTTAGTAGTCCTAACTTTACTACTACTAAATTGAGAAAAATCGTAATTTTAAGACTTTCGGTATTCACTGAAGGCATTTAGGCGTCCTAAAGTTAGTAGTCCTAACTTTACTACTACTAAATTGAGAAAAATCCTAATTTTAAGACTTTCGGTATTCACAGAAGGCATTTAGGCGTCCTAAAGTTAGTAGTCCTAACTTTACTACTACTAAATTGAGAAAAATCCTAATTTTAAGACTTTCGGTATTCACAGAAGGCATTTAGGAGTCCTAAAGTTAGTAGTCCTAACTTCTGTGAATACCGAAATGAGTAAGTTCATTCTGTGAATACCAAAAGTAGTAAGTGCATTCTGTGAATTCCAAAACTAGTAAGTTCATTCTGTGAATCGGGCCCAGTGTTACTGGGGTTTTTTTCATTGAAGGAAATTATATGGTATTTTCCCACTGCCCAAACAAGATTTTTTCAGAAAAAAATGGATACATAATTATTCGCAATCATTTAACAACTGACCTTTGACTCATGACATGAGGTAACTGTTTGAGAACCAAAGAAAAAGCACAACCTCTTTGTACATTTTAATTCTGTCAAGTGGACAAAATCAGATTCAAATGAGCGCAGTTGCTGCACTGGCAAAGATCTAGCTCACAAGTCCCCAGTGTTCTGGCAGTGTATAATTAATTCCAGCTACACGGAATTTGAACCAATGCCTGGCTATTTCAGCCAGGCAGATTACACGATTTCCAATGTCCAGCCAAAGTGGAAAATGTGAAGCTAGAAGTCCTGCCCGCCATAAGAAATAAGGAAAGGCCCTCTCAACGTCTTACCATATGAATGAAAAATATGTTGTTGTATTTGGACTAATGGATGAAGAAACACATATAGGCTTGATTTAGAGTTTTGTGGTTGGGATACGCCATCACAAAAGTGACACGTATTCTGCTTACCATAGTACAAGTTCATTAAATCCAATGGCACTTGTAATAAGGCGGACGGGATGTGTGGAACATCCCATCCACCAAACTCTGATTGTGGTCAGGGCCTCATTTACAAGAAACTGACGCATCGCTGCATTAAAACAGTGATAAGTCCGTTTTCGTGCGCCTGCAGGAGAAACCCTTGCGCCGCAATGGATGCGCCATATTTACAATACAGCGCACCAGGGGGCGGGCTTTTTGGCGCATTGTTGAAGCTTGTGTGAAATCCGATGTAACTCCAGCAATGCGTCAGGGTTCAGTATCTTCTACTGTATGGGGACTAATATAATAGATTGTGAAATGGTGGAAAACTCACCTTGCGCTCTATTACAGTGGTCCTGTACGTCACGCATACAAGTGGACAGAGCGTACTTATGTGTACCACTATGCCCACTTGTATGCATGACATAAGGCAGTAATGTCGCAAAATGTAACAATTACTGTCTTACCTACCTTATGTGTGCACTTACCTGTTGGGGGACCTCATTTCCATCGTTGGAACTGACTTCAGCTAGTCAGCTTACACTGCAACAGCGAATGCGTCATTCCTAAGGCTGGGTTTGGCAGACGTAGGGATTGTGATGGATTGGCAGTGCAGTGGCAGGCTGCATGAAAAAGAAAAGTGGTAAATACCACTGTGGCAGTTTCAAGGTAGGCGGTTCTGACAGAATGCCTACCTTGCATGCAATTTTGATGCAGGTGTAAACTGACTATATAAATATGGAGCAGATGCAGTGTCATTACTGCATCAACAAGAAATGTGATGCAATGGCGGCGCAAGGCGACGCAAGGGGCTTGTAAATAAGCCCCATAATTTCTAAATAGCAGTACAACAGTATTAGTGGTAGTAGCGCTGACTAGTAAGGAACAGATGATGGACGGAATGCTGAACAAATCAAACATTCACCCCTAGTCACAGATCTGTGTTAAATCCATTGTTTTTTTGTTTGCCATGCCATTCCAGTTTGGCCCAGGAATATGCAAATCAGCCTTGACCCTGCTCCCCATGTCAACAGTCCAGATCGAACTGCCAAGCCAGGTCCTCCCTGGACCGGAAACAAGCCTACTAGGACCGGTTTCGGGGTGTCAACCCTCATTAGCCAGGCTAGTTTGAATCCGGTGGCATAGCAAGCACAGGACCACGTCTGGGCATACCCTTTCCACTTAAGGCAACAAATGAAAGATGAACAGATGATGGATGAAATGGGCAAAAGCTGATTTTCATATGGCTGGGTCCAAACTGGGGTGGTGTGGTGAGCAGAAAAAGGGATGGATTAAACCAAGATCTGTGACTGTGGGTGAATGGGTCAAGGCTGATTTGTATATGGCTGCCCAAACTGGGGTGGCGGGCAACACAACTATGGCTTAATCCCAGATATGTGACTGGGGGTGAATTTTTGATTTGTTCAGCATTATGTCCATCATTTGTTCTTTTTGACTAGTATAACTGTAACACTAAATTGCAAGAGAGTGCATTCTTGTACATTTAGCCTTTCAATTTTTATTATTAATATTTTTCCATTGTCATTGAATATAGTGTCAATGAGATATCTATCGACACCTGCTAAATGTTATTACTGATCATCCCAGGAAGTGAAAATTTACCTTTCTCTCTTCTGCTTTCCCTCAAACTTTATTCATAGATAATAATGACTATTCTTGGATTAACAAATGCATGCCTTTACATTGTATGAGGATGATGCTTACCAAGCATCATTTTGATGAGATAGTTTTCAGTGTAAGTGTGTAATGAGTGGGTGTTAAGTTGTGAGTAATGTTGGTGGTGAAATATGATAGCGAGGTTGTACCTTAAGTTTGGAATTTCCTTTTTTATGCTTTTATTGAGTAAGCATTGTCAATACTTTAGCCAAATTTAACTCCCTCAAAACTTTAAACTCTCTATGGGGTTTAATAATTTTTTGCAGTAGGGTTAATGTTAAACTGTCAGCTTTTGGAGGGGCAGTTCATTGGGTTTTATAGAGTGGCAGCTATTTTAGCATTTGAGACCAACCTCATTGAAACTTAACCACATTTCCTATTTTGAACAGGGTGCCAGGCCAGTGTTCCGCTGTGCTGATGTTCCTTCTGTGAACTTCTGGGCTAGTACCCTGTTTGCAACTGTATCCATGGCTCTGGGGCATCTGTCACCTGATCCATTCTCAAAATAATGAGGCCCAAGAAGGATTGAGGCAACTGGCAACCTCTCCAAGTTGCATGTTTGAGAATGAAAAGTGTACTGGGGCAGCTGTCAGCGGTGCTAGGCCTGCTGCGCCTTCAGGCTTTGAGGGGAAAGGAGACCTACGATGTTGGATAAGTGGTCCGGAGGCATTGCAAAGCGAGCACCTATCCAGACTTTCATAGTCGACAAATTAGTGTCAGCCAAGGAGTACTGAAGCTACTGAAAGCTTTGCCTGCTGCCTTATCTGCTGTTGAGACCAAGGAGACAAAGCACCTGTCAGATGTCCCTACCATCCTTAACATCATGCATGCGGTCCATTTTCCCGCTGTGTGCGGCAATTTGCGAAAAGCCGCGTTACATGACGAGCTCAGCTCGTCAGCAGCATACGAGCGCCGTAGCTGATGACGAGCTGAGCTCGCCATCAGCAGCGAAGGGGTTAATCCTCTTTTTTAGGGGTTCCAGGAAGTCTTGAACAGGTGATGCAGGCCTTTGTAATTGTAACTAATGCCCTAAGGTAACTATAACTCATGCCCCTGCTATGCACCCGTTTGTCTTCAATGATGTCATTACAAATATTGTAGTGATGTTTTCAATTGTGTCATAGAATATGTCATGAGTGGTGTAATATGTGAGGTAATTGCCAGTGTGTGGCAAGGGAACACGTTAAAGTTACTTGAGATAACAATAACTGGTGAATTTCAGATTTAGTTTTGAGTTTAAAATGTTAATTTGTCACTGAAATTTTCACTAACTATAAGGTCACTTTACCCTTTTTTCAGTGAATTTCTAGGGTTTTTCAACATAAAGTAATATTTTGTTACCATAAGTAAGGTCAACCCCAAGCTACACATAGACTTTCATCATGCATGGCATGGCGTTGGCCGCAGGTCATGGGCTGCTGCCAGGCCCTGCATCCAACCCCCGCAGGCGGCAATACCAGGCCATGCATGGCCTTCTGGCATGAGGAGCCTGCAGCTGATCTGGTCGCACTCAGACAGGTTTACTAATTTTGTCAAAGAGTAACAACATCAAACTTTAAAAAGTGAGCCTATTGGCTTCATCAAGAGATGAGCATATCTATATATACAAAGGAGTTCTATCATCTTTCTAAAAAAATCAACGATGTTCTCAATCTAATGTATATTTTATTAATTCACACAATGCAATGTGAAATAATAGTGATTACTGATTATTATAAAAAGCTTCAATAAAGTTCTGTAGCAACGTGCCCTTTCCACAAGGTCACCCCCAAACTTTTGGCCTTCCTCCTTCTCCTTTTTGATGAACACATTTTTGTTGGCTTTAGGACTCTGGGCACTTTACCACTGCTGACCAGTGCTAATGTGCATGTGCTCTCTCACTAAAATGTGGTAACATTGGCTTATCCACAATTGGCATATTTAATTTACTTATGAGTCCCTAGTAAAGTGTAATTCCTGTGCCTAGAGTATGTAAATTCCAGCACTGATTGATTGTGCCACATACTTTAGTAGCCCTTTCAACATGTCTCTGTCCTGCCTTTGCAGAGCTTGTGGGTGCAGTTTTTAACTGCCATGTCGACCTGGCAAGTTTATCCTCTTGCCAGTCCAAAACCTTTTTTTTTTAAACATATAATTCACCCCTAATGTAGACCCTGGACAACCCCAAGGGCAGGGTGCAGTGTATTTAAAAAGTTGGACATGTACTTTTAAGTTGTAGATGCCCAGGTAGTGAAAAACTCCTACATTTATTTTTCACTACTGCAAGGCCTTTCTCTCCCGTATGGTTACATTGGGATTACCTCATTATAGTTCATACGTGCAATTTCCAATTGGGAATAGATGGGACCCCCAAGTTTGGTGTCTCTGGAATCGCAATTTAAATTCCTAATTATGGCGCCGTGAGACGAACGGCAGCATCTTTGGCTTCTTTGGTGGGGATTACGTGTCCCAGGGGGAAATGAGAGTGAGCAGTCGGCCCTTTAACTAGCTGCACCTGCAGTTCCAGCACCTGACTTACAGTTCTATAAAGCACGCTTTCATCTCCCACCATGTGGGACAAACAGTGGGTTCTTTGGCAGCAAGGAGGGTGAGGCACAGACCCCCTCAACTAGTGGCACCTGCAGCTTCTGCAACTGACTTACTGAGCTATAAAGCACGTTTTCATCTCCTGCCGTGTGGGAGGAACTGCGGCATCTTTGGCTTCTTTGGTGGAAAAAACATGTCCCAGGCAGGTACAAGGGTGAGGAGCAGGCCCTCCAATTAGCTGCACCTGCAGCACCTGCACATGACTTATGGCGCTATAAAGTGCAATTTTATCTCCCGCAATGTGGGACAAATGACAGCATCCTCTGTTTCTTTGGTGGGGACTACGTGACCCAGGTGGCAACTAGGATGAGGAGCAGGCCCTTCAACCAGCCACACCTGTGCCTGACTTACAGCGCTATAAAGCGCTCTTTCATTACCCGGGCCAAGGGCAGGCCCTTCCTGTGCCCGTCAGCGACAGAAAGAGGCAGAGCAGGGTAATCCCCCATTGGCTCTGTGTCAGGCTATCATCTGAGTGCTTGGCGCACAAGATTAACCCCTACCATTGTCCGGCATCCAGAATAAGGTACAGTCATCTGAATACCTTTGATTGTTTCTTTATTTGACCTTTTTTTTTTTACATCAGTGGCATCTTTGCCTCGCCTGTTTATTAACTCTACGGGAGTTGTTTTTCTCACCCAGTAAATTTCAAACCTGCTCAAGCTGTATGGATTTAAGTGAGCCAGCCAAGTGGACAAAATGGGCAATTTTCTAAGCGAATACATGTGCTCTAGTGCTGTAAGAAAACAACATGGACTGCTGCAGTGGAAGCTGGGACTTAACGACCATAACTTGTTTCAAGTGCCCATAGCAGTTTTGCGCTCTGGGGAATTGGTTGGAATTTACATGTCCCTGGCCACTAAACCAATTGAGGGGGGTTCTAACTTTTTTTTTTAATTCACAGCTGTTGGAAAGGGGACGTTTGACTGTGTAACAAGTGCATTGTACTCAGTGGGAGGGCTGTCAAAACAGCATGAACCTGTTCTCTGGCATCAGTGGAGAGCCTTATTCTCAATTGGAGCTATGGACATAGTCTAGAGTATTTAGTAGCGTTTAGCACTGTTGTCACCCTTCTGTCTCCGGGAAATTTGGTTCAGTTGAGGAGCCTCGGGTATTTCTGCTAATTTAATGTCTGTCAGAGAATTTGCTTATAACTTTGGCATAGCCTGGTAGGGTGGGTTTGCTTGTATATAGAAGCGACAGGGCTGTCTCTTCGGGGGTGTTTCTCTTCCCTGTTTATTGAGAATAGTGTGTTCACTGTTTGACTTTCTGCAGCTGGCGAGATGAGTATAAGGAAAGCCTCAGGAGGTCATTCCATTGTTACTCCTCCTGTGGAAGTCACCTCAGTTGATAAGATGCTTCAGAGGTCTATAGGGTCCTATGCAGAGATACAGAACAAACAGAAAGGAGACTTTCCCTACACTCAGACACAACCCTCGACCCAGACACAGCTTTATCTCCTACCAACACACTCATGCAATAATCAAATGCCTGTCACCTTACAAATAGGGAGCATGTGCATGATACCAAGGCAAATATCACTGACAGTCCCCAGACATCTATGAGGGCTAACCGATCAAGACCAAAAAAGAATTCCTTTCTGTGTAATACAATTTTAAAACATTAATGTAGTTTGTGAACAATGGCACTTATTTGGATCAATTATATCCCTGACTCACCATACATTGCATTTAGACCAAATCATAACATTAGATGTATTCAAGTAGTTTTTATTAAAAAAAGGTTCATGCATATGCTTAATATAAACACTTTATCACAAGAAAAAAAACAAAAGCATATAGTTTTTTTCAGAACAACAATTTGCATATATTCATTAGACACAATATATGATTCTCAATACATAATAAAAAGTAACCAATTAAAAACAGTTTGTCGACGCGTTTCGGTGGTTCAATGTTTGGAAAACCTTCCTCAGGACTATATTAAAAACATCTTCTTTCTAGAAATAGATACATAGCATCTGTTAGTATACAATGTATGGGGAATTTATGTTTTTACTCATAAGGTATCGAGGACAAAGATCTTAAATTAATCTTACATTTATTGCAACTATATTTTGCGGTACCAGTTTTGATCCGGGTGTTGAGGTAATAATGGATACTCCCCTTCAACTCAACTGTATTGTCAAAGGATCTGTATAAAATAGCATAATTTTAGAATTTAATGAACCATAGTGGGAGTAGAAAATCTAGGAAACGAGATATATAGCATTATAGCTTACTTTATATTTTGTGCAAGACCATGCGAGTCAATAGATGGACTCCGATGAACCTTGTATTTGTTGTTTCCGTTTTTTATTTTGGTCAATCCTAATCCCTTGTTCCTTAAGGATTCTTATGATGATCTTCCCTCTTTATTGATTTGAGGTGATCAGCAACGTCTGGATAAACAATAGATGGTATCAATGGAGGTAATCTGTACTTGTTGAATACATATGTATACATAACCCTCAGTCACATTTGTGGATATTATGTATAGCATGAATGCTTATACTCATTGTTAAGGAAGGGGATAAATACATTCCCTCCTCCTATATCTTCTCATGTTTCGTATTTAGTGAAGCCCGTTCCTACATGGTGTAAATCGTTTTAAAATGTAACGAGCTAGTTCATTTACCAACAGCACGTTTGGAAACAGTCCTATACGTTACATGAAAAGCACACCCCTCTGAAGTGGGTTGCTTAGATTACAAACAAAATGAAGGGCAAGCTCTAAATCCTTAAGTAAACCCTATTGCCAGTCTTACTATTCAATGGCTCAATGCCTCTCAAACTGCAAGCATGTTTTCGAGCGGCCGCTAAAACAATTCTCCAAACGAATAGACGAGCCTTCTAAGGTTGTTACAATTCGAGTGACTCTTACCTTTCAAAGAGACGAACGCACCGCCTGCCCGGTCTCCCTGGTTGCCCGTGTCAGAATAAATACTGCACTGGTCTTTCTTTTTTTATGCACAATATAATTGTGATTAGTGAAAAATTAATAACACCTTTGTTTAATTAAGCCATATTTGCGGGCAATATGGGCGCCATATTTGTAGTTTTTTAATGGACTATTTTCGATGCCGTCCACGGTAGAAGACGGACTAGCCCGGACTCGCTCCTCTGGTTGCCGTATTTAGGTCAACATATACGCCCTGTTTATTATTTGTATATAGGATTGTTAGCTCAGCCGTCCATGATAGAAAACGGACTAGCCCGGATTTAGTCCTAAAATTATCGGCTTACTAGGTTTTAATTTTAAACAATAACTCTAGTGCTAGATAGTTCCCAAATCTAGACCACACGTAGATTTCTGCATTTCTTTTGCTTCTTTCTGCACGTTTCTTTCTTTTTCTGCACTTTTCTTGACCTCATTCTGCAAATCTCATGTGCTTTCTGCACCTCTCTTCCCTCTTTCTGCGCGTCTGTTGCCAATTTCTGCACCTCATTTGCTTCTTTCTGCACCCCTGTTGTCTCTTTCAGCACTCGTCTTCCCTCTTTCTGTACCTTGCCTGTCTGTTTTTGCATCTCACTTGTGGCTTTCTGCACATTTCTTGCTTCTTTCTACACCTCTTTTGCTTTTTTCAGCAATTCTCTTGCCTCTTTCAGCCCTTCTCTTACCTGTCTCTGCACCTCACTTGCCTCTTTTTGCACCTCTGTTGGCTCGATCTGTTCCTCACTTACTCCTTTCTACACTTCTCTTGCCTCTTTCCACACCCCTGTTTCTTCATTCTGCACTTTCCATGCTTCTTTCTGCACCCCTGTTGTCTCTTTATGTACCTCTTTTGCCTCTTTCTGCACTTTTCTTGCACTCCTCTTGTTTCTTTCTGGAATCGTAGTCTCTCTTGTTCTGTTCCTTTCCTGACTGTTTTTGCCTCTCACTTGCCTCCTTCTGCACGTTTCTTGGTTCTTGCAACACTTCTGTTGCTTCTTTCAGCAATTCTCTTGCCTGTTTGTGCACATCTCTTGCCTGTTTCTGCACTTCTCCTGCCTCTTTCTGGGCCCCTGTTGCTTCATTCTGCACCTGTCATGCTTCTTTCTGCACCCCTGTTCTCTCTCTATGTACCTGTTTTGCCTCTTTCTGTACTTTTCTTGCCTTTTTCTGCACGTCTGTTGCCTCTTTCTGCACCTGATAGAGGGGCCTTTTTATCAACCCTGGTAGCTTGAAGGCCCTACCTGGTCCTGCTAGAGTAAATCTGAAAATATGTTTGAAATCCCACAATTTTTGCTACGTATAATCAGCAAATGGGATCCCACAGATTCCCTGAATTTCAGGTTTATGGGCCCGAGCGAAAGGCCAAAGGTCACACCTTATGGTAGCAAAATCCACTGGGCCTAAATCATTTTTAAAACGTGCCTTTCTAGTGTGCAGAACACAGCGAGGTAACTTGAGCAACTCTGAAAAAGTACAGTAGCCTTTCACAAGCGCCATTTCAAGACACCCCACTCTCACACGTACACGAGACTCAGCTGGTGCAGAGGCAGATTGACACATTTCAGGGACTTTCCACTGAAACACGTAAGTTCCGCTCGCACATATATTTTTAGAAATGTACAGGACAAGAAGTCTTTGTTTATGTTCTGTGGTCAAGCATGGCCAACCAACCATTGGGACACCTGACCGCCCCCACTGTCCTAGGACAATGCGGTCAAAGCCACCTGCGTCAGAAAAGGCGTCAGAACAGTGTTAGTTCTGCATTTTTCAGGTATATTAGATTCAGCCCGTGAAATATGAAGCCAGAGCTCTGCTGATGCGACCTTTGCATGCAAGCTCTCCGGCTAGCCGATTGTCTGACTTGGGACTTCAAATCCTCTCTCTCAGGTGGTAGACTTCCTAAGCCAAATAATACTTTTGTCTTTTTAAATCTCTGTCCATGCTCTGTATTTTCCATTCACACCCAATTCCTTGCATTTTTAGGTTCCCTTAAACTATTAGGCCCTTCTGGGATAGTCTCCATAGTTAAGGTGCTTCTAGGCACTAGACTTTATAAAGTGTTTTGCTTTCCCTAACTAAGTTCAATTGTGCCTTTTGAAAGATCCCAGTCATTTTGCACCTTGGATCCCTTTAGAATGTTAAACTTGCTTGGGTAATTCTCTTCAGAAAAGCACCTTTGTAGGCGCTATGTTTTCTTTGAATGTATTCTGAGCGTTTTTGAATCGCCTACTGATTTCAATTATACCGTTTTACAGGTCCTCATTCCAGCCTGTTTTCTAGGCTCTTGCACATAATGAATGTGAACTTGCGTTTTGTTTTAAACCTGACAGATTAAAGTCAGACTTTCAAACATTTCATTGCTCAGGCTGATCAATTAATAAATGCATTTTCTGATGTACTTAAGACTTAACAAATAAAATGCTACTTCAAATATGATCTTTGTCATCTCATATCATTGTTCCTTGTTCCTCAGTGAAGTGTGCGTCGGTGACCTGTGACCACGGCTCAAGACCACAGCGGGTGGTTTGTGGCTTGTGACCCCACCCTAAAGGGGCTTCCTTTCTCCCTCTGTCACACCCCATTTGCATCTTTCTGCACCCCTGTTGCCTCTGCCATAGTCTTCACTCTTTCTGTACCTTTCCTGCCTGTTTTTGCATCTCACTAGCCTCGTTCTGCACCTTTCTTGCTTCTTTCTAAACCTCTGTTGTTTCTTTCAGCAATTCTCCTGGTTCTTTGTGCACTTCTCTTGCCTGTTTCCGCACCTCTCTTGCTTCTTTTTGCACCACTATTGGCTCTTTCTACACCTCACTTGCTCCTTTCTACACTTCTCTTGCCTCTTCCTGCACCCCTGTTGCTCCAGTCTGCACTTTTCATGCATCTTTCGTCACCTGTCTTGCTTCTTTATGCACCCATTGTCTCTTTATGTACCTCTTTTGTCTCTTTCTGTACTTTTCTTGCCTTTTTCTGCACCTCCCTTCCCTCTTTCTGCACGTCTGTTGCCTTTTTCTGCATCTCATCTGCTTCTTTCTGCACCCTTTTTGTCTCTTTCTGCCCTCTTCTTCCATCTTTCTGTACCTTTCCTGCCTGTTTTTGCATCTTACTTGACTCTTTCTGCACTTTTCCTGCTTCTTTCTACACCTCTGTTGCTTCTTTCAGCAATTCTCTTGCCTCTTTGTGCACTTCACTTGCCTGTTTCTGCACGATTCTTGCCTCTTTTTGCACCTTTGTTGGCTCTTTCTGCACCTCACATGCTCCTTTCTACGCTTCTCTTACCTCTTTCTTCACCCCTGTTGCTTCATTCTGCACTTTCCATGCTTCTTTCTTCACTTGTCTTGCTTCTTTCTGCACCCATTTGTCGCTTTACGTACCTCTTTTGCCTCTTTCTGTACTTTTCTTACCTTTTTCTGCACCTCTCTTCCCTCTTTCTGCACATCTGTTGCCTCTTTCTGCACCTCTCTTGCCTCTTTTTGCACCTATGTTGGCTCTTTCTGCAATTCACTTGCTTCTTTCTATACTTCTCTTGCCTCTTTCTGTACCACTGCTTTATTCTGCGCTTTCCATGCCTTTGTCTTCACCTGTCTTGCTTCTTTCTGCACTCCTGTTGTCTATTTATGTCCTTGTTGTGCCTCTTTCTGCACCTTTCTTGTCTTTTTCTGCAGTTCTTTTGCCTCTTTCTGCACCTCTTGTGCTTCTTTCTACACCTCTGTTGCTTCTTTTAGAAATTCTAATGCCTCTTTGTACACTTCTCTTGCCTGTTTCTGCACCTCTCTTGCCTCTTTGGGCACCTCTGTTGGCTCTTTCTGCACTTCTCTTGCCTCTTTCTGTCCCCCTGTTGCTTCATTCAGCACTTTGTATGCTTCTTTCTGCATCTGTCTTGCTTCTTTCTGCAACCCTGCTGTCTCTTTCTGCACTTGTCTTCCCACTTTCTGTACCTTTGTTGCCTGTTTCAACATCTCACTTGACTGTTTCTACACTTTTCTTGCTTCTTTCTACACCTCAGTTGCTTGATTCCGTACCCGTCTTCCTTCTTTGTATACCTCTCTAGCCTCTATCTACATCTCCCTTCCCTCTTTCTGCACCACTCTTGCCTTTATTTGTACCTCTGTTGCTTTTTTCTGCACTTCTCTTGACTCTTTCTATACCCTTTGTGCCTCTTTCAGTATCTCTGTTTCTTCTTTCTACACTTCTCTTCCTTCTTTCTGCACTCTTCCTGCCTCCTTTTGCACCTCTGTTGCTTCTTGATGCACTTTTCTTTGTTCCTTCTGCACTGCTCTTGCCTCTTTCTGCATCCCTTTTGCCTCTTTGAGCACCTCTTTTGCTTCTTTCTGCACTTGTGTCACCTCTTTCTGCACCTTTCCTGCACCGGACTGCCTCATTGACCGACCTGCCACCAGCGGACCAAGGATTACTCTACACCAGCGGGAGCCCTTAGAGCCAGCTGCTGCCGCCACGCCTCGCCGGACCCGCTTCGCGGGTCCCGCTTCGCGGTCAGCAGCGGCCAGACAAGTACTGCAAGGGGTGTTTGTGTCCCAGGATACGACCGGCAGGGCTGCGAGCTAGTAGCGTGGGGACTCCAAGGTCCAGGAGCCCACGCACGCCCGTCTCCACCTGGGCTGCTCTCCCTGCCGGCCCCACCCCCACCTGAACACCTCAAAAAAGCACCGCGCCTTAGCTCACCGGACTGCCTCATTGACCGACCTGCCACCAGCGGACCAAGGATTACTCTACACCAGCGGGAGCCCTTAGAGCCAGCTGCTGCCGCCACGCCTCGTCGGACCAGCTTCGCGGGTCCCGCTTCGCGGTCAGCAGCGGCCAGACAAGTACTGCAAGGGGTGTTTGTGTCCCAGGATACGACCGGCAGGGCTGCGAGCTAGTAGCGTGGGGACTCCAAGGTCCAGGAGCCCACGCGCGCCCGTCTCCACCTGGGCTGCTCTCCCTGCCGGCCCCACCCCCACCTGAACACCTCAAAAAAGCACCGCGCCTTAGCTCACCGGACTGCCTCATTGACCGACCTGCCACCAGCGGACCAAGGATTACTCTACACCAGCGGGAGCCCTTAGAGCCAGCTGCTGCCGCCACGCCTCGCCGGACCCGCTTCGCGGGTCCCGCTTCGCGGTCAGCAGCGGCCAGACAAGTACTGCAAGGGGTGTTTGTGTCCCAGGATACGACCGGCAGGGCTGCGAGCTAGTAGCGTGGGGACTCCAAGGTCCAGGAGCCCACGCGCGCCCGTCTCCACCTGGGCTGCTCTCCCTGCCGGCCCCACCTCCTCGGCCTCCAATCCAATAGCTACATAAATCAGACATCCTCCCCGCTGCGCGGGAGCGCGCGGGAGGGCGCCGGGAGAAGCCCGGGACAAGGGCGGGACCGTTTGAGGCCGTTCGAGGCCTAAGAGGACTGGCCTGGCCCACCCCCCTTGGTTCGTGTCACTGTCATCGTGCCTGGACCTCGAAATTAGTGAGTACTCAACAGGAACTATAACTGCCACACATCATGTGCACTCGGGGTAGTCGCAGTAAGACTGCACTGGGTTTGAGCAAGTCTAATGGGACTTTGGATGATTTTCTTGTAAAAACAAACTTGGCAATAGATGCCGAAATCACTAAAATGCAGAAGAGGGTTTCAATTGAGCTAGACGCTGCGCGCAGGCTTTCCCAAACTTTCGCTAACTCTAAAAAATCTTCTCTGGGAAACATTGCGTCTGCTGCATCCCCCCAACAAGCTTCACGCCCCCTTCCTCTGCTAATCCACGCCGACATTCATCATCCCCCCCCTTCCTCTCCGCTCCCATTAGACTCCACTTTTATTTTCACTTCCATGCCCCCTAAACCTACTGAGGGTCATGTGCCTACCGGACAGGGAACCTCTATCACTCTGCCGGACACCCCCACCCCTGCCCCTTCCTTTTCTTTAGTAAAAAGTAAAAATCTGGATCGCCCAGCCCTGAAAAAGAAAAATAATGTAAAATCTGCTTACGCCCGCAAAAAAGCAAAAATTGCAAGGCAGCAGTTTTTCAATCACAGAAGAACCCTGCCCAATACAGGGGAGCTTACACAAACATCACATTCGGTCATTCAGCCAACAGGGGGTGATAGCGAACTTACCCATTCTAACAACACTCTTGCCCCTGCTTCAGAGAACCTCGCTGTTTCTGACGACAACTTAACAGGGGGAGGGAAAAATGAGCTAGGGAGGGACATGGACAAGGCGGGTGACGATGAAGACTTTCTCAAAACAGTCTGGGTTACCTTAAAACAACTATTGTCACCTTTTGAACTCAGACTGTCACGTATTGAGAATCACCTTCTTGAAATGGATAAGACCTTAGTATCCCTGGCCACGCTTAGCCTAAAACAGCTGGAAGCAACATATCCCCATATCACTGAGGGTGCCCCCCAGGTTAGTAATGATGGTATTCAACCTGCACTAGCCCTTAACGATGGCATCCAACTGGCTCTAGGCCTTAACGCCGCCTCTCTCGCTCCTTTAATTCAGCCCTCACCCTTGCCCCCTCCATTACCTAAACCTACTCCAATTCCCATACCTCGGACAATCTCAAATGTCTCTGTTCCCCCCACATCCAACTCATTAAAACCAGAGATAAAACCCCCCAAAAAACAGGTGCAGCCCAAAACTATTGCTAGAGCTGCCCAGAAGGCGAACAAGATTATCAGCCCTCTTTCACAGTGCACATTCAACCAACACCAAAATCATCGGAATTTTCGCGGGGGCTATATTGATCTCCCTCCTGATGCCGGGCCCTATGTTGTCATCTTGGCTGGGGTTCCTCCGCTTGACCCCGATTCAGTGGAGACCCAGTGGTCCTTAAAGAACAAAGTGATCTACTGGCTAAATGTCAACAGGCAGCTCCCTCACACCACCAGGAGTAGGGTCCTAATGGTCAGGCGAGTCCCATGGGTGGGTCGCACTCATAAATCTATACCTGGAGACTGCATTGTGGTCTCATTTGCAGACCCCCACACAGCCCAACTCATCACCACTTGGGATCCATATGCGACTGACCAATCTATCGTCACCAAACCCCTTACCTTTTTTTACCCTCCAAAACAGACAGTAGAGCTACCTGGGGCCTGGTCTATAGCCCACAATCATAGATGGAAAGGGCAGGGGCAGGGATGGCAATCCACTAATAACTGGTGGGGAGGAGCACCCACTATGAACAGGTTTGAATGCCTAGATCAGGTGGATTGACTGGGAACCATCGATCCCTTACCCCTATCGAGTGCCCAAAATGACCCAACGAATGTTAGTAACAGTGATAAATTATCACCCATTAACAAAAATTCAACCCTTCCGGGGGCAGATCATCCCTGCCCCGAACAGCCTCCCCTTCCTGTGCAGGCCACACAACAGCTAGAGATGGCACATTCCCTAGTTCCGTTAGACATAACGGGGAACTTGGGCCAACCATACCAGAAAAATAGTGACTTAAAGCATTCACTCCTATCCTGGAATGTAGCAGGCCTGGGTAATAAGATCACCCATAAACCTTGGTTGGAGATTGTGCAGAAGCATGGCATCCTTTGCCTGCAAGAAACCTGGCTTGTAGAGGAAAGTCACATTCTGGGGTTTCGAACATTCCATTCACCCGCTATTCCCTCTCCCCAGGGTCGCAACAAAGGGGGTCTGTGCATATATATTTCGAATGTAGGGGATGTAAAAGTATATAATTCCCATTCCGATCAATACTTCCAAATCCTTTTATTTAAATGGGGCACCACACAAAAGGTGATACTGGTGAACTTTTACAATAACATGCCAGCCAAT
The DNA here is from genome assembly GCF_964263255.1 of Lissotriton vulgaris. NCBI lineage: Eukaryota > Metazoa > Chordata > Amphibia > Caudata > Salamandridae > Lissotriton > Lissotriton vulgaris. The sequence goes on from NC_141691.1 coordinate 805,584,439, forward strand.
GAAATGGAAATGATTTTGAACAAAATGAGCCATCATATACACAAACTGAGAGATCAAAACACGGGGGACCACACAGTACTGTGGGTGGGAGATTTTAATTGTGCCATCTGTCCATCTTCTGAGTTAGGTTTGTGCGGCCTTTCAGATCATGAGGAGGATGGTCCTTTCCACTTCTCACACACCAATCTGGGGTCTCTCCTTAACAGTATTATATTCTCTTTTGATCTTACCTTCATCAATCAGGCATGCTCCCTCCCAGTTCCCTTTGCCCCAACATATAATGGAAGAGGCTGTGAAACTACAATCGATTTTGCACTAATATCACCCACTAATCCCAATTTTATAACCTTTTGGGAGATCGGGGATGATCCAATGAGCGATCATTATCCTATTATTTTTGGGGTAAGGCTGGCAGAGGGGAAAGCAAAGGAATCCAGCGGGGCTCTTTATCCACTTGAGGTCACCCTAACAAAGATCAACGGCTACGTGATAAAGTGGGAGAAAATGAACCCTACAATTTTCTTCCACAACCTTATATCATCCTGCTTTACAGACATATTTGTCTGTTTAGAAGAAGACTCTGATCCAAAGGCCATAATGGCAGCCTTCTCTAATATCCAGCGATATATAAAAGATATGCTAACTAGGAGCCACAAAAAGAATGGGAAACACACACGTGGGTGGTTTGACTCCAGGTGCACAGCTGCCCTGAAGAATTTAAAGAAAGTTTTATCCGCCATTCCCAGAGACAGGGTTCAAATTTCCCAGGCGAGACGAGAGTACAAGATGGAGATTAACCATCGGAAGGCGACAATGAAGAGGGAGGCCTGGGAAGCTTTGGGGGAAGCTGCTAGGAACAAGGATACTAACCTCTTTTGGAAAGTTATAAGATCTGTATACAACACAAAAGATGGTGACAATTCCATAGATGTAGCAATTACGGCAGAGCTTTGGGTAGAACATTACGGCAAACTTTACGCCAATAGCCAGGGGGACACCTGCAACCAACAAAAGGCAACTTTACCTTTGGATAAATCAACTAAGGATTACCTGTTAAGTGATCCCCCAGTATCCCCCTATCCAATTGACTTGGCTTTTACCTCCCTAGAAGTGGAAGATGCCCTCAGGGAAAGCCCGTCTGGGAAAGCCCCTGGCCCTGATTACACCCCAGTGGATGTCTACAAAACAAATCTGGATTTCTGGGTTCCCCTGTTAACTAATGTGTTAAATATGGGTAACAAATGTGGCTTAATTAACACCTGGTCAGACGCAATTGTAGTGCCCATCTTTAAAAAGGGGAATAGGGACGATCCTGCTTGCTACCGTCCAATTTCGTTATTGGACGGACTTATGAAAATAGCAGGAAGGATCGTCCTTAAGAGGATCCAGCATTGGGAGACAGGGAAAAAGGTCATCTCGGAGCTCCAATATGGGTTCCGAAAGGGACTGGGTACCCAGGAACAATCCTTAAACCTGTCTTTATTGATGTCCAAATACACTGAGGCCAAAAAAGGGGACCTGTTTATTACCTTTGTTGACCTTTGCTCAGCATTTGATTGTGTGGACCATCTGCTGCTTTGGTCAACATTGGAACATATTGGGGTGGATCCTATTATTATCATATTCATAAAAGAATTATACAGAGATGCCGGTGCCAGAGTGAGGTTCGGGTCCCAGGGGCAATGCACACAAAAATTTGCCATAAATAGAGGGGTTAGGCAAGGCTGCATACTTGCGCCCCTCCTATTTAGTTTTTACATAAACTCCATCGTAGAGCATTTAACAAACTGCCCAAGTGATTACCCAGCCGTCAATGGAAGGCCTGTACCCATTCTCTTATATGCTGATGACGCGGCAATTATGTCTAGGACTAAGGTAGGGCTGCAGAGAGCCGTAACTGAATTCTCATCCTACATGGGGAAAAGAAACCTGAAAGTGAATATCTCTAAAACTTTCTCCATGTCCTGCACCCAAAAAAACAAAAGACCACAATGCTCAATATATCTTGATGAGCAAAGAATCGAGATCACGGACACCTTTTGCTACCTGGGCGTTGTCTTTGAGAGGAGAGGAGGTTGGAAATATGCAGTATCTGCTAGGAAACTAGCCTTCACCCGTGCTATTGGGGCCCTGCGAACTTTCGCAGCTAAAATTGGGGGCAATCCTATTGCTGAGATGTCACAGATCTATCGGGCCAAGTGTATAGCGACGGCCACTTATGGAGCAGGCCTATGGGGTTTCGAAAATGTGTCCTCACTACAAACCTGTGAGAACCTTTTTATCCGCTACTTACTAGGCGTGAATAAAACTACTTCGACTTTCATGATCCACATTGAGTCTGGCCTCAAATACCTCAGCGACATTATAAAGTTGTCACCGTGTTTGCTCTGGTACAAAATTTGGACCACTGTGGAATGCCAATTCAACAGAGAACTCATCACAGACTGCTTGACCTTGGATGGCGCATCAAAAATCAAATGGCTACGATACGTCCAGATGATGTTCTCTAATATTGGACATCCCGAATTTTATGATGACCCAGAGTCCTTAGCAACCTTGTCCAGGTCAGCTCTCAAAAAACTTTTAATTACACACCTAGAAAGCGTTAGATGGAACACTGAGAAACTCAAAAGCACTACCCTGAGTTACCAACAAATCACCCCTATTGAAGGTTTACAATTGTATCTCAGGATTGAAACTGCACCCTACCCTCGCATGCTTCTTACCAGGCTGCGTTTAGGGATTTTCTTTCGTATGGTCACTTTCCCAAAACAGAATGATTGGACTTCGTCGAATCTAATTTGTCCATGCGATGATCATTCATCACAAAGTAACATTCATATTATGTTCTTTTGTAATCTGTACTCTACCCCGAGGAAACCGTTCCTCTTACCTCTTCTTAAACGCTGGGGCATAAGAACATGTAAAACTTCTTATCTGAAGTTACTCTTGTTAGATGAGGTGCATGTTATTTTTGTTGTTTCTCGCTTTTTAATGTCAGTAATGAAATACAGAAACTCTATGATCTAAGCTTTATAGGTCTAAATCAACTAAACACTCCAATACGAGGCCTTTCGTTTATATGTCTATCACTGACTTCTTATATATGTAAAAATGTTTTATAGATTTTTTACAAATTTTCTCTATGTGGAAACTATTTTTAGATTTATGGTATAAACTGTACTTGTATGCTTTTATGATTTTTCTGTTAAATCAAATAAAGCTAAATTTGAATTTGAATTTGAACACCTTTCCTGCCTCTTTGTGCACCTCTGATGCTTCTTTCTGTACTTCTATTGCCTCTTGCTGCACCTCTCATGCTTCTTTCTGCAGCTAACTTGCCTCTTTCAGCAACTCTCTTGTTTTTTCTGCACCTCCCTTGACTCTTTCAGCACCTCTGTTACTTCTTTCCGTACTTCTTTTCATTCTGTCTGCATCTCTCTTGCTACTTTCTGCAGCTCACTTGCCTCTTTCAGCTCCTCTGTTGCTTGTTTCTACAGATCTCTTGCCTCTTTCTGCACCTTACTTGCCTCTTTCAGCATGTCTGTTACTATTTTCTGCAGATCTCTTGCCTCTTTCTGCACCCCTCTTTTCTCTTTCTGTACCTCTCTTGCCTCTTTCTGGACTGCTGTTGCCTCTTTTTGTACTTCTCTTGCTCTTTCTGCTCCCTTTATGCCTCTTTCTGTACCTCTCTTGCCTCTTTGTGCACACATCACACCCTTTTCTATACCTCTCTTGCCTCTCTCTCTTCCCCTCTTCCCTCTTTATACACCTCATTTGGATCTTTCTGCACTGCTCTTGCTTCCATCTGTACTTTACTTGCCTCTTTCTGTACTTCTCTTGCTTTTTTCTGCTCCTCTGTTGCTTCTTTCAATGATTCTCTTGCCTCTTTCTGCACTTCTCTTCTGACTTTCTGCACCCCTCCTACCTCTTTCTGTACCCCTCTCGCCTCTTTGTGCACCTCTCCTATCCCTTTCTGCACCTCTTTTACCTCTTTTTACATCTCTGTTGGTTCTTTCTGCACAGCTCCTGCTTTTTTCTGCACCTCACTTGCCTCTTTCTGCACTGCACTTGCTTTTTTCTGCACCTCTCTTGCCTCTTTCAGCACCTGTGTTGCTTCTTTCTGCACTTCTCTTGCCTCCTTCTTCACCTCTTAGTTAGAGGTATTTGTAATCCCCCTGCCCTAATATGTACTAGGGCCATACAGGGGAGGTCATGCCAATCACAGGGGTACCCCCAACCCATAGTGTACCCTAGTGTATGTAGGAGTTTTCACTGTATTCTAAGTGTCTTACAGCATAGCACTGACTCCAGGCCTGGTTAGTCAGAGTCCGTTACCACCAGAACCCATCAGCAAAAATTTGGGGGCACAGGATGACTTTACAACAAGGCCTCTTTCTGCTCCACTGTTGGTTCTTTGGGCACATTTCTTGCTTCTTTCTGCAACTCTCTTTGCCTTTCTGGACTTCTGTTGCTTTTTTCTGCATTTCTCTTGCTTCTTTCTGCGCTTTCTTCCTCTTTCTGCACATGTCCTACCTTTGTAGGCATAGTTAGAAATTAGCATTTAAAAAACCTTTGACATACACTGAAAAAAACACAGGTTTCAGGGACGTTATAGTTAGAAATTAGCATTTTAAGCACCTAAGGAATTCACTGAAAAAAACACAGGTTTCAGGGACTTTATAGTTAGTTGGATATTTCACTCATACAAAACCAGAGAAATTCGGCCGTTATAGTTAGTTTAGCTAACTATAACTCGCGCCCCCGCAATGCACTGCTGATGACGAAACATATTACATAATTCATGACATGGCCAGTGACATCACTGATGACATCACTGTTTACATCTCAAATGACATCACTGATGACATCACTGATGACATCAACCATGTGAAGATAATCTAAGGCACCTTCTCATACCATAATATAACCTTTGATACACCCACTATAAAATACATACTACCATTTTTGAAAGCATAGACACACCAATACCAGTTAGTACATATCCACTCACTAATTCCTAGGTCTACACACACATCCACTCACTCACCTATACAGTCACTCATACCTGCAGTCAATCATCAATACGGCACTATCATACGCACTCACATATCTATACAGACACTCACATACCGCCACTCATCCATAGAGTTACTCACATACCTAGTCAGTCATGCAAAGAAGCAATCACACTCCCATGTACTCACCTATACAGTCAAACACACACCAAGTCACTTATTCAAGCATATACTAACACATACTTACAGTCTTATACAATAACTGGTACAAGCACACACTCATATATACAGCCACTCTCACAATCACTCACTCTCACTTATTGTCATTTATATACTCCAATACTCACATATACTGCCCTTAACATATGCAGTTACTCACACATGTACCACTAAAGCATCCATTCATTTACCAACACACGCTTACACATACTCACCCACACATACAGCCCTTCACAGATGCTCTCTGGAACCCATCCACCCAGTGAATCACCCACTCACACATCTATGCACAGAGTCACACCCCCATCCACCCACACAGACACTCAGGCACCCACACTCACCAACCCATGCAACCACTCACACACCATCTGACAAACTGAACTTTGTGAATGTCTGTATCAGTCACTAACCCATGCATTCAGTAAGACATATTTAATCACTCACGTATACAGCCAGTCACATACCTTTCAAATCATCCATTCAGACACTTATACACCCACTCATCTTCAATACACCTTGGCCTATATACATATATAAATAAATATATATATATATATATATATATATATATATATATATATATATATATATATATATATATATATATATATATATATATATATATATATATATATATATAGTTTCAAGTTTAAAGTTTTTTTATTTACGATTTGGAACTTGTGAGAGACCCACATAAAATTTGCAATAACATAACAATACCAATATATATAATAGCTCCATTATTACACAATAGTTATAGAAGTCATATTAACACAGATCCAAAAAACATTTTAAAAAGTTAAAAATTCTTGAGCAAAACATTGCATTGGGGGGATTAAGGATAGCTTCAACAAGGGTACTAGCAGAGAAAATACCAAGTTTTAAGCAAATTGGTCTTATCCATTTACGATGAGAGTTTGACAGGGCCGGACATATAAACAAGACATGAGAGAGGTCTTGAATCGAATTGTTACATAAAGTACACTTGTTGGAGGAACCATACCACTTGGATAAAAGGTTATTTAAAGGTAACATATCTTGTCTTAATAAGTACCAAAAACGACGAATGCCGTGGGGAAGATTCCAAGAGACATAAAATTGCATGGTTTTAAAAGCATAGGAATTAATCATCGGCAGATCGCCCTTCTTTAACCTTAACTGGTCCTTATCCAACGAGAAGCTTAACTTCCACGTTGCTAATTTTAAAGAAAATTTTAACTGGCATATAGATAATGAGAAAAGAGTAGATTCCTCCAATTGCAATAGCGAGACCGCCTTTCTAAAGTTTTTTACAATTGGAGAAAACTCTTTTAAGGGACCCAATAATTCCTTTTGAATAAGGTGTCTTAATGTGGCTGGTTCACATTTAGCTAGGTAAAAAATCCATCTTACTTCCCAGCTAGGCCCTGAACCCAGCTACTTCTCATGCCAAATTCAAGCCTAAGAACAGGAACAGGAAGAATTGACAGAAGTTAGTTACTTTCCGCAAGAGTCTGCCTTCAATAGTGTGAAGAAAACCTTAATAACTCATATCAATAAGTTCAATACCGTAAAGTAGTGAAGCAGGGATTTTTGCGCGAAAAGCTTCTAACAAATAGGGAAAATGCCGTTTTCCAGTGGCTTTATAGAGTGCATTTAGGGCCTTACCCTGCGACAGAGCCTTACGTGTATTATTCTCAATATGGGCCTTGTCACTCATATTACTACATACAATTTTCCCTAAAAACATATAGGATTTTACAATTTCTAACTTTTGGCCACCTATTGACCATATGAAATTCCCATGAGATAGTCTTTTCTTTCCCGTCATACACATGACCTTACTTTTAGAAATGTTTTTCTATATAAAAACATATTTAAACTTTACAGAAACACAGTCACTGGATGATGTCATCAGTGATGTCATTTGAGATGTCATCAGTGGTGTCATCAGTGATGTCACTGACCTGATGTAGTATGTGACATCATCAGCAGTGCATTGCAGGGGCGCGAGTTATAGTTAGCCGAACTAATTATAATGGAAGAATTTCTCTCGTTTTGTACGAGTGAAATGTCCAACTAATTATAACATCCCTGAAACCCGTTCTTTTTTTCAGTGAATTTCTAAGTTTTTTTTAAATGCTCTGGTTCATCACTGCCACCCTCTGGTTCATCACTGTCACCCTCTGGTTCATCACTGCCACCCTCTGGTTCATCACTGTCACCCTCTGGTTCATCACTGCCACCCTCCGGTTCATCACTGACACCCTCTGCTTCACAACTGCCACCCTCTGGTTCATCACTGCCACCCTCTGGTTCACCACTGACACCCTTTGGTTCATCACTGTCACCCTCTGGTTCATCACTGTCACCCTCTGGTTCATCACTGTCACCCTCTGGTTCATCACAGCACCCTCTGGTTCACCACTGCCACCCTCCGGTTCATCACAGCACCCTCTGGTTCACAACTGCACCTTCTGGTTCATCACAGCACCCTCTGGTTCACTACTGTAGATTATGGGGAGAAAGCACACCTGCCCAGCCTCAACCAGGGGCTGGTTAATGTGTTACTGAATTTGAGCTTCAAGTCCAGCACCTGCTTCCTTATCTGTAAGTGCTTCCTGTTGTGGCTTAATTTTTGTGACAGCCTTAAGCATTGTGCCATACTTGTAACTATTCTCTGACCCTGCTTCGAGGGTCAGAGCAGGGTCAGAGAATAGTTGCAAGTAGGCAACAACTCTGGAGGCGCTCAGGAAGCACTTACAGGGTTACAGCAGGTGCACAAGTTGAAGTTGATTTCTTTGTAACCATTTTGTAAATGGTTACAAAGAAATTAGCTTCAACTTGGGCACCTGCTGTAACCCTGTAAGTGCTTCATGTACTTCAGTTTTTGAAAATCCGTCCCGCACGCGATTTAGCGGATTTTTCTGCAATTTCGCGAGATTCGCGGACTGCGAAATTGCTGAAAATCCGCAAATTCCGCAAACGGAACGGATTTTACGCCCATGCTTACTCCTGATAACAGGTGAGTAAATCGGAATTCGTATTTTGGCTAATTTTAGAAGAATATATGCACGTTTCCAAAATCGACACTAAGAAACTTTTCTGCTGAAAACCACACAATGGATTCCTATGGACCGAAATACAAGTAACTGGTAAGTACGCCTGGAATTACTTTCAGGGTCAGTGCTGGGCTAAAAGATGCAACACTGGGTTCTCTCCTGATAACAGGTAAGTAAATCTGAATTCGTAGTTCGGCTGATTTCAGAGGAATATTTGTACAATGGTGAAGGAAGGGGGCAGGGCCTGAGGTGACATGTGTGCAAACACGCCCTGTGGTGCATTTTAAGTTGGGTAATTAATTCCTCTTCAATTCTGCGGTACCCTGGGGGCCAACTAGCCCACCAGGTACCTCCAGTATGCGCCTGGGAGCTGCGTTGGTGACCATGCGTTGGTGACCATCTTGCCTCCAACGTGAGTGGTCGCTCCCCCCGCTTCCTCCCTCACCTGTGGTATCGTAGCGCTTACATCTGCTTTGGCTGACTGGGCACTGTAATTTTACTTGCTAGCTCGCACTTTTGCTCAAATGTTTTCATAGCGCTTTGGCTGACTGTGAACTGTTATCTTATTTACTGTGCAGTACCTGTGATATTAGCTGCGCACTGTCTGCATTGCATTGGCTGTGTTGATATCTAAACTGTGTCACTATTTGCTCTGTCTCCGCGCACGAACTCGCTCCCACCACGATAGTAGCGGTAACATCTTTTGGCCCTCATAGCGCCCCATTGCTCCTTGTTCTTGTTGTTGTTCGGCCATTTTCCAGGTTGACCCGAGCCCTCCCTCGACCTCGCTCCCGCCTCCCTGCTGCCCCTCCCACCCACGAGAGCTACAGGCCGTCCTCTCCCACACAGAGAGCTGTGACCATCTTGCCTCCAACGCGAGTGGTCGCTCCCCCCGCTTCCTCCCTCACCTGTGGTATCGTAGCGCTTACATCTGCTTTGGCTGACTGGGCACTGTAATTTTACTTGCTAGCGCGCACTTTTGCTCAAATATTTTCATAGCGCTTTGGCTGACTGTGAACTGTTATCTTATTTACTGTGCAGTACCTGTGATATTAGCTGCGCACTGTCTGCATTGCATTGGCTGTGTTGATATTTAAACTGTGTCACTATTTGCTCTGTCTCCGCGCACGAACTCGCTCCCACCACGATAGTAGCGGTAACATCTTTTGGCCCTCATAGCGCCCCATTGCTCCTTGTTGTTGTTGTTGTTCGGCCATTTTCCAGGTTGACCCGAGCCCTCCCTCGACCTCGCTCCCGCCTCCCTGCTGACCCTCCCACGCTCCGCCCCCTCCACTATCCATTTATGACCAATGATCCAACGTGCAGCGTCCACGCGCAGCGTTCGCGCCCCAGTCGCGCCGAAGGTGCGCCAAAGGTAAGCCCGTCTACACCCGTCCGCGACTGGACCGCGCCCAGCGCCAGACCCCCTGGTCCACGCAATGCCCAGCCCTCCCGCATTACTTACGACGCCTCCACCCTCCTAGCCCTTAACTCCGGCCGACTTTCCAACTGCGCCCAAGCCGCTCCTGGACACACCCATGGACCCTTCACTTGCTACTCCTGCAAGTTCGACGGCACCAAGAAAAACTCTTCATCCACGATCACACAACCGAGATCTGACTCCAACCACCTAAAATGCATCCTGCTCAACACCCGCTCAGTCCACAGGCACGCCATCGACCTCTGGAACCTACTAGACACCACTTCTCCCGACGTCGCCTTCCTAACAGAAACATGGATGAACGCCTCATCAGCTCCAGACATCACCATAGCCATCCCGGAAGAATACAAGATCATCCGTAAGGACCGCACTGACCAAACAGGAGGAGGCATCGCTATCGTCCATAAGAACTCCATCCGCATCTCAACCAGCTCAGACGTCAACCTCACCAGCGCCGAACACCTTCACTTCCAGATCCACACCGACCCCAAAACCACACTCAGAGGCACACTCCTCTACCGACCTCCAGGACCCCGCACACAATTCAGCGACGTTATCACTGACTTTATCAACCCACACGCCCTCCCTTCCGAGGAATACATTCTGCTGGGAGACCTCAACTTTCACCTAGAAAAGAGCAATGACAGCAACGCCACCTCCCTTCTGGACAATCTCGCCAACCTCGGACTCAAACAACTTGTCACTACGCCCACCCACATCGCTGGTCACACACTCGACCCTATCTTCACCTCCAGCAAACATGTCTCCTTCAGTCACACCACTACTCTCCATTGGACGGACCACAGCTGCGTACACTTTGTCTACAAAAAGACCACAACTCACAACCATCCTCAACCTACTATGCGAAGAAACTGGAACAAAATCACCATCGATCAGATCTCCTCATCGCTTCTCCAAAACCCCCCTGCCCACTCCTCAAACCCCGACCAAGCAGCCATTAACCTCACCCAATGGCTATCCAACAGCGCCGACATCCTAGCACCGCTGAAAAAACGTCAAATCAAACTAAGCAGCAAAAACGCATCCTGGTTCAACGATGATCTTAAGAAATCCAAGAAACTCTGTCGCTCCCTCGAGAAGGCCTGGAAAAAAGACCCAAACACCAGCACCAGGGACGCCTTCAAGAACGCCACCCGCATACACCACCAACTAATCCGACCTGCCAAGAAAGCCGCATTCAAAGACCGACTAGACAACAACGCCCACAACAGCAAGGAATTATTCAACATCGTCAAAGAATTTACCAACCCCTCAGCCAACTCCAACGACATCACCCCCTCTCAAGCCCTCTGCGACTCCCTAGCTTCATTCTTCCACAACAAAATCGCAGACATCCACAACAGCTTCGACAACCGACCCGGAGACCAACCCACCCAACCTTCTGCAGGACCTTCACCCCCCTTGAATATCCTTAATGACTGGAACCCAATCTCCACTGAGGACACCATCCGCCTGATGAACTCCATCCACTCAGGATCCCCCACAGACCCCTGCCCTCACCACATCTTCAACAAAGCAGACTCCATCATAGCACCACACCTTCGAGACGTCATCAACTGCTCCTTCAACTCCGCCACCTTCCCGGAAAGCTGGAAACACGCAGAACTCAGCGCCCTTCTGAAAAAACCCACAGCGGACCCCACCGAACTCAAAAACTACCGCCCTATCTCGCTCCTTCCATTCCCAGCCAAAGTCATCGAGAAAGCTGTCAACAACCAGCTCGCCGCCTTCCTCGAAACAAACAAATCCCTCGACTACTCACAGTCCGGCTTCTGAGCCAAACACAGCACAGAGACCGCCCTCATCGCAGCAACAGACGACATTCGAACTCTCCTGGACAATGGAGACACAGTCGCCCTCATCCTACTCGACCTCTCCGCAGCCTTCGACACAGTCTGCCATAGCACCCTTCTACAGCGCCTCAGAAACATCGGAATACAAGGAAAAGCACTGGATTGGATCACCTCGTTCCTCACCGAAAGAACCCAGAGAGTCCGCCTCCCACCATTCAACTCAGAGGCCACTGAAGTCATCTGCGGCGTACCCCAAGGGTCCTCACTCAGCCCCACCCTCTTCAACGTATACATGAGCCCCCTCGCGGCCATCGCACGCCAACACAACCTCAACATCATCTCCTACGCGGATGACACTCAACTGATCCTATCACTCACCAAAGACCCTAACACCGCCAAACCTAACCTACATGAAGGAATGAAAGAAGTAGCCGAGTGGATGAAGCATAGCCGTCTGAAACTGAACTCAGACAAAACAGAAGTCCTTATCTTAGGTACCTCCCCCTCCGCCTGGGACGACTCTTGGTGGCCAGAGGCCCTTGGAAAAGCTCCCATCCCGACGGACCACGCTCGGAACCTGGGCGTCATCCTGGACTCCTCACTCTCTATGAACAGACAAGTAAACGCCGTTTCATCATCTTGCTTCAACATTCTTCGAATGCTCAAAAAAACATTTTGCTGGATCCCCACCGAAACCAGAAAAACGGTCACCCATGCACTGGTTACAAGCCGCCTGGACTACGGAAACACCTTATACGCCGGTATCACCGCAAAACTCCAGAATAAACTCCAACGCATCCAGAACGCATCAGCCAGACTCATACTAGACATCCCGCATAAAGACCACATCTCTAGTCACCTGAAAAACCTCCACTGGCTCCCCGTCAATAAGAGGATTACTTTCCGACTCCTAACCCATGCACACAAAGCACTTTATGAAATTGGACCCGAATGCCTCAACACACGTCTTTCCTTCTACACCCCCTCCCGTCAGCTACGATCCTCCAACCAAGCCCTTGCTACCGTACCTCGCATCAATAAAACCACCATGGGAGGTAGATCCTTTTCCTACCTCGCAGCTAAAACCTGGAACTCACTCCCCACTCACCTTCGTCTCACTCAGAACCATCTAGCATTCAGAAAGCAACTTAAACCTTGGATATTCGACAAATAACTCCCCACCCTTCTTCAAGCGCCTTGAGACCCTCCGGGTATGTAGCGCGCTATATAAATCTTTTTGACTTTGACTTTGACTTTGCAGAGAGGTGTTCAGAGGCCATGCCCCTTTTTACAACACTCTGCAACGCAGCTCTGGGGCACTCAGTGGAGGTACCTGGTGGGCGATTTGGCCCCCAGGGCACCTCTGAATTGAAGAGGAATTAAATCCCCAACTTAAAACGTGCCACAGGGTGTGCTTACACACATATCACCTCAGGCCCGCCCCCTTCCTTCCCCACTGTGCAAACGCACCCCGTGGCACGTTTTAAGTTGGGGTATTAAGTCCCTTTGAATCCTGAGGTCCCCTGGTGGCCAACTATCCCACCAGGTACCTCCAGTAATCGCCAAAGAGCTGCTTTTCCGAGAGGTGTAAAAAGGGGCTAGTTGGCCCCCAGGGACCCCCAGTATTTAGGGGGAATTTGTTCCCCCTCTGCAAACTCGCCAGGCGGCATGTTTGCAGAGTGGTGCAAGAAGGGGGCATGGCCTCTGGCCTGATCCCGTCTTTTTTTGTTTTTAGGAAGCAGGCTGTGTAGCCCCCTTCTTTTTTTAATGTATTGGCCCTGGGGACCCCATCCCCCAGGGCCTGACCCCAATTTTTAATTTAAAAAAAACGGGAAGGGGGCCGCGTTGCCCCCCTCCCGAGGCCATAATTTGACCCGGGGACCCCATCCCCTGGGGCATGGCCCTTTTTTAAAAAAAAGGTTGTTTTGGAGGGGGGCTGCCTTGCCCCCTGCTGTGGCCAGTTCTAGCCCCGGTGACCCCATCCCCCGGGCCTTTTCTTTTTTTTAAAAAATTTGGGGGGGGAGGGGTGCCGCGTGGCCCCCCTCCCCGGCCACTACTAGCTCCGGGGATCCCATCCCCCAGGCCTGGCCCTCTTCATTTGGGGCCATCGGGGGGTCCCCAATCCCCCACGGTGCCAGCCGGCTCCCCGCATCCTGCGGGAGCCGGCATTGCTTTTCCACATGGGGAGCAGCTAACATGCTGCTCCCCCTGTGGAAAAGCAATCTGCTTTCCTATTTGGAAGAGAGAGCAGGTTTCCTGCTTTCTCTTCCGAATAGGAAAGCAGTTTGCAATGACAGAATGGGAGCCACAAGGCTCCAGCCCTGTCATTGCAAACTACAGTGTCTCGGGGATAGGACTGCAGGAGCCAGCCCTAGGGGGTGGTGGTCCCCAGGGCCTAGACAAGGCTCCTGGAGGGGGGCAGCGCGGCCCCCCTCCCACATTTTGAAGAAGCCCCGAGAGGTGGCATTCCCAGGGGCTGGGGGGGCCTCAGAGCCCCCCCTCACTTAATGTTTTGAAGCCACGGGGTGGCGGTCCCCAGGGCTGGGGGGCCTGAGAGCCCCCTACCCATTTTAAACAAGCCCCAGGGGTTGCGGTCCCCGGGGCTGCGGGGGGGCTCCGGGGGGGCTCCGTGAGCCCCCCGCATATATTAAGTTAGAACCCCGGGATGGCGGTCCCCGGGGCAGTGTAGGGGGGATTGGGACCCCCACACACTAATTTTTTGATGATGCCCCTGGGATTTGGCCTCTCCGGGGGCAAATTAGCATATTTAGCACAGGGGACCGCGTTTCTTTTTTTTTATCGGCAGGATGCGCGTATCCTGCGCGCATCCTCCCTTTTTTTTTTTAAACTTATTTTTTTGGTTTTGGGGGTCCTTGTCCTGAGCAGGCCTAGGGGGTCAGGGTGTTTCCACCCTGCCTCCTTTTCGCGTTTTGCGACATTATTTTGGGCTTTCTTGTTGACAGCCAATTAAAATACAGTTTGTGCACGGCAGGGTGCGCTTAGGCTGCGCTTAGGGTATGCGGACCCTCCGAGGCCATAGATAGATATGTACTTTTAAATGTAATTTTTTCAGAACTACTGAACGGATTTACATCATTTAAGCAAAAGGCACGAGTCTGAACTAAGGACTACCTCTTTTCCAAATTTGGTGTAATTCCGTTCAACAGTTCGGGCTGTAGCTCCGGCTAAAGGCCCTATGGGATATTGCATTGGGAAAACATGTTTTGGGACCCCCCTTTATTCTCGGCCCCCACTTGACGAATCTCCGTGAAACTTTTAGGTTAGGAGCGGACCGGAGCTGGCCAAAAGTTTTGAAAATTTCATGAAGATTCGTCAAGCGGGGGTTATTACAAATAGAGTGTTGCGGCTTTCCTATTGATAATAGGTCCTAACTATATCTACCTACTGGAGACCGCCAGTAGGTAATAAATATATATATATATATATATATATTATTTATATTTTTATATCTATCACCAAGAAAACTCCTGGCACTGCTGGTCACTTCCACTAAAGTGGGGCCAGTGCGAATAACGGGTGCTAGGGCCTGTTTACCATACGCGAGAAAGAGTATATCATCAGCTTTGATAAACACGAGTCGCACTCCAGGGTCATGTTCAAACAGGTAAGATGTTGATTGACTGCAGAAGCGCGTTTTGACCTTGCGGTCTTTTTCAAAAGCCAAGTTGTTTGTGAACACACACCATACATATAGTACATGGTGGTAAACAGAAAAGGCAGTGGACATTAAAGACAGACTTCTTCCATGTTGAGATACATCCAGCAAAATATGTCCTTCTGGTTCAAACGTACACATTGTTTAAAAATAAATCATAAGCATAATATTGGCAATTTAAACATCAACATAACAATATTAATTTGCTTATATGGATAATTACCTTTGCAGTGCAGACATGTGCATCTTTAGCCAGAGTGTAAATGAATTTCCTGCATTCAATTACACATTGTTTCTAGTCCTACTGCAACTTTGCAAATGATTTCATTTTAGGTTCAGCGCAAGTGCGCTACCAATTTCATACCCAACATATGAAAGGCAAAAAGTACATCTGATGACATTTCATCATCATAGAATAATCACCCCAAAGAAAATCATGACACAATTTATACTACACAGGGCTAACATCATCAACATTCCCAAGAGGGGGACCTATAAACAGTTAAAAGCAACCTGGGTACGAATGTAAAGGAAGGATGGTTACAGAAACAGAACAGCTTCAACAAATGTGGGAGATGTAAGGCCTGTATGAACAGTAGAAATAGGAAAACACTTCCGCTGCCAACAGGCAAGACAGGAGAGATCAAAAAAATTAATAAATTGCAACAGTGATTATTATGTCTATGTCATTGTTTATCCTTGCAATCTCCTATGTGTAGGAAGTACGATTTTCCCAATCAAGAAAATAATCTTGGAACATCAGAGAGCTTACAAAAAAGGGGTGAGGGTCATGTGGTTCTCCTCCCTGAGCCTTGAAAAAGCCCTGGAGACCTCATCCCTCAGGGCTGTGTATTCTTTAAATGGGAGGGGAGCTGCGCGGCCCTCCTCCTTGAACCTTTTTTGGTCCAGGGGTCCCCACTCCTGAGTCCTGCCTTTAATATGGGTGGGTGACCTGGTGGTCACCCAGGGCACCCACCATACATTCATTGGGGGCCATAGGGTGAGCCCCAGGGCACCTGCTGCTCCAGCCAGCTCCCCACATGATGCAGGAGCCTGCACTGCACCCGTCCGCAGGGAGCAGCTCTGTATGCGCTCCCTCTAGACAGGACCAATCTCTTGATCTATTTTGCTTCCTGCATCACTGCAGTGCGGAAACAGATCAAAAGTCTGCTCCCTGCTGGTGGAAGCATTTTCAAAGCTCCTGTCCGCTGGGAGCAGACTTTGTGTTTGCTCACACATGGAGGGAGATTTACAAATGCTCCCACCAGGCAGGAGCAAAACAAGCTTCCCTGCCCATGCCAGTGTGGGCGGGGAAACTGCTGTGTCCCAGGGGTGGGCTCCCTGTGGATACAGCATGTGAGCCTACCCAGGGCTGGGGTCCCTGAGGCCAAAGAAGGCTTAGTGAGGGGGTGGGGCTGTGCTGCACCCTTCCTTTTAAAAAGTTTAGCAGCCCCGGAGATGGGGTCCTCTGGGCCTTTAGATGCTCAGCAAAGGGGTCACAAGTCCCCTCCACAATTCTTGGCATTTCAGCCCAAGGAGTGGGCTTCCCCTGGCCTTTAATAGCCTGGGCTGGGTGTCGCACACCTCCCTCCCCTTAAATAAACAATGTATATATTCCAACACAGTGGTCGCTCTTCTGCAGCGATCCAAACGCACTCAGTCCACGGAACAGCCAAAGAAGACTGGTGAGTCCGCTTTCTTTAGTTGTGCATTTTATTTGCATATGAATAATTATTGTGCTGCAACACCCAACACAGGATGCCTACATGCTTCGGCTTGTGCCTTTGACTGGGCAGCCCCCATTCCCACATCCAAAGTGAATTTTAAAAAACAAGTATACATCACATGACCCTCTATCATTTCTTGTTTGCAACATCTGGACTGCTTCTTACATTTTTACAAGGTCAACATTTTCCACCATGTTGGATTACAATGTGACAAAATTCCAACTTTTACTAATTCAAATTGTTCTATATGTGTTAAGGTAATACCCTATCCTTTTATATGCATCCAAGAAATTCCAAGTGTACTATACTCATTTAAAGTGCAACATAGGTACATAGGTACACTAAACAATGCAACATGCATACATATAAAGTGCAGATGCATAAAAAATGTCTTGCAGATGCATGAACATGTTTGTCTTCCCTTGACAGGGTTACAATAATATCTCATACAGATATATACTTTTTGCAAGTCTGTGGAGTAAGGGCTGCAAGCAGGAAAATCGAAACATATATATATATATATATATATATATATATATATATATATATATATATATATATATATATATATATATATATATATATATATATATATATATATATATATATATATATATATATATATATATATATATATATATATATATATATGCACACCACCAAGACGATCCTCTGTCTTATTCAGTAACTGTAATATGCTAGCTATCAAACTATGCACAGAGTACACAGAGATGCATAAAGTGCAAGTTCTTGATTGTAAACATTCACACTAGTTGACTCTGTGTCAGAGGGAGCCTCTATATCCTCAATTTGGATATAGTATTTACAACTTGTACTTAGATTTAAAGTGCAAGTGCATTCTGTGCAATTCCTACCTTCTCCTCATGAGATAACAATAGTTATGCAAATAATTACGTACAATTCCATTATGGTCATATGTACTGCGCTCTGTGTTTGTTTTTCCTAGTATATCTCTATATTCGGTGGTACAGAACGGGAATATCGTCGCAAAAATATCGACTTACCTAAATATCGCTGCAAAAATATCTAAAGGAAGAAATATCGATGACAAAAATATAGTCTGACCAGAATATCGACAGACAGGTAAGTAATATCGTGAACATTAATATAGTTGTAATAAATATCGTTTAAAAAAACATAGTTTACAATAATATTGTTTTTTAAATAATTATAAGTAATGTAGTGTTTTTAATGAGTATTTGTAGTCAAAGTAGTATTTTTAGTAATATATTATTAGTTAATAATGTATTTTAAGTTGAATTTAGTATTAATAGTTCCGTAGCGGGTTGTGGGTTTATAGGGGAGTAGGGTGGGAAGTAATTTAAATATAATGAAATAATAGATTAAATAATGTTTTAAATGAATATAAATAATGTAATAAATAATAGTTAATTAATTTCAATTAGTTAATTGATTAATAATTATGTAATTAATTATGTTAATTTTTTAATTAATTGTAGGTGTGTGTACAGGAATTTTTTTAGTGAGAATGTAGTAAATTAATTACAATTTAATTGATAAATTATTTAATTAATGATTAAAAAAAAAATAATAATTGTTATTTTATAAATGATTAAATACATGGAGTAATTTTTACCCCTACGCTAGCCTACGCTTTCCCTACTGTTGCACCCCCTGGAGTGGGAATAGTAATTTTTACCCCTACGCTATCCAAGGCTTTCCCTACTGTTGCACTCCCTGGAGTGGGAATAGTAATTTTTACCCCTACGCTATCCAAGGCTTTCCCTACTGTTGCACTCCCTGGAGTGGGAATAGTAATTTTTACCCCTACGCTATCCAACGCTTTCACAACTGTTGCACCCCCTGGAGTGGGAATAGTAATTTTTACCCCTACACTATCCAACGCTTTCCCTACTGTTGCACCCCCTGGAGTGGGAATAGTAATTTTTACCCCTACGCTATCCAACGCTTTCCCTACTGTTGCACCCTCTGGAGTGGGAATAGTAATTTTTACCCCTACGCTATCCAACGCTTTCCCTACTGTTGCACCCTCTGGAGTGGGAATAGTAATTTTTACTCCTACGCTATCAAATGTTTTAATTAGTAATTTTTGTATAATTTAATTATATGTATGTATTATTGTTGTTATATAAAGTAATGTGTTAAATACATTTATATGTCCACATTTATTACGTTTATAATTAAAAAGTGTAGTAAATTTGTTTTAAATAGTTAAAAAATAAAAGTAATGTAATGTATGTTGTTAATAGTACTTATATTTATTTATTATTTAATGTAATTTTAATTATTTTAAAAAGTCGATATTTTTTACATCTATATTAATTACAACGATATTTTGGAGTCGATATTTATGTACTTACCTGTTTAAGTATAGGGTGTCGATATTTTTGTAAACGATATTTTTATAACTATATTTATGTCAGCTATATTTTTGTAATCGATATTTTAACACCCTACCATATTCGGTAATAAAGTGCAATTGAATGATAAATAATTCCTGTTCTTTCTTGGCAAAGTGCTATTATTGATATAAAAGAGCAACATAACGCCACAATGTAATTAATCCTAATATGATATATTGCTTGCTTGATCTAGATCCATATTTCCCATCACTATGAGATCAGTAAAATAAAGTCTGGTGCAAATTTTTATGTGCAAAAAAATAACTTAAGAAATGTTTTCAGTACATAGCCTAGCCCTCAGATTCATACTTCATAGGTACAGAAATGGTCATTTTCATTAAAATTACTGTCAAAGAGCCCGACGTAGGACACCAAATACTGGTCGATTTCGCCCTTACCGACCGGTATTTGGTTTTTGATATGTAGGGGCCTTACATTTTACAGAATCGGTACATTTACCGATTCGATAAATTTACCGAATCGGTAAAATACCGAATCGGTAAATTTACCGAATCGGTAAATCTAGATGTAGGTGGCACTGAAAAAAGTGCCACAGGACCTTAAGAATTTGTTATTTACCACGAAATAATATTTTGTGGTAAATAACGAATTCCAGTGTACATGCACATCTGTGCATGTACACCTGTGCCATGTGGCACACATACATGCCCTAAGGGCATGTATATGTGTCACTTGGCACACAAGCCAGTATCAGGGGTGCAACAGGGTGTCAAAGTGACACCCTGTCCCCTTGACAATTCGGTAATTTTACCGAATCGGTATTTACCGATTCGGTAACTGTCATTGATTCCTATGGGCCTTAAGGCCCATAGGAATCAATGGCAATTATCGAATTGGTAAATACCGATTCGGTAATTACCAAATCATACCGATTCAGTAAAAATTACCGAATTATTCCTTACATCTCATTTACCGAATCTAGAATACCGATTCGGGAACATTCGGTATTCTAGAGTCGGTAAATGAGATTAACCTACATCGGGCCCAAAGTCCTCTAAAAGCCAGAACAAGTTCAAATCAATTCTTTCAAACCTGGCTATTTAGCTATAATCAGGGGTATGATACCTCAAAGATGAACATACAAATCTGCATCGAGATTTTGGCCCCATGATTTCTCAGTACCTAATAGGACAATAATCCTTGATTCACAACACCGTAGCTCAAGTTTTCTGTTCCCTCTAAGTGGGTTAATACTAACATTTTTTATGCCATAATATTGCAAGGATGCCAAATTGCCCTGATGTACTTCCCAAAAATAATTAGCCATTGGGTATGCTCTACCTTGCTGCTTAATGGCCCAGATATTAACAACAAGGGGTGGTGAGGGACAGAGTCTCTGAATTAAGCAGAAAGCTCTCACCCAGTCAAGAGATCAGGGCTAGATCCAACACCGTTTTTTAGCTCACTGCACCATCCCAGTTTCAGAACCTGGCTGTATGCAAATTAGTCTGTTCCTGTCCCAGTGCATGATGGGAACAGGGCAAACCAAACTACAAAAGCCAATTCTTACACTGGGAAGGAAACAAACTCCCGGGGACCGGTTTCTGGCATTACAGCCGTCTTCGGCCCGGTTTGCTTGAATCCTGATGGTGCAATGAGCAAGGGTCTCACATCTGAGAATACCCTTCCACGCTTAGGGTGGACAAAAATATTAACAACAAGGGGTGGTGAGGGACAGAGTCTCTGAATTAAGCAGAAAGCTCTCACCCAGTCAAGAGATCAGGGCTAGATCCAACACCGTTTTTTAGCTCACTGCACCATCCCAGTTTCAGAACCTGGCTGTATGCAAATTAGTCTGTTCCTGTCCCAGTGCATGATGGGAACAGGGCAAACCAAACTACAAAAGCCAATTCTTACACTGGGAAGGAAACAAACTCCCGGGGACCGGTTTCTGGCATTACAGCCGTCTTCGGCCCGGTTTGCTTGAATCCTGATGGTGCAATGAGCAAGGGTCTCACATCTGAGAATACCCTTCCACGCTTAGGGTGGACAAAAATATTAACAACAAGGGGTGGTGAGGGACAGAGTCTCTGAATTAAGCAGAAAGCTCTCACCCAGTCAAGAGATCAGGGCTGGATCCAACACCGTTTTTTAGCTCACTGCACCATCCCAGTTTCAGAACCTGGCTGTATGCAAATTAGTCTGTTCCTGTCCCAGTGCATGATGGGAACAGGGCAAACCAAACTACAAAAGCCAATTCTTACACTGGGAAGGAAACAAACTCCCGGGGACCGGTTTCTGGCATTACAGCCGTCTTCGGCCCGGTTTGCTTGAATCCTGATGGTGCAATGAGCAAGGGTCTCACATCTGAGAATACCCTTCCACGCTTAGGGTGGACAAAAATATTAACAACAAGGGGTGGTGAGGGACAGAGTCTCTGAATTAAGCAGAAAGCTCTCACCCAGTCAAGAGATCAGGGCTAGATCCAACACCGTTTTTTAGCTCACTGCACCATCCCAGTTTCAGAACCTGGCTGTATGCAAATTAGTCTGTTCCTGTCCCAGTGCATGATGGGAACAGGGCAAACCAAACTACAAAAGCCAATTCTTACACTGGGAAGGAAACAAACTCCCGGGGACCGGTTTCTGGCATTACAGCCGTCTTCGGCCCGGTTTGCTTGAATCCTGATGGTGCAATGAGCAAGGGTCTCACATCTGAGAATACCCTTCCACGCTTAGGGTGGACAAAAATATTAACAACAAGGGGTGGTGAGGGACAGAGTCTCTGAATTAAGCAGAAAGCTCTCACCCAGTCAAGAGATCAGGGCTAGATCCAACACCGTTTTTTAGCTCACTGCACCATCCCAGTTTCAGAACCTGGCTGTATGCAAATTAGTCTGTTCCTGTCCCAGTGCATGATGGGAACAGGGCAAACCAAACTACAAAAGCCAATTCTTACACTGGGAAGGAAACAAACTCCCGGGGACCGGTTTCTGGCATTACAGCCGTCTTCGGCCCGGTTTGCTTGAATCCTGATGGTGCAATGAGCAAGGGTCTCACATCTGATAATACCCTTCCACGCTTAGGGTGGACAAAAATATTAACAACAAGGGGTGGTGAGGGACAGAGTCTCTGAATAAAGCAGAAAGCTCTCACCCAGTCAAGAGATCAGGGCTAGATCCAACACCGTTTTTTAGCTCACTGCACCATCCCAGTTTCAGAACCTGGCTGTATGCAAATTAGTCTGTTCCTGTCCCAGTGCATGATGGGAACAGGGCAAACCAAACTACAAAAGCCAATTCTTACACTGGGAAGGAAACAAACTCCCGGGGACCGGTTTCTGGCATTACAGCCGTCTTCGGCCCGGTTTGCTTGAATCCTGATGGTGCAATGAGCAAGGGTCTCACATCTGAGAATACCCTTCCACGCTTAGGGTGGACAAAAATATTAACAACAAGGGGTGGTGAGGGACAGAGTCTCTGAATTAAGCAGAAAGCTCTCACCCAGTCAAGAGATCAGGGCTAGATCCAACACCGTTTTTTAGCTCACTGCACCATCCCAGTTTCAGAACCTGACTGTATGCAAATTAGTCTGTTCCTGTCCCAGTGCATGATGGGAACAGGGCAAACCAAACTACAAAAGCCAATTCTTACACTGGGAAGGAAACAAACTCCCGGGGACCGGTTTCTGGCATTACAGCCGTCTTCGGCCCGGTTTGCTTGAATCCTGATGGTGCAATGAGCAAGGGTCTCACATCTGAGAATACCCTTCCACGCTTAGGGTGGACAAAAATATTAACAACAAGGGGTGGTGAGGGACAGAGTCTCTGAATTAAGCAGAAAGCTCTCACCCAGTCAAGAGATCAGGGCTAGATCCAACACCGTTTTTTAGCTCACTGCACCATCCCAGTTTCAGAACCTGGCTGTATGCAAATTAGTCTGTTCCTGTCCCAGTGCATGATGGGAACAGGGCAAACCAAACTACAAAAGCCAATTCTTACACTGGGAAGGAAACAAACTCCCGGGGACCGGTTTCTGGCATTACAGCCGTCTTCGGCCCGGTTTGCTTGAATCCTGATGGTGCAATGAGCAAGGGTCTCACATCTGAGAATACCCTTCCACGCTTAGGGTGGACAAAAATATTAACAACAAGGGGTGGTGAGGGACAGAGTCTCTGAATTAAGCAGAAAGCTCTCACCCAGTCAAGAGATCAGGGCTAGATCCAACACCGTTTTTTAGCTCACTGCACCATCCCAGTTTCAGAACCTGGCTGTATGCAAATTAGTCTGTTCCTGTCCCAGTGCATGATGGGAACAGGGCAAACCAAACTACAAAAGCCAATTCTTACACTGGGAAGGAAACAAACTCCCGGGGACCGGTTTCTGGCATTACAGCCGTCTTCGGCCCGGTTTGCTTGAATCCTGATGGTGCAATGAGCAAGGGTCTCACATCTGAGAATACCCTTCCACGCTTAGGGTGGACAAAAATATTAACAACAAGGGGTGGTGAGGGACAGAGTCTCTGAATTAAGCAGAAAGCTCTCACCCAGTCAAGAGATCAGGGCTAGATCCAACACCGTTTTTTAGCTCACTGCACCATCCCAGTTTCAGAACCTGGCTGTATGCAAATTAGTCTGTTCCTGTCCCAGTGCATGATGGGAACAGGGCAAACCAAACTACAAAAGCCAATTCTTACACTGGGAAGGAAACTCTGTTCATCACCACCCCCTTTTGTAAATCGATTTTGGCCACTATAGGTGTGGCAGGGTATACTCAGACATGAGTCCCTTTCTCACTGCTCCATCAGGATTCAAGCAAGCCGGGCCGAAGAGGCTGAAATGCCAGAAACCGGTCCCCGGTAGCTTGTCTCCTTTCTGGTAAAGAATTGGCTTGGTAGTTTAGTCTGCCCTGTTCCCATGATGCACTGGGCCAGGGACAGACTGATTTGCATATAGCCAGGTTCTGAGCTGGGATGGGGCAGTGAGATAAATAACGGTGATGGATCAAGCCCTGATCTTTGGACTGGGTAAGAGTGGTCTGCTCAATTCAGACACTCTGTTCATCACCACCCCCTTTTGTAAATCGATTTTGGCCACTATAGGTGTGGCAGGGTATACTCAGACATGAGTCCCTTTCTCACTGCTCCATCAGGATTCAAGCAAGCCGGGCCGAAGAGGCTGAAATGCCAGAAACCGGTCCCCGGTAGCTTGTCTCCTTTCTGGTAAAGAATTGGCTTGGTAGTTTAGTCTGCCCTGTTCCCATGATGCACTGGGCCAGGGACAGACTGATTTGCATATAGCCAGGTTCTGAGCTGGGATGGGGCAGTGAGATAAATAACGGTGATGGATCAAGCCCTGATCTTTGGACTGGGTAAGAGTGGTCTGCTCAATTCAGACACTCTGTTCATCACCACCCCCTTTTGTAAATCGATTTTGGCCACTATAGGTGTGGCAGGGTATACTCAGACATGAGTCCCTTTCTCACTGCTCCATCAGGATTCAAGCAAGCCGGGCCGAAGAGGCTGAAATGCCAGAAACCGGTCCCCGGTAGCTTGTCTCCTTTCTGGTAAAGAATTGGCTTGGTAGTTTAGTCTGCCCTGTTCCCATGATGCACTGGGCCAGGGACAGACTGATTTGCATATAGCCAGGTTCTGAGCTGGGATGGGGCAGTGAGATAAATAACGGTGATGGATCAAGCCCTGATCTTTGGACTGGGTAAGAGTGGTCTGCTCAATTCAGACACTCTGTTCATCACCACCCCCTTTTGTAAATCGATTTTGGCCACTATAGGTGTGGCAGGGTATACTCAGACATGAGTCCCTTTCTCACTGCTCCATCAGGATTCAAGCAAGCCGGGCCGAAGAGGCTGAAATGCCAGAAACCGGTCCCCGGTAGCTTGTCTCCTTTCTGGTAAAGAATTGGCTTGGTAGTTTAGTCTGCCCTGTTCCCATGATGCACTGGGCCAGGGACAGACTGATTTGCATATAGCCAGGTTCTGAGCTGGGATGGGGCAGTGAGATAAATAACGGTGATGGATCAAGCCCTGATCTTTGGACTGGGTAAGAGTGGTCTGCTCAATTCAGACACTCTGTTCATCACCACCCCCTTTTGTAAATCGATTTTGGCCACTATAGGTGTGGCAGGGTATACTCAGACATGAGTCCCTTTCTCACTGCTCCATCAGGATTCAAGCAAGCCGGGCCGAAGAGGCTGAAATGCCAGAAACCGGTCCCCGGTAGCTTGTCTCCTTTCTGGTAAAGAATTGGCTTGGTAGTTTAGTCTGCCCTGTTCCCATGATGCACTGGGCCAGGGACAGACTGATTTGCATATAGCCAGGTTCTGAGCTGGGATGGGGCAGTGAGATAAATAACGGTGATGGATCAAGCCCTGATCTTTGGACTGGGTAAGAATGGTCTGCTCAATTCAGACACTCTGTTCATCACCACCCCCTTTTGTAAATCGATTTTGGCCACTATAGGTGTGGCAGGGTATACTCAGACATGAGTCCCTTTCTCACTGCTCCATCAGGATTCAAGCAAGCCGGGCCGAAGAGGCTGAAATGCCAGAAACCGGTCCCCGGTAGCTTGTCTCCTTTCTGGTAAAGAATTGGCTTGGTAGTTTAGTCTGCCCTGTTCCCATGATGCACTGGGCCAGGGACAGACTGATTTGCATATAGCCAGGTTCTGAGCTGGGATGGGGCAGTGAGATAAATAACGGTGATGGATCAAGCCCTGATCTTTGGACTGGGTAAGAGTGGTCTGCTCAATTCAGACACTTTGTTCATCACCACCCCCTTTTGTAAATCGATAATGGCCCAGATATGCAGAAAAATTGTGAGTTTAACTTTGTTGACCGTACTCCCTACATATCGCATACCACAACCACATTCCAATACATAGACCACAAATTGAGTTTCACAGGTCATCTTTTCCTTGATTCTGCAGCCTCTTCTCTTATAGGTTACATAAGAGGTTCGGTTTGATCCAAACTTGCAAGCTTTGCACATGGCACATTTCCTGAAGCCTATATGCCTGTTGCTGAGCAAATTCGATTCCTGGTAAAACATGGACATGGTTAGCGTGTTGCCCAATGCTGAAGTTTTACGATATGTTATGCTTGGCTATTGACCCACTACCCACTTAAGGTGTGCATCATGCTGCAGTATGTGCCACTTTTGTTTGATAAGGGGACAGATGGTGCTGTGTTCCATGTTGTACCCCTTAAAGAACCTTATTACATGGTCTTGTTCATTCATGTTCTCTACTATGGTATCTGTCCGCATTTGTAGGTCGAGCCTAGCGGCAGCGTGCATGCACTGCTCGCTCTGTAAGACTGCTGTAGTAGAGTGTGGGAGACAAGCTGCGCCCACTCTCCTCCCATATTATTCATTGGCTTGTGTCATTGTCTTTCGTAAATGCTGCCTTCGGATTCGTTAATAGGCGTGTAGGCCCTCCTTAGTGCAACCTTGTCTTCATTTGTACCCTCCTATGGCAGCTGGCCCTTTTACTTCAGTTGTTAAACGGAACCTGTTATTTTGTCTGTAAGCACTATTTACTTTATCGAGTTTCTCCTCATGCAGGCCAGACATGCGCTGCTTCAGCTGAAACCGCTTATGTGTTTTTTAAGCGGCTGCTCCATACCACAGGTGCCCGATTTCAATCGCTTTAAACTGGCATTATCTTGTGTCTGTTTTAATTCCCCAAGTAAAACTGATTTATAAATGGTTAGCGAATTAAGTAATGTGAATTGCAGGTAGCACATTATGTGCTAATGAGCTGAAGCTGACAACAGCACATCTGTGTTACATGTCATCTGCACTAAGACACCTGATGGATTGTTTTCAAAAGCCTGTTTTATTAACAACAACACCACCACCAATACCACCAATAACACCGCCACCACCAATACCACCACTACCAACCAATACCACCACCACCAATACCACTACCACCAATACCATCACCACCAATACCACCACCAATACCACCACCACCAATACCACCAATACTATAATCAATACTACCACCAATACCACCACCACCCCCAATACCACCACCAATACCACCACTACCATCAGCACTACCAACATCACCGCCAATACCACTACCACCACCAATACCACCACCACCAATACCACCACCTCCACCAATACCACTACCAACAATACCACCACCACCAATACCACTACCACTACCCATACCAGCAATACCACCACCAGCAATACAACCACCAATACCTCCACCACCAATTTCACCACCACCAATTCCACCAATATCACCACCAATTTCACCATCACCAATACCAACACCACCTATACCACCACCCCTAATACCACCAATAGCACCACCAATACCAATATTACCGGCAATACCACCACCACCAATACCACCACCAATACCATCACCAATACCATCACCACCACTAAAACCACCCCCACCAATGCCACCACCACCAATACCACCACCACCAATACCAATACCACCACCACCAATAACACTACCACCACCAATACCACCACCACCAATACCAATACCACAGCCAATACCAATACCACCACCAATACCACCACCGCCAATACCAATACCACCACCACCAATACCAATACGGCCACTAACAATACCAGCACCACCTATACCACCACCAATGCCACCGCCACCACCAATACCACCACCACCAATAACACAAATACCAATACCACCACCACCAATACCAATACCACCACCTCAGCGCCTCTCACTCACTAGTAATAGCAGGGGCACTATACAAGGCCGGAGCTGCAGCCGAGACATCCCTCCCTCCATCCATGTCTGCCATAAAGCACAGCCCACCCTGCACCAATAGGTGAAGCCAGGACCCTACTACAGCTGGAGTGTTTTTTTTATTAGGCCAAAGATAGCAATGACAGTACGCAATGCCACACTGCATACTCAAATCACAGAGAGGGCAGGTAATAGCCACCGCCCTCTCCCACTCTTTCTTCTGAGCTGCAACAATTTAATCACAGAGCAAAAGGTGTTTGAGCGCTTTGTTAGTAGTTATAGCTCGGATCATATGTAACTCTCACTTCACACTTTGTGTCTGTGTGATATACAACACTTACACATCTTCTTCACTGCACTATTTATCACTACTTTGAAGATGTCGTAGGATGGCCTCTTCCTCTAATGTTTACAATCTAACAAGCGGTCAAGAAGGCCCGTTATTGCAATGCAATAGGTCTCACATTTGCAAGAGTTTAAGCTATTAGTATTGTAAATGACAATGCCTTTTATTTATGTTTTAAAACACAAAACTCAACTGAAATGCAAGACCGATTGCATTGCAAAGGCTTGTTTTTAAAAGTAACTGCTCTCTGTCTTTGTTCAGCCAAAACTCTGCATTTCCCTTCGATGAGAACTTGTTCTGGACACCCTCTCTCCATGAATCTTAGAATCATATACATCTATAGACACTGCTAGTTAAATGACTCTATACCTATAAACACTAATTTGCCTATTTAATTTATTGCCCTTTGTTCTTACTTTTAAAACACAAAAGACTCTGTCCACGGTGCTCGTTTATATTTCCACAGTGAGACAGTAGCACCTAAGTCCCAAAAACACTAAACTGAGGGAGAGAAATAGAAATAGCTAAATTATTCGGGGTCTTTCGCGGCCAGCCGACAGAGTCATGAAGTCTAGACTCCAGATGTGATTCGTTCAGCCGCGGTGAGGTACGGCTGGACGTAGTGAAAACCTCGGACAGATGTTAGGGCACCCTGTTACAAATCCTAATACTCAATGACAGAAATGGCTGTTGCTGATGACTTTAATTGGTCATGTGGTCATCGCGGATCGGTTTTGTAGCCAAAGGAAAATAGACCCGACGTTCCAGAGCGTTCGAGAGCGCGGCCAGATTCCGAGGAATGACGTGCAGCGCGCGCAGCCTTTCGGGCACTGAGAGGAGGGAAAGGAGAGTGGTATTTCTCTGTGGATACTGGTAATTGCAGAGGGGGGGACATGCTTATTTTTATTTGGAGTTCGAGAGTTTTCACTGGCTTTAAAAAGCAGTTATTGGTGTACTAAACACGAGGAAAAAAGCCTTCCACTAACAAGGCTCTGCCATTATCAATATGCGGGTAAATGGAAGGTACAGTTTCCTGTTTTTTCCCCCTCTGTTTTTGAAGTCACTATTTCTCAACGTCCTTCCGTCCTTTCTCTGTTCTCTGTCCCGGCGCCTTGCTTCTTAGACATATTTAGGCATAATACATCTCTTTCAGTATCCTCCCCGTGGCTGACAGCTGAGTCCACAGCCGACCCACCCACATCGCCTTCCCTCGCGCTCCACCATTGCGCACTCTCCTATACCACATTCTCCCACAGCCCATATATGGAATTTCTCGCAATCTCTATTTGTGTTGTACGTGTGCCAGAGTATAGCTCTCAGGCAGGCAAATCAAATGCACATGTATGCGCGGCATAGATAATCCTCTGCTGGAACACAGTGAGAGCATCTATAATTTAGGAGCCATTTCGGGTGAGAAATATTGTTAATAGATATTTTACAACATTTAAGAATACATAACATGGGAAGAAAACAAGTGGTGACAAATTGAATTCTCAAGTGAGAAGTCGTTTTGACTCCAGAATGTTCCACACAATAAACATGTTACATAGGGGAAAAGCCACGGTTCCCGGAGAAACATAAATCGCTGAATATTATTGCTTGTGCTTTTTGCTAACGTGTTTGCAAATTCTAATCATGGTTTTCAATTTCACGGGATTTCTTTTTGTCTTATATGGACACGTGAAAGTACCAAGCAGTACGATTCGGCTCCAAAAAGCAAACTTTTTTATTATTAATCCCTTGTTCTCATAGACATGGAAACCGTAGTTTTGCCATTTCCTAGTGTAGTACACAGGCATTGTTATACCTAGCTTAACAGTAGCTAGTTTATTGACCCCCCTTAAGTTTTGTAAAATCTCAAGGGCGAGAACTAATTAGAAAGATTGATGACGTTCCAGGAAGAGATTCTGTCAGTGGCAACATGGATAACATAAGTAGTAACATCAGAATGTTTTTTCTTTAAATTAAAACACCTTTAAAGTCAACAGGATCGCACCAACACGTTACCAAAATAACTTGTGGTATTCACAAATTGTGAAAGCAGCACCCTGAAGTCCCCAAAGTGGATCTTCCAATCAAATTATTGGATATGCAAGAAATCTTACCTTTGGCGAGGTCACTTCCTGATGCCCCTACTAGTGTCAGTAGCTGCTCTCTACAAAGCAGACCTCTGCATACAACCCTGTTTGCAGTTCACGTTCTGTCACTTATCACCAGCTGTAACATTAAACCTGTTGTGAGTGAGAGCTTGCATCGACCTTCAAAGGAGTGAGTGGCACTTGCAATGAGTGAGACCTGGGATCTCTGCTGCAAAAAGAGTGACCCTCTAGTTACACACTGAAGCCAGGAGAGAGAGCTCCACATATTGAACTATCTCATGGGCTTTAGAAAACTCTCACTACTTTCGTACTCACGATTTTTACTTTGTGTGATGCCACGGGAAGCACGTCTGTTATAAGCCTGATTCTGTTACAAAAAAGCAATGGAAATATCCAAGGTAAGTGATGAGAAGTCGAAGTCTAAAATAAACAGTGGGATTTTGATCATGATTGGCAAAAAAAGGTGGTATTAGAAATCTTGGCTGTTAGTAGAAACAATGTTTTCTATATTTCAATAATAGTTACAGTTGGCACTGATTTACTTTATCACAGGATCTCTCAAGGTCCTGCTTGTGAAGAAGTGCGTGCTACCAAACATTACTAACAGAAGACACCGCTATTTTGGTTGCCTGGCCAGCATTGTGTACTTGTCATTTGTGGACACAGGTTATCTTCAGAGGGTACTCTTGCAATAATATACCACTTGCCGGTGTCTACCATGATACCATACATATGGAACGTATCATATTTAATTACCCAGGAAGAAAAATGCCTAAGGTATCCAGAAAATGTTCTCAGAACAACTAAGTGTCCAACAGTCATCAATCAAAAAAGTCAAAACGCCCATGAGCAGGCTTTAACTATACAAACGTGCCTTTGGTTTATCATCACCATCCCAGTCCTGCAACCTTCTGTCCATAAAATATTACAGCAAAATGCATCCATCCCTCTCTACTTTCCACATGACACCTACTCAGAAGATGATGTTGCTCATTGCAAGGCAAAGTCTAATTCTTGCCTCAAACGCTTTCCCCTTAAAGGACTCAGACAGCATAAAGCAGGATTGCAGATTTTTTCCTATTCACGAACAGACTATTGCCCATTGCCCTGATCATGTCCTCTAGCAGACCATAATTATACTTTAAAGTTCAAAACCAGAGGAAAAATCCCTTCCATACCATCAACATTCTGTGCAACTCTCCATTAGTTTCTTCTCATGGTGGAGAGCATGTCAAGCACACCATACAGGGCTTACTCTGACCTCTTCCACCCCAGGACTGCTCAGTTCTTCTAATGAAGATGGAGGGCCAGCATACAAATCTGTCTTCGCACCATTTATATGTATATTCAGGGCATCAGACTTTCCCCAATCTAGGTTTAAGGCAATAGAGTACTGTGTGTGGTCGGATGGATAAACATTTTCATTGGAGTACAAGCACACTTCCTAGTGCTAACACAACAGTAAACAGAAAAACACCATGGGCAGATGAATAGTTTCTCTGATGATTCAGGTAAGAAATAGACACGTTTCTTGGCATGTAAATAACTACTCTTTTGGTTATGATCCACTAAGCAATAGAGAGAGTGAAACAACAAATCAAGAGTTAGAGAAATATATCCAATGATCAATAAGCCTTCTTTTTCTAATCTTTATTGGCATTTTTACATCAACATTACATTACCATATACATACGGTGACTATTAGACATCCATAGACAGTATCAGTTATGCTGATGCCCCATGCACAATGGATTACTGCAACTGGCCCCTGAATTGAAGGCCACTGCTTCCATATTTATCCAATTTATTGATACCATATCAAAAAGTTCAACAGCAGTAGCAACACAAACAGTAGTGCATGCATTGCCCACCCTGCCACCACTCTCCACCTAAACCATCTGCCTTGACCGTCCTCCAAACAGGGCGTACCCATCACCTCAAGCCCCAAAACGCATTGAAGAGGACCATCAGCAATTACCACATTCTCTAGTGTCTCTCTGCTCTCGGGCCCCAGCGCATCCCCACTCCTTGTCTCAACATCAGACTCTACTGGTGACGCTGTCTCTATTCATGGAAGACGCATGTCTGATTTGGGATCTAGCTTGTCCAAAAAGGTGTCCTGAAGCCCCAAAAATTCAGTCCATCCCCCAAGACCATATATGTGCATAAAAAGCCTTCCCTGCCCTGGCCCACTTAACCACTTTATTGCGCCAGTGATCTTGGGCAGATGCCACATCAGACTTCCATGTCATGGCTATGCTTCATTTTGCAAGGATCAGGGTCTGGAAGCAAGCAGTGCTCTTTGCCTTTTTAATAACAGGTATCACATCTAACAAACTCTGGAGGGGGTCCAGTGGGAGAAGGCAGGTGGTCACTTCTGAAATACACTGTACACTCCACAATCAGAATTGGGATATCACGGAACAGGACCACACCATGTGCACGGAATCTGCAGTGCACCCTGTGCACAGAGAGCATGTGGTCCTTGCACCACTGGTACATCATACCATTTTTTTCCAGGGTCAGATAAAGTGTGATAGATATATCAAACTCATCAAATCTGAATCACGCATTCCTCAAAACCTGTTTGACTGAATTCAGGCATCAGGCTCATGTCTTGCCCAGCATGTCAACTCCCAGAGTGTGGTCCTATCACTCCCTGAGCCTTTTAGCCCCCTTATAGTGATATTGGCCTGCAGTTGCTCCTTCTGCGTGGGGCAGTGAAAGGACTGGACTGAACTTTCTTAAACTTTCTTAAACTTGTGCTGAGTATCTCCAAGGGCTTGAAACCAAGCTTACCTCCTGTTCACAAAGTCTCAGGGACAGCAAAGACTTCACTTACCTCTGGGTACCGCCCCTGGAACAGTGGTTTCACTTACCACAGAGGGGAAAAGCAGGCGACACTGTCACCAACACAGATTTGGACTCCGTGTCCTGAATGCACCTTCAGAGAGCACTGCCGCACTTTTCACCGTAACCCTGGTCTCACTGATGACGACAACCGGCACAGCCACCAAGCCGCTTCTTGCACGTGACCTGAGAGCACCACAATCCGCACCACCTCGCTAAACTCTGCTGCCCGACGATGTTGCTGCCTGCTGGTCACGACACTGCTGTCTGGGCCAACTGACACCAGCTCTCACCTACTGGCGCTGTCTCCTGCACCATGACCTGTCAGCACCACAAAGAGCCCGGACTCATTCCGCACCACAGGCCTGGTCTCACCGACCCTGCTGCAAGACTGTCACCAAGCCTCTGCCTGCACTGCAACTTGAGGGCACTGCATGCCGCCCCGCTACGCTTCAGATCACAACGTTTTCCACGACCGGCCCGCACCAATGTGATTGGCCGCAACGAAAGGTACTGTTTACGAGTCTGCGGACATCACAACTGAGGCGTTCGGACGGACCTGTTGGATTCTGTTGTTTTCAGCCCCGCGGTTTTACCCAACAGAGCTACGGACTTCAAGGAAGTGCTTTTTACAGTTATCCTTGCAAAGTGTATATTTTAAGCATTGTATGCTGAATGTTTATTGTTATGGTCTTGTTTTGAATATATCAAGTATTGGATATTTTTCTAAACTGGTGTGGTGTCGTTTTAGTAGTGTTTTCACTCTATTACTGTTGGTTTTGTGCAAATGCTTTACACACTGCCTCTGAGATAATCCTGACTTCTTGTGCTACCAAGGGGCTACCAAGGGGTGAGCAGCAGATATTTCAGTCGTATATCCCCCTTATCCTGACTAGAAGGAAAGGTCCCTACTTGGACAAAGGTGCAAACCATTGCCAACTAGAGACCCCCATTTCTAACATTGGTTGTCAGCGGTGAGGATAGGACTTGCATTTGCACTTGACCTACAGTGATTGGTGTACAGTACAACAATATCGCAGACCTTTACGTACCGCATACTGGTTCTTTTTCTTTCTGATCTTGCCAGTTGTTCAGAACTTGAACTTGCTACTGTATCATGCCTGGTACAGCAGCATCATCAATTTCATCCCTCGAAGTGGCCTTTGAGGAGGAAAGGTTGGAAACCTACAACGTCAAGGAGTTGAAGGCTATTTGTAAAAATGTAAAGGTCCAGGTCAGAGGCCTCACCAGGAAGGAGGAGGTACAAAAGGTGCAAAGGGCCTGGGTGGCAGCCAGACATGCCTGTGGGAAATCTGGAGATCTCAGTGGGAAGACAGAGGACTCTACTGCTAGGGTGGATGTGCTTTTGGTAGGGGAAACCCTCCAGGCCAGGCAGCAGTGGCCTGTCCCCAGAGGGGCTGGGGGGCAGGTGAGAGGCAAGAAAGTTTGAGTTAGGATGGCAAATGAAAGGGAAGCCAAAAGGATAGCCATAGAGGAAAGGAATATGATCTTGGATCATGAGCATGGTATAAAGGAGCTGGAGCTAAGGAGTAGGTCCAGCACATATGGTGGCACAGATGCTGGCAGACATATAGAACTGTGCACATCCCCAAGAATGTAGGCAAGGAATTCAGGAAGGGGGATGACATACGAAGGTGGTTTAGGGTTATGAGTCATTTATCCAAATTAATGGGATCTCTGAATGGAATTGGAGAGCACGATTGTGGCCTCTTTTCCCAGAAGAGGGGATGGAGACTTTAATAGCTTTGGATAAGTTGCAGAGTCTCTCCTATGCTGACATGAAAGAAGCCCTCCACACCAGGTTTGGTCTCTCCCCTGACAAGTACAGGGATCACATTAGGTCCAGTAGGAAAACTGATTGAAACACTTGGTTGGAATGTGTGTATTCTTTTTTCAGGTCACTGGATGGTTAGGTGAAGGGCAGTAATGTGAAGGATTTTCAGGGACTAGGTTGATAGAAAGCTGATTGACCCCAGGAAGCTTACTATGTAAACGGACCACTGGGTGAGTACCAGGGTCCACAAGAAGGTGTTTGGGGGAGACTCCACCAAAGGTGGGCAGGGCCCCCAGCAGAAGAGTGGGGGGACAAGGATAAAGCACAGGAGTTCTCTAAATGGCTACAAACTAATACCCAGAGTAAAGTTTCCCATCCTCCAAGAAATAAGAAACCAGGGGTCTCTTCAGGGAAGTCTGCAGAGATTGGTCCCCACAAGTGCTTTGCCTGTGAGCAGGTGGGTCACTTGAGAGGGATTCCCAGGTGCCCCAAGAGGGACCCGCCACCCACCAGTGGACAGACCAAGGTGTTGACTAGTGTAGCGCTTTTGAGGAGGGGTACCCACAGGAGTGTGGGGATCCCACAGGAATGACCCTCGTCTCACTATGGGACAGTGAGATGATCTGAGGAAACCAGGTGCCGGCTAACACTAAAAAAATTAGGGGCAGATTTACAAGTCAAGTCAAGTCAAGTCAAATAATTTATATAGCGCACTACATACCCAGAGGGTCTCAAGGCGCTTGATGGGTGGGGAATTACTTGTCGAATATCCAGGTTTTCAGTTGCTTTCTGAATGCGAGATGGTTCTGAGTGAGGCGAAGGTGAGTGGGAAGTGAGTTCCAGGTTTTAGCTGCCAGGTAGGAGAAGGATCTTCCTCCCATATTAGTCTTGTTGATGCGAGGTACATTGGCAAGGGCTTGGTTGGAGGAGCGTAGCTGGCGGGGGGGGGTGTAGAAGGAAAGTCGAGTGTTGAGGCATTCGGGTCCAAGTTCGTAAAGTGCTTTGTGTGCGTGGGTTAGGAGGCGGAATGTTATCCTCTTATTGACGGGGAGCCAGTGGAGGTCTTTCAGGTGACCAGATATGTGGTCGTTACGCGGGATGTCTAGTATGAGTCTGGCTGATGCGTTCTGGATGCGTTGGAGTTTTTTCTGAAGTTTTGCGGTGGTGCCGGCGTACAGGGTGTTCCCGTAGTCTAGGCGACTCGTGACCAGTGCGTGGGTGACCGATTTTCTGGTTTCGGTGGGGATCCAGCTAAATGTTTTTTTGAGTATGCGAAGAATGTTGAAGCAAGATGATGAAACGGCGTTGACCTGTCTGTTCATCGAGAGAGAGGAGTCCAGGATGACGCCTAGGTTCCGTGCGTGGTCCGTCGGGATGGGTGCTTTTCCAAGGGCCTCTGGCCACCAAGAGTCGTCTCAGGCGGAGGGAGAGGTACCTAGGATAAGGACTTCTGTTTTGTCTGAGTTCAGTTTCAGACGGCTGTGCTTCATCCACTCAGCAACTTCTTTCATTCCTTCATGTAGGTTGGTTTTGGCGGTGGTCGGGTCTTTGGTGAGTGAGAGGATCAGTTGAGTGTCATCAGCATAGGAGATGATGTTGAGGTTGTGTTGGCGTGCGATGGTCGCAAGGGGGCTCATGTATACGTTGAAGAGGGTGGGGCTGAGTGAGGATCCTTGTGGAACTCCGCAAGTGACTTCAGTGGCCTCTGACTTGAATGGTGGGAGACGGACTCTTTGAGTTCTTCCGGCAAGGAACGAGGAGATCCATTCCAGTGCTTTTCCTTGGATTCCGATGTTTCTGAGGAGTTGTAGGAGGGTGCTATGACAGACTGTGTCGAAGGCTGCGGAGAGGTCAAGGAGGATGAGGGCGACTGTGTCTCCATTGTCCAGTAGAGTTCGAATGTCGTCTGTTGCTGCGATGAGGGCGGTCTAAGTGCTGTGTTTGGCTCGGAAGCCGGACTGTGAGGAGTCGAGGGATTTGTTGGTTTCGAGGAAGGCGGCAAGCTGGTTGTTGACAGCTTTCTCGATGACTTTGGCCGGTAAAGGTAGGAGCGAGATGGGGTGGTAGTTTTTGAGTTCGGTGGGGTCGGCTGTGGGTTTTTTCAGGAGGGCGCTGAGTTTGGCGTGTTTCCAGCTTTCCGGGAAGGTGGCGGAGTTGAAGGAGCAGTTGATGACGTCCCAGAGGTGAGGTGCTATGATGGAGTCTGCTTTGTTGAAGATTTGGTGAGGGCATGGGTCTGTAGGGGAGCCAGAGTGAATGGTGTTCATCAGGCGGATGATGTCCTCGGTGGAGATAGGGTTCCAGTCGTTGAGGATGTTCGAGGGGGTGAGGGTACGGCAGAAGGTTGTGAGGGTTGGTCTCTGGGTTGGTTGTCGAAGCTGTTGTGTATGTCTGCGATTTTGTCGTGGAAGGACGAGGCTAGGGAGTCGCAAAGGGTTTGAGAGGGAGTGATGTCGTTGGAGTTGGCAGAGGGGTTGGTAAATTCTTTGATGATGTTGAATAATTCCTTGCTGTTGTGGGCGTTGTTGTCTAGTCGGTCTTTAAGTGCAGCTTTCTTGGCAGTCCGGATCAGTTGGTGGTGTGTGCGGGTGGCGTTTTTGAAGGCGTCCTTGGTGCTGGTGTTCGGGTCTTTTTTCCAGGCCTTCTCGAGGGAGCGACAGAGTTTCTTGGATTTCTTAAGATCATTGTTGAACCAGGGAGCGTTTTTGCGGTCTAGTTTGTTTTGACGTTTTTTCAGAGGTGCTAAGTTGTCGGCGCTGTTGGTAAGCCATTGAGTGAAGTTCATGGCTGCTTGGTTGGGGTTCGAAGAGTGGGCAGTGGGGTTTTGGAGAAGCGAGGAGGAGATCTGGTCGATGGTGATTTTGTTCCAGTTTCTTCGTAGAGTGGGTTGAGGATGGTTGTGGGTTGTGGTCTTTTTGTAGACAAAGTGAACGCAGCTGTGGTCCTTCCATTGGAGAACTGTGGTGTGACTGAAGGAGATATGTTTGCTGGAAGTGAAGATGGGGTCGAGTGTGTGGCCTGCATGATGAGTGGGGGTGTTAACAAGTTGTTTGAGTCCAAGGTTGGCGAGGTTGACCAGTAAGGTGGTGGCGTTGCTGTCGTTGCTCTTTTCCAGATGAAAATTGAGGTCTCCCAGTAGAATGTAGTCCTCGGAGGGGAGGGCGTGAGGAGTGATAAAGTCAGTGATGTCTTCACTGAATTGTGCACGGGGTCCTGGTGGCCTGTAGAGGAGGGTACCTCTGAGAGTGGTCTTGGGGTCAGTGTGGATCTGGAAGTGAAGGTGTTCGGCGCTAGTGAGGTTGACGTCTGAGCTGGTTGAGATGTGGATGGAATTCTTATGGACGATGGCGATGCCTCTTCCTGTTTGCTTGGTGCGGTCTTTACGAATAATCTTGTGCCATGTTTACGCCGCTGTTGCGTCACGCAAGGCGGCGTAAACGTGGCGCATCCCTACGAGGCATTTATAACGTGACGCATCTGTAGAGATGCGTCACGGTGTAAGGCCCTGCGCCACATGAAACCTGCGTCAGGTTTAATGTAGGCCTTCCGGTGCAGGGGGGGGCGTTCCGTCGCAGGAACGCCTCTGGAAAGTGACTCAGTCACGCATCTGCCCTTCCTTGCACCATGGTGCGCCGCATTTTAAATGCGGCGCATCATGGGTGGCGCAAGGATGGATTTGCGTGACGTATCTTTCCTGGCACATCTCTGCCGATTTGCAGAGATTCGTCAGGCAACGTAAATCTGCCCTATAGTTCCTAGGTGACCATCAATTGGAGAAGGGTAGAGGCTCTCAGAGTTAGTGGAGCCAGTGTGACCTCAGTCCAGTGTCACCTGGTCTCTGAGGAGCAAGAAGTCCTTGGGGCATTCCACCAAGTACTTACTGCAAACAACTCAGACTACTAGTGTATGGTGGTGCTGGTTCCCTTTCAAAGGGAGGGTCTCAGGTCCCTTGAGGATGGTTGTGTGCCCTACCATGCCTGTAGATTGTCTGCTAGGTAACAACCTGGAACAGTCCTTGTGGAAATATTTTGAGCTCAGGTCTCACTTGGAGATGCTTGGGTTGGCAGAGTGGGCATGCATGACCACTCTGTCAATGGCAGATGGAAAGGGTGATCAGAAGGACCTGAAGCCTGATATAGTTGCCCAGGTTCCTGCCAAGAGAAAGGGCAGGTGGCATGGGAAATCCACCTCTGAGGTTCCCACGGTCCGGGAGGAGGCTGACCTTGAGGGCGAGACCCTGGTAACTATAGGGGAGCAGGTAGCTGGACTGGAGGACATATCTGAGCTGACCCATTTGCAGCAAAAGGGTGGTCCCACCAAGGAAGAATTCTGCAGGGAGCAGAAAGAATGCCCTTCTCTAGGTGGTTTGTGGCAGCAGGCTTCAAACCAGGCAGCTGGTGATCAGTCTGTATCACACTGGATTTATTGGGAGAATGGTCTCCTATATAGCGAGCCTAAGGTCGCTGAGCCTGGGTCAGCCCCTGCGCTGGGGATACCCCTGCACTTCAGGACCTTCCTACTGGGTCTGACTCATGACATGCTTTTTCCAGTACATTTGGGACAGGCCAAGACATTTGAAAGGCTTGTCACCCACTTATTTTTGTCCCAAATGCAGAGGGAGTCTGATGGACTTTGCAGGACTTGTCAGGCGAGTGATAAGAGTGGGAGCAGTGTAAAGCTCCTCTCCAACTTTTTCCAGTTGTAGGAACCCCATTTGAAAGCATTGGTATGGGCATTGTGGGTCCACTGGATCCCAAGACAGCCATGGGCAACAGGTACATCCTGGTGGACCATGCCAACCGGTATCCGGAGGCAATCGCTCTCAGGACAATAACAGCACCAGGCGTTAATGGAGATCTTTTCCCGTGTGGGTTTCCCCAGAGAGGTGTTTTGTGATTGTGGAACCAATTTCATATCCAAGTATATGACATCCCTGTGGGAGAAGTTCGGTGTGACAAGTTCACCACTCCTTACCACCCACAAGGTCATGGTTTGGTGGAGAGATTCAACAAACCTTGAAGGGCATGATTAAGGGTCTAACACAAACTATGGGGCGTAAGTGGGGTGTCCTCTTACATTGCCTTATCTTTGCATGCATGGAGGTACCACAGAAGTACTTGGGGTTCAGTCCCTTTGAGCTTCTGTACGGGCACTCTGTAAAAGGACCCCTCAGTTTGGATCAGGAGGGTATGCAACTGTTACCACGGATTTTTTACAACGGATTCCATTACCACTGATTTTTTACAACGCAGGTCATTTTACAACGGATCCCTTTAAAACGCAATACACCACAACGCAGGTACTATTACAATGCATACCATTACATCGTAAGTATAATTATAGGTAAGTTTTTTAGGGCTGGGTTTGGGTTTTGGGGTACAGGGGTATTTTTAGGTTTTAGGGTTGGGTTTGGGTTTTGGGGTACAGGGTTTTTTTTAGGTTTTAGGGCTGGGTTTGGGTTTTGAGGTACAGGGGTATTTTTAGGTTTTAGGGCTGGGTTTGGGTTTTGGGGTACAGGGTTTTTTTTAGGTTTTAGGGCTGGGTTTGGGTTTTGGGGTTCAGAGGTATTTTTAGGTTTTAGGGCTGGGTTTGGGTTTTGGGGTACAGGGGTATTTTTAGGTTTTAGGGCTGTGTTTGGGTTTTGAGGTACAGGGGTATTTTTAGGTTTTAGGGCTGGGTTTGGGTTTTGGGGTACAGGTTTTTTTTTAGGTTTTAGGGCTGGGTTTGGGTTTTGGGGTACAGGGGTATTTTTAGGTTTTAGGGCTGGGTTTGGGTTTTGGGGTACAGGGGTATTTTTAAGTTTTAGGGTTGGGTTTGGGTTTTGGGGTACAGGGGTATTTTTAGGTTTTAGGGCTGGATTTGGGTTATGGGGTACAGGGGTATTTTTAGGTTTTAGGGTTGGGTTTAGGTTTTGGGGTACAGGGGTATTTTTAGGTTTTAGGGCTGGGTTTG
This sequence comes from Lissotriton vulgaris, assembly GCF_964263255.1. Taxonomy (NCBI): domain Eukaryota; kingdom Metazoa; phylum Chordata; class Amphibia; order Caudata; family Salamandridae; genus Lissotriton; species Lissotriton vulgaris. The sequence continues at coordinate 805,625,538 of NC_141691.1, forward strand.
GGTTTTGGGGTACAGGGGTATTTGTAGGTTTTAGGGGTGGGTTTGGGTTATGGGGTACAGGGGTATTTTTAGGTTTTAGGGTTGGGTTTTGGGGTAGAGTGTTTTTTTAGGTTTTAGGGCTGGGTTTGGGTTTTGAGGTACAGGGGTATTTCTAGGTTTTAGGGCTGGGTTTGGGTTTTGGGGTACAGGGGTATTTTTAGGTTTTAGGGCTGGGTTTGGGGTTTGGGCTACAGGGGTATTTTTAGGTTTTAGGGCTGGGTTTGGGTTTTGGGGTACAGGGGTATTTTTAGGTTTTAGGGCTGGGTTTGGGTTTTGAGGTACAGGGGTATTTTTAGGTTTTAGGGCTGGGTTTGGGTTTTGGGGTACAGGGGTATTTTTAGGTTTTAGGGCTGGGTTTGGGTTTTGAGGTACAGGGGTATTTCTAGGTTTTAGGGCTGGGTTTGGGTTTTGGGGTACAGGGGTATTTTTAGGTTTTAGGGCTGGGTTTGGGGTTTGGGCTACAGGGGTATTTTTAGGTTTTAGGGCTGGGTTTGGGTTTTGGGGTACAGGGGTATTTTTAGGTTTTAGGGCTGGGTTTGGGTTTTGAGGTACAGGGGTATTTTTAGGTTTTAGGGCTGGGTTTGGGTTTTGGGGTACAGGGGTATTTTTAGGTTTTAGGGCTGGGTTTGGGTTTTGGGGTACTGGGGTATTTTTAAGTTTTAGGGTTGGGTTTGGGTTTTGGGGTACAGGGGTATTTTTAGGTTTTAGGGCTGGGTTTGGGTTATGGGGTACAGGGGTATTTTTAGGTTTTAGGGCTGGGTTTGGGTTTTGGGGTACAGGGGTATTTTTAGGTTTTAGGGCTGGGTTTGGGTTTTGGGGTACAGGGGTATTTTTAGGTTTTAGGGCTGGGTTTGGGTTATGGGGTACAGGGGTATTTTTAGGTTTTAGGGCTGGGTTTGGGTTTTGGGGTACAGGGGTATTTTTAGGTTTTAGGGCTGGGTTTGGGTTTTGGGGTACAGGGGTATTTTTTGGTTTTAGGGCTGGGTTTGGGTTTGGGGTACAGGGGTATTTTAGGTTTTAGGGCTGGGTTTGGGTTTTGGGGTACAGGGGTATTTTTAGGTTTTAGGGCTGGGTTTAGGTTTCGGGGTACAGGGGTATTTTTAGGTTTTAGGGCTGGGTTTGGGTTTTGGGGTACAGGGGTATTTTTAAGTTTTAGGGTAGGGTTTGGGTTATGGGGTACAGGGGTATTTTTAGGTTTTAGGGCTGGGTTTTGGTTATGGGGTACAGGGGTATTTTTAGGTTTTAGGGCTGGGTTTGGGTTTTGGGGTACAGGGGTATTTTTAGGTTTTAGGGCTGGGTTTGGGTTTTGGGGTACAGGGGTATTTTTAGGTTTTAGGGCTGGGTTTGGGTTTTGGGGTACATGGGTATTTTTAGGTTTTAGGGCTGGGTTTGGGTTTTGGGGTACAGGGGTATTTTTAGGTTTTAGGGCTGGGTTTGGGTTATGGGGTACAGGGGTATTTTTAGGTTTTAAGGCTGGGTTTGGGTTTTGGGGTACAGGGGTATTTTTAGGTTTTAGGGCTGGGTTTGGGTTTTGGGGTACAGGGGTATTTTTAGGTTTTAGGGCTGGGTTTGGGTTTTGAGGTACAGGGGTATTTTTAGGTTTAAGGGCTGGGTTTTGGTTTTGGGGTACAGGGGTAGTTTTTAATATATATTTACAAATAAAAAAATAAAAATTAATTGTATTAATTAAATTATTTAAATTATTTAATAATTAAAAAATAAATAATTAATTACATTAAATAATACAAAAATAATTATTTACATTATATATTAATATTATATACTTACCTATACTTACGTTGTAATGGTATGCGTTGTAATAGTACCTGCGTTGTAGCGGATTGCGTTTTAAAGGTTTCCGTTGTTAAATGACTTGCGTTGTTAAAAATCCGTGGTAATGGTATGCGTGCTAAAAGTACGCGTTGTATCATCATATATCCGTCAAGGAAGGCTGGTGGGCAGCCCCCAGGGAAACTAACCAGGATGAATATTGCTACATTCTGGCCATCAGGAACCACACTTCACGCTTCAGGAAACTCACTCAGGTGAACAGAGAAGCAATCCAGGAGGAGATGAAGCACTGGTACGAGCATAATGCCACTCTGGTAGAGTTTCAGCCTGGCCAGAAAGTGTGGGTCATGGCCCGGTTGAACCTTGTGACTTGCAGGACAAGTGGACATGGCCTTCTGAGTAGTGGAGCGCCAACGTAATGTCACCTATCTGGCAAATTTTCATACTCCCAGGAACCCTTTGAGGATCCTCCATGTACACCGCCTCAAGTCTCACTTTGAGAGGTCTGAAGTGAGCATACTCTTGGCGACAGATGGTAGGGTGAAAGAGGAGAGTGAACCTCTCCCTGACTTCCTGACTGCCAAGGAGCACGATGGGTCAGTGGAAGGTGTGATCCACTCTCCTACACTGACCCCAGAGCAGCAGAGTGACTATCACGAATTGTTGGGGCAGTTTGCCCAGCTGTTCTCCATGATCCCAGTTATTCAGTGGTGTACCCATGATGTGGACAAGGTTGTCAGACCTCTTGTGAAACAAAAGATTTACAGGTTGACTGACCCGGTCAGAACCTGCATCAAAGAGGAGGTCTCCAAGATGTTGATGTTAGGAGTGATCAAGCCCTCCAACAATTCTTGGGCCAACCCAGTGGTCTTTATCCCAATGACTGCTGCACCCAGTGCCACTCCTGAACTGTGGTTCTGTGTGGACTACAGAGGGCTCAATTCCGTCACCAGGACTGATGCACACCCCATCCCCAGAGCTGATGAGCTCATTGACTAGTTGGGAGCTGTCTGGTTCATCAGCACATTTGATTTGGCATCTGTGTACTGACAGATTGCCTTAGCTGAGGAGGACAAGGGGACTCTGTTTTTGCTGGTTTAGTATCTCTGCGCACTTTCTCACTGCTGTTCAGTGTTAAAGTGCAAGTGTTCCTGTTGTAAATTGTGTTATGGATTGTTTTTTTTATTATTCACGTATTTTTGATTTTCTAGTAAGTCCCTAGTAAATTGCACTGAGGGTGCCAGGGCCTGTAAATCTAATGCTGCTAGTGGGCCTGCAGCACTGGTTGTGCCACCCACACAAGCAGCCCTGAAAAGGGATCTTGGACCTGCAACTACCGTGTCTGCATGCAGTTTACAACTGCCATGTCGACCTGGCAAGTGCACCCAGTTTACAGGTCATAATCTTCCCATGTTATTACATGTAAATCACCCCTAAAGGTAGCTATGTATATTAAAGGAAGGACATGTACTGATGTGTGTGACATGTCCTAATAGTGAATTGCGGTACAAAAGGGGGTGGTGATGTACGGAGCATCTGAATCAATCAAACACTCACACCCTGTCAAAAGATCTGAGTTTAATCCATCACCGTTCTTTAGCCCACTCTGCCACCCCAGTTCAGACATGGCTATATGCAAATCAGTCTGACCCTGTGCCTCATGGGAGCAGTCCAGCCCGAACTGCCAGGCCATGTCTTCCCTGGACCGGAAACAAGCTTCCGAGGACCAGTTTCTGGCATTTCAGCCATCTTCAGCCCGGCTTGCTTGAATCCAGTGGCAAAGTGAGCAAGGGACTCAAGTCTGAGCATACCCTGCCACACTTATGGCGGCCAAAAGTGGTACAAAAGGGGGTGGTGATGGACGGAGCATCTGAATCAATCCAACACTTACACCCAGTCAAAAGATCTGGGTTTAATCCATCACCGCTCTTTAGCCCACTCTGCCACCCCAGTTCAGACATGGCTATATGCAAATCAGTCTGACCCTGTGCCTCATGGGAGCAGTCCAGCCCGAACTGCCAAGCCATTTCTTCCCTGGACCGGAAACAAGCTTCCGAGGACCAGTTTCTGGCATTTCAGCCGTCTTCAGCCCGGCTTGCTTGAATCCAGTGGCAAAGTGAGCAAGGGACTCACGCCTGAGCATACCCTGCCACACTTATGGCGGCCAAAAGCGGTACAAAAGGGGGTGGTGATGGACGGAGCATCTGAATCAATCAAACACTTACACCCAGTCAAAAGATCTGGGTTTAATCCATCACCGCTCTTTAGCCCACTCTGCCACCCCAGTTCAGACATGGCTATATGCAAATCAGTCTGACCCTGTGCCTCATGGGAACAGTCCAGCCCGAACTGCCAAGCCATGTCTTCCCTGGACCGGAAACAAGCTTCCGAGGACCGGTTTCTGGCATTCCAGCTGTCTTCAGCCCGGCTTGCTTGAATCCAGTGGCAAAGTGAGCAAGGGACTCACGTCTGAGCATACCCTGCCTGTTACCATGAGGCACAGGGTCAGACTGATTTGCATATAGCCATGTCTGAACTGGGGTGACAGAGTGGGCTAAAGAACGGTGATGGATTAAACCCAGATCTTTTCACTGGGTGTGAGTGTTTGATTGATTCAGATGCTCCGTCCATCACCACCCCCTTTTGTACCGCATTTGGCCGCCATAAGTGTGGCAGGGTATGCTCAGACGTGAGTCCTTTGCTCACTTTGCCACTGGTTTCAAGCAAGCCGGGCTGAAGAAGGCTGGAATGCCAGAAACCGGTCCTCGGAAGTTTGTTTCAGGTCCAGGGAAGACAAGGCTTGGCAGGTCGAGCTGGTCTGTTCCCATGAGGCACAGGGTCAGACTGATTTGCATATAGCCATGTCTGAACTGGGGTGGCAGAGTGGGCTAAAGAACGGTGATGGATTAAACCCAGATCTTTTCACTGGGTGTGAGTGTTTGATTGATTCAGATGCTCCATCCATCACCACCCTCTTTTGTACCGCTAATAGTGAATTGCAGCATAATTCGTTTTTTCACTATGGAAGAGCTATCTGTCCAAAAGAACAGAATGGGAGTTTACTTATAACATCTTATAAGTATATCTTCCAATTGGGACAAGATAGAGAAATGGGGTTTAATATGCCTGAACTCAGAATATAAAAATGCATCTTTTAGTAAAGATGATTTTTGTGTTTGAAAACACCTCTTTTTAGAAAGTAGGTAGTTTCTTGCTAAGCTATCCTAGATGCCTCTGCTGGTGTGTGTATTGACTGTCTGGCTTTGGAGTGACAGGGGCTTGAGATGTGCATTTTTTCAGATATCCGCGGGGGGGTCGAGGTGTGTTCTGCCTTTCCTGGATGAGTCTGGGCTGTCTGAATAGACCTGGGCTGCATTTAGAGTAGTGGGAGGAGATCTCCTTGCACCTGAATGGGCGTGGTTTGCCTTGGAAAATGCTTTCTCTACCTCCAGCCAGGAAGCCGGAGAGGACAGACATTTGGGCTGGGCATTGTCACTCTCTGCTCAAGAGAACAAATAGAAATGCAGTGTAAATATTGGAGCCCACACCCCAGAACTTTAGAACTCGCTGAAATCAAGGAACCTGCTAAGAAGAAGAGCTGGAAAAACTGCCAGGAGGAGTTATGCCTTTTTGCTGTGTTGTTGCTTTGTTGGGTTGACCTGCAGTTGCTGCTTCTGCCTTGGGCAGTGAAAGGACTGGACTCAACTTTTTTAAACTTGTACTGAGTATCTCAAAGGGCTTGAAATCAAACTTGCCTCCTGTTAACGAAGTCTCAGGGACAGTAAAGACTTCACTTACCTCTGGGTGCCGCCTCTGGAACAGCGGTTTCAGTTGCCACAGAAGGGGAAAGCAGCCAACGCCGACACCACTGAGGACTTCATCTCCTGAAGGCACCACATAGAGCACCCCTGCACTTCGTACAGCAACCCTGGTTTCACCGATGATGATGACCGCTGCTGTCACTGAGCCGCTGCTTGCATCGTGTCCTGAGGGTACCGCACTCTGCATCACCTCGCTTCACTCTACCCTCCCGGTCTCACAATAACATTGCTGCCCGCTGACCACGACAGCCATGGCCACACCGTGGTTTGGAGGCACCGCTCGTGGGTTACACAACGCACTCGGTCCCACGCGGCCATCTGAGCCATCTGTTGCCAGCTCCCACCAACTGGCACTGTCGCCTGCACCGTAACCTGTCAGCACTGCGATGAGCACCACCTCATTCCGCACCACAGCCCTGGTTTTACTGACGCCACTGGATGACCGTCACCGAGCTGCTGCATGCACCATGACTTGAGGGCTCCGCACGCCGCACCGCTACGCTTCACCTCGCAACCACGACGGTTGCCATGACCGGCCCGCACCAACGTGATCGGCCGCAATGAAAAGGGAAGTGTCCCTACTTGGACAAAGGTGCAAACCATTGCCAACTAGAGACCCCCATTTCTAACTGTCACCTACTCTGACAAACCCTGGGAGTAGAATTTCACTGTGATGATTATCGTTAGTCTCTCTTTGGAGGGTATGTATACTGTTTTGAACAAAAACATTTTGAGCATATTTGTAATCTACAGTAAAGTCTATTGATAGGCATTTTGTTACATGGACTATCACAGATTACATTAGTAGGGACTATTTTGCTGCTGGTTACGCCCTTTGACAAACCATGGGTATATAAGATTTGTACTGTCAGAATCCTTGTTGGTATCACTTAGGAGGGATAGTATTTTACTTTGCCAACTGTGGGCCTGATTCACAAAGGTAAACTCATACTTTTTGATAAATTAACATTTTTTGGGGGTATTTACAAATTGCGAGTTAATAGTAAGTTTATGACTGCAGAAAGTTTGCAGTCGGGCAGAGAACTCTCCACTTAAAAAGATAGGACAGGCCTATGCTGTGATGTGCAGAGTATTCCACCCTGAATGTGGAGTGTCCACTGTTGTAAACTTAATATTAAATCAAAGTTTGTGAATATCAAAAAATGTGTAAACGTATACAAAAGTGTAAGTTTACCTTTGTGAATCAGGCCCTGTAATTTTGTATACTATGTAATTTTATGACTGTATGACAGATGGTTGCTTTGTGGGAAAGCTCAGTACAGGAGGCCTCAGTTGGTGATGATAAACAGTTTATTACTCCTGTAGACCTGTTTGGTTCACTAGAAAAATATTTCTGTTACCATATGTCTGATTTATTTATTATAAAAAGGTCTGAGTGTCAGTCACGCTCTGCTTATATCCATGAAAGTGAACAGCATGGGGTAATGGTACAGTCTGCATCAGTCATTGGCTCTCTTGCTCTGTGAATTATGTCATTTTCTGATCACGTATGTACATCCACCTGAAAATTAGTTTGCATCATTGTCAAGGCTGATGAGCCAACCCTTTAGTTTAGAATGTTCTGCTTTTATTGTTCTCTATAATTGTTTCCTTAAAAAGATACTAAAGATTTCTGGGCAGTGCTAACACATTTCTTCTTTGCCTCTGATTTCATCTGCAGTGCTACCCATTCCATATGGCCACTCCCCCTAAACAAAAAGCCCATTATGGAATGCTATTGCACATAAAGTATAATTGTTTCACCATTATAAGATGGCCAACAAGTTGGTTTTAAATGTGGCAGCCATGCTTTTTTTTTTAATAAAGTTTTTTATTGAAGCCCTTTAGTGACAAAATAATCATAATAAACATACAAATTTTATCATGTACCATATCATGTAGCATAACCAGCCTAAAAATACAAACAGCAAATATCGTTCACTTTCATCTACGATATCTTATATACAATTAATCAAAGTAAGATCCCCAAATTTTTTCAAATTTTCTTATCCCCCCCTATCCTCATAGCATAAATTTGTTCGCTTTTCCTAACTCTTTTTATTTTCTGTAGCCATTCCTGCAGCAATGGAATCTGCTCTGACCTCAGATTCTGCAATAGCAAAGATCTAGGCACTGCCATTGCAATGTACATTAATTTAGCCATCTGGTTTGAGAGCATAAGATCCGGATCGAAACCATAAAGCATTCATTTTACATTCAAGAAAATCATAATCTTATAATAAGTTTGAAGAAATGCAAATATTTCAGCCCAGAATACCTTAATTTTAGAACAGTGGACCAGGATAAGTGACCGGTTGGCTGGGGCATATTTAAAACATATAAAACAGATGAATTATTAGTGTACATATTAGCAATAACCGCAGGTGTACGATACTGTAGCCATTTACTAAAAAATAACATTCTACGCCAATTGGCTCCCCTTAGTGCACTGAAATTAAATGTATTAATGGTCTTCCAAGTATTCAAAGATTACACATGGTCTTCTTGAACGTGCCATTTTCTAATTGCTTTTGAACTTAATTCCACCTCCCTACTCTGCGCCAGACAGCATTTCCATTCCCTGGGTTTCTTTACCGTTTATCCGCTCGCGGATTTTGCGGATTTTCGGGAAATTCGCAATCCGCGAGATTCGCGAATCTCCCGCAAAATCCGCAAATCCGCGAGCAGCGGATTTTGCTCGCACTGCTCGCACTGTTCGCGTGAGTTCGCGGCTTCCCAGTACAACTTCGCGCCCCGCGAATAAGTGCTAAATTGCAGAAATACGATCTTAGCAAAACTGAAACTACTTACCAGGTTCAAAAGTTCAGGCTCATCATTAGTAGCCATTTCCTGTAGTGCTTCCTGAGGGGCCCCTCCAGAGTTCAGTTGCCAGTTGCAACTATTATATGACCCTGCTCTGAACCTTAGAATAGTTACAGATATGCCACAAAGGTCCTGATTTACAGCTAAGGGAGACAAGCAGGAGCCAGGCTGGAAGTTAAAATCCATTAATCAGCCCCTAATTCATTATTGTCAGTTGGGGCAGGGCAGGTGTTGTAACTAATTTTGCAACAATGAAAGCACTTAGCAAGTGCAAAAGATCACTAATCAGGGCGCACTAAGGAAGCAGGTGCCAGCTAAAAAAATATTCTGTGACACATTAATCAGCCCCAAATTAATTCAGGTCACTTGAGGCAGGGAAGGTGTGCTTTGCTTTGCCGAAAATAATGTACACTGGACAACCAGAGGGTGTGGTGATGAAACAGAGGGTGGCATGGGTGGGCCAGAGGGTGGCATGAGTAGTCAGAGAGTGGCAGTGGTGACAGAGAGTGGCAGTGATGAAGAAGAGTGTCCCAAACAGGCTGGACACGTAGAAACAACAAGTTCGCAAAACTTGCGACCCGACAGGTAAGTTCGCAAATTGCGAAATTGTAAAAACCCTCGCGAACTGGCAGCAACACGGGCGAACACAAAAAAAAAAATCCGCAAATTCGCGGGAATTCGCGGATTTTGCGGATTGCGAGTTCGCAAATCCGCAAAATTCGCGAACGCGAGATCCGCAAAATTCGCCCATGCTTATGCCTCAAAGTTTGATCAATCAAATTATAGGAACTAATCAACAGAAAATTCCCTTGAATTAGACCTGCCATCTCTGTCGGGGTTATCCATAATCCATTTCTTAAAGAATCCATGATTTTAATGAACCCTACCCGTAACCCAATTTTCAACTATTTCCGGCCCTATTTCAATCCCCATGAACGGAAATGCACTAATCAGAGGAGTTATTAAATTAAAGAGGGGAAGAGGATATCTTTTAAGCATAGCGCATTGTTTCTTAAAAAACCAAATCAATGTCTTATAGTGAACAAATTTGGGCGATTTAAGTACCTAAAGGGGGGAGGGTATCTGAATTTCGAGGCAAATTAAATCAAAAAAGAAATTTATAAATAGATTCTGGCCAAAAGTTTGGTTTTTGAATCTTGATAAATACTGTGCAAAGTATGCATAATAATTGTCTCTAATATTTGGTAGAGAGAGGCCTCCTTCATCCGAATCCTCATAGAGAGTTCCCATTGCGATTTGAGGTGTCTTTTTTGCCCAGACAAAAGCTGAGAACAGAGATTCTACCTTAGAAAAGAAAGCGCAAAAAACAAGAGATAGTAGAGAACAAAAAATTAAATAAAGGAAGGACGGACATTTTTATCAACGCAACCCTGCCAAGAATAGACAGTGGTATGGATTCCACCGTGCGAATATTGTACGAATGCTTGAACTATGAAACGATGATAGAGTATTTACAATGCATTTGCAAGACTAGATTTTTTTATTGCAAGCATATGGCAATTGTGTTTGGACAGCAGTATGTTTTCTGTTTTTTGCTTGTATTCTTTTATTTCATCTTGCATTTGTTGTTGAGTTTTTGTGTGTTTTATTGCCATTGTGTCAGAGGGTGAATGCAACAATGAGTCAATGGATTGATAAATGGAGGCATGGGTGAAAATATGAATGACAGAGTGCATGTATAATGACGTATTTAGTGCCTAAACTCATCAATGACACAAAAGGCACTTTCATTCATAAGCTAGGTAAATTGGCATTGCAAATGATTGTTTGTTTATTTGAGGATCCACAGACAGTTAGGACATATGACTTGATCTTATCTCTCCCAATGCACCTCTGACAAAAATCCTTGGAGCGCACAGCAAATATACACTTCTATACTTAAATTGATCTTGTTTGCCTGCGTGCACTTGACTTTCTCTATAATAGGTGGGAGTGAGAATGAGCTTGCTCAAAAACAATGATACATAACTGAAAAATAGCTTCATGGGCAATTTCTGTAGTTTCCTTAGCACCAACAAAACTCCAAAGCACGTAATTGGCTAGATTAATAGATTTTGTTTGCATTTTAAAGGGTACCATGCCCAGCAGCGCATCATTTTTCTATTATGGAATATGAATAATATATAAATGCGTTTTGGCATTCCGCCTGTTGCCTTTGTGATTTCAATTTTTTTCCAATGGCTGTGGATAATTTGAAAGCTTACATTTTTTGCATGGCAGTAAATAGTGTTTGATGTTCCTGAGCAAGGCTAATAGAGGGCTGCCGTCTAAGGCTTCAACCCTCCACAGGCATGAGAAGTGTCGCTTGTTCGAGCTTGCAAAATTATACTCATGTCTCAACAACATTCATTTTTGCTTTTATTTTACTCATTTTAGTATTCAGATGTGCACTAAAAAGTGCATCTAATATCAGAGGTAACATATAAAGGCTGAGGTAATGATATATGGGCTCAGCTTAATTCAACAAGAGTTTTGTCATGAATGTAACACTTTATAAATAGCAGGATTTTTTACAAGCCGGGTCTGACAGTCCATTGGACGAAATCACTGCCTACAAAATCTTGCATTTGACCTCTTAGCTACAGGTCCAGGCCCTACAGGGTCCACCTAGCCTTTCATCCTTCTGAGGTTGATAAAATGAATACCGTTGAGTTGTTTAACCAAAAACTCCTGTTCTTCAGTTTTGATATCCTACGGGGTGAAAATTTATTTACAAATACAAGTTTTGATAGCAGTGGCCTCCTGGCCTGTAAAAAATGGATTTCGGGAACGGCAGAAGCTAATGGCTGCCTGAACGAGCCGTCGCACCAGACCGGAGGTAGCGGCTGGATTTTATAAGAAAATAACACATCTTCGAAACACCAGAAACACAGCGAAAGTGATCTGAATAGTTCGCCCGCCAGACGAGACTAAAAGGAGTACTCAAGACACACTCGGAGCTGGACTCACCAAGCCTACACAAAGGAGAAAGGAGGACGGTGAAGTGGATCCAAAATGGCGCTCGCCTGAAAACAACTCCGCCGCAATCCAGGTACCGAGTGCTACTAGCCCCAAGGAACAAGGGGAGGAAGGTTTGCGGGAGATCCCAAAACAGGAACAGAAGCGGGCTCTGCAATTCTCCGGCTGCCTCGCCACCCCACCCGGTAAGAAACAGCAGAGAAGAGGGGCGTGGCACAGGAGATATCAAAGCTAAGGGAGAGACACACAGCCCAGGAGCCACGGATCCGCCGCCCCACATCCACACCCCGACCCACCAGCTCGCGGTGCGCGGTGCACATCAACTGAGCACCCGGGGCCCACTCGCCAGCAGAATTTGTATGACCGGCTACCAAAAAGGTAATCACAGGAAAACGAACGAGAAAGGAAACCGAAACCAAATCCAAAATGGCGCGTGCCTGAGTCAGCAACCAGCTCTCGGCTCTAAATCTCCTTAAACAAAGAGATTGAGAGACACGGAGGGAAGAGAGAGGTTGAACAGGCAAAAGAGTCTCCGAGAATCCCCGCCTGTAACAGAACACAGCGGAGCAAAAAACAGCCGAGCTCAAGGGCAAACAAAGAGGAGAAACGAAACCGAAACAAATTCAAAATGGCGCCAGAAAACCGAATGCAGTAATCCTTAGTCTTTTTAAGGGGACACTGAAAGTTACTAAAAAGAAAAGAATAACCGGGCACACGGAAATTGAATGACGCAGAGGAGAGAAAGAAAAGAGCAACTGGGCACACGAACTCCCCGACCCCCCCACCAAACCCGCTCTCATCCCAGCAGCAATAAGACAGCGAAACAAGGCAGGAAGAGGAGAATCGAGTGAGATGCTAACACAGCGGAAACAGCCACATCGCCCACACCTCCTGCCCCATGGTGCCATCACCGCTTCCACTGACATCACCGCCCAGCACCGCCCAGCACCACTGCGCCATATCACCACCAGAAAAGAACACGTAACAACAAAGCGCAAAAAAATCTGCAAGTTCAAACAACCACCAAGAACTGAAAAGAGGTGAGGAGAAGCAGCTCCATTAGATATGGCACCTTCAAGGGGGGGAAGAGCAGGAGAGCGATAACAGGGGATACTACCACGGGGGCGGGAACTAAGACAGTCACCAGAAACAGCAAACTTAGATACCCAAAACAAGAAGGGAAAGGTAAAGAGAAAAGCGACGAGGCAACAGACACCAATCCGCAACAACAGCGGAAGACAGCGGGAAGCATGACAGATAGGGAATCCAGACTGCAGGCACAACTACAAAAGAAAAGCAAGGTTGAGCCCCTAATATCGGATTCGCCAATAAAACAGAAACCGGACATAAACCCCATGCTGGACACCATTCTGAAGAAACTGGCTGAAGTGCACGACTTAGCGAAGTCAACTAAACTCACCATCGAGTCCATTCAACTCGAACTAGCTGCCGTCAGGGCCGACCTGAACACAGTAAATACCAGGCTAGCAGTGGCAGAGCAGCGTATCAGTGATACGGAAGACGCCGCTCAACGCGCCAAGAGAGAATGGAGTGGTCTGAGCATAAAAACAGACTCTCTGCAAAGGCAAACAGCTGAATTGGAAGACAAAAGCCGCAGGGGAAACATCTGAATACTAAGAATCCCAGAGGGCGCTGAAGAGGAGGCAGGATCATGCGCCGAATTCTTAGAAGATCTAATCCCGAAGATCACAAACCTAAAATTTGAACGCCAATTCGAACTAGACAAGGCTTTCAGGGTTCCAGCCTCAAAACAGCTAGCGACAACATTCACCAGACCAATCATCTGCAAGCCACTGAGAGCTCAGCACGCGAAGGAGATCTTTAACTACACCAGAAAAAACAACCAGAACATGTGGAAAGGCCAAAAAATCATACTGACGCAAGACCACTCCAAAACAAATGTAGACATTAGGAAAGGCTTTCTCGTCCAGCGCCAAGCGCTCAAAAGCAGACAAATAATATTCACCTTCGTAGCACCAACAAAGTTCAAAATAACAGATAGAAGGGAGAAGCCTTTTCTTCACCGACCCACAGGAACTGCACCACTACCTGAGGGGACACCAACCTCACAAATGGAAGTGACAACTCATTGAACTGCCAAAAGAGGGCCCTCTCCTGATTCTATGAGCGACTAAAAAACAGAAGAAAAACAAACCAACTTCTCAATGAACTCGCAACCGCTTTGCTACCTCAAGAAGATCACTCCAATTGACCGGACCTACCTCATGGAATGCAGACACACGTCTCGAACATTATCTACCTTATCTACCTCAAGGAGAATTGACTCTGTTAACTACTACATCCCGGCATGCCAAAGCACACAGTATCCTTTTTAACCAGTTTCTAATACCAGAGCTACCTCAGGGAATGAAGACACATGACTTGAACCATATCCACCTTGTCTAACTCAGGAAAATCAACACCAATCAACTAGCTCACCAGGTACCTCCAGTATGCGCCAGGGAGCTGCGTTGCAGAGAGGTGTTCAGAAGCCACCCCCTCCTTTTTACAACACTCTGCAACACAGCTCTGTGGCACTTACTAGAGGTGCCTGTTGGGCTAGTTGGCCCCTAGGGGACCTCTGGATTGAAGCGGAATTAATTCCCCAACTTAAAACACACCACAGGGCATGTTTGCACACATATCACCCCAAGCCCCGCCCCCTACCTTCACCACTGTGCAAACGCGCCCGTAGCACGTTCTAAGTTGGGGGATTAAGTCCCATTGCATACTGGGGGTCCCTGGGGGCCACCTAGCCCACCAGGAACCTCCAGTATGCGCCAGGAGGCAGCGTGGCGGAGAGGTGTAAAAAGGGGCATAGCCTCATTACACCTCTCTGCAACGCAGCCCCCTGGCACATTTCTAGAGGGGGAACTAAATCCTCTTGAATACTGGGGGTCCCTGGGGGCCAACTAGCCCACCAGGAACCTCCAGTATGCGCCAGGGAGCTGCATTGCAGAGAGGTGCAAAAAGGGGCGTGGCCTCACTACACCTCTCTGCAACGCAGCACCCTGATGCGCTTCCAGAGTGGGAACTAAACCCTTTGAATACTGGGGGTCCCTGGGGGTCAACTAGCCCACCAGGAACCTCCAGTATGCGCCAGGGGCTGCGTTGCAGAGAGGTATAAAAAGGGGTGTGGCCTCAATACACCTCTCTGCAATGCAGCCCCCTGGCGCGTTTCCAGAGGGGGAACTAAATCCCCTTGATTACTGGGGGTCCCTGGGGGCCATCTAGCCCACCAGGAACCTCCAGTATGTGCCAGGGGGCTGCGTTGCAGAGAGGTGTAATGAGGCCATGCCCCTTTTTACACCTCTCTGCAACGCAGCCCCCTGGCGCATACTGGAGGTGCGCCAGGGGGCGCGTTTGCAGAGTGGTGCAGGGAGGGGGCGTGGCCTCCTCCCCAATCCTGTCTTTTTTATTTTTAAGAAGGGGGGCTATGTAGCCCCCTTCTTTTTTTTGGGCCCTGGGAAACCCATCCCCCAGGGCCTGACCCCCAAAAAGTATATATATTTTTTTTAACGGGAAGGGGGCCGCGAGGCCCCCTCCCGTGGCTAATCCAGGCCCCGGGGACCCCATTCCCTGGGGCATGCCACTTTTTTTTTGTCATTTTTAAGGAGGGGAGCTGCATAACCCCCCTCCTCAGGCCACTTTAGGCCCCGGGGACCCCATCCCCGGGGCTGGCCTACATCTTTTTTTTTTTTTAAACATTTTTTTATTATTTGGGGAGGGGAGCCACCTGGCCCCCCTCCCGGGCCTCTTCTGGCCCCGGGGACCCCATCCCCCGGGCCTGGCCCTCTCTGTTGGGGACCGTGGTGGTTTCCCCAAGCCCACCACAGTCCCTGCCAGCTCCCTGCATCCTGCGATAGCCGACATTGCTTTTCTGCATGGGGAGCAGCTAACATGCTGCTCCCCATGCAGAAAAGCAATCGGCTTTGGTTTTCTAGAGGGAGAGCAGGTTTCCTGCTCTTTCTTTCAAAAACCCTACCATAGCAAACAGCAGTGTCCCGGGGTGGGCATCCTGGGACACTGCAGGAGCCAGACCTGGGGGTGGCGGTCCTCAGGGCCACCACATGGTTCCAGGGGGGGCTGCGTGGCCCCCCTCCTAACAGTTAAAAGCCCTGGGGGGTGGTGGTCCCTGGGGCTTGGGGGTCTGTCACAGACCCCCCTATGTTGAATATTAGAGCCCCGGGAAGGTGGTGGTCCCCGGGGCCTGTGGGGGGGGCTTCAGCCCCACCCCAAAGTTTTTTTTAGAAATTGTTTAAAAAAGAAGCCCCGGAGGGTGGCGGTCCCCGGGGCTGCGTGGGGGCCGTTAGCCCCCCACATACCTCTTATTAAAGCCCCGGGGGTGGCGGTCCCCAGGGCTCGGGGGCCTTAGAGGACCCCATCATTATACAATTAAGCCCCGGGGTGGCAGTCCCCGGGGCTGCAGGGGGCCCGTGTGCCCCCTCTATAATACATACTTTGCACCGGGGGGTGGTGTCCCCAGGGCAGTGAGGATGGGGATGGGGATTGGGCCCCCCACACTTTATTTGTATAAGGCCCCCAGGATTTGCCCCCCCGGGGGCTAGTTTACATAAAAGAGCAGGAGCTGCGCTTCATTTTTTTTTGTATTGGCATGGTACGCGTACCCTATGCTGGCCCGTGATTTAAAAAAAACAAAATTGGGGGGGCTTGGGGGTCCTTGTGGGACCCCCTAAGCAGGCCTAGGGGGTCAGGGTGATTCTACACTGCCCCCTTTTTGCGTTTCTTTTCCTGTTTTCTTGTGCCTCCGTTCTACCGATGCATTAGGAAACAATGTCCTGACAGGTAATAGTGTATAGTCAATTAATTATGCATGCACACAGCATTACTCCCAAACCTCTGGATTAATTCCTGCCCTGGCACACTGATTCTTCAAGGACCCGTGCTCAACCATCGGCTGATTACCGACGGCCGCCCTCCGCTTTCAGACCCTGCCCCCAAGCAGGCTCCAGCGTAATCCCCAGATGATGTTCTCTCTGCACATCGGAATTTACTTCAGGCACTCCCTGAGCCAACCATGCAGGCTCCAGCGTAATCCCCAGATGATTTTCTCTCTGCACATCGGAATTTACTTCAGCACACCCTAACCTAGACAACTAAGTCCTGATGACGATCCAAACTAACATGGATCGAAACGCCGTCGACCTAACAGCTCATTAACAGACGTACTTCTCCTATGTGGCTCAACACAAAATTGAAAGAACTTTGTAAACTGTGATATCACGTTGTCAAATGAATTGAGCTACTCACTGTAAATTACTTGCACTTTGTTCACAGTGCGCCGTCCCTGCTGTTCACTTCTTCACTTGCGTCGCCACTTTCACCACAGACACTTTTTTAAGCACCAAGTATATTATGGTTGTCACCAATTAATGTTATGCAGTGCTGCTTGAAACTGTATATATCCGACCATGAACTTGTGTTACAATATAAGATGATTAACTATCTTTTTTTCAAATCAATGAGTACTCTCCTTCTCTCCTTGACAGTAATGCTGTGTGCATGCATAATTAATTGACTATACACTATTACCTGTCAGGACATGGTTTCTTAATGCATCGTCCTTACCCAGTCCTGAATTGGTATATGGGTCACACTCCTGTAAACTTTACTATCCGTTCTACCGAAGCACAAGATGGCTGCCAACACTTCCTGGTTTGGAGTGTTGACAGCCAATTAGCATAAAGCTTGTGCTCGGGAGGGTACGCGTTCTGTACGCGTACCGTACTTCGTCTATAGATATATCTCTTATTTTACTTTTGATTTTCTCAGGAACTACTAAACGGATTTACACCATTTAACAAAAAGCGTGATCTGCGAACCAAACTCTACCCTTTTGCCAAATTTGGTGTAATTCCGTTCAGCAGTTCGGGCTGTAGCCGTGTCTGAAGGTCCCTATTGAAAATTGCATGGGGAAAACACATTTTGGGACCCCCCTTTTTTCTCAGCCCCCGCTTCATGATTCACCCTGAAACTTTCAGGGAAGGAGCGGAGCGGAGCGCCCCATATTCTTTGAGAATTTTGCGAAGATTCGTCAACTGGCGCCAAAGTTATTCCAAATAGAATGTTGCGGATTTCCTATAGAAACTAGGTCCTAACTATAACTACCTACTGGTGACCAGTGAGTTTTATTTCTCGAGTACTGGAGCTTGGTTGGAGATTAGGGAGTGGCGTCCCTGCCGTGCTGCCCACCGTAACAGAGGCTTGG
Organism: Lissotriton vulgaris; assembly: GCF_964263255.1. Lineage (NCBI taxonomy): Eukaryota > Metazoa > Chordata > Amphibia > Caudata > Salamandridae > Lissotriton > Lissotriton vulgaris. The sequence continues at coordinate 805,643,241 of NC_141691.1, forward strand.
AGTTTGCTAAAAAGCTACATTGGATATATATATATATATATATATATATATATATATATATATATATATATATATATATATATATATATATATATATATATATATATATATATATATATATATATATATTCAATCAACAAAGTTCACCAGTCTCCCAGCCACTTGCGGTGGCGGGCTCGAGCGGGGAGGCGACCCTCTTAATATTGCAACACAACAACTTTTACCTTCAAAAAGAAGTTAGCTCGAGCCCAGATTCATCAGCGTGAAGTTTATTTACCACACAGAACGCCAAACAACACCCGACGCGTTTCGGTGCTGCCGAACCTTGGTCACGGGTAACAGTGTTTTTCCCATTACAAGTTTTAAAGTAAAATGTAATCAAACAACATAAAGGTAGGACTACTTGTACTCACACAAGTGTATGTTTTACCACAGTTTTGCGGCCATATTTGAATGTGTTTGAATGCAAATGAATACACATCCTATTTACCATAATGATATGTGAGTATCCCGTTTTGAGACATGTAGACAAATTAAAGTAACTGGTATTGCATTCTAAGCTGTTACTAAATTCAATACAGAACGAATACAGTTCATTCTAAGTAACATGTGCTTCTGTTATAATTCAGTGCTGCCCAAGTGGGCAATTGTGCACTCAATTCCTGGATGCGATATTATGTCATATCGCCATGCAATGGAGCCCGATTGGGGTTGTTCTTCATTTGCCAAATTACGTCATAGTTCATTTCAATACAGCCCCAGTGGGCATTTATCTTCCAGATGATATTCTCATAATGTCCTTATACTCAAAAAAAAAAAAAACACAATTAATCGGTAAAGTAGATGCATTCTCTTGTATTGATCCAATTTAGTTCAGCAGCACGTGGTTTCACATCCTCACTGTGCAGCGCCATATATGTCTCCTACAAACATAAAAAATGAATGATCACTTTAAAGTACAAGCCATAATTTTATAAAAACAGCTACAAAGACAGCTTCAAAGTCAATGATTTCTAAGGGATTCAGTTATAGAGTTTTGTCAGCTGGGTGAACATATTAATTTGGGCTCCTAAGCTAGGTGGACAGATAGCTCCTCATCTTTATTCAACCCCAGGGGCTGTACAGTGTCATATTTAATTATGAACCTTGGCTCAAGTTGGCGTAATTGTCTGAGTCTGTCACCACCACGTTCTGATATTGGAATCCTGTCCAATGCACAGAATTTAAGTAAATTTACGTTTTTCTTATGAAACTCTTTAAAGTGTTTTGCAATAGGGTAATTTTTGTCCTCATTTGTTATTGCCCTCATGTGCTCTAACACGCGTTTTTTGACTGGATGTTTTGTGCTTCCAATATATGTCAAAGGGCACGGACATTGCAGTGCATAGACACAGTAGTCAGATTTACATGTCAAATGTTTTTGAATACTGAAAGGTCTGCTATTGTTAGATAGAGTAAGTTCTTTTCTGTTAACACTATTTTTGCAGGCTTTGCATGAGCGACAGGTAAAAAACCTTTAATTACTTCAGTATCTTTCTTGTCATTTACCATGTTGCTGCAAAGCACATCTGAAGTGAAGTAGTGTGGCTCACTGGTTAGAGGCGGCAGACCCGAGAGCAGAGGACGGCCCGGGACCAGGGTTCGATTCCCGGCGCGGCAGGCGTCTGGACCAGGGTCAGCGGACTCGATAATTCTCTCGCCTCAGTGCCCACTCTGATCAGCGATCACACTCGGCAACTCTGGGCATTAGCTTGTCTCATCTTCACTAACGGCCCCACCAGACCGCCGGGGATGCCTGGTCTCACCCTGGAGATACCCATTAAGGGACCATCTCTCAGGGAAGCCAGGAAGGGTTTCGCAGCGGTCGAAGCGCCTTGGGACCCTACGGGTAAGTAGTGCGCTATATAAATGCCAATACATTTACATTTACATACATCTTTCAAAGCTGGACACTTCCTGAAGGTGATCATGGGTTGATTCCCTACAGCATCTTTTAATGTTCCATCTAGCTGTAGTACATGCCAGAATTTTTTAAGACTTTTCCTGACTTGCCAGGTCTGGTCAGAATATGTGGTGATGAATCTAATTGGTCCATCTTCACTGTCACCTGATGGTTTAGGGATGAGAAGATCACTCCTATTTATGTTTTTGACCTTGTTACATGCTTGTTCGACCACTTTGGCCGAATAGCCTCTCTCCCTGAATCTCTCTTTCATTACATACATTTCATTGTCAAAGTCTGCATTTGTTCCACAGTTTCTTTTAACACGCAACAGTTCACCAAAAGGTATACTGCAAATCAAGTTTTTCGGGTGGCAGCTCGACGCATGTAGAAGGCTGTTGCCCGCCGTTGGCTTGCGATACAGTCTGCTAATGAGTCGTCCTTTATCAACTGACACTAGAACATCTAGAAATTCAATAGACTGTTTGTCTATAGTACTAGTGAATTGTAGATTTCAATCATTTTGGTTTAATTCAATGACAAATTGTGTTGCTGCTTCTTTACTGCCTCTCCACAGACAAAACACGTCCTCTATGTACCTACCCAGAGGACCACGTTCTGGGTAAAGGCCAAGATGTTACTGGCCACCTGCTCCTCCCACCAGCCCAGGTACAGACCTGCGTAACTGGGGGCGAAGCAGGTTCCCATCACGGTCCCCCTAGCCTGGCAATAGACCACATGGTTAAACAGGAAGTAGTTACTTGAAAGACAGGCACGCATCATTTTCACAAGCATATTAGTATGCATCAGATACTTGACATCTCGTTTTTTCAAGAAATGTTGGTTAGCCTCCACACCTAAATTATGGGGTATACATGTGTATAGGCTATTAACATCCAATGTCATGAGCCACATGTTATCCTCCCACTGTATGGGTTCAATAATTCTCAAAAAATCTCGTGTATCCCGAAGATACAATGGTAGTTGCTCCACATAAGGTCTTGAAAAGTGATCTATATATTTAGATGTATTTTCATATGTGCTGCCAATAGCGGAAACAATGGGTCTCCCCGGGGGTACTGTCGCATTCTTATGTAACTTGGGTAAAAGGTATAAAACCGCAAGTTTCGGGTGATCACATTTTAGAAATTTGTACTCATCATCTGATATTAAACAATCATGTTTCCACTCCTGCAATTGTTTCTGATAATCTAGACTATTCTTCTCATAAGAAACTCTAGAACTAATTGCATTATTGGCTCGATCATCAAGCTGTCTTTTGCCCTCTGCAAGGTACATCTCTATAGGCCACACGACAACATTGCCACCTTTATCAGACATTTTTATTACAATGTTTTTATTTTCTTTCAGATCAACCATGGCCTTTCTCTGTTGTCTAGTTAGGTTGTCATGATCGGGTTTGTGAGCTTTGTTTATCCTTTTAAATTCAGTGATAACACCCTTTTCGAACACATCAATAATGTCACTGTGAATTTGTGGTAAAAACCTTGATTTTGACTTAAATCCGCTGCCACTCGGACAGTCATAAGTTAATTCTTTATCAGATAAACATTCAAGGGTGCTTGGTATCACATCAGTGTCAGGGCCTAGGCAGTTCATAGTTTTTAAAAGGCTAATGTCACCAATAGCAACTCCTGTACTGTCTCCCGGAGTTGCCCCTCCTAAGGATTTTTTGTTGTGAAACCACTTTTTTAACTTCAATTTTCGTACAAAATGAAATAAATCAATTCTATCATCAGTATAATTGAAATGACTAGATGGACAAAATGTCAAGCCCAATGATAGAACTTCAATTTGATCAAATGATAAAATCAAATTAGATAGATTTACCACCGTGTTGGTGTTCCTCATTTCTTGGTCATCTTGCCTCTTGTTGTTACTCCCACGAAGGCATCTATCAATCCCTGTCTTTTGGCGCCTCTTTTGCCGCCGCCTCTGGCGCCTCTTCCACGACCCGGATTTGGTGATTCCGCAGGGCCTGGGCTGGGGCTGGCGAGCCCTTGTCTCCCTTGCGCCATAAGAGAGAATTCTATTAAAATATTGTTTTTTACTCCATCCGTGGTTGTTGATGCACCACTTACTGAGGGAGTTGTCCCGTCATCCCGTCATCCACCACCATGTTTGTATCAGTGTTTGTGCCCGTCTGGTCCACTTGGGCCGGTTGTTGTTTGTCCGGGGTTTTTTGTATTTTCTTGTTCAATTCTCTCAGATGGTCAAACTTTTTTCCAAAGTTGAAAATTTGACCCCTTTCATAGTCTAATTGGTCGCGGTGGAACTTGCTTTGTTTTTTTAATTTAATTTCATCTTCCGCTTTCTGAAGTCTTGTTGTTAATTTTTTCATCTCAATTTCAAATTCACTATCCGTGTAGTGCCCCTTTAATTGTTCAGTAATCCGCTCGATCTCCTCTGACAGTCTCAAAGTATCTTTTTGTGCGTATTTAATGAGTAATTTCAACATGATTGTTGAGCAGTTGTGGTTATTTTCTACCCATTGCTCTATTAACTCAGGGTCCGGGTCTGCAAACGTAGGAGTGATAAATATGCGCAAACCACGTGGCACCCGTTTACAATCCACGTATTTTTGTAAAGTGGTAGCCTCCCACCACTTTACCTGTTCCTTTTTTGCGCTCTTCCACAATTTGTCCCAAAGCTCTTTTTTAGTTGTTTTATCACGAGCCGTTGGATCGCCCGCTGTACTCGCGGCTGAATCACCTGAAAACTGGACAAACAGCATCTCAGCTGCCTCCCGTCTTGAAGCTTGTCGATTTGGCAAATCCATGTTTATTTCCGTTTAGTACTCTCACCGTCCGTGAGACTACTCAGCCAGTAAAATATAGCTGTCACACGCTTTACCGCAGTTACAGCCGCTACAGCTGCCGTACTGGTTCCGCCTTCCCGCTACAAAGTTGAATGTTGTTTACACTTTCGGAACGTCGTCCTCAGGTCAGGGCACTGTTTACCAAAGCCCGCCGATGTAAACCAGCCAGCCGGCCAGTCCGGGACCCGTAAATACGGGGAAACTGTTGCTTTCCTGACTTGCGAGGATGTCAGTTTCACGTGTCTTCGAAGCTCATCAACCCATCGGCACACGGGCGGGCAGGGAGACTTTCTCAAACGAGCAAATTCAATCAACAAAGCTCGCCAGTCTCCCAGCCACTTGCGGCGGCGGGCTCGAGCGAGGAGGCAACCCTCTTAATATTGCAACACAACAACTTTTACCTTCAAAAAGAAGTTAGTTCGAGCCCAGATTAATCAGCGTGAAGTTTATTTACCACACAGAACGCCAAACAACACCCGACGCATTTCGGTGCAGCCACACCTTGGTCACGGGCAACAGTGCTTTTCCCATCATAAGTTTTAAAGTAAAATGTAATCAAACAAGTGTATGTTTTACCACAGTTTGGCGGCCATATTTGAATGTGTTTGAATGCAAATGAATACACATCCTATTTACCATAATGATATGTGAGTATCCCGTTTTGAGACATGTAGACAAATTAAGTAACTGGTATTGCATTCTAATCTGTTACTAAATTCAATACAGAACGAATACAGTTCATTCTAAGTAACATGTGCTTCTGTCATAATTCAGTGGTGCCCAAGTGGGCAATTGTGCACTCAATTCCTGGATGCGATATTATGTCATATCGCCCACTGGGGCTGTATTGAAATGAACTATGACGTAATGTGGCAAATGAAGAACAAGCCCACTGGGGCTCAATTGCATGGCCCTTCAGAACAAAGTCCAGTTTCAGTGGCGGTGCTAGCCTCCTACGGCAGGAGAGGCCGCGTTTACATTATTCACAGAAAACTCCAAGCTTAAGGCAGCACTCCACGAAGGTGAGTTTCACAAAACCTTTTATTTCAAAAAGCGGCATGATTGCACAGCTGTAACGAAACACTGGCCATACTGAAATGGAACAATTGGGACTTCTACTCCTGGCGTTTTGTTTACGCGTTGGGAAGGAAAAGAGACAGCTGTGCAATCATGCCGCTTTTTGAAATAAAAGGTTTTGTGAAACTCACCTTCGTGGAGTGCTGCCTTAAGCTTGGAGCTTTCTGTGAATAATATATATATATGCTTGAAGAAGGTTCTGCTCATATATATATATATATAGGGGACGCCCTAGCGCATAGACGCACTCTGAAATCTACAGCGGCTCTTGGAAAGCTACAGCGGCATCTTTGAAGGACTCGAGCTTACCTCTCGCCTCACCCGCTCCGCGGGTGCCGCTTCGTTTGTTTGGACACCGGGGCACAGCCAGGGGACTGCAGCAGGTTTACCGGGTGAGTGCGGTCAGCGGGGCTGCGAGCGTGCAGGGGACTCCATTGCCCAGGAGTCCCTGCTAGACCATCTCCCAACTTCCGGTCCGCTCTCCCCGCTGCCGCCCCCCGCCTCCCTGCTGTATTTAAAGACCCTTCCACTCCTCCATCTGTGGGACGCCCTAGCGCATAGACGCACTCTGAAATCTACAGCGGCTCTTGGAAAGCTACAGCGGCATCTTTGAAGGACTCGAGCTTACCTCTCGCCTCACCCGCTCCGCGGGTGCCGCATCGTTTGTTTGGACACCGGGGCACAGCCAGGGGACTGCAGCAGGTTTACCGGGTGAGTGCGGTCAGCGGGGCTGCGAGCGTGCAGGGGACTCCATTGCCCAGGAGTCCCTGCTAGACCATCTCCCAACTTCCGGTACGCTCTCCCCGCTGCCGCCCCCCGCCTCCCTGCTGTATTTAAAGACCCTTCCACTCCTCCATCTGTGGGACGCCCTAGCGCATAGACGCACTCTGAAATCTACAGCGGCTCTTGGAAAGCTACAGCGGCATCTTTGAAGGACTCGAGCTTACCTCTCGCCTCACCCGCTCCGCGGGTGCCGCATCGTTTGTTTGGACACCGGGGCACAGCCAGGGGACTGCAGCAGGTTTACCGGGTGAGTGCGGTCAGCGGGGCTGCGAGCGTGCAGGGGACTCCATTGCCCAGGAGTCCCTGCTAGACCATCTCCCAACTTCCGGTCCGCTCTCCCCGCTGCTCCGCCCCCCTATTTTACTCGGCCACTTATTTATTGCCCCAACACTCCCGCAGCGCGGGACGCAGCCCGGGCGAAGACAGGGCAAAGACTGGGCCGTTTGAGGCCGTTCGAGGACGGCAGCAGACGGCCCTGGCCCACCCCCCCTGCTACTCCTACCCCGCCTGTTGCTCTACTATTGGGGTAAGCTGGGCCAGCTAAAGAGAGGTAACCCACCTAGCAGTGTGTGTGAGGGCCTTATCACAATATAATACCATAGTAAGCATTATGAGCATTAGGATGACACGTAGCAAAGCTGCCAAAAGGGGTTCACAAGTCAGCGGCCCGATGGATGACTTCATCACCCGCACTAACATAGCCATTGATGAAGAAATATCCAAACTTCAATCCCGGGTATCCCTAGAACTGGCAGCCGCACGTAGGCTGTCTGAGGTAATGGCCCACTCGAAAAAATCTTCTCTAGGCCATATAGCCTCTGCTGTCACCCCTGCTCGCCCTGTTCGCCCAGATAGTATTGTTATTCAGGCCGACCTCCACCATCCCCCGAGCACTCCTTCTCTCATCCCCCCCTTAGAGCAAATATGCACTGTAGAAGACCCAAGTTTCCCTGTACTTCCCCATGTTCAGCCCTCCACCCTTAACTTTCCCGCCCAAGAAACTTTAACCACCTCCTGTTCTTCTAGCACACATTCTAAAAGGAAACGCCAATCACGCTCAGCCTACTCCCGTAAAAAGGCTAAAGTGGCAGGCTCCCAACATCTTACAATGGCTAATACCCAGGTATGTATTGCCTTACCCAATGGCCCTCTAATCTCACAGCCAGCATGCCAGACAACGGGTGACGGCTTAGCCACCACCATACCAGAGGTTGAGGGGTTGCAGTCACAGTACCAGGGACCAAACAATAAAGAATTTATAGACCAAGTTTGGGAAACACTAAAAAAACTTCTCTCACCACTCGATCTAAGACTATCTAGAATAGAAAACAATCTACTCGAGATGGAAAAGAGCATTATTGCTCTGGCCACTCTTGGCCTAAGAACTCTTGAAAACCAGGGCGTGTCTTTATCCGACCCACAATCGCCAGCCCCTGCTGTACAAATCGAGCAGCACCCCGTGCCAGTACCTGCTGCTGCAAGGCCTGTTCCCAAGCCAAGGACGGTGGCTGTGGATCAAATTTCTACGACCGCTAAACCCCAGGCTTCACAGCCGCAGGCTCCCGCACGGATTCCGAAGCCACAAAATACAACCTCAAATCTGGCCCCACCTACTAGACTTCATCTTACTGAAACTCAGGGCCCCCGTCCAAAAGAAAATTTTAGAGGAGGCTATATAGATCTCCCTCCTGAGGCCAATGAGTATGTAGTTGTGTTGACAGGCGTCCCTGTCCTTGGCACTGACCAACACGAAAACCATTGGTCTTTGAAAAATAAAACAATGCACTGGCTCAACGTCCATAGACCGGCTTCTAATGGGAGAAGAAGCCGGGTAATGATGGTCCGCAGAATACCCTGGGTGGGACCAACAAAGAAATCCAAACATGGGGACTGTGTAGTTGTAACTTTTGACGACCCACACACGGCACGCCATATCTGGTCTTGGCCAACCAGCGAAGAATCACTTGTTATCCCGAGGCCGCTATCTTATTTTTACCCCTCACGCCAAGCATGCACCCAGGCGGTCAATTGGTCCTTGGAGCAGCACCCGTCACGGTACATCCACCCTACGAGGCCAACGGACACTCTCTTACATTGGATGGCCTCTCAACCTATAACAGTTTTGGAGGCCTGGAGGAGGTCGATTGACTCTTTGTGCCCACTATCACTACACAAGTAGGAAAAGCTTTGTTTCCCACGGCTCCGGAATTATCTGGAAATCAAACTTACAGCCCTCAAAATAATGTTGGTGCACTTCTGCCTCAATCGCCACGTGTCCTGGATCAGCCTAAAACGGCTACTTTAGACTGTACAGGGATGGAACCATGGCCAGACACCCACTCTTTAACCCTATCTCCTCCTGTCCATCTTAATCAACTGGAGATTGAACAGCCTGGTAGTGCTGGCCCTATTGAATTACATCGGACTAAGATCCCCTCAACACCAACCATCCGGGACGACGAAAAATCTCTTTTTTCTTTGCACGTTCCCAAAATCATTCCTCCTGGCGATCCCTCATTGAAGATCTTAAATTGGAATGTGGCTGGCCTTGAACGTAACTTTGATAATCCAGATTGGAACTCCTTCCTGGCACCTTACGACATCTGTTTGCTCCAGGAAACATGGTGCCAGGAACCTAAACACAGAGTGGGTTTCTCGACCTTCTATGTCCCGGCTGTACACCAACAAGGTTCCAAAGGACGCCCGTCAGGTGGTCTTTTTATCTGGATTAATATAGCTCTTGGCTTCAGCGTTCTCCAAAGAACTACTGAATCTCCCGACCTCCAATGGCTAACGCTCCAACATAAAGGGGGACGGAAGTTTGAACTGTTTAACATCTATTTAAGGGACAGTAAGAACGGAGGATCTTCAACCTTATTAGGTCTAAACAACATCTTGGCTGCTTGCAACGCTGACTCTCTCGTCCTGCTGGCAGGCGATTTTAATTGCTGTTTTGAGCCTCTAGCTGTAGAAGACATCCTGGACACTAATGAGGAGGACAACAGGAGGGGAATCCCCATCTTGAATCTTGACCCGATCTCAAAATGGTCACAACGGGCGATCGACATAAACGCTCTCTGTATGGAGCATAACCTGAGAGCAACGAATGGGCGTTCCAGGTCAGACTCCAAAGGTGCCCATACATATAACAGGACGGGTCACTCTTCCAGAATCGATTTCGTTATGCTTAACTATACCCTCTGGTCATACCATCAAGACATGGAGGTTATAGAATCCTGTGACAGCGACCACAACCCTCTTGCTGTAACTATTTCTGATCCTTTGCACCAGGATTCTCAAAGCACGAACCAGATATGGAAATCGTCACGTGAGATCCTTCCCTCGAATTGTGGGAGACGTCTCAAATGGGCAAGAATCGCATCAGATGAGGCACGGATGATGCAAGCTAAAACTATTCTACTCCAGGCTGAATCTAAATTTAGTTCCACAAATGGTGATACTAAGAAGTCTTTAACACTATTCCTTGAGATAATAACTGCGCTAAGTGGGCTATTTACCATTTTTAAACCCTGCGCCAGAAGCGCTGCAAAATGTGTTCCAAGACCAAATGGAAAGTGGTTTACAGCGAGTTGCCGTAATGCTAAAAGTAAACTCGTGGCTGCAGTCAAAGGGAAAGACCAAACTGCTATCAGGTCTGCAAGGAATCTCTATAGGAAATCTGTGTCCGAGGCCAAGCGGACATACGACTTCAATTTCTGGTGTGATCTAACGGAGGCAAGCACAAAGAAAGATGCCAAGGGGTTTTGGGACTTGCTAAGGTCAAGAGAAAAGCCCGTAGATCACCAATTGACCTGTAACATTCCTGGCGCTGTTTGGTTTGCCCATTTTTCGAACTTGTACACAGCTCAAACAGGGCTTATCCAACTAGACCCGCCACTAGGGTTCAGTTCCACACTTCTCTCACCAAATGATGATGCATTTACTACCGTAGAAGTGGAGAAGGCAATTAGCTGTATCGTTCCTAACAAAGCGGCAGGCCCGGATGGGATCCCGGGCGACTTGATAAAAATTAATCCCACACTTTGGAGCAGACTTGTTGCAGACCTACTCAATGAGGCTACAATGGGAGGATCCCTACCTGACTCCTGGAGGGGCGCTGAAGTCGTCCCTATTTTCAAGAAGGGTAACAGGGAGGACCCAGCAAACTACCGCCCCATTAGTTTGCTGGACTCAACGCAAAAGGTGGCCGGGAAAGTAGTATTGGGCAGGATCCTGGAGTGGGTGGACGACAACCAGATACTATCTGATTTCCAAGCGGGGTTCAGAGCAGGGACAGGTACCGTCGAGCAGACTTTCCGCCTTCTAATGCTCTACTGGAAGGTAGTGGTGCTAGGAGGAGGCAGTTTATATCTAGTCTTCATAGATTTGAAAACGGCCTTCGACCTAGTCCCACGAGCACTACTGTGGAAGGTCCTTGACGGTTTAGGTCTACCGCCCTACCTTCTGGCCCTATTGGTAAAATTTCATGCAAATAATTTTGCTCAAATCAGATGGGGTGTCCAGGGAGAAAAAACACCGCGTATCCCAGTAGACAGGGGTGTCCGCCAGGGATGTGTGCTTGCCCCCACCCTGTTTTCGTTATACGTGAACGGAGTGGTGGAGCATCTTTTACAACATCCTGCTGATGCACCATCCCTGGCTGGGAGGAAAATCCCGACACTCCTGTTTGCTGATGACACCCTCCTGATTTCGAAGACACCCACAGGTATACAGGCACTACTTACCAGCTTCAAGGCCTTCTGTGATACCAAGGGCCTAGCAATAAATATTGGTAAAACCAAATTCCTTGTTCTTAATCCCCCGAAGAAATCAGTAAAACCCCCCACTCTTGACTCCGTTCCACTAGAGCGGGTCAAAGAATTTGACTATCTGGGCATTCGCCTTTGTGATAGTATGAATTGGAAGGCCCACCACCAGAAAGTGTTTCTAACCCATAAGAGGGTTGTTGGCGCTCTCCTCAAAGAACAACGTGCCTCTTCTACAAAACCGATTGGGGCACTGCTTGACATCTATAGGGCTAGGGTCGTGAGCGCAGCGTTGTACGGAGCAGAACTTTGGGGAACCCAGAGAGTGGACACCTTGGCCCACCTAGAAAATAAATTTCATAAAGACCTGATGAGGCTACCCCAAAGCACTCCCACAATTCCACTCTTGCTTGACGCTGGTACTCGCCCTATCTGTGATCAAGCCAAACTACGTCCCTTATTGCTGTGGTCCAGAATTTGGAATGTTTCTGAACTTCATAGCTACGCGGACGCCCTAAAAGATGTCCTGTCCCTCCCTGGCTGGCATAAGATCGCCTGGCTTAGAGAGGTGAAGAAGGCGCTCACCTTGCTTGGTCTGGGTTCTGCGTGGGAAAACAAAACTGCACCTTCCAAACAGGAGCTGAAGAAGGCTTACTGGACTTGGGTCGACAGAGAGAGACTGTGTAAATTAAACCATCCAAAAACTGTTGCCAACTTCCTGTTGGTCAAATGTAACCCCTCCAGAGAAGCCTATTTGGACTTGATACACAGCTCCCATGATAGGGCTTTATATATTAAATTCAGGGTTGGGGTCTTACCCTTGTGCCAGTTCACTTCTACTTGGAAACCACCCTTGCAAACTGTTCCCGACTGTCCATTTTGTGAGCTGAAAACAGAATCTGTCGCACACTTCCTATTTGAGTGCCGAGTTTACCTAGCTCCCAGACGGAGGTGGTTGAAGCCTCTTTTCAGGACCCTAGGAACTCGTTCACACCTGGAAGCCTTGAGAATATTGCTCTCAGACGCAAGACCCTTCTTTTCAATCTGTTTGGCAAAGTTCCTAGGATGGGCCTGGCGTATAAGAACCGCTAAAAAACTGATGATTCAATAATGTCTCCCCTCCTTTCTTCTAACATATTTTTAGTCCATGGACAGATCTCTTTTATTGCATAATGAATTGTAAGATGTTCTTTGAATATTGTTATATTGTGATGTTCTGCTTTTATGATATGTTTTTATATATCGAAATAAAGCTTACTTACTTACTTACTATATATATCAAAGCTACCTCGGTTTGCACCTCTTTCGCGCACTCACAGGAAGGGTGCTTTTGCGGGCAGTGCCTCCCGCAGTAAATTGAAGCTCTGACTCGCCTCGTATTTAGAAGAAAGGAGAAAGCACTCTCAGGAGCGGGTTCATAGTTTATTTCAAAAACTCACAGCGACCAGATGCGTTTCGGCGTATTGCCTTTTTCGATGGTAAAGTGCGCGTCTGAGGCAGCCATTTTTATTTACATCATCACATTCTAATGTACGACAGAGAGGGAGGACTAATCAACAGAGGTATGGGCGCCATCTTAACCTAGTCATGTACATATACATCTGAACCGACCGTTTACAATTGCGTTAATATCGCAAAACAAAACTTTTCGATTCATTGATCATCATCAATCATCAATGCAGCACATATTGTGCCCTCCATTAAAGTAGCCCTTTAAACATGTTTCAGGCTTGCTATTGCAGCCTGTGTGTGTGTGTGTGTAATTTTAAACTTCCATTTGGACCTGACAAAATAAACATTTTGCCAAGCCCAAATCATCATCAATCATCAATGCAGCACATATTGTGCCCTCCATTAAAGTAGCCCTTTAAACATGTTTCAGGCTTGCTATTGCAGCCTGTGTGTGTGTGTGTGTAATTTTAAACTGCCATTTGGACCTGACAAAACATTTTGCCAAGCCCAAATCATCTTTTTTAGTACTTAGAAGGAAGGCCACTGGAATTATGCGATTGTGCGGCTGCAGTGATTTCTTGCATAATTATAGATTTGCCGCATTTGCCACATAATCCATCATTTTCTGCATAATCTGCAAAATTGAACCAAAACACAATTCTTTTCTAGCTCAAATGGTTCAAACGTTACAGGAAACGGAGCAGCACATATTACTGCATAAAGGAAGGCCTTTTGCAAAGGTTGACTGGTCAATCGGAGCAGGTAAACAGTTCATGTTTGGTGTCTATGGAATTGAAATTAAAAATCCTCTCTTATGGTAAAGTCTGTCTCTAGGTCACATGGCAGGCGACAATTGGGATTTGTGTATTCCTCCTTGCCAGCCACACACAATGGTGACGATGGACCATCACTGGCAGGATGGGAGGACAGAGCTAGCACATCCCTACTTACACATTAATAGGCAGTGTCCTGTCTCCACACTAAGGGCTGCATACCCCCTGTAGTATGTTTGGAGCCAGAGCCGGGCAGGCAAGATGCTGGGTAGCTTCAAAGTAAAACCTCTATTTTTATTTATTTATTTAAATTTGTATGTTAGCGCACAACTACCCACAAGGGTTACCCGGCGCTATATAGCAGAGGTTAGAGGACCTATTGGCTGAAAAGTAATGTTTTGAGAGATCTACAGAATAGGAGAAGGTCAAATTTCATGCAGAGAGGAAATGGCAGGGCATTCCATAGGGTGGGGCCCTGGTAGGCAAATGAGCGTCCTCCCAGTCGAGCAAGTTTAAATTTAGCAATTTTGAATTTCTCTTGGGTGGAAGACCGGAGGGTGCGGGAAGGAACATAGGGACTTGCTAGATGTTGTAAGTAACGGGGAGACTTCACATGCTTAATACGAAACATGTAGGTCAGAGCTTTGAACTTGACCCGTTTCTCCATTGGAAGCCAGTGGAGGTCTACCAGCAGCCCGGAAGTCGGGCAGTTTTTGGTGCCCGGCAGAGCAGTCTAGCAGCCGAGTTTTTTACTCGTTGCAAATTGCAATCTAGAAACTTCTCCCACTTGAAAGCCAGAACTGGTTATAAATATTGGGCTTCCGACATCAACTCTGCCGGGAAGAAGGACTGCTGTGCTGCTGAAAGGTCTGCCACTCTGCTGACCTGCTGCCTTGCTGTACTGACCTGCTGTTTGCTGCCCTCTTGCCCAGGTGAGAAGAACTAGACCTGCATCTGTTCAACCCAGGACTCCAAAGTGACTCCAAGTGCTAGCTGACTGGCCTCCTGAGAACGCTTGAACAACCTTGACCCCAGTACCTGGACTTTGCCATGTGTGGGTCCTGCCCTGCCACGTGGTTTCACCCCAGTCCTGGCACCTTGGAAGTGGGACTGTAGGTGCTCTGCCAGCCCTTCTGTGGATCCAGCAGTACCAACGCATCTCCTCTGCTATGCGGCACAACCCTAAACAAGACCAAGACATTGCCTTTGCTGTGAGGGTTCTCCTGAAGCATGGTCTCCGCAGCACCCCGGAACAGACGCATTCCCTTGGCTTCATCAATCAATCACAGTACTTGTAAAGCATGCTACTTACCCGTGAGGGTCTCAAGGTGCTATGGGGAGGGGAGGGTGTTGCTACTGTTTGAAGAGCCAGGTCTTGAGGAGTCTTCTGAAGGCAAGTAGGTCTTGGGTCTGCCGTATGTGGGTAGGGAGGGTGTTCCAGGTCTTGGCGGCGAGGTAGGAGAAGGATCTGCCACGGGAGGTCGTTCGTTGGATGCGGGGGACAGCGGCGAGGGAGAGGCTGGGGGAGCGGAGGTGGCGGGTGGGGGTGTAGAAGCTGAGTCGGCTGTTCAGGTAGTCTGGTCTGGCCTTGTGGAGTGCTTGCGTGCATGGGTGAGGAGTTTGAAGGTGATCCTCTTGTCGACGGGGAGCCAGTGTAGGTCTCTCAGGTGGGGTGGATGTGGCTGTGGAGGGGGACGTTGACGATCAGTTGGGCGTGTTGCGTGTTTATCTAGGGTCCTGATCGATACTGTGACCTTATGCCCCTATTCGGCTATAAATCCATTTTATTCCCTATATTGGCATAACCGTTCAAGTGCGATATTCAGAAAGTCATCTCTGACCTCACACGAACAGAGCCACGTTCAAGGATATCTCTCTCTGCCACTTCCTTTGCGACCAATTAGTACAATGACAGAGCAGAAGTCACTATCTGATATTCCTAGATTAACACTCCGAGTTCTTCAATAAGATAAAAACTCAGCAAACTGGGAAATCCCCCTTGCTATGTTTTGATTAGTAATAGAACTCTAATGAGCAACTGATAGCTATCACTTCCTAGTGATATCTTTAATTGACGTCTTATGTCCAGCAAACTTGCGTCAAACCCGGCACCTGTCAGGTATAAATACTACCAACGTTGCCTTAAGCAATTGTGGTCGAGAGCTGTTGTGCACCCTGGTGTGCATACCGTTGCTGTTGCCGAGCACTGTAGCACTCTGTCGCTGCAGCCTGCTGTCCCTGTGGTGGTGAAGCTACTGATACCATTATCGCTGCTAAAGCGCGAAAGATGGTGCAGTACGCTTAGGAGCCGAACAGACGTCCCTCTGCAAAGAGCCCAGCAGATCCAGCTGCCCGCGGACGCTGTCCCCCGCCTCCTCCTCTCGACGCGCTGAAGAAGAGCCGCTGCCTTTCTCGTGCAGAGAAATCCAGCTCCGGCGTTTCCGGTTTACCCTCGCGGGTGACAGGGATATCGAGCTTCCCCTGAAGGAGATACCAAACCTCCATCATTCTATTCAGAGATATGGTGCTGACTAAACCCTTAAATGAGAATTCTTGAAACAAACCTTGGCAAAACCAACTTAACTTAAAGCTACTTACTTACTCCCCTTTCACGTGTTAGGCTTAGGTCAGGCACACTGGGGTAGGCTTAGTTAGAAGCACCAGTTGAGTATTTTAGCCTATTGTATATATGACTGTATATATGTTTTATTACTTTTAACCATTGTATGGCTAAGAAACCATATCAATGATTTTACAGTATTATTTCGCAATACTTATCTTACTGTACGTACTTTTTATAATAACAAGTCTTGCAATTGTGGCAATACATTTCTCTTGTACGAGAAGAAAGACTATGCAATAAATGTTAACCCTTTATTGACAAACGCCCGTCTCTCTATTCTCTACATCTCGTGAAAGTAAACTGCACTAGACTGACTGAGTGAAATACAGGTCTATTGTTTCACACGACCCTAGAGATTGACTCTTGATCTGAGGAGCAAAGTTGTCATGTTGCACGGTTGTTGGAAAACTGAATCCCTTCTTGTCTGTGCCAAGGAAGCTGATCACTTCCTATGCAGAGAAGAAAGTTTCCAGTGACCTCTGAGCTAGTTGGTAACACAACCCAATTAAGTTTAGCATAGTCAGTGGAGGCTTGGAATAGCCGCAGTTCCACGTCGATACTACTGTTTATGTTATTCCAATGCGCAGGGCCTAGTGGGAAACTAGGAACTACACTACAGGCGGCGGCGTTTTGGATGAGTTGTAGTCATCGTAGGTATTTGGCTGGGATTCTTGCATAGAGTGCGGTGCCGTAGTCCAGTATTGTTCTGACTAGGGCATGTGTCACCGTTCTTCTTGTTTCGGTCGGGATCCACTTGTAGATCCTGCTGAGCATGCGGAGGGTGTTGTAGCAGGAGGAGGAGACAGCGTTGACCTGCTTAGACATGGAGAGGGAGGAGTCGAGGATGAATCCTAGGTTGCGTGCATGGTCAGTGGGTGTTGGTGCTGTTCCCAGTGTGGTCGGCCGCCAGGAGTCATCCCAGGCTGAGGGGATCGGTCCAAGGATGAGGATCTCTGCTTCTCCGAGTTCAGCTTCAGAAGGCTGCTCCTCATCCAGTCGGTGACGGCCTTCATTCCCTCATGGAGGTTCGTTTTGGCGGTGTGTGGGTCCTTGGTGAGAGAGAGGATGAGCTGGGTGTCGTCGGCGTAGGAGATGATGTTGAGGTTGTGATGGCGGGCCACTTGAGCGAGGGATGGGAGATGAGCCCTGGGGGACGCTGCAGATGATGTCGGTGGCTTCTGATCGGAAGGGTGGGAGGCGTATGCTCTGGGTTCTGCCTGAGAGAAAGGATGTGGTCCAGTCAAGGGCCTTCTCTTGGATTCCGGCTTCTAGGAGGCGTGTCTTTAGAGTGCGATGGCAGACTGTGTCGAAGGCGGCTGACAGGTCCAGGAGGATGAGGGCTGATGTTTCGCCGTTGTCTAGTTGGCACCTGATGTCGTCTGTGGCGGCGATGAGGGCTGTCTCAGTGCTGTGGTTTTGTCTGAATCCGAACTGGGACGGGTCCAAGATGTTGTCTTCCAAGTGGCGGGCCAATTGCATGTTGACGATTTTCTAGATTACCTTTGCCGGGAACGGGAGCAGGAAATATCCTCGGTGTGGGCCCTCGCAATGCTCCACAACAAGGACCTAAGGTACAGTTGTTCAACAGGCCTAACTGGGTCCCTGTAAGGGCTCGCGCTCTGTTACAGTAGGCCTGAACTTGTGACTTTGTCTCAGTCTTGCGTGACCAATTTTCCATAGTTGGTGCTTTTTGCTTTTTCTGGCTATTTTCACTGAAATCTTAAAACATGCATGTCTCTGGTCCTACTGATCTGATTTTTGTCGCTGTGGTCTTGTTTTATTAATTAAAAATTGCTCTACTTTTCTAATCTGGTGTGGGATCCATTTGTGGTATGGTTTCACTGTGTTACTATTTGATGTATTGCACAAATACTTTACCATCATCAAAAAGCTTTATTCGAGGTTTGATCTCATAAAAGCATTGACATGCATTTAAAATACAGTATTAAAAATATTACCTTATAAAATACAGTTTTTAAGTAAAATTTGTACAAACATAAGCAGTTGATCAAAGAAGGGGAGCACAATAACTTTTATACACAATTGCACAAATGCCAAATTGAATGCCACAACATGTATACTCTAAAGAAGGAGGGCCCTCCATCTTATAGACCATGCCCACCCCAGGTACTTAGCTGTTGCTAAAACTACAGGCAAGTGGGTGGAAGTGCAGAGGATTCGTAGGGCCTCCATACCCCTGGATGTCCCTAAATTTTTGCAAACAGGGACTAACCAGACTTTTCTCGGGGTGGCATAGGCTTTACAGGAGAATAGGAAGTGACCTATATTTTCGTTTGATGTACCACAAGCTGGACAGCTTAAGATGGAGGAATTCCTCCACCTGCCTGTCAGCGATCTCAATGGAAGAGCACCCGATCTTAACTGGAAAAGAAGCTTCCTATCCCCAGGGTTAGTTATGCTATCCTAACAAGATTCTAGTACTGGATACAGCTTAACCACCACAAAACGCCCCGTCATGGAGTCGGATTTGGTTTTGTTCCAGACTCTTTCAGCAACCCTATCCCAATATAGGTCTTTGATTTCTTTTTTACTTGGAAAGGGTGCCCCGGTAGGGTTGTCCCATAGATTCGTAAGACCGAGGTCGCCCAGAGCAGACCTAAGATTTTTTAGCCAAGCTATCTTGTGGAAGGTATCAGCATTTATTATGGCTAAAAACCCCTCCGCATAATGCCGAATCTCCGGGGTAGTCCATAGGCGTCTCCAGTAGAGAATCGGTCGCAACCCTGCCAGGTCGCTCACTTTTCTTCTCCCCAGATCAATGGCAAGGGGGACCATTGGGGTGCTCTGCGGAAGTCCAGTGATACCCCTTAAAAACCTGTTCTCAGATGTCGCAAGGGGAGGAGCTTCCCAAAACCCCACAGCTCTGCCCCATAAAGGGCAGACCCAAGAGCCTTAGCATCATATACAGCCAGGGCAGGTTTTATTGGTTTGGACTGAGATTTTTTGTGTTCCACCCGAAGTGCCCCCGAGATCTGTTGATGCCTCAAGACCGCCATTTCAATGTGTTGGGACCATCTCGAGTCGTTTGCTATCTGTATCCCAAGGTAGGTAAATACAGTTACCACCTCTAACAGGCAGTTGTTCAAAAGTATTTTAGGCCTAGGTGTACGTTTTGGCGCAAATGCCATCAACTTAGTCTTTCCCACGTTGACTTCCAGACCGTGCTCCCCGCAAAAAGTGTCAATGATATTCAGAGCTCGCTGCAGACCGCCAGGAGTTTTAGATAGAATTAGGGTATCGTCGGCGAACATCAGGATTGGAACCCTGAGGCCCGCCAACGAAGGCGCATCTACACTGGCGTCCAGCATTCGAGCCACTATCCCATTTATGAATAGAGAGAAAAGCAGGGGAGCCATTGCGCACCCCTGACGCACTCCGCGTTCAACCGGGAAGTCAATAGAGGATTCGCCATGCATACCCCATTGAATTTTGGCAAAATTGCACTCATGCAACCTCATTATCAGGGTGAGTAGCTCTATTGGGAGACCCATTTCACTCAGAACTGCCCAGAGTTTTCTCCTTGGGACCAGGTCGAAGGCAGCCCGCAAGTCAACAAAAGCAACATACAGGCTGCCTTCGCCAAGCACCACCGTCCCCCACTGTAGCAAAACAAAACAAAACACCTGGTCAACTGTGCTGGTGGCCCGCCGAAAACCAGCCTGGTAAGGGGATAGAGCATTGTTCTCGTCGACCCAGTCCATCAGTTTGTTGACCACCATCCTTCCTACCACTTTTTGAACAGTAGCAATCAAGCTTATCGGCCTGTAGTTGGCTGGAAGAGATCAATCCCCTTTTTAGGTCTCGGAACTGCGAACAGATCGCAAAGCGATCTGTCGTTACGAGACTCTATTGCAATCATTTCGGCTTTCAAGGAGTCAAGGGAGACAGGAGACAAGTGAGGTGCACGCGCAACCTTGGAACTGGGATCAGGTCGCGCGCGCTTCCTGTCTCCCATGGCTCCTTGGAAGCAGACTCACACGCACACACACATACAGCCTCCCCCCCCATACACACACATACAGACCCCCGCCCCCCCCGCCGCCGCCGCTGCCGCCGCGCATACACACACAGAACCCTCCCCCCCCCTTTACACACACACACATCCCCTACCTCGTCTCGGCGTGTCTTCGCGCTCCCTGGCCCCTCCTCCTCTGGTGTGCGCGCACCACTGGTTTCGATTCCCGCGTCGGCCGGTTTCGATTCCGTGCTTGTGGATTTATTGTCGCCCACTGATGCAACATCTTTTAGACACTGACGGGGTTAGAGACACTGTAGACCCCGCTGCTCGGGTCTCTTTCTTCCACGGGTGCGGAATCGTGATCTTCACCAGCCTCTATTCTCACTCCTACGAGCCACGACAAGCAGCGGCTACATTTGCGGTTCTCCAGCGGATGAGCCATGACTTCCGGAGCATTAAAGCTGTGGCCGGGCTCAAAGGGGTTAAAGCGGGGGGCAGTGAGGAAGTGCGGATGGCAGCGCTGTGATTGTCTGCCGAGGGGCAGGTAGTCCCGGGGCCCTGGACGCTCATAGACAGCCGCGGCTGCTCGTCATGGCTCAGAGGGAGGAGGGGGCGTGCACGGAGGGTCTGTAGGAGCGCCGAGGCGAGCCTCAGAGGAGCGGCGGCAGAGCCGAGGAGCGGTGCCGGGGGGTGGTGAGTCCAAGGGGTCTGAGTGCTTCATGAGGCCCTGGGCTGTGTGTGTGTGTGGATGCCAGCTCGGGGGATGAGGAGGGGAACCCCTTCAAGGCAGGTAGAGCAGCTCCTCAAACCCCCCACTGTTCATGTAGCGCTGGCCGTGGCTGCTCGAGAGGATGGGGGCCTGTCGAGGTGCTGTATCGTACAGTCAACAGGGGAGCTGTATCATGTAACTTAACGTTTGCTTTTGTCATTTTTTTCACTTGCAATTTTCTCCTCATGTATCAGTTCTGTTCCTATTGTGAAGCCTCTGACACCTTCGGGGAAAGTCCACGCTATATACGAACGCATAACATAAATAAATAAATAAATAAATAAATAAAATGGGGCATGGGAGTCCGGGCTGTTGGTTCCTTTTGCTGTGGACTGGAGGGGTTGAGGCTGTTAGAATTGGACCGGAGATATGGATGGGCGAAAATGATCCGGTGCGGATGTTTCCTGCGCTTCTTGGGGGTGTCCGTGCTCCAAGCACAGGGGGTTCTTATCGCGGGTGCATCCCTGCTGTCGGCCCTGCGCCCCTCTCTCTGAGTTGCATGGGTTCTGGGGCGCCCAGGTTCTCACTGTAAGGCGCTTAAGTGCAGGCGTGCCTTTCGCGAGGCGCTTGCTTGCTGAGTAGAGGCGCCAGACGTGCAGATGCCCTGGAGTACGTGTGTGTCATCTGTTGCTCAGTGCGGTGCTCTCTCTGGTGGCAGGACAGGTCGTGCCGCTGTTTATCTCGGACGTCTGTTTGGAATCCCTTCTGGAGGATTGAACACAGTTGACCCATCACAACCGATCGCAGGACGTGGGGGTCATAAAGCTCTCGTCCCAGGGGTCTCTTATGGGATACGACTTACCTGGTGGAAGGAGATTTATATTCCTTCTGATTAATGAAGTTTGTGTCACGAGGTACAAACAGAACAGAAAACATAAACCCCTGCTCGTATCCCCAGACTCTGCCCCCAAACCATCAACACCCCAGTTCCAGGGGCGAAGCTTGGTCAGTAGGATGGGGGAGGGGCTGCTTATGACATTCGGGGAATGAGGTGAACGCAAGGAGCAGTAGGAAGGGAGAGGAGTGCAGATTATGAGGAATACTTAAACTCAATATTTTGTAAAATAACTTTTTAATATCTTTAAAACAGAGACAAAGAGTGTGTTTTCGTCTGCGTGTGTATGTCAATATCCGAAATAAAAGCCGACAGACTACTCACTATACCCGCCTGGAAGCACTTGTTCCGAACAATTCAATACAGAATTCATTTATTAGGCGGGTGTACCCCCTTCCTCAACCCCCCCCCCCTCCCCCAGCTATGCCCCTGCTCAGCTCGCCCATCTTCTGCACACTCCCTTCACGCTCTCCTGGATGCATTTCCTCACCTCTCCTTCACCACCTCCTAAACACTCACATGTAAGCACTGCATTTTATTTTACTTTCTCATTGTCAATATTCTGACAACTGTGTACCTCCATCTAACACATTTGCACTTAATCACAATTGCAACAGAAATACGTGACCATTGCGCTCTGCAAAGAGGCCAAGGACTGGATGATCATGTAATCTGAAGATCTTTATGACCCACTGACTAGCACTGGGACAGACTTGCAATGCCTTCAGCCTCCACTCCAGTACCGGGGCTCATATACACCTGGAGTCGACTCAGTTCAAAGTATGCCCTGTACTCATAAGAGTATAGGAGAAACACAGCATCCTGGGATTAACTCACTTAACTGTGCATACCCTAACAGTGTTAAACATAGGAAATATAAATAGCACTAAATCGAGGACTTTCCCATTCTTTTTATTCAATGTTAAGGACATGAATATAGGGAGCGGTTCAATGCCTTTTTTTAATTTCTACTGGGCCTGAGACCTGGATGGACCCGGCCTACTTACTGTGCATAATGCATTGTTTACTCACAATACCAGATTGAAAATTACAAAACAAGACCGACACATGCTAAAGCACAGTCAGACATTTTTTAAATTACCTGGTCACCTATCCATTGCTGTATTCATATTTGAAACTGGTAAAATAGTGGTGAGATTTATTGTCCCCAAGTGATATACAGAAGGCCCTTTCCAACAAGAACAAAGTCATGGCCTATATTTAAATGTAATTCAAGAAGTTGGAAGAATGATTCTTTCTCACAGAAATGCTTTATTGCGCTATCTGTGCAAATTCATGTAACGCATCACACTGTTTCCAGTCTAGCATTTATTTCAGGAAGGCACCCAGAGTACAAAACAGATCAAACATTCCGCCCCCCTCCACCGCTCCTTTTGAGGTCTCGGCTTAGAGACTCGCGAAGCGCGTTCTCACCAGAGAACTATAGCAATCACACACAGCCACACACACACACACACAGCCACACACACACACACAGCCACACACACACAGCCACACACACACAGCCACACACACACAGCCACAAACACACAGCTACACACACAGCCAGAAACACACAGCCACACACACACAGTCACACACACACACACAACCACACACACACACAACCACACACACACAACCACACTGTCAGTGCACACTTTCACCAGGCACAGGCACCAACAGTCGTCAGTGCACGCTTTCACTGGGCACAAACACCACCAGCCGTCAGTGCGCGCTTTTACCGGGCCCAAACACCACGAGCCGTCATTGCACACTTTAACCAGGTACACACACCACCAACCGTCAGTACACGCTTCCACAAGGCACACACACCACCAGCCGGCAGTGCACACTTCCACCAGGCACACACACCACCAGCCATCAGTGCACAATTTCTACAGGCAGACACACCACCAGCCATCAGTGCACACATCAATTGTTAACGCATTCACAAATAACTATTGTAGCAATCGCAGTATGGCGCACTTTACTTTCAAACATATTCATCTAAAGCGCAGCATGCCACCACTGCTACAAAAATAAATACACATTTTTTTGGCCTACAATTTATAGACTTTTGGTGCAATTGGTGTTGCAATATTAAGCAATGCCAATAGCTCAAACTTAATTAACCCGAGACCTATTGCATTGTAAATGCTTGTTTATATATGGGAATAATAATCGCTCCCTTCCATTGTTCCGGGACAGCCGATCCCTTCGCAATAGCATTTCCCAAAAGGAATATATATTTAGCCCACCTCGTTTTGTCATTAATAAAAACATCGGCTGGTACGCCATCTAGGCCCGGGGCCCTTCCCCCGGGAACAGTACATAGAGCATCTTCGGTTTCTTTGAGGGTAAATAAATTCCCGATAGGATATACCTCTGGAATTACATCCGCATCCTTGAACTGTGAAGTCTCGGCATATTGGGGTTTAAAGTAATCTACCCAGGCACCCTCTGGAACATTATTGTCAGGTTTGTCTGGAAAACCGCCTCTCCCCCACTTGACAATATTCCAGAATAGCCTGGAATCCTTAGCCCCCGAGGCCTCCTTTAGATCGGCCCAATGCTGTTCATCCCATAATTTTTTAGCTAGGGATAGGCTGATCTTGTAATGCTTTCTACCACCGCTAATTATTACCCTGTCCCTACTCTGTATTGCTCTACCTAGTCCTTTCCTAGCTTCCCTACACTGGTGATTATACCACTTAGCTAGTATGGGTGGTTGTTTGTTATTTGTCTTACGAGGCCTCAGGAAATGCGGTTTTAGAAGGGAAAAGAGTCTATTGTGAATGTCGGTTATATCCCTGGACCCTGGGATTACTGGAGTTATATCTTCCATAGCGGTGATTGCAATATCCACTTCAGAAGTTATAAATTTCATAGATTCCTCATTAGCCATTACTCTCGGCCAATTCAACCTACGCATGTCGTTAGACATGTCGGGTAGCGGATCCTCGGTTGGTGGGAGATTCCCGCATTTAGCCGGCCACCAATTATGGGCCACACAGAGAGGATTATGGTCACTCTCCAGCCTACCCTTTATTTCCATGTCGCATATTAAATGCCACAGGTTCAGGCTACAGAGGACATAGTCTATCCGACTTTGGCTACGACCATTATCGAATGTGCAGGAGCCTCCCCTGTCACTCTTCGTTCTCCCGTTTAGGGCTCGCAGTCCCTGTTCCAGGCAAACAGCATTCAGACGTATTATGTCATTTGTCCACAGCCTTACCGGAGTCAGATCTAGAGTTGGGACGCCCCATTGCGTATCTTCCTCTCGCCCCAAAGGATCATCAGAAATATCTAGGGGTTCAAAAGTCCTGTTTAGGTCACCAGCAACTATAACCTTGTTACCCAAGGACTGTGTTGGGATCTATGCTTATTGGAATTGTGGGGATGTTGCTAGGAGGTCAGAATGTTATGATGTGAATAGCAGACAGTACTGAGGAAGCTGTGGAAGGAGCTGGAGGTCTCTTTACTTCTAACCAATAAAGAATTACTTCATTTACCAACCCTGGATTGAGGATACTTTCTTTACATTGGCGACGAGGGAACCCTTTTACTCTGGCAGGGGCAGAGACTACAATTGACCTCCACCCCTGGATGGTGCCACTACTGGATTTGACCGTGGCATACAACTTACTCCTCCAATTTTTGTTTCCTGCTCTTCTTCTCTGAAAGCAACAATCCCATGGTATGTACATTTTACTTCTTCGCTGCTCTCTATCTTTCCCTAATAGATAGATCGAGCCTTATCTAAAATTGGGAATCTGTTCAACAATCAACAAGGATCTTCCTTAAAGCGCTTCTCCACCTTTGTGTGAATACAGAGCATGTACTTTTGTCATTTATGGAGCGTTTCTCATCTTTCGTTTGCTAAACGCTGATTGCTCCCTGTTAAATTTCGAAGGATTTCGTGTATTGCTTTGAATATCTGCGCTTGGCAAAGATTGCATTTTTTCAACTTGTTTACTCACCTCGAGACTTCAAAACTGCCGCTCCGGCGCTGGAATCTTCATTCATCGTTGTGTTGGTTACATGCCTCTCGTGATCTTGATGACGTCACTGGCGTGATCCAACGTAGCGGCCATCTTCGTTTGGGACTATCGTCGATTCAACGCAAGGAACGTGGCGGCCATCTTTCTTTGGGAACGTCGTCGAAATCGTCGCGGCCATCTTTGTTTGGGACGTCGTCGATTCAACGCGGCGGCCATTTTGATTGTCTCCGAAGCTTCGCCTGCGTTATCATATGTTCACAGCCACAGTCTAGCGTCCAAGACTCCGAGACTTTACCGCGACATCGTTTTCAAAGCTACCAGTTCAAGACTGTGATATTTGCTGCCCCAAGCTGCCCGTTTGACTACTGAACTGCTACTTTTACTCTCATCTGCCGATCTCTCACCTAATAAGTACCACTTTTACATTGAGTATTTCTTGATTTTTACTGTACTGTTGGTTATTTGTTAATTGCTGTTGCCTTTTCACCATGGGTGATCAAGCCTTCTCTACTCCCCCTTCTTTCCTCCCTACTCCTGGTGAACCCCTAATACCTTGGAAGGATTGGAAGAAACTATTCCTCACTTACATCTTAGCATCTGGTGCGGACAAATATGGCCCTGTCCGCAAACAAGCTATTCTTCTTCATAATTTGGGGGTGGAAGGTAGAAGGCTATATGAGGATTTGCCCGAAATATCTTTAGGTGTGGGGGACGGTCATGCTGCTAATGTATATGATATGAGTATGTTGATGCTAGAAAAAAGGTTCGTTACAAAAATTAATACTCTTTTGGAAAGGCATAAATTCTTTTGTAGAGTTCAAAAAGCAGATGAAGATGTTGCAAGTTATGTAGCAGCCTTGCGGGGATTGTCACTTAATTGCCAATTTAAAGATTTGACAGATTCTTTGATCCGTGATCAAATCGTCAGGTGCACCAATAATAAGAGAGTGCGAGAAAAGTTGCTTAGTAGAGATTGTAATTTAGAAGAAGCTATTAAAATCGTTAAAGCCATAGAAAATACTAACTTATGGATAAAGGAAATGGATAATTGTTCTAGCTCTGTATCTAAAGATAGTGTGGCGAAGGAATCAGAGTCTTCTGTAAAACCTCAAACACAAGCATTTGTTGATGAAACTAAAGTTGTTAAGAATGTAGGAAAGTTAGATTTTAGAAACAATAAGTTGTCTAACTATCATTCTCCAAATTATCGTCCCCCTAATTTTGCACAACTAGGAAATTCACGTCCTGTGAAATGTTATAGGTGCGGATCTCCAGGACATATTGCATCTAGTCCTCGTTGCTCAGCTAGGAACGCTATTTGCAGAGGATGTGGAAAGAGGGGTCACGTAGTTAAAGCTTGTAATGCTAAAACTCAACATGTTAATGAAATTGATGACTCTTGTGAAAATGTTGATAATTTGATGCTGTGTGTAGACGGACTGGTTTTAAGTGAAAATTGTCCTTGCATACAAGAGCCTATCTGTATTGTTGATGTACCTACTGAGAGTACTGATAAGCTTGAGAAGCCACACTGTTTGATCAATTTTGATTCTAGAGATCCCATGCATGCTCTAACCAGAAATGTTAACATGCTGGTAGATTCTGGAAGCCTTTATACGCTGTTGTCCAAAGATATGTATGTTGAGGTTTGGGATGGTGATGTGAACCTAAACTCTTGGACCTCTCCGGATATAAGAGCTGTAGGTTATGGTGGGAAGACCATTGACATCTTAGGCCTTAAATGGATGGTAATCACATTTCAAAACAAAAAGGTATTCGGGAGGGTGTACCTCACTAAGCAAGGGTCTAACCTGCTTGGTTGGCGTCACCAGAAAGATCTAGGAATTGTACTGAATCCCAATGCTCCTGAACCTGTTTCTTCATTCTCTGTTCTTAGTATAGATACTTTTGAAATAGATGTGATGAAGAAGTTTCCTAATGTTTTCACAGAAAGATTGGGAAAGTTGAAGGGATTTTCTCATAAAATCATTCTTAAGAAAAATGCGGTGGCTGTGGTTCATAAGGTAAGAAATTTACCACACTTGATGAGAGAACCCCTCAAAATAGAATTGGACAAATTGTTAGACTTAAAGATTATAGAGCCTATTGAGGCATCTGAATGGCTCGCCCCCATTGTAGTCGCGCCCAAAGATGGTGGAACCAAGATTCGTCTCTGTGTAGACTTACGCGACTTAAATAAGAATATATGGGTTGATAGGCAACCTCTGCCTAATATTTCTGAAATGTTAAGTGCCATGGGTGGTGGTGTGATATTCAGTGTGATTGACATGTCTGCAGCCTACCATCAAATTGACTTAGACGAAGAATCAAGGCACCTTACCTCCTTTGTAACACCACTGGGGGCATTTTGATATTGCAGGATGCCATTTGGGTTGGCTTCAGCATCAGCAGTGTTTCAAAGAATAATGGAGAGAGTTTTAAAAGGGATTGAGAATGTATTATGTTTTCAAGACGACGTGTTGGTAGTTGGAAAGGATTGTCAACATCATGATAAGATTTTAACACAAGTTTTGGAGCGTATGGAAATTAATGGTCTGACCATAAAAAAGGAAAAATGTCAACTGAAGAGGGATTGTGTGACGTATCTGGGTCATGAAATTTCAGGTTTAGGTATTAAACCAAAAAAAAGCATAATTTCTGCAATTAATGATGCTCCTACACCAACGACTAAAGATCAGCTAAGGTCCTTTTTAGGGTTAGCTGAGTATTGTTCAAAATTCATTAGAAATTTTTCAGATGTTGTGGAGCCTTTAAGACGCTTGATGAAAAATGGTGTGGTTTTTGAATGGGATCAAGTGTGTGAGGATGCTTTTAAGAGGGTGAAGGCAGGAATTATTCATGCACCTACCTTAGGGCATTTTGATGTTAAGGCCAAGACTTTTGTTACCACTGATGCTAGTGCTGTGGGACTTGGGGCTGTGCTCTCTCAGATATCTGGTGGTGTGGAAAGGATTATAGGTTTCGCCTCTAGAAGATTACAGGGTGCAGAAGTATCTTACTCGGTCATTGAGAGGGAAGCTCTCGCTTGCACGTGGGGGATTAAACACTTTAGATATTTTCTTTGGGGTTTGCCCTTCAGAATGCGCACTGACCATAAGCCTCTCGTGCATTTATTTAAAGGAGGTAGAGGTTTGGAGGGTAATGTCACCCCTAGGATATCGAAATGGATTTTATCAGTGCTTGAGTACAATTTTCAGATGGAATATGTGAAAGGAGAGAAAAATGTTATTGCGGACTGCTTATCTAGAATGCCTATAGACTTAGTAGATCTGATTGATGTGGATGATCCTGTAATTAGTTGTGATGAGATTCTTGCTTTTGATAAAAGTGATTGGGAATCTGGCATGGCAGATGATCAAATAATTCCCTTGGTTATGAAACATGTTTCTGAAGGATGGTCTAGGGAATCCCTCAATGACACTCGCTTGAAGAGTTTTTCTAATGTACAAGCTGAATTGAGTATATCTGAGGGTAAGTTGTGGAGGAGAAACCGACTGGTGCCACCGTACAATCTCAGGTCAAAGATTATGAATATAGCACACGAAGGTCATTTGGGAAGGAACATGACCAAAAGGAGGATTCGCGAGTCTTACTGGTGGCCAGGAATGGATGGAGAGATTGATGAGCTGGTGAGGCATTGTCATGCGTGTGCTGCTAGCGATAAAACAAAAGTTGTTAGGCAGCCTTCTCTTTCCTGTGTTGAATTTCCGGTACGGCCCTGGGAGAAATTAGCGATTGATTTCTTAGGACCCATTTCCAAGTTGGGTACTCGGAATAGGTTCATAATGGTTCTTGTGGACTATCATTCTAAGTGGTTCGTAATAGAGTCCACTGAAAGTATTGACACAAAGAGAGTGATACATTTTTTGGAGAGAACATTTTTAAATGAAGGTATTCCAAAAACTTTGGTTTCAGATAATGGTGTACAACTTGTATCAAGACAAATGAAGGAATTTTTAGATGGCATGGGAGTTTGTCATGAGAAGGTTGCGTTGTTTAGACCACAGGCCAATGGCCTTGTGGAAAGGATCAATAGATTGTTGATGGAGAACATACAGTTGTCATTGGCGAATGGTTTGATGTGGTCTGAGGAGCTTAAGAAAATGATCTGGTCTTACAGGATTACTCCACATTCGGTCACCGGTATTTCTCCATTTGTCTCTCTAAAGGGACGTGAGCCAGGTTTGAAGGAGGTTCCGGGTTGGCTCAAAAACAAGGAATGTGTGTGGGTTGATCGATCAAGTGTGAAAGATTGTGTTGTCAGTAGGCAGCGTGATTCTACACATTCATACAATCTCAGGATGAGGGTGAAAGATCCGAATATATGTGTTGGTGATTGGGTTGTGACAAAGAAGTGTGGCTTTGTAGCTAAAGGGGAAAGTAAATATTCTCAACCCAAACGAGTAAAGGTTGTGAAGAAAAATGTTCTAATTTTAGATGATGGTTCCGCTTGGAGCTGTGGGAATGTTGCAAAGTGTAATGCTCCTTAGACCTTTATTTATTCCTGTATGCTTCGTTTTTCTTTAGATATTTCATTTGTACTTTTTCTTCTGATATTGTAATGGGGGGAGATGTGTTGGGATCTATGCTTATTGGAATTGTGGGGATGTTGCTAGGAGGTCAGAATGTTATGATGTGAATAGCAGACAGTACTGAGGAAGCTGTGGAAGGAGCTGGAGGTCTCTTTACTTCTAACCAATAAAGAATTACTTCATTTACCAACCCTGGATTGAGGATACTTTCTTTACAGACTGTTTTTCCAAAAGAGAAGACAAGGCCTCTATGGTAGGTGACTTCCCTCTAGTGCTGCCCCTAACATAGACATTGTAAATATCTAAACCTTCCCAATAATCTGATGCCATTCTTACCATTTGGATGTCAATGCAACCAGATTCTACCACTTTAAATGTTGCAGGTAAGCCTTGGCGTATCCAAATTGTTAGACCCCCCATCGGTCGACCCTTATCACCTTTTCTCGCTGGAATTGAGAAGTTTAAGTAGCCAAGAAGGAATATAGGATCGCAAGCCCATGACTCTTGGAATAGGCATACATCAAAACCATTGATGAAGTCTATCCAATTTTGGGATACCAGCTTGCTACCCAATCCCGCAATGTTCCATGAAACCAATTTACCCAAATTTGAACCATCTATGGGAGCTGATCCTAAATGGTACGCCCCAGGATGGCTAGTTTGGATTCCTACAATCCCCTCCTCATCTACATTTTTGTCCTCATTATTATACACAGCCTTCTGGAAACCAGCAATGTTAATTAAATTTGGTTCCTCACTTTCCGGTAGCCCAGGAATTATTACAGGCTCCCCACACATTGCCTCTAAATGCGTGCTTTCCTGGTCGGTACTAGTGTCATTTAAGTCCACATTTTCTAGAACCCCAGGAATTAATGCAGACTCCCCACACATTGCCTCAAAATTCATACTTTCCCTATTAATCATAGTATCATCATAGTCCGATCCCTTGGTGTTATTACCATCTTGTCAATCAACCCACCCCTGGTCTACCATCGCTTCAAAGCGGTTAAAGGTTGGTACATTATAGTGGGTGCCATGCTGGTAGGGTACAGTAAAAGGGTCGAATTCTAGGGGCGTAGAGTTATAGTAACAACCTGCTTCTGGGGTTTTACCAAAATGGATACCTGGTGGTCTCGGGTAGAAGAAAGTTAGGTCGACTACACCGATTCCAGCACTGCCTGTGCCCAAGTTCTGCCTAGTGATTAAACGTGCTACCCTAGGATCTTTGAAATTGATGACTATACAATCCCCCTCCAAACGTTTGGGGGTGTTACCTACCCAGCCTATCCTTCTGACACCTATAATAAACCCATCCACATCCCTGGGCAAAGGTCTATTATTCCTTAACCAGTGCATTGCCTTGTTTTTTAGCATCTGGAAGGTTTCTCTTTGCCCATCCGATAATGGCGGAACATTGGTAAGAATAGCAACAAAGGGATATGCGTCTGGAGGCAGGTTCATGGGTGGTATCCTACGGGGCGCTCTAGGAGGAATTGTGTCAGCCGGACTAGGGGTAAGAGCAGCCGGACAGGACGTTGGAATTTGCAGTGAGGCTTGGGTATTTTTAGGTCCAGGGTTTCCAGTGTTAACTCTATTGTTATTGCCCGTGACCACAGTATCTAGACGTTTGCTAGATTGGGAAGTATTGTCCCGTGGGTGGTTAGGTGGATGAGAACTAGGCTTCGGGATTTGCCCTGGAAGACGGGCCCCTTTTTTGTAGTGGTAGCAACAGGGGGGGGAAGCTCGATAACAGATAAACTGCCTACCGGCCCGGTGGTTTTAGTTAAATTGTTGCTTTCCTCGTCCTAGTGTGATTTTTAATTAGGGATTTAGTTGTAAAAAAGTTATCTAGGGTGGCCTGTTCAAAGCAATCTAATCGATCAGCCAACCTCTTAACTCGTTCTTCGATGGGGGCCAGTAGAGACTTCAACAACTTCTCCAACTGTAGGAGCAAAGCTGAGTCTAAGGATGGAGTCTCAATCGGCCCTGTCACCGGAAAATCGCTAGGGTTAGATGCAGTATTATCCAAGATGACTTCGTCCCTAGCAACCAGAGCCCCACTGGAGTCAGCCCTATTGGCCTTGCATGGGGTGCCCAATCCTGTTACAAGTTTCCTAATTTTCTTTGGATGTTTGGAAAAGCAGCTCATCCTCAGGGTAATGTGTCTTTTCCTTTTGATGCAAGGGTTATTAGTAACCACTTGGGGTGACGCACTTAATGGGGCAATATTTTCCTTGCCAATAAGGGAATCAGTTGGAGTGGTAGGCAAAATAGGGGGCGAGACAATCAATGCAACAGGCGAGGGAGAGGTAGAGACCCTAGTCAAACTAGGTGACAGAGAAGAGGCATTGGATTTTTCTACTATCACCGGCAGGGTAAATGATGGTGAAGAAGAAGCCGTTGTCAAAGATCCCAAAGATGGCCATTTCTCTAGAGGAAGTTTAAGAAGTTCGATGGATTGCCTACGCTCAGCTCGTTTCTCGGCAAGAGCAATCTCTTTGTCAATGTCTCGGGTTGCACGGCTAAAATACTTATCTAAGGGACCCAGGATTGATGGCCCTGTCTTAAGCTGAAGGGGACTCTGTACAGGGGTAATTAGGGGAGAAGACATGCTAAGCAGACAGTTACACCAAAAAAATAAAATAAGTAAGTATGAACAAAACAGGAGGGCAAGAATGCTATGCTAGATACAATAAGTACGTATCGCTGGGAACGAAGACAGTAAGTGGGCCCAGCCCAGCCTCCTGCAGCCCCTGACGGCCACAGACGGTCCGGCCCTTGTCCCGGGACGCTCCCGCGCGCTCCCGCGCTGCGGAAGTAAGCACCACTGATAAAGGAAGAGTATGACGTGCAGGGGGCGGGGCTGGCAGGGAGAGCGGGCCAGGTGATGTGATTTGGCCAGGCAGGGACTCCTGGGAGATGGAGTCCCTGCGGAAATGCTCCAGCCCTGCACCAAAGCCAAAGCACTCCTCAGGCTACACAGCCACTGCAGAGCTCCAGCGACGACCTCTCCTGCGAAGCGGGACCCGCGCAGCTGGTCCGGCAAGCTGTGGGGCAGAAATCCAGAAATCTAAGCAACAGCCCAGAGCAGGGTATCCAAAGGCAAAGGTCCATGATTCGCAGTATCCAGCCAGCAGAAGGTCCCCAGAAGGTTAAGTGCTGGTGGGAGGAGGAGGGCGGGAAGAGGACACAGGTACGGCAGGTCCGTGAGCCGCAAAGCCGCCTGGTCCTCGCAGTCCTGCACTCCACAAAATGCCCCAAATCGGCGTGGTCCTGGAACAGTAACGCTTTCACCAGCAGGTGATTGCAGCTATGACAATCCTCTCAAGTCCCGACTGCGAGCTGTTTTAATTCAGCAACATGAGCAGCTGTTGCGGTCCCGCGGAAACCTCCCGGCTGACTTAATGGCGAGAGTACTTTAATTCTGTGCTGAGGGTCCCGGGGGCAATCCTGTTCAGGCCTCACGCAGGGGGGGACAGGGGGCACTAGCACAGGAGTGGAGGGCAGAATGGCGCTGGCCCACACTCACTCTTACTCCGCCAATTCTTCTCACCACTCAGGTACACCGAGCCTCCTTGCGGCTTACTGCAACCCCCCACAACGCAGGGGCAGAGGCGGAGGCACACCGGAACACCGGAACAAAAGCCAGCCGGGGCGATGCAGGACAAGAGGGGCCGGGGGTGCATAGAAGCAGGGCATGTGTGGCAGAAAAAGGGCACCCTGAAACTGCGTGGGCTGCACAGGCTGCACCACACAGGTGCCGCCCACTCCCCCGTGACTCTGCTTGCTCCACTCACCAAGTCAGCTGTACTGCTCGGCTCCCGCAGCTCTCCCCCCCCACTGCTCTGTGCGGCTCCGGTAAACCCCCGCAGCAGTTCGAGCCTTTGAGGAGTCCTCAGGTTTCTTTCTGTTTCTCTCCGTTTGCGGGCTGCAGTTCCGATATCCCACGGTCCGCTGCTGCTGCCTCAGCTGCTCCCTTCGCGCGCACCGCAGATCCCTAGTAAATCATGGGGCAAACGTCTTTGTTCCATGAGATTAACAACCATACTTTACACATTGCTTCTGAGTGAAACCAGACTGCTCTGTGCCAAGCTACCCGAGGTTTGAGCAAAGGTTAATTTAGGGCAGTGGCGTCACTAGGGGGGTGCGGGGGGTGCGGACCGCACCGGGTGACACCCTCACAGGGGGGTGACACCATCCATCCGGTTACGCTGTGTGTATGTAACACAGCTTAGTCACGCAGCAACGACGGTACGTACACGCGCGTCCACGGCAGACGTGAGGGTTCATGGCAGTAATGTCTCGAGCCGAGGGAAGGTAGCGGGCGGCTCTGCTGACTGTTACAGACAGAAAAGGTAAACACATTTTAGGGCTTCTAGGGATGTAAAACTGAAAAGAATATCACCGGCATGGCACA
This sequence comes from Lissotriton vulgaris, assembly GCF_964263255.1. Taxonomy (NCBI): domain Eukaryota; kingdom Metazoa; phylum Chordata; class Amphibia; order Caudata; family Salamandridae; genus Lissotriton; species Lissotriton vulgaris. The sequence goes on from NC_141691.1 coordinate 805,678,056, forward strand.
CATTTTCTATAGCCGTCACGAGCCTTGCTTTCTTTTCTGCGGCAACAGCATGCTTTAACTATAGAGGCTGTGTGCCTTTCATTTCCTCAGAACTTGCCCTGTGCACGCACCTTGGTATTTGTGGGTCACAAAATGGCTTAGTAGGTTGAACACTTGCTGCTGAGATTTGTGTAATCTTTGAGTTTCAAAGTGTAACTCCCAAACTCCACAGGGCAGAGGGCACGGGACTGTTTCTGACTAACCCTCGATCCTTCCTTCCATTCCATGCCCCACACAGACTGCGCACCATTTATTTTTTTTAAATAGCGCGAACTAAAACCCAAAAGTATCGGAGCGCTTTAAGCAGCGAAGCCAGGAAGGCGAGAGGGAGAGCTGCGCTTCAGCCTGCTTCCGAGCAGAGGGCCCTCTGTCTGTGGCTACTCCTCGCAGCTGCCCTGGTCGGAGTCTAGCTTTAAACTCTGCAGCGAACTGCAGGTATCAATGAGCTCTTTCTCGTCGCCCTGGTTTTGCTTTCAGTGTTCTGTTCCCCCCCACAAGCTCCTCCAGCACACCCTCTCTGCTCTTCCTCCCCCTTCCTTCCGGTATTAAGATAGAATATCGACGGGAAAATATCGACTAGCATTAATATCGTGGTAAGAATATCGAAAGAAAAAAATATCGTCGTTGTAAATATCGTTGTAAAAAATATCGTTTTGTTAGAATGACATAAATATCGTCAAACAAAAATATCGATGAATAGAATATCGTTGACTAAAAAATCGTTGTATATAATATCGACAAAAAAATATAATGTGTTTAAAAAAAAAACAATAATTAATATTTTTGTTAAAAATTTAGAAAAATACTTTAATAATAATAATTATAAAAAAATTTTTTTTACAAAAGATTTGTTAAAATTTTAGTAGCGGGTTATTGGTATTATAGGGGATAAGGGTGGGTAGTAATTTAAAATTTTATTTAAAAAATAAACAAATTAGGAATTTTATCAGAAATCGAAATTTACATTTTCTAAATATAATATTTCACGAAATTTTATTTGTAATCATTAATTAATAACTAATATATTAATTTTAGTAGTGGGTCATTGGTATTTTAGGGGCTAAGGGTGGGTATTAATTATAAAATTAATATAAAAAAAAAATTTTATAAAAAAAATCGAAAATAAATCAGAAATAGAAATTTTACAATAAAATTTAGAAATTTAAACGAAATTATTTTTTTAATGATAGTGAGAAATTTCATATTAATATTTTAGTAGCGGGTTATTGGTATAATAGGGGATAAGGGTGGGTAGTAAATTAGATAATATGTTTAAAAAAAATCGAAAAATAAGAACAAATTAGAAATTTTATCAGAATTCGAAATTTACAAATCAAAATTTGAAATTGTCACGAAATTTTAATTGTTATATGTATATTGTTTACTATCCTGCACATTCCCTGATATAAGTGTGATTGGAGTTAGAATAGTAATTTTTTTAATTTGACTGTCCAGCACATTCCCTGAGTTAAGTTATGTTTGGAGTTAGAATAGTAATTTATTATGGTTTACTATCCAGCATTTTCCCTGACTTATGTTGGATAGGAGTTAGAATAGTAATTTATTATGGTTTACTATCCAGCATTTTCCCTGACTTATGTTGGATAGGAGTTAGAATAGTAAATTATTATGGTTTATTATCCAGCACTTTCCCTGACTTATGTTGGATTGGAGTTAGAATAGTAATTTATTATGGTTTACAATCCAGCACTTTCCCTGACTTATGTTGGATTGGAGTTAGAATAGTAATTTATTATGGTTTACTATCCAGCACTTTCTCTGACTTATGTTGGATTGGAGTTAGAATAGTAAATTATTATTGTTTATTATCCAGCACTTTACCTGACTTATGTTGGATTGGAGTTAGAATTGTAATTTATTATGGTTTACAATCCAGCACTTTCCCTGACTTATGTTGGATTGGAGTTAGAATAGTAATTTATTATGGTTTACTATCCAGCACTTTCCCTGACTTATGTAGGATTGGAGTTAGAATAGTACATTATTATTGTTTATTATCCAGCATTTTCCCTGACTTATGTTGGATTGGAGTTAGAATAGTAAATCATTATGGTTTATTATCCAGCACTTTCCCTGAATTATGTTGGATTGGAGTTAGAATAGTAAATTATTATGGTTTATTTTCCAGCACTTTCCCTGAATTATGTTGGATTGGAGTTAGAATAGTAAATTATTATGGTTTATTATCCAGCACTTTCCCTGACTTATGTTGGATTGGAGTTAGAATAGTAAATTATTATTGTTTATTATCCAGCACTTTCCCTGACTTATGTTGGATTGGAGTTAGAATAGTAATTTATTATGGTTTACTATCCAGCACTTTCCCTGACTTATGTTGGATTGGAGTTAGAATAGTAATTTATTATGGTTTACTATCCAGCACTTTCCCTGACTTATGTAGGATTGGAGTTAGAATAGTACATTATTATTGTTTATTATCCAGCATTTTCCCTGACTTATGTTGGATTGGAGTTAGAATAGTAAATCATTATGGTTTATTATCCAGCACTTTCCCTGAATTATGTTGGATTGGAGTTAGAATAGTAAATTATTATGGTTTATTTTCCAGCACTTTCCCTGAATTATGTTGGATTGGAGTTAGAATAGTAAATTATTATGGTTTATTATCCAGCACTTTCCCTGACTTATGTTGGATTGGAGTTAGAATAGTAAATTATTATTGTTTATTATCCAGCACTTTCCCTGACTTATGTTGGATTGGAGTTAGAATAGTAATTTATTATGGTTTACTATCCAGCACTTTCCCTGACTTATGTAGGATTGGAGTTAGAATAGTACATTATTATTGTTTATTATCCAGCACTTTCCCTGACTTATGTTGGATTGGAGTTAGAATAGTAAATCATTATGGTTTATTATCCAGCACTTTCACAGAGTTATGTTGGATTGGAGTTAGAATAGTAAATTATTATGGTTTATTATACAGCACTTTCCCTGATTTATGTTGGATTGGAGTTAGAATAGTAATTTATTATGGTTTACTGTACAGCAGAATTATTATTATTTTTAATTCAGCAGTATCTATTTATTATTTTTAATAAGAATCATATATGTTATGTAGTAATATTCATTTCATAAATATACAATAAAAACATTTTTATAACATTTTTACATTAATATGACAAGTCAAAAATAAGAAACAAATTTTTAAAAAAAATTTTTTATTGAGAGTTTAGTTTGATATTGCAAAGATATTACAATTTTTCAAATAACATTTTACATAATTTTTGGTCACAAATTATATAGCATTTTTTTACATAAATACTGTTTGTATTATACTTAAATTATTATATTACATTTTAATAATTATTATTAAAATGTAATATATTACATATTTATGATGGCATTGTTTTTATCAAGATATGTACATAACATAAATTTACATTTTGTAATATCTGAGAAAAATATTTAACAATGAAATACATTTTTGTAATAAAAAACAATTAATACATAACTCATTTAAACATATTAATGTCTATTTTACAATATTCATATTTTTTTTAACAAGAAAAAAAAATATTTAATACATATTGCATATATTATGCTATTTATTACAATTTATTTTTTTGTTAAAGGCTATTTTGTCCTATTTTAGTTTTTATTATGCAGCCATTTTACTTTTTGGAACTTCACTTTTTATTCTATCAACATCGTTGTTTGGGTCATTTTAGAAAACGGAAGCTCGCGGTTGGGAGCTGTTTCTTGTAGGTGAAGGTAAGTTTGTTTCACTTTACTTTTAAAGATATTTAACTTAAGTTTAGTGATAGTTGTAGTGTGTACGTGTAGATATGTGTAGTACTTTACATATTATGTGCGAATTACGTGTTATTTTGCGTCGTTATTGAGAGCGTATTTTGTGAGGTAGTTCGAACAAAAGTAACGTTTACTGTTGTATTAATGGATGAATTCAGATTGTTTTTATGTGTTATATGCTATGTGTAGGCTATGCGTATTGCCAATGTTTTGAGGTTTGTTATTTTTTCGATAATTTACAGGTCTTCGTTTTGGTGAGCAGATGGACTGTGGCGTTTTTTTTTTTTAAGCAGGTACATATTTTTGAAAATGTCCTGCATTTTCGGGGTCTCTATTTTTTTTACTCGTGAAGATTTATCTACTTTTTTATGGTTTCCAATTCGAGAGGATTGCAACGGGAGTATTATCAAACAGTTGTATTTTTTGCATTTTGTTGGGATTTTTCGATATTGGATATGGATAGCTTTTGGTATTATTCCTGTGGAAATCATCACCATGGAACATATTCTACAGCAGCAGAACCGTAAGTAAAAGTGATATTTACTTTTGCGTTGCATTGTGGTATAGTCTACTGTTTAGTTAAATGTTATATTATTATGTCTTGTAAAAATATATTATTGATCATTTTACATGACATAATATTACGATATTTAACTACATATTATCTTTAATTGTCCTTTGCTCACTTTTTGGTAATTTATATTTAAAGGATTGATTTAGCTATTAGATCTAAATATGCTAGACCTTCTATACTTGGGTACATTCTAGTTTTTTGCTGGAGATATTCGTACATGTTTAATGTTTGTTTACTTAGTTTAGGGCCAATTTTTGACAGTGATTGCTCTATTCTGAGTTCTTGGTAGCTCTGCTCTTTTTTAATGCTTTGGATCAGTTTGTGAAGTGTTGGTTGACTTCTTCCTAAAGTCGCTTGGAAGGCATTATGCCATCCTTCAACTGCGTTATTAGTTTTAGCTTTCTGGGCTATTGTACTAGCATAGACATTCCACCATGGAATTTGAAATTTAGGTTGTCTACGGTGGCCTGAACGATGTAATCTTCCAACCCATGTATCTTCAAAGTAGTCTAAGAAGGGAGTTAGCTTTTTTTCATTGGTGCGGTAGAAAGGGCTGTCAATTAATAAATTGTAGTAGTTAGCTACTTCTGTTGTTGGTACATATGCTAATGCTATCAACTTTTTTATTTGATAAGCAAAGTTACTGTTTGTACAATATTCAATGCTTAAAGTTGATTTTTGTAAGTGCCTCCATATGCTTTGGTTGTAGTGATAATAACAACCTTGTAAGGAGGTATGGGGATATATTTTAAGGATAGCTTGAATCATGGCCATTTCAAAGTCAATAACAATTCTTTGAGGATAGTAATTATCTGTTAATTCTTTGATCGTTGTTAAAATTTCTACGTAGGTAGTATTTGTTTTGTTTGGCAGCAGAGTATAAATTAGAGGTATATTTGTATCTTGGTATTCTCCATGAATGGTGTAAAGTTGATAGAAAGGTTTGGGACAAACTTTAAAAGTCCCGTCCATCATCCATGTTTCACATGATTTAAGCTTTTGCAAATTACTATTAGTAGCAAAAAGTAAAATTCTTTTGTCATGACTGTTGTTGTCATACATTAAGAATTTATCCTCATTATGTGTAATGGTATATTCTGGATATATTTTTATATCCTGAAAACTTTCTGGTGTTGGTGGAGTTGGATCAGAAGCACGTTTAGTTTTAGCAATTAATCTCTTTAAGTTGGGAATAGAAGGTAGCTGTCCTGTCACATGTTCAGGCACTTTGCTTAAAACATTTTTCAAAATGCTAGTGCTTGTTTCTTGTGATCCTGTACTAGCATCTTTCAATGTTTCTAGTGCTTCTCTCACTTCCACTTCAGTTACATTTGGTGGGTGGTTATGCTCACGTACATTTACCACATTGTTATCAACAGTTGTTGCTCTACCATAGCATGCATTTGAGTAATATTTACTACATTTCCAATGGGTCTTATTAGCTTTCACTCTTTCTTGGGTGTAGGTGTAACCCATGTAGCTCAGCATTAGTTTTCCTTTTTGCGAAGTAATGAAAGTAGCTCCAGTTGCCATGTCTAAGGTAGATCTGTGGAAATATATATATGTCTTTTTTAGAACATTGAACACCATTTTAGAGGTGTGTATAAGACTAGGCAAAAGTGTAAACATATACTTACTATGTGGCTTCACTGGTAAACCTTTTATTCTTATTTATTTTTCAGAATTGTCTCCCTTTTACGTTCTGTAGTAGTGTTAAAGAATAATAGAAAGAAATACTTTAGTGTAATAGGTGTATCATTTTACTTTGTGAATTGTTATAGATATACTGACTATACTTACTTGATGTAGTAGAGGATGTTGGTAGTGTAGTTGTAGATAGGTAAATAATTTTGTAGAGTCTGTGGAAAAAATTATCATTGTGTTACTTGTAGTATTTGGATGATAATAGTTGGATACATGTTATTTACATTGTACATTTACTTAGCAAGTTTAAATAATTTTTTTCAGCTATCTAAATAGATATGGATAAGGTAGTTTATAAATGTTTTTACACCTAACTGTATTGTCGTTGTTGATAAGTTTAACATGTTTAGTTTTCACTATAAAGATCAAAAGTTTTAAAAATAGGGACTTTATCTACTTATAGTAATTTCGAAAAAAAAATGGTATTTAACTTACTTGAAGTGTAGTGTGATGTATTGTAGTTGTAGTCGTTGGTTTGTATTCTCTTCTCTCAGCAAGGTAACCGTTTTTCTCCAAGGTTGGGCCAAAAATGGTAAATTACGTTAAGTGTGTCATTGTATTTATATTAGTGAGTTAATTAATGGTACTTTTTGATTGGTTCAATTAGTGAAAATTCAAAATCATTGGTTGAGAACGTTATTTGGCATGGGAAAACCGTTATTTTCGTAATACTATGTTGTTTCACTGTTTGTTTGTAAAAGAATATATTAAAATGTGTTATAAGTTAAATTTTTGTGTAATATTTAAATCGTTTATATGTTGAAAATAAAGAAATGTTTATAATATTTAGGATATCGGAGTGTAATATAGTATAAAAAATGAGTAAAATCAAGAATAGTGCATTTCGAGTTATAAACAAAACGACGATATTTTTTGTATATTTTTAGAGCACATAGGTCGTCGATGTTAGTGTAGTCGATATATATGTCAAAGGTAATGTTATTTAAAATAAAGTCGATAATGTAGTAGTCGATATTTAAGTAGTCGATATTAGTGTGAACGATATTAGGGTTGTCGATAAAAAAATATCGATATTTGTGTGAATTCTAGTTTAAGTATAGGATGACGATATTTATGTAAACGATGTTTTAGTGACGATATTTTTATCAGACGATATTTATGTTGACGATATTTGAACATGGAACCCTTCCTTCCAGTCAGTCATGGGGCCCCAGCTTTCGCCTGCCTCAAAGCGGGAACCAGCTGGACGGAGATGGAGGGCTGTGGTGCAGTCTAAGATCAGCGGCACCGGGAAATCTTCAAAAACAGAATAGGGTGGAGTGGTTTAGTTGTTGGAGTAATATTGCCTTATAGTGTGTTTTTTTAGTCGCACTTTGTCTTCACAGAGCAGGATTTGATTGAGTGTATGGGCATTGCTAGGGGGTTTGCACGCCTGTTTAAGCACCAATATTGGGAGGGTAATCTGTCCCGTCAACCCTCAATTATTGGTTTTATACTGTGTAAAAAGGACATTGCATGCTCTGGCGAACAGGTGGCATAAGTGGATCTAACCTACAAGGTACGGGTGACAAGTGTGTGGTTATTTTGTGGGCAGAAGAGTTGTAGCTACTGCCATGTAATACGGCACATTTATTTTGTATTTTACAAAGTTTTATATAGCGCGAACTAGACCCGAATCGGGTATCAGAGGGCTTTACATAGCACCAGTTGCATTACATTGATGCTACAGTAACGCCCCACTACAGATAATGGTGTCAAAGGAAAACATGCATTAAGCACATGGCAATCACCCACTGCAGAGCAATCTAACCATTTCGTTTTTAATTTAGCTCATGCATCTAGTTTTATTTTCTTTCTTCTTGCATTGCAATACTCGCCGCCTGTATTCTTGCTCTCTGGTCAGATTCAGATAGTCTAATCTTGGGGAGTTGTGGTTCTTTTGAATATATTTGGTAATTCCTGTAAACATCAGAGTGCATATCGGCCTCCCTACCACCACTGCAATCGTTTGAAATGAATAAATGAAGAAATCACTTCTCTGTTCTTAGCTGCACGGGTCTTCCACGCTTTGTAAGTGCTCCAAGTTCACACAGCTTTTTATTTTGTTGGCTTGGTTTCTAGCAAGAAGTGATCCTGTTTTGTTTATTCTGTGCAGACTCTTTCATCACGGCGCTCACGATAGTAGATCTAACCCCTACCGAACATTTTCTCAGCGTAAATTCTCCCCCTGCTTTAATGTGACTTATACAGAAAACGTATCTGCGTACCAATCAGCCAGGTTGTGGCTATAGCCATTGTCTGGGCTTATTCACAAATCTGCACTGTACACAATAAGAAGCAATATAGTATTTTCAAAGATATTTTGTGACTCATCAGTCGCAATGCCGCTAATATCTCGAGTTGCTCAGTTGTATATGCATTATGTGATTTATTTTATGCATTGTTTCTGTAGATAAACCTTAACTGGTTTCCAATCTGCTCGGCTGCTGCTACCTCTTCCTCCCCTCTACTTGTCAGGCTTTTACTTCCCTGTTGCCAGCGCTGCACTGATGATCCCAGGCGACCATATATCACATGTGCATTACTATCACAAAACATGGCATTTGTAGCTTTCAGATCTAGCACACATTTTCAGATATGCTTTTTGGAAAGGGGTAACATATTGTCATCCTTTATTTTCTCTGAAGAACAAACAATATGCTGCTTAGGATATATTAAAAACCCACCAGTGCTGCCTTTCTGGCACCCCTTGGAGGAGTATTGCAGAAAGTGCTTTTGGCTGAAGCGGCGACACAATCACTTGCATGACGCGTTCTGTGTGAAACAACGTTATTATCTGCAGTGTAGCAGGTACATGGCACTGGTGCTTCTGGGTGCGAGGGGCCCACTGCACCCCAGCTTTAGCTTTTTTTTGCAACCTAACCGAGGCACAAGACCCATTTTCCTGGCTTGCATAATGCCAATCTCCCAGAAGCACATCATTATTAGAGGTCTATCTGAAGTAGGCGACAATGATATCTTATCTCAAGTCATTACTAAAGGCCGTATGGTAGCCATAAAAAGGGTGCAGTGGTTTCTATGAAGTCACTAAAATGGCTACAGCACCCCAGTTCCTGCCCCCCACATTGTAAAATGTGAAAGGCAGCTCTGTGTCAAGATACCGGTTTTGTGCAAAAAAATAACCTGTGTGTTCTGTTTTATGTACACATTGCCTTCCTTAAAACATATAATATAAGATTGTGCAATGTTTCTACGGGATGGAGTTGGCTATGGAGCTACCAAGGTCCAGAATGACTGGTCGGAGCTCTGCAGCCTCGCCTCTGCTCTGTGTCTAACTATTTACACTTATGGTGCAGGCAGAGGGTGAGATGATGCAGGCAGAGGGGGAGGTGGTGCAGGCAGAGGGGGAGGTGGTGCAGGCAGAGGGGGAGATGGTGCAGGCAGAGGGGGAGATGGTGCAGGCAGAGGGGGGATGGTGCAGGCAGAGGGGGAGCTGGTGCAGGCGGAGGGAAGATGGTGCAGACACAGGGAGAGATGGTGCAGGCAGAGGGTGAGATGGTGCAGGCAGAGGGTGAGATGGTGCAGGCAGAGGGGGAGATGGTGCAGGCAGAGGGGCAGATGGTGCAGGCAGAGGGGGAGATGGTGCAGGCAGAGGGGAGATGGTGTGGACACAGGGAGAGATGGTGCAACCAGAGGGGAGATGGTGCAGGCGGAGGGTGAGATGGTGCAGGCAGAGGGGGAGATGGTGCAGGCAGAGGGTGAGATGATGCAGGCGTAGGGAGAGATGGTGCAGGCAGTAGGTGAAATGGTGCAGGCGCAGGGGAGATGGTGCAGACAGAGGGAGAGATGGTGCAGGCAGAGGGGACATGGTGCAGGCAGAGGGTGAGTTGGTCCGTCCGGTAAGTTATGAGGGGGTGACACCATGAGTTACCGCACCGGGTGACACCAACCCTAGTGACGCCACTGGCTGGAGCTGTCTCTAGCCAGACCTTAAAAGTCGAGCGTTCGGTCTGATAATTATGAGTGTTTATTGAAAATAACAAGGGGCTTATTGAAGCATTCACTCGTCGTGAAAGCATCCGTCAGTCCTGGCCACAGTTTTTCTACGGCTAGAGCAACATGACATTGAAAATTACCTCCCTGACCTGACAATGTCATTCAGAGATCAAATGAAGAGTAAAAGGTCATGTGAGGTCACATTGATGGCAACGGCAGCGCATCCTTGTGTGTATAATTGCATTAAGAAAGGATGGGCTTAATATCAATGAAATCGTCTTAGTACATTCCACTGCAATGTCAACGAAAATGATGTAAATGGGACTATTTTTTTTTTCTCATGCTCAATCCTGCCAAGATCATTTTTAGGCAGATGGTAACATGCAGAAGTGTTTGGCACCTCTCTTAATTATTTTGCAGCTAATTAGAAGACTTGATAACTGTGGGAAGCAGGTCAGATTTATTAGTCATGATTATTTTGATAAAGTGGAACTAGATCGCCGCCCACACACATTCCTAATGGGAAAAAACAGGAAATCAAAATGTACACATCTCAGTGTTTTTAACATAAAAAAACACGCTCCACGTTGGTGCAAACTTCAAAGTATAAAGAAGTGGGAGGCAATGGAAAGGGTGAAAAGGCATATGTGTTGGTAGGTATAAATGTCGATTTTGTAATCATAACAGATAAGCTTCGAAAAACCTGCAACATCTGGCTTGTCTATTCTCTACTCTCACTTTGTCTTATGTTTTTTAAACTGTGTATATTTATTGCTTAGTGAGAAAAAAAATTGTCTGAGTTCATAAAAAAACAGCACAGAACACACTGGGAGCAATGTTCCATAAAAAGAAAGACTTATTTGCTACAGTGTTTTTTGTGTAGCCAAAATGACTAACAGAATTTGGATTAGAATGTTGCTTCCCAGTTGGCTATTGAAAATGATAGGAAAGAACAAGCTGTATCAGATCGGCCTTGTGGCATCTCCGGTGGCATGCTGATGCATAAGGCAGTGTATGGCTTGCACCCAAAGTACATGAAAAAACAACTAATTACCCCCAACAAATCCATCTGCTCTATCAAATGGTGTTTGCCATTTACAGTTCATAAGTGATAGTTGTTTGGCAAGGGAGAGCCACGGGGAGTAAAGTTAGAGAAAGAGAGATAAATAACAATTGAGGGACAAGACAGCAAAAAAGAGACAGAGGCAGTAGAAGCAAATACTTGATAGGAAAAGTGAGAAAGAGTGAAATAGAGGCAGGGGCGGCCTTAGGCATGTGCAAGCTGTGCACCTGCACAGGGCCACCAAACCCCAGGGGCCACCACGCCAATATATATCCTTAATATAATAATCCTCTGAGTATAGATACATATTTGTTTGGCGGCTCCTGACAGGGATTTGGCGGCCTCCGGCTCTGTTCTACTTCCAAACACCTTGCCCCCCCCTCCCCTTCACTGGCCTCCGCGCTCCGCCCCACCCGGAACCCCTCTTCCGGGGCCCCCAACCTACGCTCCCTGCCCAGGGCCGCCATGAGCCTAGAGCCACCCCTGATAGAGGCTGAAATGTGACAGCGACCGAGATAGAGAGCGAGGAAGAGGAAGAAAGGATGATAGAGAAACAACAGTTAAAGTTATATTGCGAGAAAAATACATAAGAAAAAGAGAGTGTAGTATCAGATAAACGGCGACAGAGAGAAATGACGTAGAGAAGGAGAAATAAAATGGAAGAGAGAAGGAAGATTGGTAGTGTTGAGTGGACGGTTTTACTAAAAGTGAGTGAGATAAAGTGAAAGTAGCAGTATGAAAGGGAGGGAGCGAGCGAACTAAAACAGCGATAAAGAGAATAGAGATAGTGAATGTGAGTGAGAGTAGCAGTATGAAAGGGAGGGAGCGTGCGAACTAAAACAGCGATAAAGAGAATAGAGATAGTGAATGTGAGTGAGAGAGTGAGTAGATGTATGGGATGGAACAAGTGAACTAAAAAGGGAGAAATACCGAATGGAAGAGCTGGAAAGACACAAATAGAGGAAGAGATAAAGAGAAGGTTTAAGAGGCAGGGTGAGTCAGAAAGAAGAAGAATTTCATTTAAATGAGGGCGAAAAGCAAGAATGAGAGCGAGATAAGAGAGAGAAAGAGAGAGGATAAAAGATAGATGGAGTGTTAGAGACAGTGAGAATAGGAGATCGCACCATAACCTCCTCATTGTACAACTACTGATAATAATAGGAGTTGATATGGTGTATTGTATTGGCATTTAAATAGTGCCCTTGCACACTCCAAAATTAGATGGACAAGTAAGTATCCAATACTTTTGATATTCATTGTTTAGAAAGGGTTGGATAAGATTTTGCGTAGGATGGAGGTACTAGTGCTGTGCAGGATGAGGATGTAATGTTGTACAATGAATATGTTTACGTATAATGCTTGAAAACAAAAACAATAGATCCATTAAATTAATAATAAGGTCAAGCAAATTAAAATGCTTGGTCATTTATAAAAAATAGTGTTGACTGAATAATTATCAGGAAAGGTGATTGTTGTTGTTACATGTAGAAGTGGCCCAACCTAGCAGATTAAATAGGCCCAACCCCTTAAGAATGTAGGGGCATATTATCAAGGGGGTTTATCTCCGCTTTTTTGGCTTTAAAAGCCAAGAAAGCGGTGATAAAATTATCTCCCTATTACCTAGCTGTCGCTAACACCAGTTAGCGACAGCTAGTAGGAGATAGCGACCATCTTGGGCCCCGCTTTGCATGTCAGTGATATTTATCACTAATGACATGCAAAGTGGGCGTGCCAAGATGTTAGCGACCGGAAACAGTCGCTAATATCGCTATCTCCTATTACCAACTTTTGGAGATATTCGCGCTAAGCGCGAATATCTCCAAAAGCTAACACCTGCCCTGAGCAGTTCTTAGCCATGTTATCCAATGGGAGGTGGATAACATGGCTAAGAGCATTAGCTCGGTAATGCATGAATATCGCTGACTTTTTAGCGATATTCATGCATTGCGGCCGTTTTTTATCGCATTTGCGATAAACCTTGGTAATACCAAGGTTTATTTGCGATAAACATCGCCGCAGGTCAGCGATAATTTTTTGTCTCTAACCAAGCAATAGCGATAATTATCGCTATTGCTTGGTAATATGCCCCGTAGCTTTCTAACAGTGTCATTTTTTTTCAAATTGTGATAAAAACCCAACTTCATCACTACATAGATCTTTTCACCACAATTTCAAATACACCAAAAAAGAACTAGTATTCATTTACCATTTGGAAATTACACTTATAAAATGTAATAATGCAACTCCAATGTTATCCAGTGGGAGAAATAGGACTGGCAGTAGTGGAAAACGAATGTAATCATTTTTCCCTACCAGGAAATGTAAAACATAAAAGTACATGTCCTGCTCTTTAAATACATTGTACCCTATCCTCTGGGCTGTCCAAGACCTACCCTAGGGTGACATATGTATTAAAAGGAAAGTTGTTGTGCGAGATTGTCGCAAGATTCTTTCTGTTTTTTTTCTTTTTTCTTTTTTCTTTTATCCAATAAAATACTTCTATGACAAAAAAAAGGAAAGTTTGAACCTGGCATAAGGTTTACTTAGCCAGGTCTACGTGGCAGCTTGAAACTGCTCACACACATGTAATGCAATGTTGCTGCTGACTTGCAAGTAAATTAAATTGTCAGTTGGGTATAAGCCAATCTAACATGTTTTAGAGAGAGAACAAGCATTTTAGCACTGGTTAGCTTTGGTACAGTTCTCGGGGTCCTAAGGCCAACAAATATAGGTTCAGCAAAATGGAGGTGGTGAAGCAAAATGTTTGGGGGAAGACCACCCTAAAGCTGACAGGTCTAATAGTAGGTTAAGTTATCTTCACTCATCAGTGAAGTTTCGGTTTTAATGTTTTCTCTATTCGGTAATACTGCAATGTGCAGAAAGAAGGCTCAGCTCTCATTGTGCAATTGGAAGTCTTGCATCACCAGAGGACACTTGGGTACAGATTATGAGATTAGGTGTTATGTATTGCACATGATAATAATGGTACCACGGGTTGCGTTAGCCATGGTGTGTGATAATTAACACCTATTACAAGTCTGTAGGGAATAACATGCAGATTTTGGTCTTGAACGCATCAAAATCCGGTTGGTACAGTAAATACAAAAATTTAACAAAGGTTGAGTTATGTAACACATCCGATAATTATTGGGTGCATTAAATACCTTCAAACACCTAATTCTGACCCCTGTGTAAGCAGGGCTTTACACATGGCTTGGAAATAACTGACCCACTTGTAATCAGGCCCTGACCTCTATGGTGAGTGCTCTGTCTGGCTTGGCAGCACACAGTGTGAGTGGATAGGTGTAGATGATTGTTGGGTAGTTAATCAGGTGATTGCTCTGGCCTGTTATTGTTATCAGTACTTGTAAAGAGCACTGTGACCCAACAGGTATCCTGGCCCTGAGATACGTATGCTCCATCATCGTAAGTGCAGCGGGAGAGACAATGTTTCAAGAACTATAGGAGGACTAAAAGTTATATACTGGGTTAAAGCCAGGTCATTATTTTCTTCCTAAACTGCAACAGGTCTTCCATCTGTCTAAAGTCAATTGGAAGTTTATTCCAGAGTTGAGCCGCTGCAATGGTAAAAGCTCTTCCGCCTGCCTTCATTCTTTGGAACCTGGGGACTTTCACCAATTTAGCTGAGGAAGAGTGGAGACTGCATGTGGGGACATACCATTCAAATGTACCAAGATACCAAGATGCACCAAGATACCTGTAGGGTGATAGCAGCGCCACATAAGAACACAATACAATACAATACTATATTCTGCAGTGGTTTGGGCCCCAGACAGTGCAGAGCTTTAAAAACTATACAGAGAGACTTAAATTGTATCCTCTGTAAGACTGTGAGCCAATGAAGCTCCGTAAGTGCCTGGGAGGCTGATTAGCATCGTGTCCTCAATAAGGCTAATTTGGATGCCTTCATCTCGGGTCTCTGGAGTCTCCCAATCAAATACCTTGGGGACTCCAGCAGCAGAGCAATGTAGTAATCAAGCCGACTCAAGATGACACTCCTTACTATCAATGCTCTAACCTGTGTTGGTAACATTGGCAGAATCTTCTGTAGCACTCTGATAAGAGAGAAACAACTCCCAACTGTCTTATTTATTTGAGCTTCTAGACTCAGTCTATCATTGAAACTGACTCCCAAATTACGCATCGTCTCCGAGGGTATCAGGGGAGTGACCGTGGGGATAGGTCAGAAGCCAGTTGGGAGTAAAAGTGGGACTTTCCCAACTGCACAGCATAGAATGTCCATCTTGTCACTGTTAAATTGCAGGGAATTATTTTTTAGCCAGTGTGCAGTGCCCTGCATACAGGCATGAAAGTTGTCCAGAGATATGGATTGATTCGCCTCCAGTGACAAGATAAGTTGGGTGTCATCTGCATAGTTAACAAGATTAAGGTTATGTGATTTAATGACAGCGATCAAAGGGCTCATGTAGATATTAAATAATATCGGACTGATCGTGGACCCTTGAGGGACTCCATGCCCGACATCAGTAAAATCTGATTGGTGGGGGGAAGGGCTACTGCATGACGTCTGTTGGCCAGGTAAGATTGAAACCACTTCAATGCCATGCCCTCCACCCCAACTCCCACCAGCCTTTCCAAAAGGACCTCATGATTAACCGTATCGAATGCTGCAGACAGATCCAAAAAAATCAATATAGTTGACTGGCCCCTGTCTGCTCGCATTCGAAGATCGTCCAGTATGGTCACCAGGACAGTCTCCGTCCAATGTCCGGGACAGAAACCAAATTGCACATCTTCTAATTTGTTATTAACCTCCAGGAACTGTCCAGACATTGATGGAGTAAGAGAAGGCTAGTAGTTTAGTTCTGGCATTTATCTTACTGATTGTTCTAGCCATTAAGGTCGCAGACCATGTGAGATTAGTGGTATCTCTTGTTGGAGATGCTGCAGAGTTGGGGATGTTTGGATTGCATGGGTCTCAAGGGTGGGATGATGGTTGAGCAGCTATCTGAGAACTGTCCTGTTGATTTATCTTGCACCAGTGGTTTCTCAGCCTAGTATGACTACAGAGTCCATCGGCAGGGTATAGTATGTATAAGAAGTGATAACAGTTGGGGGAACAAAATAGAAAAGAAGGTTTGGCAATACAGTATTAGCAAGAAAGAGGGTAGTTATTTCTACAGTGGGAGAGTTTTGGGCATGTGTGTCCTGATGTGATACTGGAGTGGGAAAATCAAGGAACAATGGAAGCACTTGTCTACAAAAGATTTTCTATAGGTTTCTAACACAAGATTAAGTAGCAACAACCCCTGAAAGATTCATGGGAGCCACCCAGGAGGGAACCGTATTGAAATATCGAGGGACAAAATATCGAATTATCAAAATATCGACGCCAACATATTGAGGGAAAGAATATAGGATGCCTATCTACAAACAGGTAAGTACTAAAATATCGATTCCAAAATATAGAATATTAACATAAAGTTAACTAAAATATCGAATGTTTAAAATGTATTACAAATGCTAGAAATGTAATTAAATAATAAAAATAATTAAATAAAACATAATTAAAATAATGTAAAACAGCTTAAAGTGTAAAAATAATAAATGAAATGTAAACAAAAATAATTTACTTAATAATATTATAAAATAATTATTAATCTTAATAAAAAAGAACATTAATAAAAATATATTGACATAAATATATAAATACACGTATTATATAAATTTCAAAATAAATAATTAAATTAATTAAAATTAAAAAAACTATGGTAATTAATAATGAGTGTAACAGAAGTGAAAACGTTGGATAGCATAGGGGTAAAAATTATTATTCCCACTCCAGAGAGTGCAACAGTAAGGAAAACATTGGATAGCGTAGGGGTAAAAATTACTATTCCCACTCCAAAGAGTGCAACAGTAGGGAAAGCATTGGATAGCGGGAGGGTAAAAATTACTATTCCAACTCTGGAGAGTGCAACAGTAGGGAAAACGTTGGATAGCGTAGGGGTAAAAATTACTATTCCCACTCCAGAGAGTGCACAGTAGGGACAGCGTTGGATAGTGTAGGGATAAAAATTACTATTCCCACTCCAGTGAGTGCAACAGTAGGGAAAGTGTTGGATAGCGTAAGGATAAAAATTACTGTTCCCACTCCAAAGAGTGCAACCGTAGGGAAAGCGTTGGATAGTGTAGGGGCAAAAATTACTATTCCCACTCCAGAGAGTGCAGCAGTAGGGAAAGCGCTGGATAGTCTAGGGGTAAAAATGACTATTCCCACTCCAGAGAGTGCAACAGTAGGGAAAGCATTGAAAACTATAGGGGCAAAGATTACTATTCCCACTCCAGTGAGTGCAACAGTAGGGAAAGCGTTGGATAGCGTACGGGTAAAAATTACTATTCTCACTCCAAAAAGTGCAACAGTAGGGAAAGCGTTGGATAGCGAGGTGATAATTACTATTCGCACTCCAGAGAGTGCAACAGTAGGGAAATCGTTGGATAGCGTAGAGGTAAACATTACTATTCCCACTCCAGAGAGATCAACAGTAGGGAAAACGTTGGATAGCGTAGGGGTAAAAAAAATAACTATTCCCACTCCAGAATGTGCAACAGTAGGGAAAGAAATTATTTAATATTAAAATAAGATGAAATTAATTATCAATACCAATAAAAAATTCATTAAAAATAATGACCAATTAATAACAATTATTACCAATTAAAAAAAATTATTAGCAATTAATAAATGAATTTCCAATAAAGAATTAATTATCAATTAATTATCTATACATATAAATAAGAATAAATATTAACTTTATTACAATTAAATTACTTTCTACCCAACTCCTCTATAAACCCACAACCTGCTCCTAATAATGAAAAATACAATTCACATAATTATCAACTAATCAATTAATAAAAATGATTTACCAATTTATAAAAATTAATTACCAATTAATAAACATTTATTACCAATTAATAATTAATTATCAATTAATTCATTATCAATACACATAAATAAAATGTAATATTTAATTTACTATAATTAGATTACTTCCCACCCTATTCCCCGATAAACCCACAATCCGCCCCTAATATTAAAAAATACAATTGTCAGAATTATTAATTAATCAAGTAATAAAAATTAATTACCAATTTATAAAATGTTATTACCAATTAATAATTAATTATCAATCAATTAATTATCAATACATATAAATTAAAATTAATATTTAATGTAATATAATTACATTACTTCCCACCCTATTCCCCTATAAACCCACAACCCGCTACGGAATTAAATTACACAAAAACTTAATTACATAACATTCATTACTTTAAAAAAATATATGTACATTAGAAAAATAATACATAATTTTAACACATATACTACCATACATAACACTAAAAAAAATTATTCGATATTATGGGAATCTATATTATAAAATTCGATATTGTGGGAATCTATATTATAAAATTCGATATTGTGGCATTCGATATTTCTACCCCAATTTCGATATTCTATCCTATCTATAGTTTGATAATTCGATATTCTGTCTATTCTATATATTTGATTCGATATTCTGTCCATTCGATATTTTGGAATCAATTTTTAGGGCGTTCACCCCAGGAGTACGAATATCAACCCGTGGCTGAATTTAGTCCAAGTTAAAATTAGAAAATATGATAATGACCCTCTCAAGACACTGGGTTTCCATTGAGGGCTATAGAGACCAGCATCCAGGAATAAAAATGTACAGCACCCTACTCTGTGTTGTATGCATTCAATCTAGAAGTGGAGAAGGGACAGGTCACTGAGTGCAATAAGATGCCCACCCAAGGGTAGTGGAGGGCAACCAATGAACAAAGGGAAGGTCGTATCAAGATCTCACCTGTGTTTTCGCAGGAAAGTCATGGAACTGAAGACTGATCCGCAACTTCTCCCTATCACCTATGGCGCTAGACACAGTCTAGACAACAGAGGTGACACGGGGAAGAAGGGAGACAAAACAAGGAAAAAAGGAAGAAATCCTTTGTCTTGATTAACAAACAGAGAACTTCATCAAAGTTAAGGTAAAGGCTGACATCAATAACTCAGAGCTGTAGAAAAAAAGGAGACATTCTTTAGGAAACAACTAACCCCATTTACATTTCAATCTCTTCTTAAAAACCTCTTGTATCCTAATGCTCCCTTCTTCTGCTATGGGTATTATGCAGTTTTATTAGGACAACATGACTCATAAAGCTGTAGAGAAATAAAAGAATTAATATTGAGTTACCTTTTTTGTTTGTTACACAAGGTTAATTTACTTGCCTACCTATGTAATGTTGAGAGAGAGTGAGGAATAAATCAAAGGTTCTCTTTGCCTTTTTCTGTAGAAAATCCTTTCTGAAGGAGATTACTGCCGCCAAAATACCAAGCTCCTTCTAGAAATCGGTGGGTTAACACAACATGAGGGAAAAACCAAAATGTAGCACAATGCGCTTTAACCATAACCGCGGTTTGTCAATATAAACAAAATAAGTAAAGGCAGCACAAGAGCGCTGTTACCAGTCCCCGGTAATAAAGTCCTTTGTCTTGTTTTCTTTTGCAGGAGGAATCCGTGATGTGGGGAGCGGCAGGACGCCAGGAGGACCAGCAGGCAATACAGCAGAGGAGAGGCGCAGCGGAAGCCAAAGAAAGTCAGGAGCTGAACGCTGTAACTCCCCCGAAGGGGAGAGAGGTGCTGAGGCACCCGGCGAACACCAATGACCTCACACGGAAACTCCACGGACTAGTAGAGGCGCCCGACGGAGACAGGGATTCAAGAGTCCACAAGAGAGGGGTGGCGCAGAGACGCACCAGCACGGAGGTGAGGGAAGACACCAGGACGCCACAAAACAGGAGACGCCACGGACCGAAAACAGGTAAGTGGAAAACCGAAACCGGCTGCAGGCCAGCCCCCTGCATAGTTCCTATGCAGGGGGCTGGCCTTTCAACTCGCCTGACTTCCCCCTACACATGCGCATTTGCATACGGTGGCCATTTTAGTAGTTCCGACAGTCGTGACAGGTAGTGTGACAAGGATATCCACTTTTCTGGTGAAAAGAGAATTGATCACACAACTAGAGGACTTATTGTCAACATTTACCAAGGCTCCACAGTGAAGGGTCTATGGGTTCAACCAAAGTGAAAATTGCATTCAGTGGAATATTTAAGTTAAACAGACCTAACAGTAGTGAGTCTATGTGATCAAATCAGAAGCAGTGAAGGCACAAACGAAAGAGAATTAAGACAAGTGCCACAGTAGTTGTCAAACAAGCGTCTGTGAGGACACAATCCATGGAATACTGACAAATGCATCAGCAGCAGGCCAATGGGTAGAACCCAGAGGCTAGTCCCAAACTAGAAGGATTCATTATGATCCATATTAAATCAGTGTGTCAATATCAGATGCAGTAAATGAGTAAGGAAATTAATATGTAGAGTAAACAGATACCACATTGGTGGCTTTATGGAGTCTAAACAGAAGTGGCAACCACATAATCCAAGCAATATTTAAATATTTTTAAATATGGGGATTTTACTGTACTGGATCTTTATTAAATATGGAAAGTTTTGATAGTCGCTATGTTTCTGCAAGAGCAATGGCAGTTCATTAATTCCTCTTGTAGACATATATGGCCACTAAAAAGCTGTTGTATTTTAGGAATTACTGACATGCGGACAGTCCTGAAATTAAGAACTTGTCAGAGCTGACATAGGCCGTCATGCTGTCCTTATATTAAAACTCCAAGCTGCCATTTCATATAGTACATATACATAACATTAAGTTGTCTTCAAGTCATGACAGAAAAACAAATGATGAAACAGTTTAAAAGGATGTCCTTTCAAATATGTCTTCCTGGGTACCAGAGAAGAATATAAGAAAAAATTGGAGGGAGCCAGTGAATTACACCATGGAGAAAATTCTGCTTCCTTTCAGTTTTAGTTGGGAAATGGTTTCTAAGTCTCTCCTTGTTTTTTTCCTGGCACATGATATCTTAATTTGGTTAATTTGGCAGTCCGATTTGACAACTTAGCTGCTAGGCCTCCCACGCAAATCCTTTTTTTGGGCTATTTAGGGTAGTTTACGCTTAGGCCCCTGTAACATTTTGTCCACATAAGGATCCCAGGGTTTGTGAATTCCCCTAGAGGGGCCTGATAAATTAGCCAAAATACAGCAATGTTTTGTTTTTTGGGGAAAAAGTGCAGCAGAAGAAAGTGTTTGATTTTTTCCCACCAAATAGTATCAACAAAGGGTTTGAAGGTGCTAAAATCACAATTTTCCCAACATTCAGGACAGACAGCCCTTTGTCAGAAAACCAAAATTTTCTACACAGTTTTGGCATTTTACTGGGACATAGCCTATTCGTCATATTTTTTGCTTTCAACCTCCTGCAAGTTAGTGGTAGAAATGGGTAAGAAACCAATAAAGGATCCCACAAAGCTATACATTTTTGAAAAGTAGACAAAATTAAGAAATCAGCAAGGGGTTATTTGTGTAGATCCTTCAAGATTTTTCTTTGGAAACTAACAATTGAAATAAAAATATTTTGAAATTGAGTTGAAAAAATAGCCATTTGTCCCAAAGTTTTCACCTGTAACTTCTTCTATAAAAGTCATATGTTTTAAAGCGCAATATACTGTTGCGTCTGCTGGACCCTTCTGGATGTGGGGATATATAGGAATTGGAGGTTCATCAAAACCTAAGGTACCCATGGCCAATAACTGAGCTGTCTTGCAATGGTTTTTCATTGTGTGCGGGGTACACAGCAATTCATTGTGTAAAATATAAAGAGTGAAAAATGGGTATCAAGGAAACCTATGTATTTACAAAATGGAAACAAAATATGGAGTTTAGAAGTAGTGGTTATTTCCACTTCTCAGAATTTGTGGGTAACCATACTAGCATGTGAGTTGAAGGGCATTTTTCAAAATGACTTCTTTTTTACAAACTGTCTAACATTTGGTAGGCAGAAATGCATAGAATGTCAATTGGTAATAACACTTGCTCTACTCTTATGTGATTCCCTAACTCTCCTAATAAAAATGGTACCTCACTTGTGTGGGTAGGCCTAGTGCCCGCAACAGGAAAAGGCCCAAAACACAGCTTGTACACATCACATTTTTCCAGTAAAAACGGACCCTTTTTTGTAATGTGCCTAGTTGTGAATTTTGGACCCTAGATCAGGGGGCACCTAGGGAAACTTAGCAAACCTGTATATTTTTTAAAACTAGACAGGGAAATCCAGGATGGGGTGACGTGTGGCTCTCAGCAGGTTGTGTTACCCACAATCCCTTGTAAACTTCAAGACTTGTAAAAACAAACACATGTTCTTCACAGTTCTGTGATGGAAAGTTCTGGAATATGCAAGGAGCCACAAATTTCCACTCTACCAGCATTTCCTTAAGTCTCCCAATAAAAATGGCATCTAACTTGTGTGGGTAGGCCTAGTGCCCGCGAGAGGAAATGGCCCAAAACACGAGTACACATTGCATTTTTCCAGTGAAAACTGACCCATTTTTTTGGAATGTGCCTAGTTGTGGATTTTGGACCCTAGATCAGCCGGCACCAATGGAAACTTAGCAAACCTGTACATTTTTGAAAAATAGACACCGAGGGAAATCAAGGATGGGGTGACTTGTGTGGCTCTTACCAGGTTCTGTAACCCAGAATCGCTTGCAAACCTCAAATGTAACCATTTTTTTCATATTTCTGTGACTGAAAGTTTGGGAATCTGCGGGGAGCCGCAAACTTCCACATTCCCAGTTTTTCCTCAAGTCTCCCGATTAAATGGTACCTCACTTGTGTGGGTGGGCCAAGTGCCCAGGACAGGTAAGGGCCCAAAACAGTTTGTGGCAAAATCCTCAAATATTGCTAAAAAAGTAATGTAGCCCAGGAATAAAATACAGAAGCCTCCTTTGTAAAAACTGTTTGTTTTGTGATAGACCTGGGTTTTTTATCCCCGGCTTGGTGCCATCTAGGCAAACCTACCAAACCCAGACATTTCTGTAGTGGCCCCAGAAAATGTACCTCGGGTTGTGTTTATTGAACTGTCCATACCCAAAGCTGCATGCCATCTAAACTGCTGGGGGTGGCTCAGAACAACTCCAGAGGTCTACAGAAAAGTGAAGGGCTCCCATGGAGACCAAGAGGGAGGTCACAGTTCAGTCGACTGGCCAAGATGACCCAAAGGCCAGAACAGCACTGGGATGAAAAAATATTTTCCCTAGACCCACAATTTTACAATTAATATACACTGAACAATCGTAATTTCAACAATAAAATATATCAAAAGTAGATCATTTATTAAAAATTCATTATTCAACAAGTCTAGTCCAGGGAAGGCATGGCTTGGCAGCTTGGGCTGGACTGTTCCCATGAGGCACAGGGTCAGAATGATTTGCATATGACCATGTCTGAAATGGGGTGGCAGAGTGGGCTAAAGAACGGTGATGGATTAAACTAAGATCTGTTGACTGGGTGTGAGTGTTTGATTGGTTCAGATGCTCCGTCCATCACCACCCCCTTTTGTACCGCTTTGTTCGCCATAAGTTGGCAGGGTATGATCAGACGTGAGTCCCTTGCTCACTTTGCCACTGGATTCAAGCAAGCCTGGCTGAAGATGGCTGGAATGCCAGATACCGGTCCTAGAATGCTTGTTTCCGGTCCAGGGAAGGCATGGCTTGGCAGTTCGGGCTGGACTGTTCCCATGAGGCACAGGGTCAGACTGATTTGCATATGGTGCCATGTTTGAACTGGGGTGGCAGAGTGGGCTAAAGAACGGTGATGGATTAAACCCAGATCTGTTGATTGGGTGTGAGTGTTTGATTGGTTCAGATGCTCCGTCCATCACCTCACCCCCTTTTGTACTGTTTTTGGTAATGAGGCATCAAATAATCTTTTTGTTTGACTGCGAATGCAACTTGGTGTGTAGCTTGTAATCGAGACCCAGGATGTTTTCTTTGATGCATTTGTTTGCTCAAACAATGACATTTGAGTTGATGATATATTGTTTTAGTTTAGAAAGTGTGTACTCTTTTGGTGGCTTAGCTTGTCATAAACACATACTCCTATTGATTAATTTACCTGCAACATTCATTTGCTTTTCTTAGAAGTCATATTAACATTTTTTATTTGCAGAATTGTTTGTTCACAGAGCATAATCACTTAGGTTTCCTTAGAGATAAAATGAAAATACTGTCCCTTTTCCAAACGTGACTACTTCACTACTTTGGTGATTACGTCTATTAAATTCACCATTTACAATGGGACCTGCATCTCCTGACTCCTTATTACAGACCTGGGATTTTTAGTGGGTTTACCCCCAGACATTTTGTTTTTTGACCTATGTTTCATTGGCTTTTGAACTCTGGGCACTTTATCACTGCTGATCAGTGCTGAAGTGCATATGCTCTCTTAGTAAATTGTGTTATGATTGGTTCTCCATGATTGGCATTTGTAATTTACTGATTAGTCCTTAGTAAAGTGCACTGCGTGGTACCAGGGACTGTAAATCAAATGCTACTAGTGGGCCTGCCACCCACAAAAATAGCCTTTTCAAATGTGTCTCAGACCTGCCACTGAAGTGTCTGTGCATGCAGTTGTTAACTGCCATGTCGACCTGGCAAGTGCACCCACTTGCCAGGCCCTAACCATCCCTTTTTACACAATGTAAGGTACCCCTAAGGTAGGCCCAAGGTAGCCCCATGGGCAGAGTGCAGTTTATGTGAAAGGTAGGACATGTACTGGCGTCTTTTTACATGTTCTGATAGTGAAAGACTGTGTATTTGGAAAGGGGCGACCAACTTGGTCCCCCCGAACGTATGGCTGAGTGCCTCGATCCCCCCGGGAAGCCATTTTTGGGCGGGAGGCGCGTCTCGGCTGGTATGCCCGAAGCGGCGTAGCCGGGGCGCGCCTGTTCCCGCCCTAGAGTGGGCTGGCCTAGACACTGACGCAGCCAGCCACGCCCTCGGGGCAGGCAGGGGCGGGTATACGCCCGCCCTGAAGACGGATAAAAAGGGACGCAAGACCAGAAGACAGCCTCTTGTTCTTGTGCTCTGAAGCTGCACCTCCTCGCTGCACGTGAGCTCGGGACAGAACGAAGAGCCAATTTTGAGCGTTTTAATCTTTCTTTTTGTCTTCTAGATACTTCGTTTGAAAAATGCCCAAGAAAGGCGCGAAGAGAATGTCGACTGACCAGATGGTTCGGGTTCTCATGAAAGAAATGTCCGAGATAAAGAAGCAGTTGGCGGGGCGAGACGGTGAGGAGGGATCGGGGCGTCCACCGGCCGGAGGGAGGCCGAAGAGGCCGAGAAGGGGGCCGGTCGGGGGAGACGTCCCGGTTCCCTGTTCCCCGCTCGAGCCGCCAGCCCCGGTACCGGCCCCGGTACCACAGGAAGGGAATCCGATTCCGGTCGTAGTCACCCCGACATCCGCTGAGGATATGCCTCCCGAGTTGGCGGCACAGTTAGCAGCGTGGTTGGGGGACAGTAGCGAGGGCGCCACGGCTGCCGAAGCGCAAGCACTAATGAAACAGTTGCGCGAGAAACGTGATACAGCCAAGGTGCCCGCGCCGGATGCGGTGATAGTCAAGCCACGAGGGGCGGAAGTAGCGTCCGGTGCAGGTAAGCGGCCATTGCCGATCGCAAGGGATGAGTCAACACCCTCTCGTAGAGAAAAATTGGGGCAACATGTTCCTTTGGCAATAAAGGAAAAGATTTGGGCGGGGGAATACGTAAACATTTTCTCCCTGCTCGTTGATCATTATGAGGTCGAAACTGTTAAGGGTCAAAAGGATCTGATGCATCCGAGTGTTTGGCGCGCAAAAATGGCCGCCTTTAAAGTGAATGAGAATATTGGCAACTGGGGTAATGCTTGGGGAGTTTTTACGTCAATTTTGGGGGAACGTAGGCCTGAATTGCTCCCTGAATTTCCAGTATATCAGTCACGAATTATGGGGTACTCGACATCGCACCAAGGTAACCAATGGTTCTGTTATGACAACCTTTTCAGGAAAGCGATGGAGCATAACAAAAGTTTAACCTGGGACTGTTACGATTCTTTGACATGGAATAAAATGAAAGAGTCGGGGATGTTGAAAGTGCCGTTGGTGGGGAGTACTGTTGGTGAGTCCTCCCGCCAAAATGGGGGGACGCCCTTTCGGTCGGGTACGGGTACAGACGATTATCCGAGACCCGCCGGCAATACAGGGAAGAGGGGTTTCTGTTTCAATTTCAACAAAAGTAAATGTACTAGGGCCCCGGGATCTTGTAAATTCAAACACGAATGTAGTGGTTGTGGGGCACCCCATCCTGAGTCCTCGTGCAGAGCCAAATCGGGTGAAAATGGGGGTAGAGGAGGCGCCAAACAGGTCTAATATAGTCCGAGGGGCGCCTTTACCAACCCCGATTGATACCCTGGCGATGATTCCCTGGCTCAGCGAATACCCAGATCGTACTTCTGCTGGGGTGCTACGAAACGGTTTTTCATATGGTTTCCGCATCCCGGTGGGGGACTTTCAGGGTGTCGGGACGTGCAAAAACCAGCTTTCCGTCTTGCAGCATACGACTGTAGTACAGGATAAGATCCGGAAAGAGGTTACCCGAGGTCGGGTTGCCGGCCCGTTTAGTGTTCCCCCGGTACAGAATTTTGTTTGTTCTCCTTTAGGGGTGGTCCCCAAGAAGGACCCAGGTGAGTTTCGATTGATTCACAATTTATCAGCTCCTCATGGCCTTTCTGTAAACGACGCAATTGATCCAGAGATATGTTCGGTGCGGTACGCATCATTCGATGAGGCCGTAGCCATTTTGAATCGCCTGGGGCCCGGGGCGCTGATGGCGAAATCAGATATCGAGTCAGCGTTCCGTTTGCTCCCGGTATACCCGGAAGACCAACGTCTTTTGGGATTCATGTTCCAAGGTTCGTATTACATGGATAGGTGTATGCCGATGGGGTGCTCTATATCTTGTGCATATTTCGAGAAATTCAGTAGTTTTCTACAATGGGTTTACACGAAGAAAACGGGTTTTCGAAATGTGATGCATTACCTCGATGACTTTCTGTTCCTTGGGGCCGCTGGGGATGATGAATGTGCCCGGGCCTTGACTGAATTTTGTGTTTTAATGAATCAATTTGGCGTGCCATTGGCACCAGGTAAAACTGTGGGTCCCACGACTTGCCTCGAGTTTCTCGGGATCGAGTTGGACTCTAGTGAGGGTTGTTTTCGTTTACCAGCTGCCAAAGTGTCGAAATTCAGGGCAGCCCTGCAAATGTGTATTACTGCATCTAAAGTTACGCTGCATCAATTGCAGCAATTAGTGGGGAAGTTGAATTTTGCCCTAAGGGTGATCCCAATGGCCCGCCCCTTTTCCCGTTCGATTGCCCAGGCGATGGTCGGCCTAAAGGAGGGTCATCATCGCACAAGACTATCGGCTGAGGTCCGCCAAGATATGCGTATTTGGTTAGCATTTTTGGCGGATTTCAATGGTCGAGTCGTCTGGAACAAACCAGCCTTGTCCTCTAAAGAGCTTGGTCTATGGACGGATTCAGCGGGAAGCATGGGCTTTGGCGCCATCTTCGGCACAAAATGGTCGGCACAAAGGTGGCCAACATGGTGGCATGAAGAGGGGCTGACGAGTAATATTGCTTTCCTTGAACTGTTTCCCATTTTGGTGGCCCTCAGAACCTGGCCCGATGGATTCAAAAATCACTCTGTCATATTTTGGTCTGACAATATGACCGTTGTAGAATGCATCAATAGTCAGGCAGCACGTTGTAAAATGATTTTAAGGCTGCTTAAAGAAATTGTCTTACTATGTATGCAACTGAACATGGTATTCAGAGCGAAACATGTCCCAGGGGTGATGAATCAGGCGGCTGATGCACTGTCTCGTTTTCAAATACAGGCTTTCTCGGGTTTCCTTCCCTCGGCGGACCCGGAGCCGGCACCCTTTCCCGAAGCTCTCTGGTCTCTCGGTGCCCCGAACTTCGTTACCTCGTGGGAGAGAGTCTAGCACCAAGAACGAGGAAGGCATACGAAGGGGCGTTTCGGGCCTATTTAGCCTTTTTGGGGACTGAGAGAGGGGGGCTTTGGGGGCACGAGGATTGGGTAGTACATTTTCTGATGTCCTTGCGTAGGGCTGGGAAGTCGGTGGCTACAGCCCAGAGGCATCGTGCTGCCATTTCCTTTGTTGCCAGGGCCCATAATATCCAGGACCCGACAGCGTCTTTCGTGGTACAGAAAGCGCTACGTGGGTGGCAACGCCTTGAGGGTCGCAGAGTAGATGAGAGGCGCCCGATAGGTCTGGATAGGTTGGCCCAGTTGCTGGCCACACTCCACGCCACATGCTCGTCTCAGTTCGAGGCCTGTTTGTTCCGAGCTGCTTTTACGCTTGCATTTCACGGGGCTATGAGGATAAGTGAGCTGGTGGCAAGGAACAAACAGGATGTGGTGGGGGGTTTGTGCCGGGAACACGTTCAGATCAGGGGTGAGACGATGACTGTATCCTTTGTCAAGTCAAAAACCGATCAAGGTGGGGTGGGAGACTGCATAGTCATTCCCAGGATTCCAGGGTCCTCCATGTGTCCGGTGAAGTGTTTAGAAGATTACCTAGCACGAAGGGTGGCATCATGGGGAGGGACATTGTTGAGACACGCGGACGCCACCCCACTGACGAAGTTTCAGTTTCAGCGGGTGCTCGCGATGTCAATTACCGCAGCGGGCTTGGACCCGGGTGAGTTTGGGACCCATTCCTTTCGGATAGGGGCTGCCACTGAAGCTACAGCCAGGGGTCTTAATGTGGAACAAGTAAAACGAGTGGGGCGTTGGTCCTCCAATTGTTATAAGAGGTATGTGCGGTTGCACATGTTGTGAAGCTGTAATAATGTACTCACGCTTCTTGTCTTTTGTTTGGTTTTCAGTTACGCAAGCCTTCGAGGCGGGGCGGACTATGCAGTCGACCCAACACCAGGCCAGCGGTCAGACATCACCGGCTGTGAGAAAGGAGGTGTGGGTCGTGGGCCACTCATACGTGAGGCGCGCCGCAGACGTATTCGAAGCAGGTGACATGATTCACGTAGCTGGGGAATACGGGTACAGAATGTCCTTCTACGGAAGGGGCGGTCTCTGTATTGACCAGTTTCAGGCATTCTTTGAGGGTTTGTTAGGGCGGACAAGGTCACCGCCGTCTATAGTCATAGTACATTTAGGGGGCAATGATTTGGTCACCACCGGTAGACGACTTCTCCTGGAGGCAATGCTTTCCACTGTAAGTTGGTTGGCGAGGAAAGTTCCGGGGTGCATAATTGCGTGGTCTCATATGATCCCACGAAAAGTGTGGCGGGGGGCTGTTTCGATCCCTGCTTTGAACCATTCTGTTAGAAAACTTAATAACAAAGTGAGTAGGTTGTTTCGTTCCAGGACATTGTATTCTATCTCGCACGGTTGTATTAATGATGACAGTATGTATCTGGGGGATGGTGTGCACTTGTCTCGGGTGGGAAATGAGTTACTCATAGGAGACTTCTTAGCATGGTTAAAAACGTTGAAACATGACCTTTAGCTAGGAGTTTTGTGGGGGGCCCGGATAGCCGGTCAACTATCCGGGCCTGTGGCGGTAAGGTCATGATCGGTGAGCACTAATTAGTAGATCCCTATGAGTGGGCGTCACCCAACACGGATGGGAGCGCTCGGGAGAGGTGGCCATTGGCCCCTCAATGGGGAGGCGGTCCCTTCTAAGGATGGGTCGCCGGAAGTAAAGGAAAGGCGGTCAAGGCCCCTTCCTTTGTAGGAGGGGTTACAGCCCCCTCCTGGGGAATTTCCCGGGGCCAGTGACATCTGCGACGGCAGATGCGGTAAGTTGTGTGGGGTTGGGATAAGGTCTACGGTACCTTCTAGATACCTCACACGAGTATTCGAACGACCTTTAACTGGCGTCGAGTCTTTAGGTGCCCCCGTCAAGTCAAGGGAAATTGGTAATAGTTGCACTTGAGGTACGCCTCCGTGCTGTCGCCCAGCCCAAGTGGGAGGGGTAAGTCTGGTTAGGGATCTTGACACCGGTTATGACCTTGCCGTTGGCCCTTAAACGTTAGGTTGTACAATTTCAATATGTCAAGAAATGTTTTGTAGGATGCTAGTTCGGCTAGGAGAACCTCTGTATTAGAGAATCTGTTAAGGTTAGCCAAACATCGCAATATGGTAATGAAATTGTACATAACATGAAACGTTTAATGTTTTAATTTTGTTTTAATAAATACGGCCGGGATGGTCACTCCATCCCACTTCCAAAAACTCAAGAACTGTTTCCGGTTTCCCTCCTTTGGGGATTGTGTTGAGAGGGGGTGGCGGGTATCTCGGCCATATGGAAAGGGGCGACCAACTTGGTCCCCCCGAACGTATGGCTGAGTGCCTCGATCCCCCCGGGAAGCCATTTTTGGGCGGGAGGCGCGTCTCGGCTGGTATGCCCGAAGCGGCGTAGCCGGGGCGCGCCTGTTCCCGCCCTAGAGTGGGCTGGCCTAGACACTGACGCAGCCAGCCACGCCCTCGGGGCAGGCAGGGGCGGGTATACGCCCGCCCTGAAGACGGATAAAAAGGGACGCAAGACCAGAAGACAGCCTCTTGTTCTTGTGCTCTGAAGCTGCACCTCCTCGCTGCACGTGAGCTCAGGACAGAACGAAGAGCCAATTTTGACCCACCCACCAGCCCCTGAAGACAGCCAGTTGTTTGTAATAAAGTTGATTAATTTTGCTTGTGTTCTCGTTTCCAGGTTGGAGTATCATGTTGATATTGAGTTAATAAAGAATGGTCTGTTTGAGTAGGTTTTACCATTAAAGAGATTCAGATTTAGTGTTGAATTTTTATGCATGCCCTTTCGGTCATAGTGGCCAATGTATTCTGAGTTTTAGTTAGCACTGTCGTATTTATTTGGTAGGCGGTAAGGTCATGATCGGTGAGCACTAATTAGTAGATCCCTATGAGTGGGCGTCACCCAACACGGATGGGAGCGCTCGGGAGAGGTGGCCATTGGCCCCTCAATGGGGAGGCGGTCCCTTCTAAGGATGGGTCGCCGGAAGTAAAGGAAAGGCGGTCAAGGCCCCTTCCTTTGTAGGAGGGGTTACAGCCCCCTCCTGGGGAATTTCCCGGGGCCAGTGACATCTGCGACGGCAGATGCGGTAAGTTGTGTGGGGTTGGGATAAGGTCTACGGTACCTTCTAGATACCTCACACGAGTATTCGAACGACCTTTAACTGGCGTCGAGTCTTTAGGTGCCCCCGTCAAGTCAAGGGAAATTGGTAATAGTTGCACTTGAGGTACGCCTCCGTGCTCTCGCCCAGCCCAAGTGGGAGGGGTAAGTCTGGTTAGGGATCTTGACACCGGTTATGACCTTGCCGTTGGCCCTTAAACGTTAGGTTGTACAATTTCAATATGTCAAGAAATGTTTTGTAGGATGCTAGTTCGGCTAGGAGAACCTCTGTATTAGAGAATCTGTTAAGGTTAGCCAAACATCACAATATGGTAATGAAATTGTACATAACATGAAACGTTTAATGTTTTAATTTTGTTTTAATAAATACGGCCGGGATGGTCACTCCATCCCACTTCCAAAAACTCAAGAACTGTTTCCGGTTTCCCTCCTTTGGGGATTGTGTTGAGAGGGGGTGGCGGGTATCTCGGCCATATAGTTTTTCACTAATGCAAAGGCTAGTTTTCCTATAGGCTATCATTGGAGCAGCATTGTAACATTTTACAAATGTAACTCTCAATTGGGAACAGCTAGAGTTTTGGAGTTTAGGCTCTCTGAAATCCGAATTAATAACACACCTATTAGTAAAGGTGGTTTTTAAATTGTGTTTTTGAAAATGTCACTTTTAGAAAGTGAGAAAAAACCTGGGATTATGTCCTAGACATTGGGTGCACTACAAGAGGGATCACTCAGAAAAGAGTGTAACCTAAGTACAGACAACAATTTATGCAACATACAAAGTGAAATAAACTGAGTGTGACATGGTTATACTTGTCCATTTTCACAAAAGTTCATCTTTGAAGAGTAGGAACCAGACTTTGTCTGTAGCTCATCAATGTATTTATTAAGCAAAAGGAAAACTCAATGTTCTTGTGTAGGTTGGTAACAGACATTCCATATTTGTTAGTCCCAATGCATTTTTGGTTTTAAACAATAGCCCTTCATCAGTGGAGTCTATCAACAAGGAAATTAATGTCACAATGCATAGAAAGTATGAAGCTACATACGATGACAAAAGCATAAACAGCCCTAAGAAGCGCCTTAGGAGAAACCAAGCAAGTATACATGCTTGTGCCAGCAACTATTAGGAAAAATCAGCTAATATGAAATAGAGCCTATAGGGAGAAAAACGACTCATGAGGGCAACACCAAGTTCCCAACAAACAAAGTGGAAAACCAGTTAATGATAAAGTGAATCATGACGCATGCACATGTGTGAATGTATATATATAAAATCCAAGACACGTAAACAAGTTGCTGGACGAACGTCCAAATTAATAAGTGAAAACAAGTGTAACATGCGAAACAAGCAAACTATGAGTGGTAAAGTCCAAAATCAGAAGGCCAAATAAAACACGTACCTCCAAGCAGGAAAACGTTCTATCACAACGTTGAACTGGAACAGGTAACCACACGGGCTCCGTGCTACATAAAAAACACTAGTGTGAACTAAACAGAACTCGAAGATGTGTCTCAGAAAATATAGGTATACCAATGCCGTAGCTTACCGGTGCAAAGTACTGAAAGCAGGACTGAACAAAGAAATCCAACAGTTCTCGAACAACCTCCTGGTGCAAGGGAAATAGCAAACATGCAGTTAAAAATGTCACACGCACGCCAATAAACGGCGTGTCAAGCTTGACACGGAAGCGTATGCAGTAAGAAATCTGAATCAGAAGAAATGAAAAAACGATGTGAACACAGTGTAAAACACTGCATGAGTAAGCGTGGGCGTAAAATCCGTTTCGCGGGCGAATTTGCGGATGTTTTAAGATTTCGCGATCCGCGAATCTCGCGAATTTTCCCAAAAATCCGCAAATTCGCAAGCTACAAATTATTTTCATTATTTTGCTTGGTCGCGCTTGAAAAATACAATATCGCGCGCGGCATTGACTCTGAGCCTGCCGAGTTGTTTTTCTACCGGTTTTGCGTGTGCTGCCCCATTTTCGATCTTGCTGTGTGATCGCGCGAGAGTTTTTTGAACGCAATTACGTCATCGCGGCTTGCCATCTAGCACGACGAACAATCTTTTTTTTGCAATTCTGCACCAGAAATCCACCGCAGGAAGCATAAACCTTGTTAAAATGTTGATTTTGATCAGAATACCTCATCAGATTGACATTTCACTGCCCTTTTTGGTGCAGGAGTCCATTTTTTGGGGTGGGGTGGGAGGAAGGAAGTGCCTCAGAGTCTCCAACTTCCTGTTCCTGTCCAGCAGGCTCCTCCCAGTGCTTTGTGCATGTACTGGTCATTTTTCATCTGGCTGTTTAGCTGTAGGATTACTTTCTGTGACTGCTGCTGGATTTGTATTTGAGGCCTTTTTGGACTTTGGAGTTTGGATCACTTTTGGACTTGAGATTTTACAAGTAAGTTGGTATTGTTTGTTTGGAGCATTGCAGTTGAGGCAACTACAGTTCTAAAACTTTTTTTACAACTTTAACAAAATATATATTGTGGTGGGTATCCACAGCATCCAGTAGGCCCAGGGTTAGTCATGGGTGCATGATACAACTGTTTCTGTGATATTTTTTTAACTTAATTCTCATTTATGTCATGGAATTTTAGCTCACTGTTATATGTTGATTTTTTTTTTAATTTTGTGTTGCATGTAAAGCCTCCCTAGCCAGTAGGCCCAGAGGTAGTGAGTGGTGCATGGGCCTAGTCTTTCTGTGGGGTCTCTTTAATGTAAACATCATGGAGGGCATGGGTGGCATTGGATTGTGGTGATTTTTGTGTGTTTTTCGATTTTTTGGGGTGTTGATGGGGACTGGCCATGTGGGTGGGGGCCATTTTGAGTGCTGGTACAGGCAGGCCCTGGCCATGTGCTGGGGGGCAAGGGGCCATTTTGAAGGCAGGCAGTGTTCTCAGGCCTGCACCCATTTTGCCTATATTTCATCCATTATGCCCAGGGGTAGTGAGTGGTGCATGGGCCTAGTCTTTCTGTAGGGTGTCGTGAATTTAAACATCATTGAGGGCATGAATGGCATGGGATTGTGCTGATTTTTGTGTGTTTTTCGATTTTTTGGGCTGCTGTTGGGGCCTTTTGCCCAGGGGTAGTGAGTGGTGCATGGACTGAGTCTTACTGTGGGGATTCTTTAATGTAAACATCATGGAGGGCATGGATGGCATTGGATTGTGGTGATTTTTGTGTGTTTTTCGATTTTTGGGGTGTTGATGGGGACTGGCCTTGTGGGTGGGGGCCATTTTGAGTGCTGGTACAGGGAGGCCCTGGCCATGTTTTGAAGGCAGGCAGTGTTCTCAGGCCTGCACCCATTTTGCCTAGCTTTTATCCATTATGCCCAGGGGTAGTGAGTGGTGCATGGGCCTAGTCTTTCTGTGGGGTGTCTTGAATTTAAACATCATTGAGGGCATGGATGGCATGGGATTGTGCTGATTTTTGTGTGTTTTTCGATTTTTTTGGCTGCTGTTGGGGCCTTTTGCCCAGGGGTAGTGAGTGGTGCATGGACTGAGTCTTTCTGTGGGGTCTCTTTAATGTAAACATCATGGAGGGCATGGATGGCATTGGATTGTGGTGATTTTTGTGTGTTTTTCGATTTTTTGGAGTGTTGATGGGGACTGGCCATGTGGGTGGGGTCCATTTTGAGTGCTGGTACAGGCTGGCCCTGGCCATGTGCTGGGGGGCAAGGGGCCATTTTGAAGGCAGGCAGTGTTCTCAGGCCTGCACCCATTTTGCCTAGCTTTCATCCATTATGCCCAGGGGTAGTGAGTGGTGCATGGGCCTAGTCTTTCTGTGGGGTGTATTGAATTTAAACATCATTGAGGGCATGGATGGCATGGGATTGTGCTGATTTTTGTGTGTTTTTCGATTTTGTTTGGCTGCTGTTGGGGCTCTTTTGCCCAGGGGTAGTGAGTGGTGCATGGACTGAGTCTTACTGTGGGGTCTCTATAATGTAAACATCATGGAGGGCCTGGATGGCATTGGATTGTGGTGATTTTTGTGTGTTTTTCAATTTTTTGGGGTGTTGATGGGGATTAGCCATGTGGGTGGGGGCCATTTTGAGTGCTGGTACAGGCAGGCCCTGGCCATGTGCTGGGGGGCAAGGGGCCATTTTGAAGGCAAGCAGTGGTCTCAGGCCTGCACCCATTTTGCCTAGCTTTCATCCATTATGCCCAGGGGTAGTGAGTGGTGCATGGGCCTAGTCTTTCTGTGCGGTGTCTTGAATTTCAACATCATTGAGGGCATGGATGGCATGGGATTGTGCTGATTTTATGTGTGTTTTTCGATTTTTTTGGCTGCTGTTGGGGCCTTTTTCCCAGGGATAGTGAGTGGTGCATGGACTGAGTCTTACTGTGGGGTCTCTTTAACCCCTTCCGTGCGGCCGCGATTTTCCCCGTGTGCGGCCGCCGGCAGAACACGGGCGGGCCATGGCGAACCCCAGCAGTCATAAGCACACGAGCACTGTAGTGCATGACGGCTGGGGTTCGTCACCAGCATGGAAGGGGTTAATGTAAACATCATGGAGGGCATGGATGGCATTGGATTGTGGTGATTTTTGTGTGTTTTTCGATTTTTTGGGGTGTTGATGGGGACTGGCCATGTGGGTGGGGGCCATTTTGAGTGCTGGTACAGGCAGGCCCTGGCCATGTGCTGGTGGGCAAGGGGCCATTTTGAAGGCAGGCAGTGTTCTCGGGCCTGCACCCATTTTGCCTAGCTTTCATCCATTATGCCCAGGGGTAGTGAGTGGTGCATGGGCCTAGTCTTTCTGTGGGGTGTTTGAATTTAAACATCATTGAGGGCATGGATGGCATGGGATTGTGCTGATTTTTGTGTGTTTTTCGACTTTTTTGGCTGCTGTTGGGGCCTTTTGCCCAGGGGTAGTGAGTGGTGCATGGACTGAGTCTTTCTGTGGGGTCTCTTTAATGTAAACATCATGGAGGGCATGGATGGCATTGGATTGTGGTGATTTTTGTGTGTTTTTCGATTTTTTGGGGTGTTGATGGGGACTGGCCATGTGGGTGGTGGCCATTTTGAGTGCTGGTACAGGCAGGCCCTGGCCATGTGCTGGGGGGCAAGGGGCCATTTTGAAGGCAGGCAGTGTTCTTAGGCCTGCACCCATTTTGCCAAGCTTTCATCCATTATGCCAAGGGGTAGTGGGTGGTGCATGGACCTAGTCTTTGTGTGGGGTGTCTTGAATTTAAACATCATTGAGGGCATGGATGGCATGGGATTGTGCTGATTTTTGTGTGTTTTTCGATTTTTTTGGCTGCTGTTGGGGCCTTTTGCCCAGGGATAGTGAGTGGTGCATGGACTGAGTCTTACTGTGGGGTCTCTTTAACCCCTTCCGTGCGGCCGCGATTTTCCCCGTGTGCGGCCGCCGGCAGAACACGGGCGGGCCATGACGAACCCCAGCCGTCATCAGCACACGAGCACTGTAGTGCATGACGGCTGGGGTTCGTCACCAGCATGGAAGGGGTTAATGTAAACATCATGGAGGGCATGGATGGCATTGGATTGTGGTGATTTTTGTGTGTTTTTCGATTTTTTGGGGTGTTGATGGGGACTGGCCATGTGGGTGGGGGCCATTTTGAGTGCTGGTACAGGCAGGCCCTGGCCATGTGCTGGGGGGCAAGGGGCCATTTTGAAGGCAGGCAGTGTTCTCAGGCCTGATCCCATTTTGCCTAGCTTTCATCCATTTTGCCCAGGGGTAGTGAGTGGTGCATGGGCCTAGTCTTTCTGTGGGGTGTCTTGAATTTAAACATCATTGAGGGCATGGATGGCATGGGATTGTGCTGATTTTTGTGTGTTTTTCGACTTTTTTGGCTGCTGTTGGGGCCTTTTGCCCAGGGGTAGTGAGTGGTGCATGGACTGAGTCTTTCTGTGGGGTCTCTTTAATGTAAACATCATGGAGGGCATGGATGGCATTGGATTGTGGTGATTTTTGTGTGTTTTTCGATTTTTTGGGGTGTTGATGGGGACTGGCCATGTGGGTGGTGGCCATTTTGAGTGCTGGTACAGGCAGGCCCTGGCCATGTGCTGGGGGGCAAGGGGCCATTTTGAAGGCAGGCAGTGTTCTCAGGCCTGCACCCATTTTGCCTAGCTTTCATCCATTATGCCCAGGGGTAGTGAGTGGTGCATGGGCCTAGTCTTTCTGTGGGGTGTCTTGAATTTAAACATCATTGAGGGCATGGATGGCATGGGATTGTGCTGATTTTTGTGTGTTTTTCGATTTTTTTGGCTGCTGTTGGGGCCTTTTGCCCAGGGGTAGTGAGTGGTGCATGGACTGAGTCTTTCTGTGGGGTCTCTTTAATGTAAACATCATGGAGGGCATGGATGGCATTGGATTGTGGTGATTTATGTGTGTTTTTCGATTTTTCGGGGTGTTGATGGGGACTGGCCGTGTGGGTGGGGGCCATTTTGAGTGCTGGTACAGGCAGGCCCTGGCCATGTGCTGGGGGGCAAGGGGCCATTTTGAAGGCAGGCAGTGTTCTCAGGCCTGCACCCATTTTGCCTAGCTTTCATCCATTATGCCCAGGGGTAGTGAGTGGTGCATGGGCCTAGTCTTTCTGTGGGGTGTCTTGAATTTAAATCTCATTGAGGGCATGGATGGCATGGGATTGTGCTGATTTTTATGTGTTTTTCGACTTTTTGGAGTGTATAACTGATGTTCCTCCGTCTTAAGCGTGGGCGAATTTTGCGGATCTCGCGTTCGCGAATTTTGCGGATTTGCGGATTCGCAATCCGCAAAATCCGCGAATTCCCGCGAATTTGCGGATTTTTTTTTTTTTTTTGTGTTCGCCCGTGTTTCTGCCAGTTCGCGAGGGTTTTTACAATGTCGCAATTTGCGAACTTACCTGTCGGGTCGCAAGTTTTGCGAACTTGTTGTTTCTACGTGTCCAGCCTGTTTGGGACACTCTTCTTCATCACTGCCACTCTCTGTCACCACTGCCACTCTCTGACTACTCATGCCACCCTCTGGCCCACCCATGCCACCCTCTGTTTCATCACCACACCCTCTGGTTGTCCAGTGTACATTATTTTCGGCAAAGCAAAGCACACCTTCCCTGCCTCAAGTGACCTGAATTAATTTGGGGCTGATTAATGTGTCACAGAATATTTTTTTAGCTGGCACCTGCTTCCTTAGTGCGCCCTGATTAGTGATCTTTTGCACTTGCTAAGTGCTTTCATTGTTGCAAAATTAGTTACAACACCTGCCCTGCCCCAACTGACAATAATGAATTAGGGGCTGATTAATGGATTTTAACTTCCAGCCTGGCTCCTGCTTGTCTCCCTTAGCTGTAATTCAGGACCTTTCTGGCATATGTGTAACTATTCTGAGGTTCAGAGCAGGGTCACATAATAGTTTCAACTGGCAACTGAACTCTGGAGGGGCCCCTCAGGAAGCACTACAGGAAATGGCTACTAATGATGAGCCTGAACTTTTGAACCTGGTAAGTAGTTACTTTCAGTTTTGCTAAAATCGTATTTCTGCAATTTTGCACTTATTCGCGGGGCGCGAACTCACGCGAACTCACGCGAACAGTGCGAGCAAAATCCGCTGCTCGCGGATTTGCGGATTTTGCGGGAGATTCGCGAATCTCGCGGATTGCGAATTTCCCGAAAATCCGCAAAATCCGCGAGCGGAACGGATTTTCCGCCCACACCTACTCCGTCTTCCATTGCTTTTTGGTGTACAAGAGAACCACCAGTGCCAGGAAGAAGTCCTGCAGCGGTGTGTGCAGCATAACGTCACACGACGTCACGTGTGGCCACAGACAAGACAACTCTGCAACTCGTGCAACTGCGACCTGCTGTTCTGACATCTGAAGAAGATGGGCCCAAAGAAAGGTGGCCGTAGCGCCTCAGCGAAGAAAGTTGCCAGTGCCACTGCCAGTAAGAAGGAGCAGAAGAAGCAAGTGGCACCACCTACCAAGCAGACGGGTGTGCCCACCGACACCTTTTTGGGAAAAAAAACTACGCCTGCAGCAGCAGCTGTGTCCGCCGAGGACCAAGCTGGAAGCAGCACCTCCGCCTCATTGAGGTCAGTGCCACCACGCCAAGGTAGGCCCAAGCCCATGAGTGCCGCAAAGACAGCCACTTTGGTTGTTCAATCACCATCGACCAGTGATGTTGGCTCATCACAAGAAAGTACCATCCAATCAACGCCGGGTGTAACTCAGCTGGCGAGTGTTCAACAATCACAGCCGCAACGACAACCACAAGTGCAACTAGTACAAGCGCAAGTACATGGGCAAGGAGAGGCGCAAGTACATGGGCAAGGAGAGGCGCAAGTCCATGGGCAAGGAGAGGCGCAAGTACATGCACAAGGAGAGGCGCAAGTAGAGGTGCATGGAGAGGTGCCACTAGAGGTTCATGGAGTGGCACAACTGCCTACAACGCTTGTTCCTCCAGAAGTAGGGGCACATGAGGAAATTGATATTCAAGTGGAAGAATCATCCCAGGAATCCACTGCTCTTGAGGATGATCCATTGCTTTCCAGATCTCCAGCAAGAAAAAGGTTAAGGAGGGCTGTTACTACTACAAGTTCTTCTTCAAGCCCCCTTCATTCTGATGACCTTGATCTTGATTGGAACCCAGCAATGCAGTCTGACAGTGAGGCACGCCATGAGCCGACAAAGGTAGCTAAGCTTAAAAGGAAGGTTCCCGCAAGGCTTCGAGTTATGGGTGATGACGACGAACAAGAAGTGTTGTCTTGTGCTGCTGATGAACAGTCTGACGACGAGCCAGTCATCACAGACTTCACTCCAGCCCCAGCGGGCATGGAGCAGACAGGCATTTTAACCCTATCCCGAATGGCTGCTGAGCGGGATGTTCATGTGGGCGGCGTGGCACTGGTACCACCACCAACGCAGTTAACTACAACACAAAAACGACCTACAGCTTCCATATTTTCTCATCAGAAGGGCCGGCATGGACCTCCATCCAGCTCGACCTCCATTACCTCAAGTATTGGTGCTGTAAGTCAACTTCAGAAACAAATTCAGCCACGCCCATCCTCCACTTCATCTGGCATTGAAAGTCAAAGTAGCTCCTCCACCACCAGCAGACATCTCCAGTCCCCAGTTTGGGACTTCTTTACTGTTAGCAAAAAGGCAGAAAACATGGTCGTTTGTTCGATTTGTAAAGTATTAGTTAGTCGGGGTAAGCTTGGTTCCAACTATGGTACCGGAGGCCAGAGAGGTCATCTCAAACTACACCACCCTATCCAGTGGTATAAGCACCTAAGTGACATTGAGAAAGCCAAAACAAATCCAAATGTATCCCTTCATATTGCATCTGATGATGATGAGAGGCTGATCGTGCAGGGGGGAAGTGAAGAAGCGACAGCCATTTTTTTCTGGTACACCCAGTACCCCTGGCAGCAGCACTGCAGTGGTAGCGCCCACACCCTCTACCCCTGCAACATGTATGAGGCCCACTAAGAGTCTGGGACAGACACCAATGCAAAAAACTAAATCACTGAGCCTAACTGGTTTGAAGTCTGCATCATCATCATCATCACGTAAAATGGTCCAGCCCACCATTACCAGCATGTTTTGGTCGGAACCGCCATTTGAACGCAACCACCCAACCGTGCGTCTGTATAACGCCAAGCTGGCTAAAATGCTAGCGCTGGACCGTCTCCCTTTCTCTTCCATGGAAGGGGTGGGTTTTTGTGAATTGGTGGCAACAGTCTGCCCTAAATGGAAGGTTCCTAGCAGGTTCTATTTTGCAAGGGTTGCTGTTCCAGCACTACATCAAGATGTGCTGGAGGTGATTGGCGCAGCTATTCTCAAGAGTGCTGTTCACACTATCCACATGACAACAGACATATGGACCAGTTGCCAAGCCCTTGATTACATGTGCATCACTGCACACTGGGTCTCTTTTGCAGGGGTCGAAAAACAGTTAAAACACAAAGATGTTGACACGGAGGAAGTTTTTAAAGCTACTCGCAAACATACAACAGTAGGCATGTTTGCCATGGAAAAATATCACACTGCACCTAACCTTTTGGATGAGTTTAACAGGAAGGTCAAAGAATGGCTGCATCCAAGAAACCGCACAGTTGGTTATGTTTCCACGGATAATGGCAGTAATATAGTTAAGGCCATGGACGACAGTGGCTATTTCAGAGTGCCGTGTTTGTCGCACAGTATTAACATCGTGGTGCAAGCCTTCTTGAAAGCAGAAGAGCCAGTCGTCAAAGTACTGACCACCTGCCGAAAAATCTGCACCCATTTCAACCATTCTTTTAAGGCCTGGAAGCAGCTGAGGGGCCTTCAATATGAACGTAAACTGCCAGTCAAAGGACTAATCCAGGAGGTGGCAACACGTTGGAACTCAACCTTTTACATGCTTGAGCATCTGTCTGAGCAGTGGGAGGTAATACATGAGTTTGTCTTTAAACTGGGTGCTGCTCACAAAGACTTGATGCTAGAGTTGGAGGAATGGAAGCTAATTGCAAGCCTGACAGACATGCTTCGTCCTTTTGAGCTCTTCATGTGTGAAGTCAGCAGGGAGGACTGTTCTTTGAGCAAAGCTATCCCATTGTTGCGCATGCTAGAGCACCAACTGAAGGAGGTGTCTTCAACGTTCCGAGATGATGGTGAAAAGTGAGAAGCATATGGTTTGGCGCAGAAGTTATTATGCAGCCTCCTTGTCAATGAAAGGCTTAAAAAGATACATACAGAACAACATTTCATTTGTGCCATTATTCTTGATCCATGGTACAAAAAGGCAGTAGCCAGCAAATCATTCATTCCTTTTGATGAAGCAGATGTTTCAAAGTACAAACATTGGCTAGCTGTGTCAGCCAGGCGGTTCGAAAAAGATCGGCAGAAAATTCAAGGAGGCAGCACAAGTAAAACTGAATCAGCAGGCCACCCGGCGTCAAGTTCCACTTCTCAATCTGTGGCCGAAGGGAGTCACTTTCCCTAACAGCCGTTAACGACACCAGCAACCATATCATCATCCTCACCTGCACCAGGCCGCAAACCAATATTGTCAGAAGGGGATTGGCTAACTCAGCAAGGGTTAGCTCGGTCCACTGATGAAAAGGTCGCAGATGGTGCGCAAAGTGGATAAACCCTGGAGAACCTTAAGTCGGTGGTGCAGGCCTATCTGGATGACCCAACAGAGGTCTGTCATAATGAGAACCAATTGGGATATTGGTATACGAAAAGCTCAAAATGGCAACTGATCACCAACCTGGCTCTAAATTATTTGTCTTGCCCACTCGCAAGCGTGTCTTCTGAACGTGTTTTCAGTGCTGCTGGTGGCATTGTTACTTCAAAAAGGACCCGCCTTTTGCCCAAAAATGTGGAGAGGTTAACAATAATCACGATGAATCAGCACTTCATACCACCCGATTACAAAATGCGTCAATGCGCGCAGGAAGAAGAGGACATCGACTTAGGTGACGACGACGACGGAAGTTCTTCTCGGTCACCAGACCTACTCCCGTCTATATTCATAGACTTGGAGGACGAGCTCTGCTTCCCTGACAATGAGGACTGAAAATTACGTCCTTTTTTTCCGTACTTATTCACCTTTATTCCTGTGTGTCTTTCTTTGTTTTGCTACTTTTACCACAACAAAACTCTAATCAACTAATCACAATAAGTCCATCATAAGCACTGTCTTCATCTTATTTTCCGTATTGATTTGAAGGTGCTGCAGTCTGCATTCAGATGTTCACAACTCAATCATGCTCCTCTATCCTCCTCCTCCAGACTCCCCCTATCCATTTCCCTCAAGGCAGATGGATGGATTAAGGTGAAAAAACAAACTTTGTTTTCGTAGACGAGTCCCCTCAAGTGGGGCTGAAATAACTGACTGAGTACATGCATGCTGATTGTTGACAGACCTACTTCTGAAATTTAAAGGAGAGGCTGCCCTGTGGGCCCTCACTTTCCGAAGAAGATGCGGGCAAAAAGTAGAATAGGTAACGAATAATAAGAAGATGGCATGTTGCAGTGGACAGCAATGGCTGGCTGTCTCTGTTGAAACCAAATGCTGTTTGTTTTTCGTGAACAGCGCAATTTGCCATGTTTTCAATATACCAGTATTGCAGGTTTTTGGGTTTATTTAGGTGTGTTCTACATTTGTGGTGCTGGGTCGGGGGGTCTGGGAGCACTGCTGGCACAGTCTAATGTTGATTGCATTTGTTTTTCAGAAAATCCATGGTGGAAAACGGGAGTTAGGGCCTAGCTGCACTACGCATTTGGACTGAATTCCAGGTTGGGCCGAAATTTGCTAAGTCTCACTTTTTAATGTTTTGCTTTTTGGCTGTTTGGGGGTCTTCTACTTGTTTTCGCCTGGGTTGACGGCTCCGGGGCCACTGCTGGGAAGGTCTAATACCGGATAAAAGTGGTTTGGACAAAATGCACGAGCAAAAGGTTTTTGCATTTTCTGACATTTCGCTCAATTTAGCGTTTTAGGGGGCCTGTTTGGGGGGCTTCCTGGTGTTTGTGGGTGAGTTTCAGGGTCTGGGAGCACTGCTGGGTATGGATACTTTTGATTGCAAGTGGTTTGAATAAAATCCATGGTGGCAAAGGGGAGTTAGGGCCCAGCTGCAGAGCGCGCGCGGAGTGATTCTGGAAATTTGCCTGAAAATGTCTAAGTGCCCATTTTTGAAGTTTTGCTTTTTGGCTGTTTGGGGGTTTTCTACTTCTTTCTGCCTTGGTTGACGGCTCTGGGGCCATTGCTGGGAAGGTCCAATACCGGATCAAAGTGGTTTGGACAAAATCCATGAGCAAAATGTTTTTGCATTTTCTGACCTTTCGATCAATTTAGCGTTTTCGGGGGCCTGTTTGGGGGGCTTCCTGGTGTTTGTGGGTGGGTTTCGGGGTCTGGGAGCACTGCTGGGTATGGATACTTTTGATTGCAAGAGGTTTGAAGAAAATCCATGGTGGCAAAGGGGAGTTAGGGCCTAGCTGCAGAGCGCGCGCGGAGTGATTCTGGAAATTTGCCTGAAAATTTCAAAGTGCCCATTTTTGAAGTTTTGCTTTTTGGCTGTTTGGGGGTCTTCTACTTGTTTTCGCCTGGGTTGACGGCTCTGGGGCCATTGCTGGGAAGGTCTAATACCGGATAAAAGTGGTTTGGACAAAATCCATGAGCAAAATGTTTTTGCATTTTCTGACATTTCGCTCAATTTAGTGTTTTTGGGGGCCTGTTTGGGGGGCTTCCTGGTGTTTG
Source organism: Lissotriton vulgaris (assembly GCF_964263255.1). Taxonomy (NCBI): domain Eukaryota; kingdom Metazoa; phylum Chordata; class Amphibia; order Caudata; family Salamandridae; genus Lissotriton; species Lissotriton vulgaris. The sequence continues at coordinate 805,722,592 of NC_141691.1, forward strand.
TCAGTGGGTTTCGGGGTCTGGGAGCACTGCTGGGTATGGATACTTTTGATTGCAAGTGGTTTGAAGAAAATCCATGGTGGCAAAGGGGAGTTAGGGCCTAGCTGCACAGCGTGCGCGGAGTGATTCTGGAAATTTGGCTGAAAATTTCTGTGCCCATTTTTGAAGTTTTGCTTTTTGGCTGTTTAGGGGTCTTCTACTTGTTTTCGCCTTGGTTGACGGCTCTGGGGCAATTGCTGGGAAGGTCTAATACCGGATAAAAGTGGTTTGGACAAAATCCATGAGCAAAATGTTTTTGCATTTTCTGACATTTCGCTCAATTTAGTGTTTTCGGGGGCCTGTTTGGGGGGCTTCCTGGTGTTTGTCAGTGGGTTTCGGGGTCTGGGAGCACTGCTGGGTATGGATACTTTTGATTGCAAGTGGTTTGAAGAAAATCCATGGTGGCAAAGGGGAGTTAGGGCCTAGCTGCACAGCGTGCGCGGAGTGATTCTGGAAATTTGGCTGAAAATTTCTATGCCCATTTTTGAAGTTTTGCTTTTTGGCTCTTTAGGGGTCTTCTACTTGTTCTCGCCTTGGTTGACGGCTCTGGGGCAATTGCTGGGAAGGTCTAATATCGGATAAATGAGGTTTGGACAAAATCCATGAGCAAAAAGTTTTTGCATTTTCTGACATTTCGCTCAATTTAGCATTTTCGGGGGCCTGTTTGGGGGGCTTCCTGGTGTTTGTGGGTGGGTTGCGGGGTCTGGGAGCACTGCTGGGTATGGATTCTTTTGATTGCAGGAGGTTTGAAGCAAATCCATGGTGGCAAAGGGGAGTTAGGGCCTAGCTGCAGAGCGCGAGCGGAGTGATTCTGGAAATTTGCCTGAAAATTTCTAAGTGCCCATTTTTGGAGTTTTGCTTTTTGGCTGTTTGGGGGTCTTCTACTTGTTTTCCCCTGGGTTGCTGGCTCTGGGGCCATTGCTGGGAAGGTCTAATACCCGATAGAAGTGGTTTGGACAAAATCCATGAGCAAAATGTTTTTGCATTTTCTGACATTTTGCTCAATTTAGCATTTTCGGGGGCTTGTTTGGGGGGCTTCCTGGTGTTTGTCAGTGGGTTTCGGGGTCTGGGAGCACTGCTGGGTATGGATACTTTTGATTGCAAGTGGTTTGAAGAAAATCCATGGTGGCAAAGGGGAGTTAGGGCCTAGCTGCACAGCGTGCGCGGAGTGATTCTGGAAATTTGGCTGAAAATTTCTATGCCCATTTTTGAAGTTTTGCTTTTTGGCTCTTTAGGGGTCTTCTACTTGTTTTCGCCTTGGTTGACGGCTCTGGGGCAATTGCTGGGAAGGTCTAATATCGGATAAATGAGGTTTGGACAAAATCCATGAGCAAAAAGTTTTTGCATTTTCTGACATTTTGCTCAATTTAGCATTTTCGGGGGCCTGTTTGGGGGGCTTCCTGGTGTTTGTGGGTGGGTTGCGGGGTCTGGGAGCACTGCTGGGTATGGATTCTTTTGATTGCAGGAGGTTTGAAGCAAATCCATGGTGGCAAAGGGGAGTTAGGGCCTAGCTGCAGAGCGCGAGCGGAGTGATTCTGGAAATTTGCCTGAAAATTTCTAAGTGCCCATTTTTGGAGTTTTGCTTTTTGGCTGTTTGGGGGTCTTCTACTTGTTTTCCCCTGGGTTGCTGGCTCTGGGGCCATTGCTGGGAAGGTCTAATACCCGATAGAAGTGGTTTGGACAAAATCCATGAGCAAAATGTTTTTGCATTTTCTGACATTTTGCTCAATTTAGCATTTTCGGGGGCTTGTTTGGGGGGCTTCCTGGTGTTTGTCAGTGGGTTTCGGGGTCTGGGAGCACTGCTGGGTATGGATACTTTTGATTGCAAGTGGTTTGAAGAAAATCCATGGTGGCAAAGGGGAGTTAGGGCCTAGCTGCACAGCGTGCGCGGAGTGATTCTGGAAATTTGGCTGAAAATTTCTGCGCCCATTTTTGAAGTTTTGCTTTTTGGCTGTTTGGGGGTCTTCTACTTGTTTTCACCTGGGTTGACGGCTCTGGGGCGATTGCTGGGAACGTCTAATACCGGATAAAAGTGGTTTGGACAAAATGCACGAGCAAAAGGTTTTTGCATTTTCTGACATTTCGCTCAATTTAGCGTTTTAGGGGGCCTGTTTGGGGGGCTTCCTGGTGTTTGTGGGTGAGTTTCAGGGTCTGGGAGCACTGCTGGGTATGGATACTTTTGATTGCAAGTGGTTTGAATAAAATCCATGGTGGCAAAGGGGAGTTAGGGCCCAGCTGCAGAGCGCGCGCGGAGTGATTCTGGAAATTTGCCTGAAAATGTCTAAGTGCCCATTTTTGAAGTTTTGCTTTTTGGCTGTTTGGGGGTTTTCTACTTCTTTCTGCCTTGGTTGACGGCTCTGGGGCCATTGCTGGGAAGGTCCAATACCGGATCAAAGTGGTTTGGACAAAATCCATGAGCAAAATGTTTTTGCATTTTCTGACCTTTCGATCAATTTAGCGTTTTCGGGGGCCTGTTTGGGGGGCTTCCTGGTGTTAGTGGGTGGGTTTCGGGGTCTGGGAGCACTGCTGGGTATGGATACTTTTGATTGCAAGAGGTTTGAAGAAAATCCATGGTGGCAAAGGGGAGTTAGGGCCTAGCTGCAGAGCGCGCGCGGAGTGATTCTGGAAATTTGCCTGAAAATTTCAAAGTGCCCATTTTTGAAGTTTTGCTTTTTGGCTGTTTGGGGGTCTTCTACTTGTTTTCGCCTGGGTTGACGGCTCTGGGGCCACTGCTGGGAAGGTCTAATACCGGATAAAAGTGGTTTGGACAAAATGCACGAGCAAAAGGTTTTTGCATTTTCTGACATTTCGCTCAATTTAGCGTTTTAGGGGGCCTGTTTGGGGGGCTTCCTGGTGTTTGTGGGTGAGTTTCAGGGTCTGGGAGCACTGCTGGGTATGGATACTTTTGATTGCAAGTGGTTTGAATAAAATCCATGGTGGCAAAGGGGAGTTAGGGCCCAGCTGCAGAGCGCGCGCGGAGTGATTCTGGAAATTTGCCTGAAAATGTCTAAGTGCCCATTTTTGAAGTTTTGCTTTTTGGCTGTTTGGGGGTTTTCTACTTCTTTCTGCCTTGGTTGACGGCTCTGGGGCCATTGCTGGGAAGGTCCAATACCGGATCAAAGTGGTTTGGACAAAATCCATGAGCAAAATGTTTTTGCATTTTCTGACCTTTCGATCAATTTAGCGTTTTCGGGGGCCTGTTTGGGGGGCTTCCTGGTGTTTGTGGGTGGGTTTCGGGGTCTGGGAGCACTGCTGGGTATGGATACTTTTGATTGCAAGAGGTTTGAAGAAAATCCATGGTGGCAAAGGGGAGTTAGGGCCTAGCTGCAGAGCGCGCGCGGAGTGATTCTGGAAATTTGCCTGAAAATTTCAAAGTGCCCATTTTTGAAGTTTTGCTTTTTGGCTGTTTGGGGGTCTTCTACTTGTTTTCGCCTGGGTTGACGGCTCTGGGGCCATTGCTGGGAAGGTCTAATACCGGATAAAAGTGGTTTGGACAAAATCCATGAGCAAAATGTTTTTGCATTTTCTGACATTTCGCTCAATTTAGTGTTTTTGGGGGCCTGTTTGGGGGGCTTCCTGGTGTTTGTCAGTGGGTTTCGGGGTCTGGGAGCACTGCTGGGTATGGATACTTTTGATTGCAAGTGGTTTGAAGAAAATCCATGGTGGCAAAGGGGAGTTAGGGCCTAGCTGCACAGCGTGCGCGGAGTGATTCTGGAAATTTGGCTGAAAATTTCTGTGCCCATTTTTGAAGTTTTGCTTTTTGGCTGTTTAGGGGTCTTCTACTTGTTTTTGCCTTGGTTGACGGCTCTGGGGCAATTGCTGGGAAGGTCTAATACCGGATAAAAGTGGTTTGGACAAAATCCATGAGCAAAATGTTTTTGCATTTTCTGACATTTCGCTCAATTTAGTGTTTTCGGGGGCCTGTTTGGGGGGCTTCCTGGTGTTTGTCAGTGGGTTTCGGGGTCTGGGAGCACTGCTGGGTATGGATACTTTTGATTGCAAGTGGTTTGAAGAAAATCCATGGTGGCAAAGGGGAGTTAGGGCCTAGCTGCACAGCGTGCGCGGAGTGATTCTGGAAATTTGGCTGAAAATTTCTATGCCCATTTTTGAAGTTTTGCTTTTTGGCTCTTTAGGGGTCTTCTACTTGTTTTCACCTTGGTTGACGGCTCTGGGGCAATTGCTGGGAAGGTCTAATATCGGATAAATGAGGTTTGGACAAAATCCATGAGCAAAAAGTTTTTGCATTTTCTGACATTTTGCTCAATTTAGCATTTTCGGGGGCTTGTTTGGGGGGCTTCCTGGTGTTTGTCAGTGGGTTTCGGGGTCTGGGAGCGCTGCTGGGTATGGATACTTTTGATTGCAAGTGGTTTGAAGAAAATCCATGGTGGCAAAGGGGAGTTAGGGCCTAGCTGCACAGCGTGCGCGGAGTGATTCTGGAAATTTGGCTGAAAATTTCTGCGCCCATTTTTGAAGTTTTGCTTTTTGGCTGTTTGGGGGTCTTCTACTTGTTTTCACCTGGGTTGACGGCTCTGGGGCGATTGCTGGGAACGTCTAATACTGGATAAAAGTGGTTTGGACAAAATCCATGAGCAAATAGTTTTTGCATTTTCTGACATTTCGCTCAATTTAGCGTTTTCGGGGGCCTGTTTGGGGGGCTTCCTGGTGTTTGTGGGTGGGGTTAGGGGCCTGGGAGCACTGCTGGGTATGGATTCTTTTGATTGCAAGTGGTTTGAAGAAAATCCATGGTGGCAAAGGGGAGTTAGCGCCTAGCTGCACAGCGCGCGTGGAGTGATTCTGGAAATTTGCCTGAAAATTTCTAAGGGCCCATTTTTGAAGTTTTGCTTTTTGGCTGTTTGGGGGTCTTCTACTTGTTTCCGCCTGGGATGACGGCTCTGGGGCCATTGCTGGGAAGGTCTAATACCGGATAAAAGTGGTTTGGACAAAATCCATGAGCAAAAAGTTTTTGCATTTTCTGACATTTCGCTCAATTTAGCGCTTTCGGGAGCCTGTTTGGGGGGCTTCCTGGTGTTTGTGTTTTGGGGTCTGGGAGCACTGCTGGGTATGGATACTTTTGATTGCAAGTGGTTTGAAGAAAATCCCTGGTGGCAAAGGGGAGTTAGGGCCTAGCTGCAGAGCGCGCGCGGAGTGATTCTGGAAATTTGCCTGAAAATTTCTAAGTGCCCATTTTTGAAGTTTTGCTTTTTGGCTGTTTGGGGGTTTTCTACTTCTTTCTGCCTTGGTTGACGGCTCTGGGGCCATTGCTGGGAAGGTCCAATACCGGATCAAAGTGGTTTGGACAAAATCCATGAGCAAAATGTTTTTGCATTTTCTGACCTTTCGATCAATTTAGCGTTTTCGGGGGCCTGTTTGGGGGGCTTCCTGGTGTTTGTGGGTGGGTTTCGGGGTCTGGGAGCACTGCTGGGTATGGATACTTTTGATTGCAAGAGGTTTGAAGAAAATCCATGGTGGCAAAGGGGAGTTAGGGCCTAGCTGCAGAGCGCGCGGAGTGATTCTGGAAATTTGCCTGAAAATTTCAAAGTGCCCATTTTTGAAGTTTTGCTTTTTGGCTGTTTGGGGGTCTTCTACTTGTTTTCGCCTGGGTTGACGGCTCTGGGGCCATTGCTGGGAAGGTCTAATACCGGATAAAAGTGGTTTGGACAAAATCCATGAGCAAAATGTTTTTGCATTTTCTGACATTTCGCTCAATTTAGTGTTTTTGGGGGCCTGTTTGGGGGGCTTCCTGGTGTTTGTCAGTGGGTTTCGGGGTCTGGGAGCACTGCTGGGTATGGATACTTTTGATTGCAAGTGGTTTGAAGAAAATCCATGGTGGCAAAGGGGAGTTAGGGCCTAGCTGCACAGCGTGCGCGGAGTGATTCTGGAAATTTGGCTGAAAATTTCTGCGCCCATTTTTGAAGTTTTGCTTTTTGGCTGTTTGGGGGTCTTCTACTTGTTTTCACCTGGGTTGACGGCTCTGGGGCGATTGCTGGGAACGTCTAATACCGGATAAAAGTGGTTTGGACAAAATCCATGAGCAAATAGTTTTTGCATTTTCTGACATTTCGCTCAATTTAGCGTTTTCGGGGGCCTGTTTGGAGGGCTTCCTGGTGTTTGTGGGTGGGGTTAGGGGCCTGGGAGCACTGCTGGGTATGGATTCTTTTGATTGCAAGTGGTTTGAAGAAAATCCATGGTGGCAAAGGGGAGTTAGCGCCTAGCTGCACAGCGCGCGTGGAGTGATTCTGGAAATTTGCCTGAAAATTTCTAAGGGCCCATTTTTGAAGTTTTGCTTTTTGGCTGTTTGGGGGTCTTCTACTTGTTTCCGCCTGGGATGACGGCTCTGGGGCCATTGCTGGGAAGGTCTAATACCGGATAAAAGTGGTTTGGACAAAATCCATGAGCAAAAAGTTTTTGCATTTTCTGACATTTCGCTCAATTTAGCGCTTTCGGGAGCCTGTTTGGGGGGCTTCCTGGTGTTTGTGTTTTGGGGTCTGGGAGCACTGCTGGGTATGGATACTTTTGATTGCAAGTGGTTTGAAGAAAATCCCTGGTGGCAAAGGGGAGTTAGGGCCTAGCTGCAGAGCGCGCGCGGAGTGATTCTGGAAATTTGCCTGAAAATTTCTAAGTGCCCATTTTTGAAGTTTTGCTTTTTGGCTGTTTGGGGGTTTTCTACTTCTTTCTGCCTTGGTTGACGGCTCTGGGGCCATTGCTGGGAAGGTCCAATACCGGATCAAAGTGGTTTGGACAAAATCCATGAGCAAAATGTTTTTGCATTTTCTGACCTTTCGATCAATTTAGCGTTTTCGGGGGCCTGTTTGGGGGGCTTCCTGGTGTTTGTGGGTGGGTTTCGGGGTCTGGGAGCACTGCTGGGTATGGATACTTTTGATTGCAAGAGGTTTGAAGAAAATCCATGGTGGCAAAGGGGAGTTAGGGCCTAGCTGCAGAGCGCGCGCGGCGTGATTCTGGAAATTTGCCTGAAAATTTCAAAGTGCCCATTTTTGAAGTTTTGCGTTTTGGCTGTTTGGGGGTCTTCTACTTGTTTTCGCCTGGGTTGACGGCTCTGGGGCCATTGCTGGGAAGGTCTAATACCGGATAAAAGTGGTTTGGACAAAATCCATGAGCAAAATGTTTTTGCATTTTCTGACATTTCACTCAATTTAGTGTTTTCGGGGGCCTGTTTGGGGGGCCTCCTGGTGTTTGTCAGTGGGTTTCGGGGTCTGGGAGCACTGCTGGATATGAATACTTTTGATTGCAAGTGGTTTGAAGAAAATCCATGTTGGCAAAGGGGAGTTAGGGCCTAGCTGCACAGCGTGCGCGGAGTGATTCTGGAAATTTGGCTGAAAATTTCTGTGCCCATTTTTGAAGTTTTGCTTTTTGGCTGTTTGGGGGTCTTCTACTTGTTTTCGCCTTGGTTGACGGCTCTGGGGCAATTGCTGGGAAGGTCTAATATAGGATAAATGAGGTTTGGACAAAATCCATGAGCAAAATGTTTTTGCATTTTCTGACCTTTCGATCAATTTAGCGTTTTCGGGGGCCTGTTTGGGGGGCTTCCTGGTGTTTGTGGGTGGGTTTCGGGGTCTGGGAGCACTGCTGGGTATGGATACTTTTGATTGCAAGAGGTTTGAAGAAAATCCATGGTGGCAAAGGGGAGTTAGGGCCTAGCTGCAGAGCGCGCGCGGAGTGATTCTGGAAATTTGCCTGAAAATTTCAAAGTGCCCATTTTTGAAGTTTTGCTTTTTGGCTGTTTGGGGGTCTTCTACTTGTTTTCGCCTGGGTTGACGGCTCTGGGGCCATTGCTGGGAAGGTCTAATACCGGATAAAAGTGGTTTGGACAAAATCCATGAGCAAAATGTTTTTGCATTTTCTGACATTTTGCTCAATTTAGTGTTTTTGGGGGCCTGTTTGGGGGGCTTCCTGGTGTTTGTCAGTGGGTTTCGGGGTCTGGGAGCACTGCTGGGTATGGATACTTTTGATTGCAAGTGGTTTGAAGAAAATCCATGGTGGCAAAGGGGAGTTAGGGCCTAGCTGCACAGCGTGCGCGGAGTGATTCTGGAAATTTGGCTGAAAATTTCTGTGCCCATTTTTGAAGTTTTGCTTTTTGGCTGTTTAGGGGTCTTCTACTTGTTTTCGCCTTGGTTGACGGCTCTGGGGCAATTGCTGGGAAGGTCTAATACCGGATAAAAGTGGTTTGGACAAAATCCATGAGCAAAATGTTTTTGCATTTTCTGACATTTCGCTCAATTTAGTGTTTTCGGGGGCCTGTTTGGGGGGCTTCCTGGTGTTTGTCAGTGGGTTTCGGGGTCTGGGAGCACTGCTGGGTATGGATACTTTTGATTGCAAGTGGTTTGAAGAAAATCCATGGTGGCAAAGGGGAGTTAGGGCCTAGCTGCACAGCGTGCGCGGAGTGATTCTGGAAATTTGGCTGAAAATTTCTATGCCCATTTTTGAAGTTTTGCTTTTTGGCTGTTTAGGGGTCTTCTACTTGTTTTCGCCTTGGTTGACGGCTCTGGGGCAATTGCTGGGAAGGTCTAATATCGGATAAATGAGGTTTGGACAAAATCCATGAGCAAAAAGTTTTTGCATTTTCTGACATTTCGCTCAATTTAGCATTTTCGGGGGCCTGTTTGGGGGGCTTCCTGGTGTTTGTCAGTGGGTTTCGGGGTCTGGGAGCACTGCTGGGTATGGATACTTTTGATTGCAAGTGGTTTGAAGAAAATCCATGGTGGCAAAGGGGAGTTAGGGCCTAGCTGCACAGCGTGCGCGGAGTGATTCTGGAAATTTGGCTGAAAATTTCTGTGCCCATTTTTGAAGTTTTGCTTTTTGGCTGTTTAGGGGTCTTCCACTTGTTTTCGCCTTGGTTGACGGCTCTGGGGCAATTGCTGGGAAGGTCTAATACCGGATAAAAGTGGTTTGGACAAAATCCATGAGCAAAATGTTTTTGCATTTTCTGACATTTCGCTCAATTTAGTGTTTTCGGGGGCCTGTTTGGGGGGCTTCCTGGTGTTTGTCAGTGGGTTTCGGGGTCTGGGAGCACTGCTGGGTATGGATACTTTTGATTGCAAGTGGTTTGAAGAAAATCCATGGTGGCAAAGGGGAGTTAGGGCCTAGCTGCACAGCGTGCGCAGAGTGATTCTGGAAATTTGGCTGAAAATTTCTATGCCCATTTTTGAAGTTTTGCTTTTTGGCTGTTTAGGGGTCTTCTACTTGTTTTCGCCTTGGTTGACGGCTCTGGGGCAATTGCTGGGAAGGTCTAATATCGGATAAATGAGGTTTGGACAAAATCCATGAGCAAAAAGTTTTTGCATTTTCTGACATTTCGCTCAATTTAGCATTTTCGGGGGCCTGTTTGGGGGGCTTCCTGGTGTTTGTGGGTGGGTTGCGGGGTCTGGGAGCACTGCTGGGTATGGATTCTTTTGATTGCAGGAGGTTTGAAGCAAATCCATGGTGGCAAAGGGGAGTTAGGGCCTAGCTGCAGAGCGCGAGCGGAGTGATTCTGGAAATTTGCCTGAAAATTTCTAAGTGCCCATTTTTGGAGTTTTGCTTTTTGGCTGTTTGGGGGTCTTCTACTTGTTTTCCCCTGGGTTGCTGGCTCTGGGGCCATTGCTGGGAAGGTCTAATACCCGATAGAAGTGGTTTGGACAAAATCCATGAGCAAAATGTTTTTGCATTTTCTGACATTTTGCTCAATTTAGCATTTTCGGGGGCTTGTTTGGGGGGCTTCCTGGTGTTTGTCAGTGGGTTTCGGGGTCTGGGAGCACTGCTGGGTATGGATACTTTTGATTGCAAGTGGTTTGAAGAAAATCCATGGTGGCAAAGGGGAGTTAGGGCCTAGCTGCACAGCGTGCGCGGAGTGATTCTGGAAATTTGGCTGAAAATTTCTGCGCCCATTTTTGAAGTTTTGCTTTTTGGCTGTTTGGGGGTCTTCTACTTGTTTTCACCTGGGTTGACGGCTCTGGGGCGATTGCTGGGAACGTCTAATACCGGATAAAAGTGGTTTGGACAAAATCCATGAGCAAATAGTTTTTGCATTTTCTGACATTTCGCTCAATTTAGCGTTTTCGGGGGCCTGTTTGGAGGGCTTCCTGGTGTTTGTGGGTGGGGTTAGGGGCCTGGGAGCACTGCTGGGTATGGATTCTTTTGATTGCAAGTGGTTTGAAGAAAATCCATGGTGGCAAAGGGGAGTTAGCGCCTAGCTGCACAGCGCGCGTGGAGTGATTCTGGAAATTTGCCTGAAAATTTCTAAGGGCCCATTTTTGAAGTTTTGCTTTTTGGCTGTTTGGGGGTCTTCTACTTGTTTCCGCCTGGGATGACGGCTCTGGGGCCATTGCTGGGAAGGTCTAATACCGGATAAAAGTGGTTTGGACAAAATCCATGAGCAAAAAGTTTTTGCATTTTCTGACATTTCGCTCAATTTAGCGCTTTCGGGAGCCTGTTTGGGGGGCTTCCTGGTGTTTGTGTTTTGGGGTCTGGGAGCACTGCTGGGTATGGATACTTTTGATTGCAAGTGGTTTGAAGAAAATCCCTGGTGGCAAAGGGGAGTTAGGGCCTAGCTGCAGAGCGCGCGCGGAGTGATTCTGGAAATTTGCCTGAAAATTTCTAAGTGCCCATTTTTGAAGTTTTGCTTTTTGGCTGTTTGGGGGTTTTCTACTTCTTTCTGCCTTGGTTGACGGCTCTGGGGCCATTGCTGGGAAGGTCCAATACCGGATCAAAGTGGTTTGGACAAAATCCATGAGCAAAATGTTTTTGCATTTTCTGACCTTTCGATCAATTTAGCGTTTTCGGGGGCCTGTTTGGGGGGCTTCCTGGTGTTTGTGGGTGGGTTTCGGGGTCTGGGAGCACTGCTGGGTATGGATACTTTTGATTGCAAGAGGTTTGAAGAAAATCCATGGTGGCAAAGGGGAGTTAGGGCCTAGCTGCAGAGCGCGCGCGGCGTGATTCTGGAAATTTGCCTGAAAATTTCAAAGTGCCCATTTTTGAAGTTTTGCGTTTTGGCTGTTTGGGGGTCTTCTACTTGTTTTCGCCTGGGTTGACGGCTCTGGGGCCATTGCTGGGAAGGTCTAATACCGGATAAAAGTGGTTTGGACAAAATCCATGAGCAAAATGTTTTTGCATTTTCTGACATTTCACTCAATTTAGTGTTTTCGGGGGCCTGTTTGGGGGGCCTCCTGGTGTTTGTCAGTGGGTTTCGGGGTCTGGGAGCACTGCTGGATATGAATACTTTTGATTGCAAGTGGTTTGAAGAAAATCCATGTTGGCAAAGGGGAGTTAGGGCCTAGCTGCACAGCGTGCGCGGAGTGATTCTGGAAATTTGGCTGAAAATTTCTGTGCCCATTTTTGAAGTTTTGCTTTTTGGCTGTTTGGGGGTCTTCTACTTGTTTTCGCCTTGGTTGACGGCTCTGGGGCAATTGCTGGGAAGGTCTAATATAGGATAAATGAGGTTTGGACAAAATCCATGAGCAAAATGTTTTTGCATTTTCTGACCTTTCGATCAATTTAGCGTTTTCGGGGGCCTGTTTGGGGGGCTTCCTGGTGTTTGTGGGTGGGTTTCGGGAGCACTGCTGGGTATGGATACTTTTGATTGCAAGAGGTTTGAAGAAAATCCATGGTGGCAAAGGGGAGTTAGGGCCTAGCTGCAGAGCGCGCGCGGAGTGATTCTGGAAATTTGCCTGAAAATTTCAAAGTGCCCATTTTTGAAGTTTTGCTTTTTGGCTGTTTGGGGGTCTTCTACTTGTTTTCGCCTGGGTTGACGGCTCTGGGGCCATTGCTGGGAAGGTCTAATACCGGATAAAAGTGGTTTGGACAAAATCCATGAGCAAAATGTTTTTGCATTTTCTGACATTTTGCTCAATTTAGTGTTTTTGGGGGCCTGTTTGGGGGGCTTCCTGGTGTTTGTCAGTGGGTTTCGGGGTCTGGGAGCACTGCTGGGTATGGATACTTTTGATTGCAAGTGGTTTGAAGAAAATCCATGGTGGCAAAGGGGAGTTAGGGCCTAGCTGCACAGCGTGCGCGGAGTGATTCTGGAAATTTGGCTGAAAATTTCTGTGCCCATTTTTGAAGTTTTGCTTTTTGGCTGTTTAGGGGTCTTCTACTTGTTTTCGCCTTGGTTGACGGCTCTGGGGCAATTGCTGGGAAGGTCTAATACCGGATAAAAGTGGTTTGGACAAAATCCATGAGCAAAATGTTTTTGCATTTTCTGACATTTCGCTCAATTTAGTGTTTTCGGGGGCCTGTTTGGGGGGCTTCCTGGTGTTTGTCAGTGGGTTTCGGGGTCTGGGAGCACTGCTGGGTATGGATACTTTTGATTGCAAGTGGTTTGAAGAAAATCCATGGTGGCAAAGGGGAGTTAGGGCCTAGCTGCACAGCGTGCGCGGAGTGATTCTGGAAATTTGGCTGAAAATTTCTATGCCCATTTTTGAAGTTTTGCTTTTTGGCTGTTTAGGGGTCTTCTACTTGTTTTCGCCTTGGTTGACGGCTCTGGGGCAATTGCTGGGAAGGTCTAATATCGGATAAATGAGGTTTGGACAAAATCCATGAGCAAAAAGTTTTTGCATTTTCTGACATTTCGCTCAATTTAGCATTTTCGGGGGCCTGTTTGGGGGGCTTCCTTGTGTTTGTGGGTGGGTTGCGGGGTCTGGGAGCACTGCTGGGTATGGATTCTTTTGATTGCAGGAGGTTTGAAGCAAATCCATGGTGGCAAAGGGGAGTTAGGGCCTAGCTGCAGAGCGCGAGCGGAGTGATTCTGGAAATTTGCCTGAAAATTTCTAAGTGCCCATTTTTGGAGTTTTGCTTTTTGGCTGTTTGGGGGTCTTCTACTTGTTTTCCCCTGGGTTGCTGACTCTGGGGCCATTGCTGGGAAGGTCTAATACCCGATAGAAGTGGTTTGGACAAAATCCATGAGCAAAATGTTTTTGCATTTTCTGACATTTTGCTCAATTTAGCATTTTCGGGGGCTTGTTTGGGGGGCTTCCTGGTGTTTGTCAGTGGGTTCCGGGGTCTGGGAGCACTGCTGGGTATGGATACTTTTGATTGCAAGTGGTTTGAAGAAAATCCATGGTGGCAAAGGGGAGTTAGGGCCCAGCTGCACAGCGTGCGCGGAGTGATTCTGGAAATTTGGCTGAAAATTTCTGCGCCCATTTTTGAAGTTTTGCTTTTTGGCTGTTTGGGGGTCTTCTACTTGTTTTCACCTGGGTTGACGGCTCTGGGGCGATTGCTGGGAACGTCTAATACCGGATAAAAGTGGTTTGGACAAAATCCATGAGCAAATAGTTTTTGCATTTTCTGACATTTCGCTCAATTTAGCGTTTTCGGGGGCCTGTTTGGGGGGCTTCCTGGTGTTTGTGGGTGGGGTTAGGGGCCTGGGAGCACTGCTGGGTATGGATTCTTTTGATTGCAAGTGGTTTGAAGAAAATCCATGGTGGCAAAGGGGAGTTAGCGCCTAGCTGCACAGCGCGCGTGGAGTGATTCTGGAAATTTGCCTGAAAATTTCTAAGGGCCCATTTTTGAAGTTTTGCTTTTTGGCTGTTTGGGGGTCTTCTACTTGTTTCCGCCTGGGATGACGGCTCTGGGGCCATTGCTGGGAAGGTCTAATACCGGATAAAAGTGGTTTGGACAAAATCCATGAGCAAAAAGTTTTTGCATTTTCTGACATTTCGCTCAATTTAGCGCTTTCGGGAGCCTGTTTGGGGGGCTTCCTGGTGTTTGTGTTTTGGGGTCCGGGAGCACTGCTGGGTATGGATACTTTTGATTGCAAGTGGTTTGAAGAAAATCCCTGGTGGCAAAGGGGAGTTAGGGCCTAGCTGCAGAGCGCGCGCGGAGTGATTCTGGAAATTTGCCTGAAAATTTCTAAGTGCCCATTTTTGAAGTTTTGCTTTTTGGCTGTTTGGGGGTTTTCTACTTCTTTCTGCCTTGGTTGACGGCTCTGGGGCCATTGCTGGGAAGGTCCAATACCGGATCAAAGTGGTTTGGACAAAATCCATGAGCAAAATGTTTTTGCATTTTCTGACCTTTCGATCAATTTAGCGTTTTCGGGGGCCTGTTTGGGGGGCTTCCTGGTGTTTGTGGGTGGGTTTCGGGGTCTGGGAGCACTGCTGGGTATGGATACTTTTGATTGCAAGAGGTTTGAAGAAAATCCATGGTGGCAAAGGGGAGTTACAGCCTAGCTACAGAGCGCGCGGAGTGATTCTGGAAATTTGCCTGAAAATTTCAAAGTGCCCATTTTTGAAGTTTTGCTTTTTGGCTGTTTGGGGGTCTTCTACTTGTTTTCGCCTGGGTTGACGGCTCTGGGGCCATTGCTGGGAAGGTCTAATACCGGATAAAAGTGGTTTGGACAAAATCCATGAGCAAAATGTTTTTGCATTTTCTGACATTTCGCTCAATTTAGTGTTTTTGGGGGCCTGTTTGGGGGGCTTCCTGGTGTTTGTCAGTGGGTTTCGGGGTCTGGGAGCACTGCTGGGTATGGATACTTTTGATTGCAAGTGGTTTGAAGAAAATCCATGGTGGCAAAGGGGAGTTAGGGCCTAGCTGCACAGCGTGCGCGGAGTGATTTTGGAAATTTGGCTGAAAATTTCTGTGCCCATTTTTGAAGTTTTGCTTTTTGGCTGTTTAGGGGTCTTCCACTTGTTTTCGCCTTGGTTGACGGCTCTGGGGCAATTGCTGGGAAGGTCTAATACCGGATAAAAGTGGTTTGGACAAAATCCATGAGCAAAATGTTTTTGCATTTTCTGACATTTCGCTCAATTTAGTGTTTTCGGGGGTCTGTTTGGGGGGCTTCCTGGTGTTTGTCAGTGGGTTTCGGGGTCTGGGAGCACTGCTGGGTATGGATACTTTTGATTGCAAGTGGTTTGAAGAAAATCCATGGTGGCAAAGGGGAGTTAGGGCCTAGCTGCACAGCGTGCGCGGAGTGATTCTGGAAATTTGGCTGAAAATTTCTATGCCCATTTTTGAAGTTTTGCTTTTTGGCTGTTTAGGGGTCTTCTACTTGTTTTCGCCTTGGTTGACGGCTCTGGGGCAATTGCTGGGAAGGTCTAATATCGGATAAATGAGGTTTGGACAAAATCCATGAGCAAAAAGTTTTTGCATTTTCTGACATTTCGCTCAATTTAGCATTTTCGGGGGCCTGTTTGGGGGGCTTCCTGGTGTTTGTGGGTGGGTTGCGGGGTCTGGGAGCACTGCTGGGTATGGATTCTTTTGATTGCAGGAGGTTTGAAGCAAATCCATGGTGGCAAAGGGGAGTTAGGGCCTAGCTGCAGAGCGCGAGCGGAGTGATTCTGGAAATTTGCCTGAAAATTTCTAAGTGCCCATTTTTGGAGTTTTGCTTTTTGGCTGTTTGGGGGTCTTCTACTTGTTTTCCCCTGGGTTGCTGGCTCTGGGGCCATTGCTGGGAAGGTCTAATACCCGATAGAAGTGGTTTGGACAAAATCCATGAGCAAAATGTTTTTGCATTTTCTGACATTTTGCTCAATTTAGCATTTTCGGGGGCTTGTTTGGGGGGCTTCCTGGTGTTTGTCAGTGGGTTTCGGGGTCTGGGAGCACTGCTGGGTATGGATACTTTTGATTGCAAGTGGTTTGAAGAAAATCCATGGTGGCAAAGGGGAGTTAGGGCCTAGCTGCACAGCGTGCGCGGAGTGATTCTGGAAATTTGGCTGAAAATTTCTGCGCCCATTTTTGAAGTTTTGCTTTTTGGCTGTTTGGGGGTCTTCTACTTGTTTTCACCTGGGTTGACGGCTCTGGGGCGATTGCTGGGAACGTCTAATACCGGATAAAAGTGGTTTGGACAAAATCCATGAGCAAATAGTTTTTGCATTTTCTGACATTTCGCTCAATTTAGCGTTTTCGGGGGCCTGTTTGGAGGGCTTCCTGGTGTTTGTGGGTGGGGTTAGGGGCCTGGGAGCACTGCTGGGTATGGATTCTTTTGATTGCAAGTGGTTTGAAGAAAATCCATGGTGGCAAAGGGGAGTTAGCGCCTAGCTGCACAGCGCGCGTGGAGTGATTCTGGAAATTTGCCTGAAAATTTCTAAGGGCCCATTTTTGAAGTTTTGCTTTTTGGCTGTTTGGGGGTCTTCTACTTGTTTCCGCCTGGGATGACGGCTCTGGGGCCATTGCTGGGAAGGTCTAATACCGGATAAAAGTGGTTTGGACAAAATCCATGAGCAAAAAGTTTTTGCATTTTCTGACATTTCGCTCAATTTAGCGCTTTCGGGAGCCTGTTTGGGGGGCTTCCTGGTGTTTGTGTTTTGGGGTCCGGGAGCACTGCTGGGTATGGATACTTTTGATTGCAAGTGGTTTGAAGAAAATCCCTGGTGGCAAAGGGGAGTTAGGGCCTAGCTGCAGAGCGCGCGCGGAGTGATTCTGGAAATTTGCCTGAAAATTTCTAAGTGCCCATTTTTGAAGTTTTGCTTTTTGGCTGTTTGGGGGTTTTCTACTTCTTTCTGCCTTGGTTGACGGCTCTGGGGCCATTGCTGGGAAGGTCCAATACCGGATCAAAGTGGTTTGGACAAAATCCATGAGCAAAATGTTTTTGCATTTTCTGACCTTTCGATCAATTTAGCGTTTTCGGGGGCCTGTTTGGGGGGCTTCCTGGTGTTTGTGGGTGGGTTTCGGGGTCTGGGAGCACTGCTGGGTATGGATACTTTTGATTGCAAGAGGTTTGAAGAAAATCCATGGTGGCAAAGGGGAGTTACAGCCTAGCTACAGAGCGCGCGGAGTGATTCTGGAAATTTGCCTGAAAATTTCAAAGTGCCCATTTTTGAAGTTTTGCTTTTTGGCTGTTTGGGGGTCTTCTACTTGTTTTCGCCTGGGTTGACGGCTCTGGGGCCATTGCTGGGAAGGTCTAATACCGGATAAAAGTGGTTTGGACAAAATCCATGAGCAAAATGTTTTTGCATTTTCTGACATTTCGCTCAATTTAGTGTTTTTGGGGGCCTGTTTGGGGGGCTTCCTGGTGTTTGTCAGTGGGTTTCGGGGTCTGGGAGCACTGCTGGGTATGGATACTTTTGATTGCAAGTGGTTTGAAGAAAATCCATGGTGGCAAAGGGGAGTTAGGGCCTAGCTGCACAGCGTGCGCGGAGTGATTTTGGAAATTTGGCTGAAAATTTCTGTGCCCATTTTTGAAGTTTTGCTTTTTGGCTGTTTAGGGGTCTTCCACTTGTTTTCGCCTTGGTTGACGGCTCTGGGGCAATTGCTGGGAAGGTCTAATACCGGATAAAAGTGGTTTGGACAAAATCCATGAGCAAAATGTTTTTGCATTTTCTGACATTTCGCTCAATTTAGTGTTTTCGGGGGTCTGTTTGGGGGGCTTCCTGGTGTTTGTCAGTGGGTTTCGGGGTCTGGGAGCACTGCTGGGTATGGATACTTTTGATTGCAAGTGGTTTGAAGAAAATCCATGGTGGCAAAGGGGAGTTAGGGCCTAGCTGCACAGCGTGCGCGGAGTGATTCTGGAAATTTGGCTGAAAATTTCTATGCCCATTTTTGAAGTTTTGCTTTTTGGCTGTTTAGGGGTCTTCTACTTGTTTTCGCCTTGGTTGACGGCTCTGGGGCAATTGCTGGGAAGGTCTAATATCGGATAAATGAGGTTTGGACAAAATCCATGAGCAAAAAGTTTTTGCATTTTCTGACATTTCGCTCAATTTAGCATTTTCGGGGGCCTGTTTGGGGGGCTTCCTGGTGTTTGTGGGTGGGTTGCGGGGTCTGGGAGCACTGCTGGGTATGGATTCTTTTGATTGCAGGAGGTTTGAAGCAAATCCATGGTGGCAAAGGGGAGTTAGGGCCTAGCTGCAGAGCGCGAGCGGAGTGATTCTGGAAATTTGCCTGAAAATTTCTAAGTGCCCATTTTTGGAGTTTTGCTTTTTGGCTGTTTGGGGGTCTTCTACTTGTTTTCCCCTGGGTTGCTGGCTCTGGGGCCATTGCTGGGAAGGTCTAATACCCGATAGAAGTGGTTTGGACAAAATCCATGAGCAAAATGTTTTTGCATTTTCTGACATTTTGCTCAATTTAGCATTTTCGGGGGCTTGTTTGGGGGGCTTCCTGGTGTTTGTCAGTGGGTTTCGGGGTCTGGGAGCACTGCTGGGTATGGATACTTTTGATTGCAAGTGGTTTGAAGAAAATCCATGGTGGCAAAGGGGAGTTAGGGCCTAGCTGCACAGCGTGCGCGGAGTGATTCTGGAAATTTGGCTGAAAATTTCTGCGCCCATTTTTGAAGTTTTGCTTTTTGGCTGTTTGGGGGTCTTCTACTTGTTTTCACCTGGGTTGACGGCTCTGGGGCGATTGCTGGGAACGTCTAATACCGGATAAAAGTGGTTTGGACAAAATCCATGAGCAAATAGTTTTTGCATTTTCTGACATTTCGCTCAATTTAGCGTTTTCGGGGGCCTGTTTGGAGGGCTTCCTGGTGTTTGTGGGTGGGGTTAGGGGCCTGGGAGCACTGCTGGGTATGGATTCTTTTGATTGCAAGTGGTTTGAAGAAAATCCATGGTGGCAAAGGGGAGTTAGCGCCTAGCTGCACAGCGCGCGTGGAGTGATTCTGGAAATTTGCCTGAAAATTTCTAAGGGCCCATTTTTGAAGTTTTGCTTTTTGGCTGTTTGGGGGTCTTCTACTTGTTTCCGCCTGGGATGACGGCTCTGGGGCCATTGCTGGGAAGGTCTAATACCGGATAAAAGTGGTTTGGACAAAATCCATGAGCAAAAAGTTTTTGCATTTTCTGACATTTCGCTCAATTTAGCGCTTTCGGGAGCCTGTTTGGGGGGCTTCCTGGTGTTTGTGTTTTGGGGTCTGGGAGCACTGCTGGGTATGGATACTTTTGATTGCAAGTGGTTTGAAGAAAATCCCTGGTGGCAAAGGGGAGTTAGGGCCTAGCTGCAGAGCGCGCGCGGAGTGATTCTGGAAATTTGCCTGAAAATTTCTAAGTGCCCATTTTTGAAGTTTTGCTTTTTGGCTGTTTGGGGGTTTTCTACTTCTTTCTGCCTTGGTTGACGGCTCTGGGGCCATTGCTGGGAAGGTCCAATACCGGATCAAAGTGGTTTGGACAAAATCCATGAGCAAAATGTTTTTGCATTTTCTGACCTTTCGATCAATTTAGCGTTTTCGGGGGCCTGTTTGGGGGGCTTCCTGGTGTTTGTGGGTGGGTTTCGGGGTCTGGGAGCACTGCTGGGTATGGATACTTTTGATTGCAAGAGGTTTGAAGAAAATCCATGGTGGCAAAGGGGAGTTAGGGCCTAGCTGCAGAGCGCGCGCGGCGTGATTCTGGAAATTTGCCTGAAAATTTCAAAGTGCCCATTTTTGAAGTTTTGCGTTTTGGCTGTTTGGGGGTCTTCTACTTGTTTTCGCCTGGGTTGACGGCTCTGGGGCCATTGCTGGGAAGGTCTAATACCGGATAAAAGTGGTTTGGACAAAATCCATGAGCAAAATGTTTTTGCATTTTCTGACATTTCACTCAATTTAGTGTTTTCGGGGGCCTGTTTGGGGGGCCTCCTGGTGTTTGTCAGTGGGTTTCGGGGTCTGGGAGCACTGCTGGATATGAATACTTTTGATTGCAAGTGGTTTGAAGAAAATCCATGTTGGCAAAGGGGAGTTAGGGCCTAGCTGCACAGCGTGCGCGGAGTGATTCTGGAAATTTGGCTGAAAATTTCTGTGCCCATTTTTGAAGTTTTGCTTTTTGGCTGTTTGGGGGTCTTCTACTTGTTTTCGCCTTGGTTGACGGCTCTGGGGCAATTGCTGGGAAGGTCTAATATAGGATAAATGAGGTTTGGACAAAATCCATGAGCAAAATGTGTTTTTGCATTTTCTGACATTTCGCTCAATTTAGCATTTTCGGGGGCCTGTTTGGGGGGCTTCCTGGTGTTTGTGGGTGGGTTTCGGGGTCTGGGAGCACTGCTGGGTATGGATTCTTTTGATTGCAGGAGGTTTGAAGCAAATCCATGGTGGCAAAGGGGAGTTAGGGCCTAGCTGCAGAGCGCGAGCGGAGTGATTCTGGAAATTTGCCTGAAAATTTCTAAGTGCCCATTTTTGAAGTTTTGCTTTTTGGCTGTTTGGGGGTCTTCTACTTGTTTTCCCCTGGGTTGATGGCTCTGGGGCCATTGCTGGGAAGGTCTAATACCCGATAGAAGTGGTTTGGACAAAATCCATGAGCAAAATGTTTTTGCATTTTCTGACATTTTGCTCAATTTAGCGTTTTCGGGGGCTTGTTTGGGGGGCTTCCTGGTGTTTGTCAGTGGGTTTTGGGGTCTGGGAGCACTGCTGGGTATGGATACTTTTGATTGCAAGTGGTTTGAAGAAAATCCATGGTGGCAAAGGGGAGTTAGGGCCTAGCTGCACAGCGTGCGCGGAGTGATTCTGGAAATTTGGCTGAAAATTTCTGCGCCCATTTTTGAAGTTTTGCTTTTTGGCTGTTTGGGGGTCTTCTACTTGTTTCCGCCTGGGTTGACGGCTCTGGGGCCATTGCTGGGAAGGTCTAATACCGGATAAAAGTGGTTTGGACAAAATCCATGAGCAAAAAGTTTTTGCATTTTCTGACATTTCGCTCAATTTAGCGCTTTCGGGAGCCTGTTTGGGGGGCTTCCTGGTGTTTGTGTTTTGGGGTCTGAGAGCACTGCTGGGTATGGATACTTTTGATTGCAAGTGGTTTGAAGAAAATCCCTGGTGGCAAAGGGGAGTTAGGGCCTAGCTGCAGAGCGCTCGCGGAGTGATTCTGGAAATTTGCCTGAAAATTTCTAAGTGCCCATTTTTTAAGTTTTGCTTTTTGGCTGTTTGTGGGTCTTCTACTTGTTTCCGCCTGGGTTGATGGCTCTGGGGCCATTGCTGGGAAGGTCTAATACCGGATAAAAGCGGTTTGGACAAAATCAGAGGCTAATTTATTTTGCGTATTTGCTGACTTGCTTGTCTTTGAGGTGCTGTTTGGGGGGGTTCCGGGTGTTTGTGGGTGGGTTTTGGGTTCTGGGAGCACTGCTGGCACAGTCTAATTTTGATTGCATTTGTTTTTCAGGAAATCCATGGTGGAAAACGGGAGTTATGGCCTAGCTGCACAGCGCGTTTGGACAGAATTGAAAGAAGGCCGAAAAATTGTAAGTATGAGATTTTCCATTTTTGCTTTTTGCCTGTTTGGGGGTGTTGTGCTTTTTTGCGGGTGGGTTGGCGGTCTTGGGGCATTGCTGGGAAGGTATAATACCGGATAAAAGTGTTTTGGAGAAAATCCATGCTGAAAAGCCTTTTGGCACTTTTTGTAACTTAGGGTTCGTTAGGGTTAGCACTAGCAGCAGTATTCCATGTGTTTGGGGGTGTTCCAGATTTTTGCAACTGGGTTCTGGGGTCTTACAACACTCGTGGGAATGTGTAATCTTGGTTGCAAGTGGTTTGAAGAAAATCCATGGTGGGAAAGGGGGGATTTGGCCTAGTTAAAGAAAGCGTTTGCCACTATTCTTAACTTAGGGCTCGTTAGGGTTAGCAGTATTGTATTGCATGTGTTTGGGCGGGGGTTATGGATTTTTATGAATGGGTGGGGTCTTGGAAAACTTGTTGTAATATCTAATTTTGATTGCAAGTCGTTTGAACATAATCCATGGTGGGAAAGGGGGGTTTTGGGCATACTTTCTGAGTGCGTTTTGACACGATTTGAAATTAGGCCTCTGTGAGGTAGCAGCAGTATTCTGCACGTTTTTGGGAGGGTAATGTGGGGTGTTCTAGATTTTGGGGATTGTCATCTCTGAAAGTGATAGTATAATTTTTGCACTACACAGCGTGTCTTACATATTTTTTTCTCCGAGGTGTCTTTAACATTTTTCCATCATTATTAATCAGGCAGGCTTTTACCCTGTGCCATCGATGTACTACTCAGGCTTACAATTAGCGATCCGCAAATCCGCATCAGGCAGGCAGTGGACAGTGTGTCTGGTCACCAAAATTGATTGACGGAGCATCCGATGGAACGAAGGAGTATCGCGAATAAGAGGAATGGCTGGATGCATCGACTTCACAAATTCAACGGGACAACTACAAAAAACAGTAACAGTATCCAAAATGCTCCTTATCTTTTCAATGATATTGTTGTGAACTTGAACTTACTTCTACGAGTTTGACTCTGTGCATTTGTTTGATCTCTGCTTCAAATTCATCCCTCCCTCCAGCAATTAGATACATCTTTGCTATGTTTAACACTAATTTAATGTTCTAAGTGTTTATTCTCTCCGAGGGCAGAGAGGCAAGTGAAATTGCGTAATGACTGCAGCCCTGTACTGTCAACTTGTTTCTTCGTAGTTACTAGTAAGTTGCAGTAAGTAGTAGTACTACTTTTCAGTAACCTAACCATCCATTTAGTACTTCTGGCATGCAGTAGTGCACTTCCTTTATGTCCCTTTCAAGATTTATCAATATCTTCTAATCCAAAGATTTGTTTCTCTTCATTTGTTGTTTGACTGTCCATGCTGTGTTTTTTTTCCTCTCTACCAAACTTTCCCAAAAACTCCCATTCCCATCCAATTTTCAAACCCTAACCCTCTTCCCCCGGGCTGTGTGGTATTTCATTGAGGTGTGACTGACAACAACAATAAATTCCACACACTTGCTGGGGAGGATAAGGTCAAAGCAACCAGAAGTTCATGTGCGCCATCGTGGATTGATAAGAACATCCTCCTCCTACACGACGTTAACAATGAAATGATTAATGCTTACCTTACATTGGCACTGCTTAGGCTACAATTTAGGGCACTGTTCTGTACCGTACTATCTATTGTACTGTTTCTAAGGCTACGCTCAGGCCACTCAATGTTTAATTTCCTCTTTTTTTATATGGTGATACTGCCAGTTTGTACCACTACTGCTACCAGCACAACAATGATATTGCATCTGTCGAGGATTCAAGTCAACAACCAACCTTATTCACCAACCGTGATTCACAAATCACAGGTAAGATAAGCATATTGGAGAGGTAGTAGAATAATGGGCTAGGACTAAGTTGGGAGGAGAGCAGAGACTGACAGTATTACTAGTAAAGTACAGTAGTAGGGCTACTGAATTGATTAACTCGGTTACTTGCATTTTGGTACATTTCAGGACAAGATGTTTCATTCATGCTGGTAAGTTTGAAAAACCAAACATCCAGTAACCACCGCCAACCCCCACACAAAATAATATGAGCGCGTATACTGTGTTTTGGAATGAAAAATATAATTATTAAGAAATATAAATTATAGATGTTGTTGTCACAAAAATAAAATAAATTACCCCAACTCACCCCCCTCCCTAACCAAACCAATGTCCAAAAATCAAAAAGTACCCTTTCCCAAAAACCCAATTCCCACCTCCCCAACAGTCTTTAAAAAAGGGGCAAGGGACAGTCACTTCCTCCGGTGGCGTAGTTTGGCAAGCTGTTGCTGCATGTCCCGCTGCTCTTTGCGGAGGTCCCGGAGCTGGTGCTGGTGTTTTTCGCACAACCGCTCCAAGTAGTCCACTCACTTTCGGAAGCGGCGCACACGTGCCATCCAGGCTCTGGGAGGGCAGCTGTTGTTTTTGCTGCTGTGCGGCGGCGGCGGCGGGAGGCTGTCGGGCCACGGCTCAGTTTGGCTGGAGGCTTGTGGCTGGTGGACCCGGGGGCAGTGGAGGAGGATGTACTGGTGGTTGTTGTAGTGTCCTCCTCATGCTCCCGAGCCCACAACCGTCGATACTCAACACAAATAGCCTCCAGCTTACGGGCCCTGGCCCAGACAGCCATCTCCTTAAGGGTGAGCTTTTTTGGAGTAGCATCTATGAAAAAAGAAAGAAAAATACTGTAGCCAATAGTCTTTAACATAAAGTCAAAATAATTCAACAGAAAGTTGACACTCAGTAACACCAGCATCAGTAACACCAGCAAGTAGCAAACACAGTAAAACATTTTGAAGATAACGGACCAGGTTTTTTTTTGATTGCCGATCCACAACTGGCGCCTCCCGTATGTGACGTTATTTATAATTTCTAACCACTATTTTGAGGGTGCCCCAGATAGGAGGAAGAACCTAAACCTCCAATTGGGACCAAGATCCAAACATAATTGATACAACAGGTATCTGTGCACACGTCGCCTTTTACAGAGAAAATGCTGTAGGTAATCAAACAACACAACCAATAGACAAACAATGTGGAAGTAGTGTTGATAGAAGTTTTTCATCAATTCAGATTTTATTTTTATCCACCACGCCCAGCCAACACGTGTTTCGTCAGGGCTAGTAGCCCACGACTTCATCAGGGCTCCTGCGGGCAGCGGTTCCAAAGCTATTGCCACAATGGCTAGGTGCTCTCAGCCGCTTCTAATTCCGACCCGGCTACCGGGTGCCGTGGAGGTTCTCGCTGATTCGTCTCAGCCGTCTCAGCTTTCCAGCGTCTCCGCGTGTAAATGCGGAGAAGCTGGAAAGCAGTACGGCTTAACCTGCCGCTCACACGGATACTCCTATGGTGTGTCGCATCTTTGATATTAACCATCACACGGACGTCTGAGATGAATCAGCGAGAACCTCAACAGTACCCGGTAGCCGGGTCGGAATTAGAAGCGGCTGAGAGCACCTAGCCATTGTGGCAATAGCTTTGAAACTGCTGCCCGCGGGAGCCCTGATGAAGTCGTGGGCTACTAGCCCTGACAAAACACGTGTTGGCTGGGCGTGTTGGATAAAATCTGAATTGAAGAAAAACTTCTATAAAGACTACTTTCACATTGTTTGTCTATTGGTTGTGTTGTTTGATTACCTACAGCATTTACGCTGTAAAAGGGGACGTGTGCACAGATACCTGTTGTAACAGTATAACATTTTGGCATGTATCTTTCCGCCGTCTTTGTAAGACTGTGACCTTACAGGGAGTTTCAGGAATTCCACTAGCAGCACTATGAGTGGACTCACTACTACATACATAGTCAAAGAGTCCTAAATAAAGGCCTTTTTAAACTTTTTTTCTCTTGGGTTGCAAAAGAAATCACTGGTACGTGAACTTGTGCTATCCGCCATAATGGCAGCTCACTGAGCTTTCACCCAAGAAATACAGACACAGGCCATGATGATGCAGACTCGCAGAACTTTAAGCAGTATATGCAAGTGGGGATCTGAATGTCTTACTTTTCTATAGGGGTGGCACTGCCACTGGCCATACCTCTTCCACTCAGCGTCTGCTCTACTACATCATACACCTCTGCTATCGGCGAGGAGGATAAATAGGATAACATCCAGGCTTCGAAAGTACGTCTATGATTCTTCTTAATGTCTCAAATGTACCAACATTTCTTTTTGTCAAAAACCAACTAACACCCTTTTCATTATATTTTGGAAACCGCTGTCTTCTTATGTTGAATTGCATTCAACAAAACCATTCTTTACAGTCATAAATATTAAGACTCGCTCGTCCTTCATTTCACCCTTCTTTAACTTTTCGTTCTTCACATCCCTAAACTTCATCTGATATGACTTGGCTTCACAATAAAAATTTGCCAGCGGAGTGGAAGTGAAATAGAGGGGGCCATTGGTTACCAGAGAAGTACCGCCGCTAATGCCATTAAAAGTCAAGGTTAACTGTCTTCTCCGTGATAGCCCAAAAAGTAGTTCTAAATTAGTAAATGTCCTTGACAGTACAGTGTACTTATACTAGTGTACTGTGTACTACTGTACAGTATATCATACTCTCCTTTGCGAGGCTACTCAAAAAAATTTCAATAAGTAAGGAGTATAATAACTTACCACCGTCCGCCGCCGCGGAGTCTTCCCCCCAGCTCCTCCTGTTGGCATCGCCGCATCCTGCTGGCCCCGGCACTGGTGGTCATCTGTGCCGCGTCAGATGTTGTAAAAACAACAGGTGATGGACCGAATGTGGATCAATGTCACACACTCAACCCAGTCCAAAGATCTGGGCCCAAATCCATCGTTTTTTTGCACTCCACACCACCCCAGGTTAGACAATGGCGATATGCAAATCAGCTCTGACCCTGTGCCCCATGGGAACAGTCCAGTCCGAACTACAAAAGCCATGTCCTTCCCAGAACGGAATCAAGCATCCGAGGACCGGACCGGTTTCGAGGTAACACCTCTCATCAGCCCGGCTAGCTTGGCTCCAGTGGTGTGGAGTGCCTGGGACCCACGTCTGGGCATCCCCAGCGCACTTAGGGCGGAATTTGCAAAAACAACAGGTGATGGACCGAATGTGGATCAATGTCACACACTCAACCCAGTCCAAAGATCTGGGCCCAAATCCATCGTTTTTTTGCACTCCACACCACCCCAGGTTAGACAATGGCGATATGCAAATCAGCTCTGACCCTGTGCCCCATGGGAACAGTCCAGTCCGAACTACAAAAGCCATGTCCTTCCCAGAACGGAATCAAGCATCCGAGGACCGGACCGGTTTCGAGGTAACACCTCTCATCAGCCCGGCTAGCTTGGCTCCAGTGGTGTGGAGTGCCTGGGATCCACGTCTGGGCATCCCCAGCGCACTTAGGGCGGAATTTGCAAAAACAACAGGTGATGGACCGAATGTGGATCAATGTCACACACTCAACCCAGTCCAAAGATCTGGGCCCAAATCCATCGTTTTTTTGCACTCCACACCACCCCAGGTTAGACAATGGCGATATGCAAATCAGCTCTGACCCTGTGCCCCATGGGAACAGTCCTGTCCGAACTACAAAAGCCATGTCCTTCCCAGAACGGAATCAAGCATCCGAGGACCGGACCGGTTTCGAGGTAACACCTCTCATCAGCCTGGCTAGCTTGGCTCCAGTGGTGTGGAGTGCCTGGGAACCACGTCTGGGCATCCCCAGCGCACTTAGGGCGGAATTTGCAAAAACAACAGGTGACGGACCGAATGTGGATCAATGTCACACACTCAACCCAGTCCAAAGATCTGGGCCCAAATCCATCGTTTTTTTGCACTCCACACCACCCCAGGTTAGACAATGGCGATATGCAAATCAGCTCTGACCCTGTGCCCCATGGGAACAGTCCAGTCCGAACTACAAAAGCCATGTCCTTCCCAGAACGGAATCAAGCATCCGAGGACCGGACCGGTTTCGAGGTAACACCTCTCATCAGCCCGGCTAGCTTGGCTCCAGTGGTGTGGAGTGCCTGGGACCCACGTCTGGGCATCCCCAGCGCACTTAGGGCGGAATTTGCAAAAACAACAGGTGATGGACCGAATGTGGATCAATGTCACACACTCAACCCAGTCCAAAGATCTGGGCCCAAATCCATCGTTTTTTTGCACTCCACACCACCCCAGGTTAGACAATGGCGATATGCAAATCAGCTCTGACCCTGTGCCCCATGGGAACAGTCCAGTCCGAACTACAAAAGCCATGTCCTTCCCAGAACGGAATCAAGCATCCGAGGACCGGACCGGTTTCGAGGTAACACCTCTCATCAGCCCGGCTAGCTTGGCTCCAGTGGTGTGGAGTGCCTGGGACCCACGTCTGGGCATCCCAGCGCACTTAGGGCGGAATTTGCAAAATTGTGATGTTGTGACGTCTAGGAAAAACATGTCATATTTTCAGATGCCATACACAACCCCCTATTTTGTCTCGTAACGGAAGAAAATGTTACATAACACATTTTTTTATTACTGGGATTGAAAAAAAGTAACGGTTTTGGGGAGGGTGTTAACCTTTTATATGCTTATTCCATTAAATGCTACACTTATGACAACTGATGAATGCTTGCTTAACGGGCACCATTTTTCTCATTACAGAAAGAAGATTCCATTGCCCTTCTGCCAGACTATTCACCAACTACTACTAAGTCATCACCAGCAGTACTTTAAGTACTTTAAAGAAGGTGGGAGCTCCCGCACAGTTATTCTAATAATTTCATGTGTCTGTTAACTATTATTAATTTTGAGTCATACTAATTTCACAGCCTCACAGCCGGAACTCTTTCACCATCATTTTCCCCCCACTCCTCTCTACTAAGTTGCGACGCACCTTCAAGCAGAAACTCATTCGCAATCACAAAGAAACCCTAATCACGGACATTTACCACTCGGCCTCCAATGGACCGACGAAGATGGACCTAATATTCCACACTGAAAGACCGGAATACTGGGTCTCCTCGATTAGATTGTCGATGTTCATCGCCAAAACAACCTCCACTCCCCACAGCTGCAAACTAACCGCGACTCTTCCGTTCAGACCAGCTGGCAGAGGCTTTATAACCGTGACCATTTTTACCAATGGCACGGTCCTCATCCAAGCTAACAATGAGAACCTGGAAGCTTTCGACTCCATATTTCCCGCACTCAGGTCAGCCCCTCCCACCCTCCCTATCCTCGCCCCTACGCCGCCTCCGGCTACGACCACAACTATCAGAGAAGACCTCGATACTCCCTCCCGCAACCCCTATCCAGCCCGACAGGCCCCCCCTCCCCCGGCAATACCTCACCCTACATGCACAGCCACCCAACACCCACAGGACACTCAATCCCCCTCCTCTACCCCTTCCTCCAACTACCTCACCTCCCTTAACACCAGGCTCCGACAGCCCCCTACAGCAATCACACCCACGCCAACAGGCTGCCTTCAGATAACAAGCCACTACCCCTTGAGTCTCCCTACATCTCTCAATCCACCCCTGTCCAATCCCCCTCCTGTCCTCCTCCCTTCTGCCCCTTTGTCTAAAGCCCCGCCTGACCCTCCCCGGAACACCCCCCCGTCCTTCACCCTGACCCCTATCTCCCAACCCACCCTCTCGAACCCTAGCACTCTCGGACCCACGGCGGATGCCCACATCCCCTTCCTTGAGGCCATATCAAAACGGCTCGCAGCCCTGGAAAACCAGGTCAGCACTATCACCCATGGTCTATCAGAAATCATCTCTAATCTCGGTATAGTCTGTAACCCCTACAAACTCTCCCCCCGGACCACCCCCCACGTCAAAACGTCCTCTACTTCTTCTCCCACCCCAGCGGGCTCAAATCACCCGACCGCCAGGCCGCTTAGATCAGAAGCTCCGATGTCAGACAGGGAAGCAGCCTTACTAGCCGCCACCTACGACTCCTCCACTACGGAGTCACCCAAATCCAAAATCCAAGTCATCACAGGTCACCAGAAAGACCTACCCATCGTCAAAACACAGAGATCACCAGTCCTCACCGCCATTCCTAGAGAGACTAAAGAGGGAACCTCCAGTAATCAGGAGAAATTCACCAACTGCCTCCTAATCAACTGCAGATCGGCCTCACTACACGCAACGGACTTAGCCGAAGCCATCCTCACACATGACATCGACGTTGCGTTCCTCACGGAGACTTGGCTTAATACGACATCCCCTCCCTGCCTAGACATGCTGGTTCCACCCGGCTTCTCCCTCATCTCCAAAGATAGAAGTAAACAACGAGGAGATGGGATCAAACAACGAGGAGGTGGGGTCGCTATCATCCACAAGGACAGCTGGAGCATCACAGAAACCTCCTCCTTCGAGTATGACTCCTTTGAATGCCTATCCACCGTCATCAAGACAAAAGACAACGACTCTCTACTGTGCCACCTACTCTATCACCCCCGGGCAGAAATAACGAGTTTGGAGAACAACTATCAAACCTGATTGCACAAGACACACTTGGCGACTCCAAAAACGTAATTCTTGGTGATCTGAGCATCCGATGGAATGAGACCCAAAACCCTCTAATCAAATCGCTATCTAGCCTCCTTGATGAGAACAACCTCACCCAACACTGTACTGAGGAGACTCACTACAAAGGAGCCACACTGGATGCCATCATTGCCCATAAGAATTCTATCATGGTCAACCACATACTACCAGTTGACTGGTCAGACCACCACATAATCTTATTCCACATCAATCACCCCATCGTCCCGCTTAAACCTCCGCAAGACCCCCCTAAATGGGCGAGAAACCTCTCCCAAGTACCCCAAGACATCTTGGAAGGTCAACTAAGCGCACTTCTTCCAAATAACACAATGTACCTCTCGACCAACGACCTCGTCGACCACTATAACTCGGGGGTAGTCTCCATACTTGACAATCTAGCTCCTCTGAGGCTCAAAAGAAGCCGAGCCACTCCATCCAGAACCTGGTTCACTGCGGACCTCAACGCAGAAAGAAGAAACCTGAGAACCAAAGAAAGAAAGTGGAGAAACAACCCAACCGCCATTCTCCTCCTTCAACTCAATCAATGACACTTATAAAGCGCGCTACATACCCGTAGGGTCTCAAGGCGCTGGGGGGGGGGGGGGGGGGGGGAGGTGCCGCTACTGCTCGAACAGCCAGGTCTTCAGCTTCTTCCTGAAGGAGAGGTGGTCTTGGGTCAGGCGCAGGTCGGTCGGGAGGGAGTTCCAGGTCTTGGCGGCCAGGTAGGAGAAGGACCTTCCTCCTGTAGTCGCTCTTCGGATGCGGGGGACGGCGGCGAGGGCGTGGTTGGCTGATCGGAGGTGGCGTTTGGGAGCGTAGAAGTTGACCCGGCTGTTGAGGTAGCTCGGGCCTTGGTCGTGTAGGGCTTTGTGTGCGTGGGTGAGGAGGCGGAAGGTGTTTCTTTTGTTGACGGGGAGCCAGTGAAGGTCTCTCAGATGTCCGGAGATGTGGCTGGTTCGTGGGATGTCGAGGATGAGTCTGGCTGAGGCGTTCTGGATCCGCTGGAGTCTCTTCTGGAGCTTGGCGGTGGTACCGGCGTAGAGGGCGTTGCCGTAGTCCAGTCGGCTGGTGACGAGGGCCTGGGTGACGGTCTTCCTGGTCTCGGTGGGGATCCACCAGAAGATCTTCCGTAGCATGCGTAGGATGTTGAAGCACGCCGAGGAAACGTTGTTGACTTGCCTGGTCATGGAGAGGGAGGAGTCCAGGATGAAGCCCAGGTTGCGTGCATGGTCTGTCGGTTTGGGTGCGGTGCCCAGGGCGGGAGGCCACCAGGAGTCGTCCCAGGCGGAGGGTGAGGGGCCCAGGATGAGGACCTCCGTCTTGTCCGAGTTCAGTTTCAGGCGGCTGGTTGTCATCCACTCGGCTACCTCTTTCATCCCTTTGTGCAGGTTGGCTCTGGCGGCGGTGGGGTCGTTGGTCAGGGAGAGGATCAGCTGGGTGTCGTCGGCGTAGGAGATTATGCTGAGGTTGTGTTTGCGTACGATGGCCGCGAGGGGGCTCATGTAGACGTTGAAGAGGGTGGGGCTCAGAGATGATCCTTGAGGGACGCCGCAGATGACTTCGGAGGCCTCTGACTTGAACGGTGGTAGGCGGACTCTCTGTGTTCTTCCGTCGAGGAAGGAGATGATCCATTCCAGCGCCTTGTCCTGGATTCTGATGTTGCTGAGGCGCCGTACTAGGGTGCGGTGGCAGACCGTGTCGAATGCCGCGGAGAGGTCTAGGAGGATGAGGGCCGCTGTTTCTCCATTGTCCATCAGGGCTCGGATGTCATCGGTGGCGGCGATGAGGGCGGTCTCGGTGCTGTGATTGGCACGGAAGCCGGACTGTGAGGGGTCGAGGGATCCGTTCGTCTCGAGGAAGGCGGCCATCTGCTTGTTGACGGTCTTCTCGATGACTTTGGCTGGAAACAGGAGGAGCGAGATGGGGCGGTAGTTCTTGAGGTCGGTGGGGTCCGCTGTTGGTTTCTTGAGTAGAGCGCTGAGTTCGGCGTGTTTCCAGCTCTCAGGGAAGATGGTGGTGTCGAAGGATGTGTTGATGATGTCTCGCAGGTGGGGTGCGATGACAGCGTCGGCCTTGTTGAAGACGTGGTGAGGGCAGGGGTCGGTCGGTGATCCGGAGTGGATGGAGTTCATCGTGCGGATGGTGTCTTCGGTGCTGATCGGGGTCCAGGCATGGAGGGTGGTGGTGGGGGGTGGTTGGTCGGTCATGGTGTGCGTTGGTTGGTTGTAGAAGCTGTTGTGTATGTCCGCGATCTTGTTGTGGAAGTATGAAGCGAGGGAGTTGCAGAGGTCTTGCGATGGGGTGATGTCGTTGTTTCCTGCGCTGGGGTTGGAGAGCTCTTTCACGATGTTGAAGAGTTCCTTGCAGTTGTGTGCGTTGTTGTCCAACCGGTCCTTGAATGCTGTTTTCTTGGCGGCGCGGATCAGCTGGTGGTGTTTCCGGGTGGCAAGTTTGAAGGAGGTCCTGTTGTCCGGTGTCGGTTCCTTTCTCCAGACTTTCTCGAGGGCTCGGCAGTTCTTCTTGGAGCTCTTGAGTTCGTCGGTGAACCATGGCGCCTTCTTGCTGCCGGGTCTGCTAGGCGGGGTCCTCAGTGGGGCGAGTTCGTCCGCGCAGTTGCTGATCCACTTCGTGAGGTTGTCGGCGGCCTGGCTGGGGTTCGCTGAGCTGGCAGGAGGGTGCTGGCTCAGGGAGGTGGCGAGCTGGGCTGCTGTGATCTTGTTCCAGCTTCTGTGGGCGGCCTGTTGCTGGTGTTGGTGGGTCGTCGTTCTCTTGAAGGTGAAGTGGACGCAGCTGTGGTCCGTCCATTGAAGCTCTGTGGCGTGGCTGAAGTCGATGTCTGTGCTGGAAGAGAAGACTGCGTCGAGAGTGTGTCCGGCGAGGTGGGTGGGGGTGGACACCAGTTGCTTGAGTCCCAAGTTGGCGAGGTTGTCGAGCAGGGTGCTGGTGTTGCGGTCGTTGTTGTTCTCTAGGTGGAAGTTGAGGTCTCCCAGGAGGATGTAGTCAGCGGAGGGGAGGGCATGCGGGCTGACGAAGTCGGCGATGTCCTCGCTGAATTGTGTGCGTGGTCCAGGGGGTCGGTAGATCAGGGTGCCTCTGAGGGTGGTGTTCGGGTTGGTGTGGATCTGGAAATGCAGGTGTTCGGCGCTGGTCAGGGTGTTGTCGGTGCTGGTCGTGAGACGGATGGTGTTCCTGTGGATGATGGCGATGCCTCCTCCCATCTGGTTGGCGTTTCGGTCCCTCCAGACGATCTTGTAGCCCTCTGGGATAGCGATGGCGATGTCGGGAGCTGAAGAGGCGTTCATCCAGGTCTCCGTGAGGAAGGCAACGTCAGGGGCTGTGGCATCTAGAAGGTTCCAGAGTTCGATGGCGTGTCTGTGGACGGAGCGGGTGTTGAGCAGGATGCACTTGAGGTGGGTGCTGCTGGTGTTCGACTTGGCGGGTGCTGGTGCGAGGCTGGTCCGTATGCAGGAGAACTTGCAGGCGTGGCAGCTGAAAGGTCCGTGGGTACGTCGTGGAGTGGCTTGATGGCATTCTGGGAGTCGGCCGGTGTTGAGTGCGGTGAGGGTGGCGGCGGAGTACGTCAGGTGGGTCGGTCGGGGTCTTCGGGGGCCAGGGGTCCTGGCGCTGGACGCGATCCGGTCGCGGACAGGCGCAGACGGGCTTACCTTTGGCGCGCCTTTGGCGCACAATCGGCGCGCCCGCAGCGCGTGACCTCTGCGCGTTCGCACGGTCGCCATTTAAAGGCGAAGTGCGCGGGTGGGCGGAGCAGCTGGTGGGCGGAGCAGCTGGGAGGCGGGAGCGGGGAGGGAACAGAAGAGAAAAGGGGCGGGGCTAATGGCGGTGGCGGGAAGCGGGAGCGGGGAGGGAGAGCGGAGGGCGGCGAGGTAGGCGGGCACACAGGAAGGAGACAGGCACAAATGCAAAACACGAAGAAGAAACGGGACACTAAATACAGGCAACAATGCAGGTCAAAACAGAGGCAAAACAGTTGACAAACGATCTTACGGCAAACAAATAAAACAAGCACAAATTTCGGTCAGAAACCGGCAAAAACCAAAGGGGAGCGCTCAAGGCGGCAGCGAGGCCGGCGCTGAGGCAGAAGGCAGGCACTGGGGCACACGCAGCAGCTGGTGGCCGTGCGGCGCGGGGGTGTCCCACAAGTGGGTCACACTCACCTGCGTCGCACGGTCGCCATTTAAAGGCCAAGTGCGCGGGTGGGCGGAGCAGCTGGGAGGCGGGAGCGGGGAGGGAACAGAAGAGAAAAGGGGCGGGGCTAATGGCGGTGGCGGGAAGCGGTAGCGGGGAGGGAGAGCGGAGGGCGGCGAGGTAGGCGGGCACACAGGAAGGAGACAGGCACAAATGCAAAACACGAAGAAGAAACGGGACACTAAATACAGGCAACAATGCAGGTCAAAACAGAGGCAAAACAGTTGACAAACGATCTTACGGCAAACAAATAAAACAAGCACAAATTTCGGTCAGAAACCGGCAAAAACCAAAGGGGAGCGCTCAAGGCGGCAGCGAGGCCGGCGCTGAGGCAGAAGGCAGGCACTGGGGCACACGCAGCAGCTGGTGGCCGTGCGGCGCGGGGGTGTCCCACAAGTAAAATCAACAACTAAAATCAACCCGTAGGAAGTACAACAACCATATCAAAAACAAGAAATCCAGCTTCTTCCGCGAGGCATTGGTCAAATCCAAAAACAGACCCAAAGAACTCTACAACATAATCAGACAACAAACAACAAAGCCCCTGCCCTCAACCTTACAGGCTTCCAAAGAACTCTGTGACAACTTTGCCAACTTCTTCAACGATAAAGTCCTAAAAATTGAACTATCTCTAGACATCAACAACTCACACCTCCAGAAGAGCTACTCGGCCTCCCCAGTGGCACTCCCACCCGACTCCTTTCCCTCCCCCTGGCTAAGCTTTCGCCCCGTCCAGGAAACTGAGATAATCACGCTGATTTCGACCTCCAAACCTTCAGCACACATTTCAGACCCCATTCCCCCATCTTTAATTAAAAAAATGAAGCTTACCTTAGCGCCCATCTGGGGAAGAATCATAAACAGCTCCTTACAAAGCGGAGTGGTCCCCGATTGTCTAAAAATGGGACAAGTCACTCCTCTTCTGAAAAAACCCGGTCTCGACTCAACTGACTTGAACAATTTCAGACCGATATCCAACCTCCCTCTACTCGCGAAGACACTTGAACGTTGTGTACTCCTGCAACTGACGCAACACCTGGACAACTTCAATCTCCTGGACCCCCTCCAATCTGGCTTCAGACAAGGCCGCAGGACTGAAACCGCGATGCTGAATATCATAGACGACATCCATGGATCTCTTGACGCTGACAAGTGCTGCCTCCTCATACTCCTTGATCTCTCAGCAGCGTTCGACACGTTGGACCACAAGCTCCTCATCAGGACTCTTCAAGAAAGAGCCGGCCTTGGCGAAGTAGTTCTCAAGTGGTTTTCCTCCTTTTTACATAACCGTTCGCAATTAATAAAAATCAAGAACTTCACCTCCGATACCCAGCAAGTCAACAAGGGTGTCCCTCAAGGATCAGTGCTCTCCCCCCAGCTCTTTAACATCTACATGGAACCACTCGCCAAGTTACTCAGGAACGCCAACATCCACTTCCACCTCTACGCGGATGACACGCAGATTTACCTGGAAACCTCCTCTCTCAAAGACATCCACAGACTCAATGATGTCCTAAATGAAGTGCAAGACTGGCTGACAAACAATCACCTGAAACTCAACCCCGACAAGACAGAAACACTCCTCATCTCAAACAAAGAAGATAACCCTCAAATCACCGAGTGGCTAAAGTCGATCGATGCTCTCAAAGGTAACCTCACGCTAGCCAACTCTGTTAAATCCCTGGGCTTCACCCTAGACCCCAAACTAACCCTGACAAACCACATCAAGAACTCAGCGAAAAGCGCATTCTTCAACCTCAGACTTTTGAACAAAATTAAACCTTACATTCCCAACAAGGACCTCAAACTAGCCACGCAATCTCTAGTTTTATCAAGACTGGACTATGGGAACTCAATCCTAACAGGCATCCCCAAATCGCACCTGGCACCACTAAAAACAACACTACACGCGGCAGCAAGAATGATCACAGGCTGCAAAAAATATGACCACATCTCCCCGGCACTCAAAGAACTCAAATGGCTCCCTGCGGAAATGCGAAGTACCTTCAGAACGGCCTGCCTAACCCACAAGGCCCTCCACACCGGCAAACCGGAATACCTGGCTAACAAGCTCAAAAAAGCAGGCCAAGCCAGAAATCTGAGAAGCTCTAACTCCCTGCTGCTCATCCTACCAAAAACCAGAAGAAAGAGAACTGCGGACTGCTCTTTCTCAGGAAATGCCCCCAAAATATGGAACGCCATCCCCCCGCACATCAGAACTCTACCGTCCTATGCAGAATTCAAGAGCCAACTTAAATCCTTGTGCCTTATCCGCTCCCTTGGTTGTGGATAACTTGGAGCTGCAAACACCCCAGAATCCTTGCGATAATGTTGAATCCAGCACCAAGAAGCCCTGCTGTCCGAACCTTTCTTCCTTCCAAATTGTATCGCGCCGATTGCTTTTATTGGGTTTGTCTCATGCTGTTCTCTTTTTCTTGTCCTCTACTGTGAAGCGCTCTGATACCTTCGGGTCTTGTTAGCGCTATAGAAAACTTCTAAATAATAATTTCATTCATGGGAATGTTGTTGCAACTTTAACGTCATCTTCATCCATCAGAATACTACGATATTAAAAATAAAGAAAGAGTGTTTTCATTTCTTAATTGAAAATAAAACTTTAAAACTAACAAACACTGTGTGGTTTTTGTTTATGAGTGAGTGAGCGGAAAGGTTTGAACTACTGCACTTGGCAGTCATGTTTCAGTGACTCAGATAGGCCGGAACTCGGAGGTAGTCTTCTTCTGTTCTTCTGGGTCGTAAAATCATTGGTCAGACATTCTAGATAGTCGGTCAGGGGATTGGGGGTTCAACTTCGGTTCGGACTGAGGTATGTCAAAAGTCGAACTGCACCTATCATCTTGTCCATACTTCTTTGTGTGCATAATATTCCCTGAAACACTAGCGGTATGGGATGTGCTGCTCTCAAATCAAAAAGGGCACTGCTACCTTTTACTTGGTGTAAACAATTACATTTTGTTGTTGCAAATTGTCAAAGCACTTATATTAAGAAGACTGGAATCGACAGCAAGGGCAACCCAGAGGATTGCACTCAGTGCCTAGAGCTATTGCTGTATCAGAGTTTTGTTTCACACCGTTTGCAGAATGGGCAAGCTTAGCTACCTACACAGACCGACTCATAATTGTAAATAGTAGTAGCACAGAGAGCGATGGTAGAGGCAGGATAAGAATGTAGAAAGTAGTCTACATTAGAAAAAGATCAAAGACTATTTTGTAAAACATAGAATTATTAGGAACCAGTTTATAATGAATAGGAGCTGTAAAAGTTAGGGAAGTATAAGTATTAATATAACAATAAAACAACTTACTGGGGCCAGCAGATGAGCCTGCAAGGGACTGCTCCTGTCCA
This sequence comes from Lissotriton vulgaris, assembly GCF_964263255.1. Lineage (NCBI taxonomy): Eukaryota > Metazoa > Chordata > Amphibia > Caudata > Salamandridae > Lissotriton > Lissotriton vulgaris. Next base: position 805,759,775 of record NC_141691.1, read on the forward strand.
ACTTCTGCCACCGGAGTCTCTGTCGCCGCCGTCGCCTTGCCCCTGGGAGTTGCTGGTGATCATGAAATAAAGAAACACAACATGGATGATTGTTTTTTGGGAAATATTTGTTTTCTTTGTACTCAATCTAAAATTATGTCGGGGAAACAAATCAACATCAATTGCATCTGATATGGTCAACTAAGAGGATAGTAGTACAGTATTGCAGGATTCGCAGACAGTCTAAGAGGAAAGTTATGCAATTCACTAACTACATCAACAACAAAAAGGTTCTACTACGACTGCCATCACTCAGCAGCACGAGACGTCGCATGACAGACACAGTCCGTCATCATGACTGCAGACCACTAACAAATGTCCTAGAACAAGTAATAAATAATACACTCAACGTATCAATCCACCACTATCTCTTCAAAGTGGCAGCAGCAGGAGCACAAAGAAGGACTAGACTTGAGTCTACTGTCTCTAGCATTACGTAGTAATGCTCTCAAATGACTAAAAAGTTGCAAACAAGTAGGCATAGTAGCAACGCCAATAACCAGCTGTTCTGACCGACTTTTTTGGGCCCTTTCATGAGGGAAGGTGATTGGAGGTGACTTTAGTCTACTATCATTCTAATAGAAGGATTAGAACCGTAAATAGAGCCTATTCACAAGGCGTGTTGACAGAATCCTGTACCCCTTTCCTCAGATCAGGGCTTATGAACCTATGTTAAGGGATAGATTTATGAGTATTAGTGATAATCCGTCCTTTTGTAAGGGTGTTAGTATACTTTTCATGGAGTTATGCTGATCTCGGGCCTTGTAGGCCTCAAACGGGAGAGACTCCATCTTTCTTTCTGCCCCGGCAGCTTGAGATGCTTCTCGGTCAAGTGTAATGTTTTAGTTACGAGGTGTTGTTCGCTTGGAGAGAACCGGCTCAGGCTGGCTCTTATCGAAAGACTGTATTTTTCTCCATGCCGAAAGCATAACATCAGGCCGGCCGGCTGAGAACGTGTCCTTGGTACGGGGAGGTACAAGAATTTGGTGGGCGGCAGGTTACTGGCCGTAACTTTCCATGAAGGGACAAGCTTCTATATTAGCGAAGGCATGAGGCAGTCAGTCAGTCAGTCCGTAGGCGGCAGCTAGTCGTTAGCACCAATGCAATTAATTATTTCAAGGCAGACAGTCGCCATTTTGAAGTCCGAGATGGACAGAGAAGCTGATACTCTCTTAGAAAGATTGAAGTTATTTTAGTCGGAGCAGCTGGCGAGCTTTGACATTAATATCAGAGCATACAGAGTGAAGCAGTTAGCTGAGAGAACGAATACCAGAGTGGTAGAAATTGAGTTATAAGATCGAAGCTGAGAAGTGAAGACAGTCCGTGATTGAGAGGAGAGAGGAGTAGTGCAGAACAGCCAGAGAGAACGCAGCTGACAAGAGGAAGGTTTCAGTGACTTGGTGGGAAACGGAGGAAACAGAGCATAGCGGTGCAGACGTGTATCCGTGACTGCAGAGGTGTGACCCTAAGACTAGCCAAGGCACAGACGAGAAGGGAACCTAGATGACTGCTGAGTCCAGACTTCCTATTAATAAGGTCGACCCTTTCTTATTAGCGTACACACATTCTAACCTTTCACTTTCCTTTTCAGGCTATGTGTTATAGTGCAATATTATATTGTTATTGTTAATAAAGATACCCCAGTTCTTAGTGAACCAGCGTATGCCTTGTTCTTATACAGTAAAGATAACCTTTTCTTCTAGTCAGGTGCTATTGCACGAATGAAAGCTACCCCCGATCAGATAAATGGTAACTGAATAATTAGGGAGAGAGGAGCCCTTGAACTAGAGAATAAGCTGTACACCATGTAATTCGGCCTTTCCTGTGTGATTCATAATATTGTAGTATTGTACCCCTAGTGGAAAATAAGAGATTTCCCAATATGAAGAGCTAAAGGTATTCATAGGAAAGTGATCGTCGTCGTAAGGCGGCGTTAATGAGAGCATCGGGAGGGATACCGGTGTGTAATGAGATCGTCTCTAGAGAACAAGGCGTTAATGAGAGCATCGGGAGGGATACCTGTGTGTAATGAGATCGTCTCTAGAGAAAGAGGCGTTAATGAGAGCACTGACCGAGGTTAGTGTGTATACCCACAGGATTGTGGCTTGTGTTTGTATGTAATAGTGAGAGCACTGGGGGGATACAGTGCCTATCTTGAGCGAGCACTGGGTGTAGCCAGTGTGTAATGGTAAGTAATCAGAACTGCCCCAGGGTAGATTAGTCTGGGCCCATATGGTTGCGAGACTATATTGTATGAGTGTGGTATTGTAGAAGATCCAAGCATGTATATTGCTAATTCTCCATCCTTGGGTAGGAAATATAGATACCTGTTGTAAATAGGTCCTAAGGAGGGAGGTGGTTACGTTTCGGCTGGGTTAGTGGTGCTCTGATGAGCTGATTCTATCTGGTCAGAAAATCCGGCCGTTACATCTGGCGTCACGAACTGTTTCCGAAGCCTGTGTGCGTTGAATTGTTTTTATTTTGTTGGTTTGCACTCGGCACGTACGTAGTTTATTTTGTATTTTTTTTGTTTATAGCTGTATATATCTTTTTGGTTTATCAAAATGTTTTTGCGTAAATCGAAATCTACTTTTAAATTGCCTATTGAAATTCCCAGCTGGGAATCAACGCCTTACGAGGCTTTGGCCCGTGAGTGGGCCGATTCTACTGGTTTGAGTGAGAATTGGAGTTCTTGTTTGGAGCTGGCGGAGCCGGCTGATGTCATTGCTTGTTTGCAGAAAGCGCCAGTAGTGAAGGGGGATGAGCTTCCTATTTTGGGACGCAGAGGTTGGATTGTTTTAACTGCGTACAGTATTGTACATGAGAAATTTTTGAAATTGCAGAAACAATATGTGGATATGGAACAAAAGTTTGTTGAAGTGCAAAATGCTCATAGTCTTTTGCGATGTCAAAATAAATTGATTGCCGATAAACTTGAGACTTATCAGACGATAGCCGAAAGGGCTGCTGTTCGATTTGCAAAATATAAATATAAGAATCGTCGTGGTCGTGTTTGTAAGCGGAAGGTACGTCTGGTGGTGGCGAAAGCCGGACTGGACTGGAATCCTGATGAATGGGATGGTAATATCTGGGACTCGAATGATTCTGGCTCCTCGGCTGAGGAGTCTGACAGGCGCGAGTCTTCTCGTTCCGGACATGATTGTAAATCTACTTTTTGTGACGTCCATGATGATTCCGGCGACCGTGATCGCTCTTCCCGTTCTAATGACGTTTCTCATTCTGATTGTTCCTCTAAATCTATGGATCGGCTTCTTCTGATGCTCGTCCGGAGGTTTCCGCGCATCCGGTTTTTCGACGTAAATTGCAACAAGCTCCTGGTAATCCGAACGGTGTTCCTTTAGATAGTTTGGAAGATTTTACGCAACAGGAAGTTAGTGACATTCTGCAACGTTTTCGGCAACGGCCTGGTGAGGCCTTGCTTACATGGATGGTGCATCTCTATGAACTAGGTGCTGCTGGCATCATGTTAGATGGGGGAGATGCTTTAAAATTTTGTTCTTTGAGTTCTGATTCTACTATACAAGATCATTTCCGGAATTATAATGGTGCTGGTCAAATTAGTCTGCTTCAGTGGTATGCACCTGTTACAACGCATTTTTTACAACGCACTACCGTTACAACGCATCTATTACAACGCAGGTACTGTTACAACTCATGTTTTTACAACACATTTTTTTACAACGCAGGTACCTTTACAACGCATACCATTACAACGTAAGTATTGGTAAGTATATAATTATTTTTTAAATGTTATATGTTTGGGGTAAAGGGGTATTTTTAGGGGTTAGGGTCAGTTTTGGGTTTTAGGGTAAAGGGGTATTTTTCGGGTTCAGGGTCAGTTTTGGGTTTTTGGGTAAAGGGGTATTTTTAGGGTTCAGGGTCAGTTTTTAGTTTTTGGGTAAAGGGGTATTTTTAGGGTTCAGGGTCAGTTTTCAGTTTTTGGGTAAAGGGGTATTTTTAGGGTTCAGGGTCAGTTTTTAGTTTTTGGGTAAAGGGGTATTTTTAGGGTTCAGGGTCAGTTTTTAGTTTTTGGGTAAAGGGGTATTTTTAGGGTTCAGGGTCAGTTTTTAGTTTTTGGGTAAAGGGGTATTTTTAGGGTTCAGGGTCAGTTTTCAGTTTTTGGGTAAAGGGTTATTTTTAGGGTTCAGGGTCAGTTTTCAGTTTTTGGGTAAAGGGGTATTTTTAGGGTTCAGGGTCAGTTTTCAGTTTTTGGGTAAAGGGGTATTTTTAGGGTTCAGGGTCGGTTTTTAGTTTTTGGGTAAAGGGGTATTTTTAGGGTTCAGGGTCAGTTTTCAGTTTTTGGGTCAAGGGGTATTTTTAGGGTTCAGGGTCGGTTTTCATTTTTTGGGTAAAGGGGTATTTTTAGGGTTCAGGGTCGGTTTTCATTTTTTGGGTAAAGGGGTATTTTTAGGGTTCAGGGTCAGTTTTCAGTTTTTGGGTAAAGGGGTATTTTTAGGGTTCAGGGTCAGTTTTCAGTTTTTGGGTAAAGGGGTATTTTTAGGGTTCAGGATCAGTTTTTAGTTTTTGGGTAAAGGGGTATTTTTAGGGTTCAGGGTCAGTTTTTAGTTTTTGGGTAAAGGGGTATTTTTAGGGTTCAGGGTCAGTTTTCAGTTTTTGGGTAAAGGGGTATTTTTAGGGTTCAGGGTCAGTTTTCAGTTTTTGGGGTACAGGGGTAAAGGGTAAAAATAAATTAAAATTAAGTTTAAATTAAATTAATTTTTTGAAAATAAATTAAATTAAATTACATTAAATTATTTTTGGGGTTGAGGGTCAGTTTTGAGTTTTTGGGGTACAGGGGTACAGGGTAAAAATAAAGTAAAATGTATTTTAAATTAAATTAATTTATTTAAATTAAATTAAATTACATTGCATTAAATTATATGTTTAAAAAATAATTTACTATTATAATATTAATATTAATATATACTTACCAATACTTACGTTGTAATGGTATGCGTTGTAAAGGTACCTGCGTTGTAAAAAAATGCGTTGTAAAAACATGAGTTGTAACAGTACCTGCGTTGTAAAAGATGCGTTGTAACGGTATGCGGTGTAAAAGTCCGCGTTGTAACATCATATATCCGCTTCAGTTAGCGACTGATGGTTGTAATCACAAATACCCTACTGAATCTGATTGGCCTCTGAATGACAAGCCATGGTACACTTTGCGCGATGCGGCACAACGGCTGAAAGAGGAGGTGATGAAATCTGCGATTTTCCTGAGTACATCTGGCAGATTGTTGGATGGTTTGCTAACATCATCTGTGCATAATCGCATTATACGTTCTTCCCCTGTTGCTTATAAGCAGGTTATGATGACTTTGTGGATTAATCAGACTGGCAATGCTTTGTCTTTGGTGCTTGAATCCGTCCGTCAACTTGGCGAGCTGGGTGAATGGCTTAAACCTGAGAGGCAGTCTAGACCTGAGGGTCGTACTGCTGGAAATTATAAGTTCACTCGACGTGATATGTATCTTGCTTTATTGGCTGATGGTATGAAGTGCGAGGACATTGATGGTGAACCTAATAATCGATTGTGGGACATGTTTTGCAAGCGTGGTTTGGATCGGAAGGAGGGTGCCCGACGTGTGCGAAAGAATGATTGTGATCGTGAACATTCTGATGACAGTGGAGATGATAGACGTCGTGATGATTCTGATCGTCGTGATGAACGACGGCATGAACGTGATGTGTCCCCTCGACGTGAAAAAGAGAGAGGGCGTGAGGGGGAAAGAGAAAGGTGGAGAGATGACCGTGTTAACAGCAGATATAGGAATGAAAGGGATCAGTCCCCCGAGATGAGGAAAAGGGAGGATCGATTCAGACTTTTCTGATCAAAATTCACAGTATCATGCAGATGACAAGAATCTGTTTCGTAATGGGGATGGATATGAACATGATATTTTCTCGTCCAAAAAATATGAGAGCATTTATCCTGATTTGTCTTGGCTATCAGAACATAATAAAAATGATTAGGAAATAGGTCAAGCTCCAGTACGCAGGTGGGCTCACAGAGATAATAGACGCTATGTAGATATTGAAATTTTTTGGAAACATCATAATATCCAAAGGGCCCGAGCATTGGTAGATACAGGAGCGGAGGCCACTCTTATTCATGGCAAATCAAAGAAATTTAAAGGTCAGTTTTTCACAATTACTGGCTTAGGTGGAAAGGAAACTCCTGCAGTGCAAACTACACTTGAAATGAAAATAGGTAGAATTCCCTGAAAAAAATTTTGTTTTAGTTGTGCCACTTTTGGAATACATAATCGGAATTCACACTTTTAAAGGAATGACATTGCATTTAGATGACGGCTGTTATCAATTTGGAAGTACAAGTTATATATCATCCAGACCTGTAGGAGTAGGTCGCTTAAGAATGCCCCCTATAAAAATTCCCCAGGCTACACAGGTTGTTTCCCAGAAACAATATCGTATCCCAGGTGGTCATGAAGAAATTAGTGCTACAATTCAAGATTTGGTGAATGCAGGAGTTATAACTCCGGTTACTTCTGCTTGGAATAATCCCGTTTGGCCCGTATGCAAGAGTGATAATTCTTGGCGTATGACTGTTGATTACTGCGAATTGAATAAACATACACCCCCTTTGACGGTTGCAGTACCAGACATAATTACTTTAATTGAGAGAATTCAGAAGCATCCAGGAACATGGTATGCGTCTATTGATATTGCCAATGCTTTCTTTTCAATCCCGATTGACCCTGAGTGTCAGGAACAATTCAGTTTTACATGGAATGGACGTCAAATGACGTTTAGAAGTCTTCCCCAAGGCTATGTACACAGTCCTACGATTTGTCACTGGCTGGTGGCAGAACATTTGTCTGAAGTACCCGTACATTCGCAAATTCAGATATGTCATTATATTGATGACATTTTGATTCAAGGTGAGACACAAAATCAAGTTCAAACCCAGTTAGATCAAATTATTGATCACCTACGTGAGAAAGGTTGGGAAATCAATCCCGATAAATTGCAAGGTCCATCGCAAAATGTGAAATTTCTAGGCATTAATTGGCATGAAGGTCATAGAGAGGTGATTCCACAAGTGAAACAGAAAATTCTTGATTTTGCAGTTCCAAGAAATAGAAAAGAAGCTCAAAGCTTTATTGGCTTGTTTGGCTTTTGGCGTCAACATATCCCACATCTAAGTCAGATTTTAGCCCCTTTATATAGAGTGACTCGCAAAAAGAATGCGTTTGAATGGAGTAAACTGCAGCAGGATGCGTTTGATTTGGCGAAAGAAGCGATTCAGTATGCCTTGGATTTGTGGCCCGTGGGTGACGGTGATGTGGAATTGAATGTGTCCGTGCAAGGTATTTATGCAAATTGGAGTTTGTGGCAAAAACAAGGCAGGAATAAAGTACCATTAGGTTTCTGGACCAAAAAGTTACCCGATGCTGGTGAGCGGTATACACCTTTTGAGAAACAACTACTTGCATGTTATTGGGCTCTGGTGGATACCGAGCAATTGACTTTGGGGCATGATGTGATTTTGAGACCTGAGATTCCTATAATGCAGTGGGTTTTGAGTTCGCCAAAAACTCATCGAATTGGACATGCTCAAGAGGCGAGTGTGATTAAGTGGAAATGGTACATACAAGACAGGGCACGTGTGGGACCGAAAGGTGTGGCATCATTACATGAGCAAGTGGCGCAGGCGCCATCGCTTGAGATTGGGAGTGATTGCTCCGTACCTGTTGTACAGGAATCCCCTGTTAAGTGGGGTAAGCCATTTGATGATCTGTCCGTGGAGGACAGAAACCATATGTGGTTTACGGATGGTTCAGCGAGGTACATAGGAGAGAAAAGACATTGGAAAGCAGTGTCCTATAATCCCATCATACAAAAATTGCTGAGTACAACTGGTGAAGGAAAGAGTAGTCAATTTGCTGAATTGTATGCTGTTTACCAAGTTCTAAAACAAGAGTTACTTGGTACGTGTCATATTTTTACGGATTCCTGGTCCACTGCTAATGGACTGGCGGTTTGGTTACCAACCTGGCATTCTCATAATTGGGAATTGCACTCTAAAGAACTTTGGGGTAAAGAATTATGGCAAGAAATTTGGGAAATGCTCCCACAAAGTACTGTTACAATCTTTCATGTGGATGCTCATACACCAATAGACTCCCTTGACAAATTCTTTCATAATATTGCAGATGAGAAATCTAAAATTGCTGAGGCAGTGGTGGACATGCAAGATTCTTATTTGGCGGGATTGGCGAAATGGGCCCACCAGAAAGCAGGACATTTTGGCGAGAGAGCCACTAGCAGGTGGGCTGCTGATCGAGGAATTTATATTCCTTTAAATTTGATTAAAGACACAATACTGCATTGTCCTATCTGTCAACATTCTAGACAGCGAAAGGTGCCCCATATTGTTAAAGGACATTTACACCGAGGAAAGTTATCCGCTCAAATTTGGCAGATCGATTATATTGGTCCACTCCCTATGAGTAAAAATTGCCAATATATTTGCACTATTGTTGATACATACAGTGGCCTTTTGGTGGCCTTTCCATGTAATCGAGCTACTCAAGTAAACACCATTAAAACATTAGAATTGATTATGCTCTATTATGGTGTTCCATTTCAAATTCAATCTGATAATGCATCCCATTTTAAGGGAAGATTGGTGCAGGAATTTTGTGCGGAAAATAACATTGAATGGGTGTTTCATATACCATATTAGCCACAGGCATCACGTCTTATTGAGAGAATTAATGGTTTGCTAAAAGATCAATTGCGAAAATTAACTGACAATAAATATAAAAATTGGAGAGATTATTTGTTTCAGGCATTGTTAATTTTGAATAATCGTCCCTTTTTGAATGCTGAATCTCCATTAATGCGTTTATTTCCTCCAGCAATTGATGCAAAGCCAAACACCATTGGCAATACTGTAATGTACTGGGAAATTTCCCCTGGAGCATTAGCTCCATGCAGAGCAACCCCAGGTTCCGCAGGCTTGGACCTGCATGCCATGAATGATGTTTTACTCAAAAATCAGAGATCGAGTTATCATTCAAACTGGCGTTGGTGTTTGTATACCAACTGGAAATTTTGGACTGATTGCCCCTAGATCGGGCCTGGCCATAAAAGGCATTCAAGTACTCGGAGGAGTCATTGACAGTGATTATCAGGGAGAGATTAAGGTGCTCCTGCTGAATAGCAGTGAGGTTGATTTACTGATTCATAAAACTGACCAAATTGCTCAGTTGCTAATCATGCCTGTTTTCAGTGGTGAGATTCAGAAAGGCACTGCCCCAACTTTGTTAACTGTACGAGGACAAAAAGGTTTTGGCTCCACCGATAATCCAGGAGCAAGAGTGTGGGTGCAATCGCCTAAAAATCCCCCTGAACAAGCTGAAGTTATTGCAAGCGGTCATGATAATACGATTCTTGTCATGAGACCAGGGAAAGATAGCTGGGAAGCTGTCCCGGCTGACAAATGTTATCTATGAGAATGAATAATGCCTGTATTTGACCTTCTTTCAGGTCACTCTCTGGACTGCTGTTGCAGGATGTGCCGGCGTTGGACTCCTTTTGGCCTGCTACGTCGGGAAAGGAGGGAACCAACAGACTTTGGTTGATTCGATAACCCGAGTACCGCGTTCCTTTGCTGCGTGGGATTCATCATCTAACTTTTGGACCACCCTTGCTCGAAGGGTGACTAACTCCCCACATGTTTGTTTAACCCCGATGCGTTCGGTGACTGACATACTAGCGACCTGTTTGGTTGCTGTCCCTGCTTCGTTGGAAACTTTATCTCATATCTTCAATATATCAAATGCACGTCCCAATGTTATCCTTGGAGATTTCGCTACCCATGAATATTGTCCTTTGTGTACTGTGCTTTCTGATCCAACACCCCCGATTCATTCCCAGATAATTACATATAATATCACCCAGGGCGATTTATGCTTCTTTCTTACCTGCGATCCCAAAGCAATTACTTAATGTGTACGTTTGAAATTGAAAGCGACAACTTCTTTTTCAGCTCATGAACGAACTTTGTGTTCCCGAAGATCCCCTAAATCATGTACTTCTGTTAGAAATAATATGACCTGTAAGAGTTTAGTAGTTACCCCTAGTCATTATCGTACAATGCTTTTACCTTCTGGATGGCTTTTCTCTTGTGGTAATACATCCTGGCCCTACATTCCCGCAAATATTTCTAGAGGACCTTGTACCATCACTAGATTGAGTTTATTGAAGTTTTCTTCACATCCTAGTACACATTCCCGTGTTGTTCGCGATGCTGTGATGTTACATGATGATTGTGATTCTTCACTACATTTATATTCCAAATCTGAATACCTTAGCTTAGCATTCTCAATTATTGGTGTTCCAGCCTTAGCAGTTTACAACGCAAAATCCATTGGGAAGATGGCCTGCTGGATGGTTAGGTCCATCAATCATACTTCTACAATTTTATCTGACATGTTACTAGACGCCCAGGGTGAACGCAGAGCTATTTTGCAGAACTGGGCTGCCATTGACTATCTTTTGCTCAAACATGGACATGACTGTTCTGACTTTGAGGGCCTTTGTTGTTTCAACTTATCGGATCATACTAGATCCATTCAGGCTCATATTGACAAACTCCATGACTTGACTGAAGAGGTTAGAAAACACATTGACCAGGGCTGGTTTGACTGGCTCTTCAATTGGTTACCTGACTTACATTCTTTACGACAGATATTAGGGGGTATCATGATTACTATTAGCATTTTAGTAGCTATTTGCTGCTTTATTCAATGCATTCCTTCCTTATTCCAATTCTGTAGATGTGGTACAAGAAATAGATCAGTTAATTTTGTTTCATATTATTCCTCTACGGATGTTAGTTCCATTTAACAAATGAATAGTAGCCTAAATTCAAGGGTGAAATGTTCTGACCAACTGTTTTGGGCCCTTTCATGAGGGAAGGTGATTGGAGGTGACTTTAGTCTACTATCATTCTAATAGAAGGATTAGAACCGTAAATAGAGCCTATTCACAAGGCGTGTTGACACAATCCCGTACCCCTTTCCTCAGATCAGGGCTTATGAACCTATATTAAGGGATAGATTTATGAGTATCAGTGATAATCCGTCCTTTTGTAAGGGTGTTAGTATACTTTTCATGGAGTTATGCTGATCTCGGGCCTTGTAGGCCTCAAACGGGAGCGACTCCATCTTTCTTTCTGCCCCGGCAGCTTGAGATGCTTCTAGGTCAAGTGTAATGTTTTAGTTACGAGGTGTTGTTCGCTTGGAGAGAACCGGCTCAGGCTGGCCCTTATCGAAAGACTGTATTTTTCTCCATGCCGAAGACATAACATCAGTCCGGCCGGCTGAGAACGTGTCCTTGGTACGGGGAGGTACAAGAATTTGGTGGGCCGCAGGTTACTGGCCTTAACTTTCCATGAAGGGTCAAGCTTTTATATTAGCGAAGGCATGAGGCAGTGAGTCAGTCAGTCCGTAGGCGGCAGCTAGTCGTTATCATCAATGCAATTAATTATTTCAAGGCAGACAGTCGCCATTTTGAAGTCCGAGAAAGACCGAGAAGCTGATACTCTCTTAGAAAGATTGAAGTTATTTTAGTCGGAGCAGCTGGCGAGCTTTGACATTAAGATCAGAGCATACAGAGTGAAGCAGTTAGTTGAGAGAACGAATACCAGAGTGGTAGAAATTGAGTTATAAGATCGAAGCTGAGAAGTGAAGACAGTCCGTGATTGAGACGAGAGAGGAGTAGTGCAGAACAGCCAGAGAGAACGCAGCTGACAAGAGGAAGGTTTCAGTGACTTGGAGGGAAACGGAGGAGACAGAGCATAGCGGTGCAGACGTGTATCAGTGACTGCAGAGGTGTGACCCTAAGACGAGCCAAGGCACAGATGAGAAGGGAACCTAGATGACTGCTGAGTCCAGACTTCCTATTAATAAGATGACGTCGACCCTTTCTTATTAGCGTGCACACATTCTAACCTTTCACTTTCCTTTTCAGGCTATGTGTTATAGTGCAGTATTATATTGTTATTGCTAATAAAGATACCCCAGTTCTTAGTGAACCAGCGTATGCCTTGTTCTTATACAGTAAAGGTAACCTTTTCTTCTAGTCAGGTGCTATTGCACGAACGGAAGCTACCCCCGATCAGGTAAATGGTAACTGAATAATTAGAGAGAGAGGAGCCCTTGAACTAGAGAATAATCTGTACACCATGTAATTCGGCCTTTCCTGTGTGATTCATAATATTGTAGTATTGTACCCCTAGTGGATAATGAGAGATTTCCCAATATGAAGAGCTAAAGGTATTCATAGGAAAGTGATCGTCGTCATAAGGCGGCGTTAATGAGAGCATCGGGAGGGATACCGGTGTGTAATGAGATCGTCTCTAGAGAAAGAGGCGTTAATGAGAGCATCGGGAGGGATACCGGTGTGTAATGAGATCGTCTCTAGAGAAAGAGGCGTTAATGAGAGCACTGACCGAGGTTAGTGTGTATACCCACAGGATTGTGGCTTGTGTTTGTATGTAATAGTGAGAGCACTGGGGGGATACAGTGCCTATCTTGAGCGAGCACTGGGTGTAGCCAGTGTGTAATGGTAAGTAATCAGAACTGCCCCAGGGTAGATTAGTCTGGGCCTATATGGTCGCAAGACTATATTGTATGAGTGTGGTATTGTAGAAGATCCAAGCATGTATATTGCTAATTCCCCATCCTTGGGTAGGAAATATAGATACCTGTTGTAAATAGGTCCTAAGGAGGAAGGTGGTTACGTTTCGGCTGGGTTAGTGGTGCTCTGATGAGCTGATTCTATCTGGTCAGAAAATTCGGCCGTTACACCAGCCAAGCACCTGCAATGACAGAAGCTATTTAAACATTAATTTACCTGCAAAGTAATCTAATCAGCAGCATTCGTACTCTTCAGGAAAAAAATAGATTAGCTATATAACAGAGCAGAAGGAAGAAAATCGTTATTAAATAGCTACTTACCAAGCCCAGGGATCTCCACACCGAGCAGGTCGAGCATGTCACTTGGTGGTAAGTGCGCCGGACCCCAGACTCCTTACACATGCGCCGGCACACCTTCTCCCACAGCTGGCGACCCTCCCGGAGGATGTAACCGGAAGCAATGTGCCCACCTGCTGCCATGGTCTTAGGGAGGTGGACCTGGACAAAAACCATCAAGGCGGCCACCTCCACCGCAGAGAAGATCTCCCTGGGCTGCACTTTCTTCCCCCTGCAGCGCCTGCAAGGGAGCCGGGTACGGGGTGCTGGGCCCTTCCCCTTGCCCTTGTCGCCTCCCTTAGCCATGGTCCTGGGCACAAGAAGAAGGAAAGAAGAATAGGTGTGAGAAAAAATAAGAGAGAGAGCGAAAGAAATAAAGTAGGTAATAAAGTAACAAAAAGTTTAAAAAAACACAAAATATAGATGTAGAAAATTGAAGAGAGAGATAATAAGCAACAAAGAAACAAAAAAAGTTCAGAAAAACATAGGATTACAAAGATGTAAGGTGGATAGAAAGGTAGCATGCCCAAAACAATAGCAGTGAATGAAAAACAAGATGGCCGCGCCCATAGAGGACCGCGTGGGTAAGTTCCCGCGATATTTCCCCGAAAGCACGAAAAACGCCCATGAATACGTAATCGCGCGCCGCATACGACGCGAGCTTGCAACGAGCGCCCGGAAACGGAAACACGTCACGCAAACAAGATGGCCGCGCCCATACACGACCTCATGGGCAACCTCGGGGTCGGTGCGCTGCAAGCGGTCCGCGAATAAGCAAAAAACCGCCCGAACACGCAACAAAAAAAAGAAAAACTGCCCAAACACGTAAAAAAGAGATAAATCAACAAATTCGCACAAATTTGCGGATTGCAAGTTCGATTTCGCGTCCCGCAAATCTCGCAAAATCGCAGAAAAACAAATTTTGGAAAAATGAAAGCACTTAGCAAGTGCAAAAGTTCAAGCTAATTTGTAACCATTCCCTGTAGTGATTCCTGAGGGGGCTCTCCAGAGTTCAGTTGCCTATTTTCAACTATTCTCTGACCCTCTAAGTAGGGTCAGAGAATAGTTACAAGTATGGCACAATGCTCCTGTAAAAAAAATAACTGCAACAGGAAGGTCTTACAGCTAAGGAAGCAGGTGCCAGACTTGAAGCACAAATTCAGTGACACATTAACCAGCCCCCTATTAATTCATCTCAGTTGAGGCTGAGAAGGTGTGCTTTGCTTTCCCCCCATAATCTACTGTGGTGAACAAGAGGGTGGTAGTGGTGAACCAGAGGGTGCTGTGATAAACCAGAGGGGGACAGTGATGATCCAGAGGGTGGCAGTGGCAAATCAGAGGGTGGCAGTGATGAACCAGAGGGTGGCAGGGATGAACCAGAGGGTGGCAGTGATGAACCAGAGGATGGCAGTGATCAACCAGAGGGTGGCAGTGATGAACCAGAGGGTGCTGTGATAAACCAGAGGGGGACAGTGATGATCCAGAGGGTGGCAGTGGCAAACCAGAGGGTGGCAGTGATGAACCAGAGGGTGGCAGGGATGAACCAGAGGATGGCAGTGATCAACCAGAGGGTGGCAGTGATGAACCAGAGGGTGCTGTGATGAACCAGAGGGGGACAGAGATGATCCAGAGGGTGGCAGTGATGAACCAGAGGGTGGCAGGGATGAACCAGAGGATGGCAGTGATCAACCAGAGGGTGGCCGTGATGAACCAGAGGGTGCTGTGATAAACCAGTCGGGACAGTGATGATCCAGAGGGTGGCAGTGATGAACCAGAGGGTGGCAGGGATGAACCAGAGGATGGCAGTGATCAACAGGAGGATGGCAGTGATCAACCAGAGGGTGGCAGTGATGAACCAGAGGGTGCTGTGATAAACCAGAGGGGGACAGTGATGATCCAAAGGGTGGCAGTGGCAAACCAGAGGGTGGCAGTGATGAACCAGAGGCTGGCTGGGATGAACCAGAGGATGGCAGTGATCAACCAGAGGGTGGCAGTGATGAGCCAGAGGGTGCTGTGATAAACCAGAGGGGGACAGTGATGATCCAGAGGGTGGCAGTGGCAAACCAGAGGTTGGCAGTGATGAACCAGAGGGTGGCAGGGATGAACCAGAGGATGGCAGTGATCAACCAGAGGGTGGCGGTGATGAACCAGAGGGTGCTGTGATAAACCAGAGGGGGACAGTGATGATCCAGAGGGTGGCAGTGGCAAACCAGAGGGTGGCAGTGATGAACCAGAGGGTGGTAGGGATGAACCAGAGGATGGCAGTGATCAACCAGAGGGTGGCAGTGGCGAACCAGAGGGTGCTGTGTGTGAGAAGTTGGCCTGGTATATGATGATCACTATTCTAGTGAGCACCTTGCACCAGTCCAAACGACCCTTATGGTGATTGGTTGTAAGTCAACCTTATAGACCAGCTATCCTAGTGGTAGCATGGACAAAAGCAGTCTTAAGCTAAACTCAAGAGGGCATGTGAAGCCAGCAGTTTTACCATATGCAATCCTTTAAATCCCAAATGAAAGGACACCACACAAATTATATATTATAAAATATATGTATTTATTTCTAGAATAATCCCCTTTCCTCTTTTTGAGCACAGGAGCACAAGCGTTAAACAAAGAACACAGTATAACATACAATAAGATCCACAATTGTGGATAGGCAGGGTGGCCACTCAAACCATATCTTAAGAAAGTGGTATAAGTACCACGTCACGAACAATGAACAGGCCTAGGGCCTAGGGAATCGTTGGGCCTACACTGGACTAACGAAGGTTAGGACATAGGAGGCCCACAGGAGGCGGGTGCAGTGTCTATAGGCAAGTGCGTTTACCATACAAGTCAATGGTGCGTAAAAATCAGAAAGTTATAGGTTTAGGAGTCTTCCGACTGAACTAGAACTTAGCCACTAAAAAGTAGGACACTAGAGGTGTACACCACTATAGGAGCACCGGTGTAATCTCGATAACTCACCCACAGGAAGTGGGTGCATAGGTGCCAAAGTGTGTCGGGTTTCTTCGTGGAGTTCTATGGAGCCTGGAGGTAAAGATGCTGCAGGCGGCCGGGAGAGAAGAGTCTGGTTGGATCCAAGGGTGGATTGAAGATGTAGAGTACCTGAAAGCAGAGGGGACAGAGTCTAGGTCACTAGCCAGTGACCAGGATGGAACCAGGACGGAACCACGCAGTGTTGGGTTGCGATCAGGTGCTGTCGAGTAGTTTGTCTCCGCTGCCACGTGGACCAGGAAGGATCGAAAATGACCAGATGGTGGACACGAGCTGTCCCACAAAGGCTCTTGCTGTTGGCGGTGTTGGTTCTCGAATTGGAGTCACCAAACCTTGGCAAATGCAACCCAAGCAGGACTCGAAGATGTCTTCTGGATCGGACCGGAAAGGTCAGATCGATGGCTCCTTTTCAGGGGAGCTAGAGCCAGTCTAGAGCAACCAGACCAGCAGTGTAGTTTCAATGGATCATTGTCACAGAGGCCACTAGCCAACGGGCAACCAACCGGACAACACGGCAAGCAGGAAAAGTGCAAAAGGGCCCCACGCAGCACTCTGTGAGTGTGGAGGGGTGATCTTTGAAGCACAGGCTGCTTGGGGCTTCTCAAACCCCAAAGCACAGCGTCTAGGGTGCCTCGGGAGCTGCACAGGAAGCACTTTGTTGACTCTTCAAGATGGCCGGTCCCACGTCTCTCGTCGCCTCCACGGGTCTCAGCTTTGCCAGGACGGTGGATCGGGCTGTTGGATGTCTGGGAGTCTGGGTCTAGTTGATCCCTGTTGTTCGAGCTCTGGCGGGAGCAACAGCAAAGAAAGTCTTGATGCGCCGATGGTGCCTGCTTGCACAGGGTGGCCACTCCTGGACCACAAAGGAGATTCTTCAGTCTTCCACGTTGAGTTGGATGTCGAAGGGTCCAGAGTTTCATTTCAAAGTTTCAGTCAGGATGATCTGGTTTGCATTGGCACAGCTCCTACCTTTTTTCGAAATCTAGGGGCTGGATCTCCTGCTAGGTCCCTCCTATGGGTGGGACCCAGGAAGGGGGTGGTTACACCCCTTTCCCTTTGTCCAGTTTAACGCAAGAGCTGGGGCTGGAGAGCCACAGCACCGGTTTGAACTGGACTTTGCATGCGACACCTTGTGTGCCCCAGGGAGTGTCTAGTTTCATTCAACCTCCCTACCCCAATCCACAGCCTTGAACCAGAGGGTGGCAGTGATGAACCAGAGGGTGGCACTGGTGAAGCAGGGGGTGACAGTGATGATCCAGAGGGTGGCAGGGATGAACCAGAGGATGGCAGTGATCAACCAGAGGGTGGCAACGATGAACCAGAGGGTGCTGTGATAAACCGGAGGAGGACAGTGATGATCCAGAGGGTGGCAGTGGCAAACCAGAGGGTGGCAGTGATGAACCAGAGGGTGGCAGGGATGAACCAGAGGATGGCAGTGATCAACCAGAGGGTGGCAGTGATGAACCAGAGTGTGCTGTGATAAACCAGAGGGGAACAGTGATGATCCAGAGGGTGGCAGTGGCAAACCAGAGGTTGGCAGTGATGAACCAGAGGTTGGCAGGGATGAACCAGAGGATGGCAGTGATCAACCAGAGGGTGGTAGTGATGAACCAGAGGGTGCTGTGATAAACCAGAGGGGGACAGTGATGAACCACAGGGTGCTGTGATAAACCAGAGGGGGACAGTGATGATCCAGAGGGTGGCATTGGTGAACAAGAGGGTGGCAGTGATGAACCGGAGGGTGGCAGCGATGAACCACAGGGTCGCAAACAGGCTGGACACGTAGAAACAACATGGTCGCGACCGTTGCGACCACACAAGTAAGTTTGGTTCCCGAACTTGTAAAAAACCCTCGCAAACTAGCAAAAACAGCAAATTCGCACGAATTCGCGGATTTTGCGGATTGTGAGTTCGCAATTTGCACCAATTCACGTATCGCGAATTTGCACATTTTGCCCATGCTTATGCATGAGCATGGTGGGAAAAAAACCTTGAAATAGTGACTCGTGCAAAGAAAGTAAATGATTACCAAAACTGCTGGATGTTAAAAAAGAAGAAGACAAAATGATAAACAAGGTAATATACATGAATAACAAGTGAGTGAAATGACAAAAACAGCCAATTAAAAATATGCATTGAACGGTAAACATGAAAAACATGAAACAGAAACAACATAATGAAAAAGTGATATCACCCATAAATTGGTGCTGAGTAATAATTATCAGACCACAAGGTCTTGGGATGATCCAAAATAAAACATACAATACATAGAGTACTCAAATTGAACTAAACCTCATACAATCACTAAGACCAATCACCTACCTTCTTTCACATCAAGCACTTTTGGTATTCATTTACTTTCTTTGCACGAGTCACTATCAAAAGGTCTTTTTCCCACCACACTCAAGCCTCACGACTCCTGCACCGACCTCCGGAACTGACGCCTGCGGGTGCCACAGCCTCTTTGGAGCTCATCACAAGGTCCACAACGCCCTGCATTTCCAAGGTATTGTATGCGGATCTACCCAACACCGTAGCTGGCCCGAGACCTTGCAGTTGGGCTGAACTGTTGGATTTGTTTGTCCATGATTCTATGCTAGCCTGGACAGAGATATTTATGCTATTTATTCTTGCAAAATTGATTACTTTATTACTGTATGTTGGGTTATTAATATTTTGATCTTGTTTTACACAGATTGGCTATTTTTCTAAGACTGGTGTGGTGTCCTTTAGTAGTGTTTTCACTGTATTACTGTGTGTTAAGTGCAAATGCTTTACACATTGCCTCTGAGATAAGCCTGACTGCTTGTGCCAAGCTACCCACGGGGTGAGCAGGGTTTATTTTAGACATGTAACTACCTTATCCTGCCTAGGAGGAGGGGTCCCTACTTGGACATGGTGCATACCTCTGCCAAGTAAAGCCCCCATTTCTAACAATGCTCTTTTTTAAAGGTACATCTGAAATCTACTAAAGAAGCCTGTTCAGCTAAGAGGTTCCACTTTTTGTATTGTCTTTCTAGGCAGCTCTGGCAACAAAATCTAAGTCAGACAACTATTACTAGATACATCCCTTAACAAAAAGCCAGGTCGCTCATTTTTGTCAGTGCTTGCCATACTTCCCACATTTCCCCTGTCTCCTTATTTTTTTCTTTTCTGTGTTTGTTGTTCCTTACGCAGAACCCTGATACCTCATGCTTTACCTCTTTGCTCAATTCTCTTTTTCACTGTTTTCACTGACCTCATCATCAGCAAGGAAATTGACATGACAATCCTTACAGTAACATGGCTTTCTGAGTCCTCGTCTCCATTCATGGATCTCCTAGTACCTCCTCAGTATAACATTGTGAGACTAGATAGACTAAAAAAGACAGGAGGTGGTATAGCCTGCATTCACCGATCGGATATAGAGGTCAACCGAATACAATCCGACCCACTCGAATCCTGTGAATATCTAGGTCTCAACATAAGATCGGCAGAGAACCAAAGGTGCAACCTGCATGCGCATTACCACCCACTAGGAGATAACGCTACATTCATGGACCAGTTAATGGAGTTCATAACGGCTAACTCTAACACTGATGCCAATAACATATACCTAGGTGATTTTAATTTACACTGGGACGACTGCAATGACAAACATGTCAACGCTCTCAAAGACTTTTTAGCAGAGTTAAACCTCACCCAAGCATACACACAGCCAACACACTTGAAGGTAGCTCCAGTAGACTGTATAATATCAAGAAAAAATGATACTTCAATCCTCTCAATTGCTCCTTGCGACTGGTCAGATCACCATGCCATAACCTTCCTTATACCCAATTGAAAAAGAATAAGACCGCGCAACCTATCAAACTAAAGAAATGAACTCGGGACACTAAAGATTTGAATATTGATCTACTAGTAGAAAGATGTGAGAAGGACCTAAATCCACCTAACAACTTGCAGAATGTGAACTATCTAACATATCACTACACTACATCAGTAGCGAATATAGTCAACGTCACCATGCTACTAAAACTGAAAAGAGTCACAGAGAAGGTTAAAAATCCATGGTTTAATGGGACACTGAATGAAGACAGGCGGAAACTGAGACTTGCTGAAACAAAATGGAGACAACACCCATCATCCCCCGAGCTGAAATCCCTCAGAAAAATCCGAAACGAATACAACAAAAAGATTCTCAACTCCAAAAAAGGAATTTATTAGATCAGAATTGGATAACGCCTAAAACAGACCATGAAAACTATTCAGAATCTTAAAAAAGAAAAACAATAAGCTGGCCAAATCTGCCCAAGAGACTACAAAAACGCAAATAAGTTGTGAAGAATTCTCAACATTCTTCACCGAAAAGGCCAACACGCTTGAAAGAGAGCTCAGGAGTGTAGCTGACAACCTTCCCAACCAACCACCGTCAACGATCAATACTACTTTGAAAATTGTCAATAATAGGGCAAAACACAAGGCACAGTGGGATACCTTCTAACTATATGACCAGAATACCATCACCAAAACGCTCTTCGATATCAAACCTAACAATCACTACAATGACCCACTCCCTTCAAAATGCCTGAAAGAAATCAGCCATATTGTGATTCCAATTTGGATGAAAATAATAAATGCCTCTCGATCCCAAGGGATCCTTCCGAATGCCTAAAAACAGGTCAAGTCGTCCCCATCATCAAAAAACCTAAAGCGGACCCCGCAGATTCTAATAATTTTCCCCCAGTGACCAATATTCCATTACTTGCCAAACTAATTGAGAAATGCGTGCAAGGTCAACTGAGCCAGCACATCACCAAGTTCACGCTACTGGACGACTGCCAGTTGGGGTTCAGAACAGGACACAGCATGGAAACAGCGATCCTTCATATTGTCGATGACGCACTACAGGCCCTAGACCAAAATCGAACATGCCTACTAATCCTCCTGGATCTGTCGTCTGCATTTGACACGTTAAACCACAAAACATTACTGACCAGGCTCCATGACAGGATGGGAATGCCTGGAAATGTGCTGAAATGGTTTGAATCCTTTCTTCAGAATAGAACGCAAAGATTCCTGGTCAACCAATACTTTTGACCATCATGCCCTAACTCAATTGGAGTAACTCAAGGATCTACATTATCTCCATCACTGTTCAACCTGTATGTCCAACCTCCTGTGGCTCCACTAGAGTTGGTGTCACTCAGTGCGGGTAACTCATGGTGTCACCCCCTCACGACTTACCCCGTGAATCCATGATGCTCCCCAGATACCCTTACACGGCCCCCCACATCTCCCTCGTCAAAGCTGAATGCTTACGTTTACCAGTTCAATGTGTGACGGTCATTCAGTCCAGGTGCTTTCTGGTACTTGTAATCACACGTTTATAACAGAATGAAGAAGACTGCAAAAACAAGAATGCAAAAGAAAAGCTCAGATTTTGGGGAATTCTCAGGTTTGCGTCAGATCGTACAAAACCTAAGTAACCTGGGGAGAAGTGAACTTGCAGTTACAGAGACTAATGGCAGTGCCACTGGAATTATCTGATTTCTGCATAAATGTGGGTTATTGCACTTGCCACATAATTCACTGCCGGATGCATTAAATGCATACTTCACCAAGAAATGTGCTTCTAGTTCACATGGATCAAACTTCACTACAGGAGAGTAACACACATGCTGCTACACAGTGGGGGCTGCATACAAAGGCGCACTGGTCTCCTTTTCGTTGCAAATTGCTCTGTTCATGTGCTAAACTGGTAATTTTTAGGTAAGACACCTACGTGGCCGCACAGTGTGTGTCGCTCTAGGCCACTATTAGGCCAAATGACCCTTTTCTTGCCGCTTAATTCAGTCGGCGTTCCTATGGGGACAGAGGAGATTTTACGACAGGCAGCCGGGGCAGTGCCAGCCATGTCAGGCGTGACATGCGACCTCTTCTGGCCCGTCTCTGGTGGGCTGCTGGGGGAACCCGTCTGCTGGGAAGCCTCGCCGTTCCCCTGGGGTCACCAGGCCAGCCCCGGTTCCATCTTTCCAAGGCCCTGGTGTGTCTCCCTACACCTGAGGGGGTGCATTAGAAGGAGGCGCTGGTCGCCCTAGGGTCCTTCGACGGGCCCAGAGAGCCCCTCTAGCGCCCACTCACAGGTGGTATCTTGCCAAAGCTCTAGCACCAAACACTCTTCCCTTCCTCTCCCGTCTCCTACTTTCATTACCAATTGTTTCCCTATACTCTCCTTCTTTCTACTCCACTAAATCTTTCTCCCTTCGCTCTCCGTACTTCTCCATTTCATTTATTTTGTCTTTTCACTCCAGGTCTCTTTTACTTGCTTTGCCATCTACACTCTCCTATGTTTAATTTAGTTATTTTCGAACCCTTCTCTTCCGGTCTTCCTCATCACTGGGTCTTACTTTCCTTTTCTTTCCTTTTTCCTTTCTCCTTTCCCTTCCTTCTCTCCCTCATCAATCTTTTCCCCTTCCCCCTCAGTTCTCTAGACTACTGTTGGCATCAACTCTTTCTTAATGCATTTTGACCCCCACCCCCCTTGCCTGTGCGCGCGGATGAAGGCTCTGCACCAAGAAGCGACTTCTCATTGCAAATGCATAATTCAATTTAACTCTTCGCCGTCTCCTCCTGTGAGCTGATATTTCTAGGTCTCTTGTCTTGCCAACGCTCCCTGTGAGTCTGTCTCTCTCCCCCCCACTTGGCTGTTCCCTTCGCCCCGCTCCCGTCCCACGTTCTATCCTTCAACACTCTTGCACCGCTGCCATGCGCCTCAGATGTCCCAACCCATACAAGTCACACACGCATTTTTGAACATGTAACGTTTGTTTCGAACTCTGAATGTCAATAACAGGGTGCATGGTTCAACATCACAAGGGTGAAACGCCAAGTCAGTCCCGCTGGATTTTAAACATGCCACTTAGACACTCTGGACATTGGTGCCACAATTGCATTAACCCACTGAACCACCTTACCACGAGGGATGCAGCATTGGGCTGAGCGGCTTATGGAACACAATGATTTAGGGTATGCAATAGTGTAACTATTGTGGATAATTTCAGTACAGTTAATGAGCCTGTATGTGAGAGCAAGAGGTGAGAGAGAGAGACAACCCTCTTCCATAACAAAGAAAACAAGGGAAGCCTCAGGCTCTAGGTGGGCATAACAAACACCCAGCATTAACCCACTCCTACCCAGCAAGAAGGGGAGGATGGGCAAAGATGAGGCGAAAACACAGAAGAAAAAGTAACTTACAGGCTGGGGCATTCCCTCCTGGACTCCAGATGTGACGGAAAGTCGCGCAGCAGCAGTCAGCTCTGGAAGGAATTATTCCCGGGAGCCCATCGCCTCTTCCTCCACTCTGCCACTCGCTTTCACTTTGTGTTTGAGGGCAGTGGTCCGGTCGGGTCGCCCCTCCAGCAAGGGGCTCCCTGCCGCTCAGCTCTTTCCACAGGGACTCCAGGGTGTAGGGCCAGTGCCTTCACAACACGCTCTCCTTCCCCTGGGAGGGGGGCCGGGCAGAGACAGCAGGAGGGTCAGGCCTTGGCGCATGGTTGATACACCACCAGCACCCCAGGGCGGTTGAAGTTTTCTGGGTGCCCGGGAGGAGTAGCACAGCTCGCACTTACTAGCTGCAGAGGAAGACAAGCGTGCACCTGGCACTGCAAATCCCCATGAGCAGTGATGAAAACGGCGGGCCCGGGACAGGGCCACGTCACGTGAGTGACGTTTCGAACATCGCCGACGTAGTAGCCTAATTGGCCAATAATCTTGGCCGGCGGTCGGGTAAGGTTCGACAGACAGTAATATTATTTTGCATTTTGGTGTCATGGACTCCGTGACACCAAAATGCAAAATAATATTACTGTCTGCCGAACCTTACCCGGCCGCCATCCAAGATTATTGCCGACACAGACCACGGTGTCACCCCATGTCATGGTGTCACCCGAGCGGTCCACCCCCCCCACACCCTCCTAGTGATGCCACTGCGAACCTCTTACAGAAATTCTCAGAAACTCAAAGATAGCCTATCACATGTACACAGATGACACCAACTAAATATCAAGATCGCGTCTCTGAAAGACATCAAGTTAATGAATGAGGCCTTAAAAATGTCATTACAATGGTTAACGTACAGTCAGCTGAATCTAAATGCACAAAAAAAAGAATTCCTACTAATTTCCCCCCCAAAGAACCATACAGAAGTGAAGGAATGGTCCAAACTGGTCACAGCGTTAAATTTCACCCCTACTCTAGTTGACTCAGCGAAATCACTAAGAATTACATTGGATGAGAACCTAGACATGAAAGCCCACATTAAATCAATGGCAAAAAGTGCCCGTTTTCATTTGAACTACATTAGAAAAGTGAAACCATTCATCTCTAAGGCAGATCTCAAACTGGCAGTCCAATCCTTAGTTATATTGAGGATTGAATATGAATGCACTACCTTAGCAGGTCTACCAAAAATCTCCAGAGCACCACTATAAGCATGCCTCGATGCAGCGGGAAGACTCATCACCGGATCTAGGAAATTCCACCATATCTCTCCACACCTGAAAGCATTAAACAGGCTACCCTACGAAGCCAGAATTCAGCTAAAAATGGCATGTATCACCCCTGAATCGCTCCACTACAATACACCAAGATACCTTGACCAGAAAATTGAATTATCAGGAGGAAGCAGAACAGCCAGGAGTGCCAAGGAGCTGTTGTTGATACCACCCATTTTCAGGAAGAAGAAAGCATATGATAGAGCTTTTTCAGGAGCAGCCCCCAGAATCTGGAACTCACTCCCTCCAAACATTAGGAAAATTCCAAACACAGCAACATTTAAGAGGGAAGCTAAGATCTTCCTGATGAGTAAGTTCCTTACATAGGTAAGACAATTCATCACTAGCACCGTGACATAGATGTTCCAATACAGAACATCATTGTAAGTAAAGAGAAAGTCATCAGCGTTACTGGAGATAACTTCTGGGCGATACTACTCATGACCCAGGACTCTAGAACACAGAATGCACAGGAAAAAGACATTTAAGTTTCTTTGCATACTGGAAGTCCCAGTACACATTGATACCAAGTTGTATCCTAAATCTACCTCATGTCACTGTATATATATATATATATATATATATATATATATATATATATATATATATATATATATATATATATATATATATATATATATATATATATATATATATATATATATATATATATATATATACATATATATATATATATATATATATATATATATACATACATATATATATATATATACATATATATATATATATACATATATATATATATATACATATATATATATATATATATATATGTATATATTCACAGAAAAAACCATAGGTTTTACACACGTTATAGTTAGGAAGTAGCATTTAAAAAACCTATGAAATTCACTGAAAAAACCATAGGTTTGACACATGTTATAGTTAGCTGGAAATTTTACTGATATAAAACCAATGAAATTCCACGTTATAGTTAGTTGGACTCACTATAACTTGCGCGTGCAATGCACTGCTGATGACGTCACATATTACATCACTCATGACATGGTCAGTGACATCACTCATGACATCACTGATGACACCATCCAGTGAATATGTGTCTTTCTGAAAAATAAATATTAGTGAGTAATGTTTAAATATTTAAATATATATATTAGTGTTTCACTTTGTGTATAAGTGGCTACATGTGTTGGTAAGTAGCTACATGCATATGTATATGGGTTATTAGATGTTTCTCTTAGTATCAGTATGAGTGTCTATATGGTTTGGTGGGGGTATTACTTAGCACATAGATGCATGAGTGACTGACTCTCTGTTTGTATGTGTTTTGAAGACAGCATATGTGCAGGACTGTATGGGTGGATGAGTGTGTATATGTGTTTGTTAGTGAGAGAATGACTGTCTCACTAGTGTCTTTATCAGTAACGACATATGTTTTAATCTAGTATATGTGAATATTGATGTATATAAGTGAGTATATGTGTCACACTTCAGTACAGATTGACCCACCTGTAGTTCCAGACACGGCGGGAGCGAGGCAGATGCTGAATTCACTCCTCCCTAGGAACGGTACTCCAAGTGAGTGATTCAAATAACACACCACCCGGACTACCCCACCCAGGGAAGGGGAAAAATGGAGAAATAAAAATATAAAGGACTGGCAGCCAGAAATCATCTACAGCACAGAAGGAAAATGGAACCCTCTCTTCAGGGCTAGGATCTGTGTACCTGCAGAAATACACAAGAAACATGGTAAGTACTCCCTCCCCCTTATTCCTGGTCTTGACATATACTATATGTGTAGTCAACAAACACTCACTGATAGAAGCTGCCACAAACACCCCATCATACCAGGTGTAGCAAAAATAAAGTAACAAAAATAGGACAAAAAATGTTCCAGCAGCACTACAAAGTTTGTAGGTTAATTGTCTAAACAGAAAGCCAAAAATAACGCAGAGGGCTTTAAACCTCTCAGCTGCTGGTGCTTCGAGGGAAGAGAAAATACCTTAATAGGTTCAGTGTCAGTCCTTACAGCAAGCACTTGTCTCCGTAATGTTCATAAAAGATTAAATCCGAAACTGCCTTTCAGCAAGGTTGAGGCTTCATGAAAATAAACACAATCCAAGAACCGTTGATCCAGAGAAAAGTCACGGTTTCACGATAAACAAAAAAGAAATCCGGAAGCGTGAGAATTCGCTCTCAGCGCGACTCGCACAGCGCGAGTCTACCAGCTCCAGGACTGCACCACAGGTCAAAGGTGAGGAACGCCGCGGACCTCGGCAGGCGTCTCCTCTGAATCTCAGCGCGGCTCGCACAGCGCGAGTCTTCCTGCTTCAGGACGGCAAAAGGCACAAAGGTGAGAGGCACCGCGTACCTTGCAGGCGTCTCTTCTGGATCTCAGCGCGGCACTGGCCAACGCGGAGAAAGATGAAAACAACGTCAGGGACACTGCCCTCGTAATGTTCTTTAACTATCCAAGCTTAATTCCAAATACACAAGAATTCTCCCACTGAACTCGAAGAAGGCTAACACTCCAGGTGACAAGCCCCGAGTGTACAGGAAGTGAGGTAGTTATAGGAAAGGGAGGGGGAAAACACAGGACAGACACAAAGAACGGACACACCCACAGGCATTCTGGGACATGAAGTCCAGGTCAACCATACCTAAACCGTGACAGAACCCCCTCTTAAGGACCGACGTCTCGGCGGGCCACCAGGTTTGGTAGGATGCCTAGCGTGAAAACGCCGTAGAAGCCCAGGACAGTGCAGATTGGCACAAGGTTCCCAGGAGCGCTCCTCGGGACCGTACCCTTTCCAATCTATCAGATACTGTAGAACACCCCTCACTCTCCTAGAATCCAACACAGCCCGCACTTCATACTCTTCCTCCCCATCTATATCTAGGGGCTGAGGTCTCAAGGATGGTCTAGTGCCTTGTACGTATGGCTTCAGTAGTGAAACATGGAACACCGGGTGGATGTGCCAGGAGGAAGGAAGTTGCAACTTCATGGCCACGGGATTAATCACCTCGAGAATGGGATACGGACCTACATACTTAGGCTGCAACCGTGTGTTCCCCTTAAACTTCAAGTATCTAGTGCTTAACCATACTTTGTCTCCAGGAGAGTATACCGGTTCAGGAGTTCTTTTCCTATCTGCCTGTTCTTTGTCATGATTTCTGGCTGCCTCCAGGCACTCCCTGGCCTTCTGCCCTACCGACACAAGATGAGCGTGGTGTTCCTGAACAGTAGGGTGAGCGGAGGGACTAGGATTTTCAAAGGGCAGACAATTGGGATGATACCCCTGAACACAGAAAAACGGTGAACAACCCAGCGAGGAATGAGTAACATTGTTATAAGCGAACTCCGCCATCCACAACAATGTTCTCCACTCCTCTCCCTGCTGGAGAGTGAAACACCGCAAATATTGTTCAAGGGTTTGGTTTAACCTCTCGGTTTTACCATCTGTCTGCGGGTGATAGTTTGTGGACAATCTCGCATCGATTTTCATAATGTCACACAATGCTTTCCAAAATCTGGAGGTGAATTGTGTACCTCTGTCAGTAATGAGAACAGAAGGGACACCGTGTAACCTGACTACATTTTGTAAGAAGATGGTAGCTAGTTCTCCTGATGTGGGTGACTTAGTTAAGGCAATGAAATGACCCATCTTTGTTAGATGATCTATTACCACCAATATGGTATTGTTGCCGAGACTGAGAGGCATCTCTACAATGAAATCCATGGACACAGTGTGCCATGGGGCCGGAGGAATAGGTATGGGACGTAACAGTCCACTGCTTCGCTGGTGGGTGGCCTTCCCCTGGATACAGATAGGACACCTAGCTATGTATTCTTCAATGTCCTTTCGAAGGGTTTCCCACCAAAAATGTCTCAACGTGGTCTGGTACGTTTTCTGGACGGGAGAGCTTCTTTTGCAATTTCTACCTATACACTGCCTGGCTAGACAGTGTTTTCCACCCTGCTGCACACAAAAACCCATTACAATTCTCAGCTTGTTGGATTACCCCAGCTGTGCGAGATCCACCACTCCTGTTCACGTTTTCTGGACTCCCACATGTCCGCTCAATGATGAGTCATGGGTCCATTGTAATGCTTGATTCCTTAACTCATTCACAGGAAGGTATAGTCTTTTATCTCTGAAGAGTAAACCATCTTTCACAGTTCTTTGCAAAGGCTCTATGGCTATCCAGGTCTGCATGTCCATGTCCGCCGTCCTCTCTTCCACTTCTTTCAGGAATGCTGAAGGACATGTGATCGCCGAGGCTGAAGGCAAAAAGGTCGCCTTATTCAAAATGACAGGCGGATCTTCTGTCTCTGTGGTATGTTCCTGCATAACAGAAGCAGGTCTAGAAAGGGCATCTGCATTCCCGTTTTGGGGGCCAGGACGGTATTTAATAACGAAGTCGTAATCAGAAAAGAACAAAGACCATCGTAATTGTCTTGGGGTTAATGCCTTTGCACTTTTTAGGAAAAGGAGGTTCCTGTGATCTGTGTACATTTCTACAGTGTGTCTGGCTCCTAACAAGTGGTGGCGCCATTCTTCACATGCCCTCTTAATGGCCAGCAGTTCCTTGTCCGTAATACTGTAGTTGATTTCACTAGGAGTCATTTTCCGAGAGAAATATGCCACAGGATGCAGTTGGCCAGTCTCGGGGTGTCTCTGTGACAATATTCCACCTAAGGCGTAGTACGAGGCGTCGGTTTCCATCACAAAGGGCTGACTGGCATCGGGATGTCGAAGGATGGGGGCTGTTACGAAGCGGTGTTTTAGGTCTTGAAAGGCCACGTCAGCTGCCTCCATCCACCGGAAGGCCACTCCTTTCTTCAACAGCTGGGTTAAAGGCTGTATTATTCCCGAAAAGTTCTTAATGAATCGCCTGTAGAAATTTGCGAATCCCAGGAAACTCTGCAGGGACTTCACCGAAGAAGGAGGTTTCCATTGAAGTATGGCTTGTATCTTCTTTTGGTCCATTTGTAGCCCCATAGGACCGATAACATACCCCAGGAATTCCACTTCGGTTGCATGGAAGAAACACTTCTCCAATTTCGCATACAACTCATGCTGCTGCAATCGTTCCAACACTTCAGTTACATGTTGGACATGGTCTTCACGTGAGGCCGAATAAATCAAAATGTCGTCAATATAAACGATACACGACACATCAAGTAAACCCCTCAGCACCTCATCCATAAAATATTGAAATGCTGCAGGGGCGTTACACAAGCCGAAGGGCATCACCTGATACTCATAGAGCCCATATTTTGTGCGAAACGCAGTTTTCCACTCATCCCCTCTGCGTACTCTCACTAAGTGATATGCTCCCCGCAAGTCCAATTTGGTGAATATTTTTGCATCCTTCAACTGGTCCAAAAGGACTGGAATGAGAGGAAGGGGATATCTGTTCTTTCTGGTAACTCTATTGAGAGCCCTGTAGTCGATGCAGGTTCGCAATCCCCCCTCCCTCTTCGGGATAAAGAACAGCGGCGAGGAAGCAGGGGATGTAGAAGGACGAATAAAACCTGACTGAAGCATTTTGTGCAGATACTGTTGAAGATAGGTGTTTTTAGCCTCAGTGAGGGCGTATATTCGGCTACAAGGGATATTGGCTCCTGGTTCTAGATCTATGACACAGTCGTATTCTCTGTGTGGAGGTAGTTTGCTGGCTTCTTTTTCACTGAAGACATCCCGAAACTTCTGGTAAGCCTCAGGGAGAGTTGTGATGGCGTTGACTTCCAAGCTTCTTCCTCCGCTAGCTAGGGCACCAGCAGGCGTTTCTGCGTTACCATCCTCGCACATGTGAAGAATGGAGCAATGCTCTGCACAATACTGCGAACTGAGAGAAACGGTTCGATCCGCCCATTTCACAACAGGGTCATGTTTGGTCAGCCAGGGCATTCCTAAGATCATTTTGAACTGGGGAGCATCAATAATATCAAAGGAAATGTACTCATAATGATTTTGTCCTATTTGCATGACCAACTGTCTCGTATGGTAGCATACTGGCCCTGATGTCAAATCGGATCCATCCACAGCCTTTACAGCTTCGGGGGTTTCTTTTTGGATGCGTGGTACCCCAATACTTGATGCATATTGTTGGTCAATAAAATTGCCCGTAGCTCCTGAATCCAGCATAGCGTGTACCATTACGGGCATCTTTTCTGGCCATTCAATGGTGACACACAAGTTCATGTGCGGTACAGAAGGTTGCATGGTGTTGGCCACGGCATGATAGACCTCTTTTACTTGGTCTGGGCTCAAACAAGGGGTCTCTGGCTTGCTTGATCATTCTCGTTTCCCGACAAGGAGAGAGGATAATCTACTGCAGGTACATTTCGTGTGTTTTTTGTCTTGGCTTTGCAGTCTTTGATGAAATGCCCCGCCTTACCACAGTACATACAAAGTTTCTGATTGCGCCTCCGGGTTCTTTCTTCTGGACTTAAGGGGCCTCTTACCCCTCCTATTTGCATTGGTTCAGTTGTATCGGGAGTCGTGGCACCCTCTGTCACTGTTTTGGGTTTAGACAAAGGGAATCTCAATTCGTAGCGATGTTTGTCGCCTTTCCGTTCTTGCAATCGGTGATCCAACTGAACTGTGAGGTCAATGAGCTCCTCACATGAGGACGGCATATTCACCACCTGAGACAGTACATCCTTTAATTCCCATCTCAATCCCTGATAGAACAAGGAAACTCTTTTGGCAGGCGGCCAGTCAGTCTCGACAACAAGACGATTGAAGTTTGTTATATACGTTAACAAATCCTGTGACCCTTGTTTCAGTGTGATAAGCTCTCTGTCTAAGGATAGCACATGGGCCTTTCGGTCAAACAACTTGCGCATCTCTTCGCAAAACTCATCATATTTAGCTAGGACTGGATCATTCCTATCAATAAGAGGGAACGACCAGGTGGCTGCGTTGCCGCCTAACTAAG
This sequence comes from Lissotriton vulgaris, assembly GCF_964263255.1. Classification (NCBI taxonomy): domain Eukaryota; kingdom Metazoa; phylum Chordata; class Amphibia; order Caudata; family Salamandridae; genus Lissotriton; species Lissotriton vulgaris. The sequence goes on from NC_141691.1 coordinate 805,791,314, forward strand.
ATAACATGAAGGCGGTCTTGGAATAGTCGTCAGGAAAGACAGGGGGTTTACACATGAAGTGTAATTTGCACTGCCCTAAAAATGTACCAAATTTTTTAGGATCCCCTAAAAACCTCTCAGGGGGAGCTAGAGGTAACTGCACTGGTTGGATAACTTGTATGGTGGAAGGGCCTTGTGTCCCCTGAGCTAGGAGGCAAGAGGTTTGAGAGGGAGGCTGTAGGGTTGCGGGCCTGATATATGGGGCGCCTTTAGAACTGGAGGGGCTAGTCCTAGTTAAACTTGATAGTTCACCTCGTAACTGACTAACCTCGTTCCTCATTTCCTGATTCTCTCCTCTGAATGTATCCACTTCCAGTCTCAATGCTGTTAGGGATTCCAACAGGGTAGTCAAGACCGTATTGGTATCCATCGCTCAGGCCGTTTTGAATACTTGGGCTTGTCACTCTGTCACACTTCAGTACAGATTGACCCACCTGTAGTTCCAGACACGGCGGGAGCGAGGCAGATGCTGAATTCACTCCTCCCTAGGAACGGTACTCCAAGTGAGTGATTCAAATAACACACCACCCGGACTACCCCACCCAGGGAAGGGGAAAATGGAGAAATAAAAATATAAAGGACTGGCAGCCAGAAATCATCTACAGCACAGAAGGAAAATGGAACCCTCTCTTCAGGGCTAGGATCTGTGTACCTGCAGAAATACACAAGAAACACGGTAAGTACTCCCTCCCCCTTATTCCTGGTCTTGACATATACTATATGTGTAGTCAACAAACACTCACTGATAGAAGCTGCCACAAACACCCCATCATACCAGGTGTAGCAAAAATAAAGTAACAAAAATAGGACAAAAAATGTTCCAGCAGCACTACAAAGTTTGTAGGTTAATTGTCTAAACAGAAAGCCAAAAATAACGCAGAGGGCTTTAAACCTCTCAGCTGCTGGTGCTTCGAGGGAAGAGAAAATACCTTAATAGGTTCAGTGTCAGTCCTTACAGCAAGCACTTGTCTCCGTAATGTTCATAAAAGATTAAATCCGAAACTGCCTTTCAGCAAGGTTGAGGCTTCATGAAAATAAACACAATCCAAGAACCGTTGATCCAGAGAAAAGTCACGGTTTCACGATAAACAAAAAAGAAATCCGGAAGCGTGAGAATTCGCTCTCAGCGCGACTCGCACAGCGCGAGTCTACCAGCTCCAGGACTGCACCACAGGTCAAAGGTGAGGAACGCCGCGGACCTCGGCAGGCGTCTCCTCTGAATCTCAGCTCGGCTCGCACAGCGCGAGTCTTCCTGCTTCAGGACGGCAAAAGGCACAAAGGTGAGAGGCACCGCGTACCTTGCAGGCGTCTCTTCTGAATCTCAGCGCGGCACTGGCCAACGCGGAGAAAGATGAAAACAACGTCAGGGACACTGCCCTCGTAATGTTCTTTAACTATCCAAGCTTAATTCCAAATACACAAGAATTCTCCCACTGAACTCGAAGAAGGCTAACACTCCAGGTGACAAGCCCCGAGTGTACAGGAAGTGAGGTAGTTATAGGAAAGGGAGGGGGAAAACACAGGACAGACACAAAGAACGGACACACCCACAGGCATTCTGGGACATGAAGTCCAGGTCAACCATACCTAAACCGTGACAATATGTGAGAGTAAGAGATTGTAAGAGTTCCTGTTTAAATAAGTATGTGTTTCTATAAGTGATTGTTTAAGAGAATAAATATGTGTAATTTTCAATAGAAGTAAGGTGGAAGTGTGTGTATAACTCTATATTCAAATAAATGGATGTTCAATAGTTTATTTGCACGTGTGAGTATGTGTGTGAGTAACTTTTGGATGACTGTCGGTGTGTAACAGGATGTATAGGTGTATCACTTCATATGATGAGTGAGTATATGTATGAGTGACTATATAGAACTGTTGGTGAATGAGTGGATGTGTATATAGATGGTGGAATTACTGAATTACTTGTTGTAACTGATATGGGTATCTCCATTTTTTTTACATTTCAGTTTCTATTTTTGAATATGTGTTTCAAGGGTTACATTACAGTGAAAGGAGGTCTGTCACTATGTCACAAGGATGGTGTCATCAGTGATGTCATGAGTGATGTCACTGACCTTGTCATGAGTGATGTAATATGTGACGTCATCAGCAGTGCATTGCACGCGCAAGTTATAGTGAGTCCAACTAACTATAACGTGGAATTTCATTGGTTTTATATCAGTAAAATTTCCAGCTAACTATAACATGTGTCAAACCTATGGTTTTTTCAGTGAATTTCATAGGTTTTTTAAATGCTACTTCCTAACTATAACGTGTGTAAAACCTATGTTTTTTTCTGTGAATTTCATTGGTTTTTAAAATGCTAATTCAGAAAAATTTTGTGTATGCAACCTATACTTTTGTCAATAAAGTTCTGGCAATATTTTTTTCGAAAACAAGCCGTTTTCTTCACTGTTCAAGTTGCATAGAGACTCCTTGTAAAGCGATACAGAATTCGAAAGTCTGTACCTTGCCTTTTTTTAAACACATTAAAATTTGTCTGTAAATAAAAATAGCCTTACTAAACTTTCGTGCGCGACCCGGTGTGCGCACTCTCGGCAACAGTTGTCAATAAAATGGATATCGCATTTCCAGGCTTTCGTGCGCGACCGAGTGCGCGCACCTGTCTATATATTTCGTGAAAACTTTGCAATTTGAACTTATTGAATTTCTTCATACACCCCTCAAAGAACTTATAGTACGTCAAAGAGACTGTACCTAGACTTCTTTTTTTATTCTTATGAAACTTTTCAGTAAATGGAGCCGAATGTCTTTTTAAACTTTCGTGCGTTACCGGATATACACACCTTGGTATTTTTTTTAGAAATATAAAACGTTTCATACTTTAACAATTGTGTGCTTAAATCCAGCTCAGAAGATATACAAAATCAGGATGGTAGTTGGTTCAACCCGGACCGTTTATTAGAGGTAGATCGTCCGACTCCACCGGAGGACACCCCTAATAAAAAGGACATATATATAAAATGCGGACTAGCCGCTGTATCGTGCTAGCAAACTATAACATATAAATCGTTAGAAAAAACAAAAGGAATCGAGCAAAATCAGTAGGCCACTGATGGGATCTTTTTTTGACCTCGCTAAAATAGAAAAATTAGGAACAACCCCTCATGAGAAATATGAAACTAGTGAGAGGAACCGAGCTCGACGCCATGATGGCTGCAAGACAGCTCGGCTCCGCCGCCCACCCCACCCAAAATAACGACAAATATTATAAAGATATACAACACACCAGCAAAGTAACAGGGTAAAACGTTTTATTAAATAACTATTTACATGGCAGCCTGCTGCAACATGAAAACAACACTTTCAATTGGTTCTTAATAGTTTCAATTCTGGAATTTACACGCAGCACTCCACCCACTTCCCTCACTATCTTTTCTACTCTCAAGAGAGAACAACGTCCTACATCTTTCGGAAGACTTTGGTGAAATGGCTACCGTATCTCATTCATCTTCCGAATCTGACCAAAATGATCGACTACCTTTAATAAGAAAAAATAAATCTTTCATCTGGCAATTTTTCACTTATCCTGAAGATCAAAAGAAAGTGAATGCACCAAAAGTAACCTGCACAATATGTGACTTGGTTCTCTCAAGAAGAAATCCAGCAAAAAAATATTCCTTTTCCATACATACCATGGTGCGGCATGTCAAACAAGTGCACCCTCTGCAATTTGCAGAGGCAACGACAAGAGCCCTGGCCACGCTTTTACCATTAGAGGTGGCCAGCACATCTTCTGATCGACGACCTGTATCTCCATCGAGTGCAGAGATGGACTTCAGATATTTAACTATATATGGTCTATAACTTATGGTTTTTTCAGTGATTTTCTTTGGTTTTTTAATAGCAAATATCAAAAGCTTTTTTGTGGAAAATGACTAAAATTAGGTATACATAAGCGGCGTTCATTTATGTTCACCACAGCCATTGTTAAAAGTAAAGTGAAAGTCGCGAAACAGTGGCCACGCCATCTAGTCCCTTTTAGGCCCCATCATGCACGTAAGTAACAGCCATTTTCTGTGTCATGGCCTCTCTGCCCACTGCCAATAGCCTATGATTGTTCGAAATTGGTTCTCTTTGGGTCATTCTCTGTTCACAAATAAGCACAGAGTCGCAATACTCTGTTTAGTTTTTGCAGATAGTGAAGGATAGGTAGTGCACACTTTTGTCCCCTTTGTAACCCGTCATGCCTATCTCTGCCCCGTTTGTTGGTAGTTGGTTCAACCCGGACCGTTTATTACAGGTAGATCGTCCGACTCCACCGGAGGACCCCCCTAATAAAAAGGACATATATATAAAATGCGGACTATCCGCTGTATCGTGCTAGCAAACTATAACATATAAATCGTTAGAAAAAACATGAAACTAGAGAGAGGAACCGAGCTCGACGCCATGATGGCTGCAAGACAGCTCGGCTCCGCCGCCCACCCCGCCCAAAATAACGACAAACACTATGCAAATATTATAAATATATACAACACACCAGCAAAGTAACAGGATAAAACGTTTTATTAAATAACTATTTACATGGCAGCCTGCTGCAACATGAAAACAACACTTCTAATTGCTTCTTAGTAGTTTCAATTCTGAAATTGAACAGTACATCCAGAGGTGATGTCCAACAAGTTGTGTGGGGGGATGCCTTGCTAATGCCGCCACCCCCACCACCTTCTGTAGGAAGGACTCTGGATATGCTTGGTCCCTGAGAGGCTTCGATGTCCCTGCCTTGCACAAATGTCATAAGTTCTGAATGTTGAGTGCCATACTTCAGGGTCCGACAAGTTGTGTGGGGGGATGCCTTGCTAATGCCGCCACCCCCACCACCTTCTGTAGGAAGGACTCTGGATATGCTTGGTCCCTGAGAGGCTTCGATGTCCCTGCCTTGCACAAATGTCATAAGTTCTGGATGTTGAGTGCCATACTTCAGGGTCCAAGAAACGCGGACTCGGAGGGGGCGCTTGGCTCCTGCCCCCTCCACAAGTCTTGTTCCCCTGGTATGGCCTGAGATCGCACCCCCCACCATAGGCGGCGGGCTCCCGGGGTCAGGCGGAACTTCTTGCCTTTTGATGCCTTTTCCATTCTGGACCTTGTCCCACAATCCGTTTGACCTGAAGACACGTCCTGCGGTGCCCTGGTCCGACCATCACATATACCTGCGCCAGGAGACGGCGTGGGGTGCACTGGAAGGGAGAGGCGGCGCGAACGAGCCTCTCCCACCTCACCAGGTGGAGGTTTCTTAGCTACACCCCAGCGCTTCACTCGGCCAGCTGAGTTGCGCTTGCTCCTGCGGCACAGTGCCTCGCTCGGCCAGCTGAATTACGCCTGCTCTTGCTATTACACCGTCTCACCCGCCATCCGGCTGAATTGCACCCACTCTTCCGATACAGCGACAGGCGGCTGCCACGGAGCTCAGGAAATGGCGGTCGGCTCCACAGACTTGGGCCTGGCCTGCAAGGATGGCTCTGGGCAACCCTGGAACTCGGACGCTTGACTGCTAGGGCATGAGCCCCATTCCCAAAAGCGTCCCCTCAGCCTTGAAGATTCTACAAGAGTCACCGAGGCCCCCGACTCCTGCAGACTTCTGGTGGGGAGCGACTGCCATGATTGCTCGCGGAATGACCACGACGTAGCCACGGGGTGCTCTCATGCTGACGCCAGCTTCAGTCTGAAACATCCAGAAACACTGTAGACTACCAATTCGATCAGTTCCGGTGGAGCCCCAACGACGTATCGCGTTGTTGCGTAATCCGTCATATGACGCGCCGCGTTAGCGCACCCGGAAGTGCTCCGGTGCGCGAGGCCGAAGCGCAGCTTCCCGGAAGCAATCCGCGGAGCGCGTAACGTAAGCATTTACATTTCAGTTGGTTCTCCCTCACAATATTTTCAATGTCACATAAAAGTCACCCATCACCCACTGCCATCTCTGGCTGTTTCCATGGTAACACCTCATTCTGCACCTGGCTGAAGGCACAGGTCAAAAGTTCATATCTCAACGTTCTACAGCAAAGTAACAACACTGTTTTCCCTCCAGAAACACCTGCCAATCCACAGCTCTGTTACATGTCTTTTTTTTCACACCCAATAGTACTTTTCGTTTAACATAAACATTAACATGCAACGTACTGTTCAATCTCCACTTCTTACAATCAACCAATCATTTTTATTTTTTAAACCACACCCAGCCTCTTCCTTTTTCTTTATTTAGAATTTCAACTTCTAACTACCATTCCACTTCCAGAACCGATCGGAGGACGACTACAAATCCCTTGAAAATGAAGGTCTGGCTAATAGGACACAGTTATATTCACTGGAGTGAAAAATATGCAGTAAGCAGACGAATTTGCAACCTCGGCTTACCAAATGTACACATAACATGGATTGCCAAAAGAGGATTGAAATGTCACCAATTGATTCCATTGGTGAAAACTTTTATGCATCTCCCAGAACCAGACCTTATAATTGTGCACTGTGGTGGGAACGATCTAGGCACAATCACTGGGGTAGGTCTGGAAATGCTTCTAAAAGACACCTTTCAACAATTGATGACACTTTTTCCTCGATCTGCCTTAGTATATTCCAATATATGCCAAAGACAGAAATGGAATTGGTCCAATCAACATTGTGCACAATTTGAGAAAGCAAGGAGACATGTAAATAAATCTGTTTCTGCGTTCCTCAGAGATTATAGCATGGGTTCTATTTACCACAACAACTTGCGATACCACATGCAAGACGTCTATAGGAGAGAGGGTGTTCATTTCACGAATGAGGGAAACAGAATCTTCCTCTGCAACATCAGGCTCTGCATCGGTACTTACTTATAAATGCAGAAAACACTCAATTAACACAAGGGCTCTTTTCAGAGCCACCTTATATCTAAGCACTCAAACTTCTGATTTATCTCCATTTTCACACTCTTGTAAAAAGGTGTGCGCGACCGAGTGCGCGCACCACGCAACTTTAAAAAATATATATATATATATATTTTCGCCTTTAAGGGCCTTACTGCACACCCTGAGAAAACCTACGCAGCAAAACAATCTCTACCTTCTCCCCTTTCCATGTTCCAACGCTTTGAAATCAACAATATATTTACTCGCAATGACAAAATGGCGGTCAACACTTCCTGATTTCCTTCGAATCGAACGTTAATTGACGTCACGCAGCAAAATTCCGCTCACGCGCGCAGCCGCTTGAGTGCGCGCACCCGTGCGCGCGTATAGATATATAATTGACTTTAACTTTAATTTCCTCAGCAACTACTGAACGGATTTACACCATTCTAAAAAAAGCGTAATCTGCGAGCCGGACTGTACAGTTTTGCCAAATTTCTTATAAATCCATTCACCCGTTCGACCTGTAGCCGAGTCTAAAGGTCCTATGGAAAATAACATGGAGAAAACACGTTTTGGGACCCCCTTTTATCTCAGCCCCGACTTGACCAATCCCCCCCAAACTTTTAGGGAAGGAGCGCAGCGGACCGAGCCATCTTCTTTGAGAAATTCGCTAAGATTCTTCAACCAGGGCCAAAGTTATTCCAAATAGAATGTTGAGGATTTCCTATGGAAACTAGGTCCTAACTATAACTACCTACTGGCGACCGCCACTAGGTAATATATATATACATATATATATATATATATATATATATATATATATATATATATATATATATACATACATACAATCGGATTGCCTGCGTGAAGCAAGTCTGCTGAAACGCGAAGGAGACGCCCTCGATTGCTGTGTGGAAGAAGCAGCGGGCTCGGCTGCAGCTGTCTAAAGTATCCACTACGAGGTGAGCGTCCCCGTTTAACATTGAAATGACTGAGTTAGCGGGTAATCGAAGTGGCTGTTAACAACAACGGTTAATGCGTCTGAACGTATACGATACGCGAGGCGAGTTGTTGTCAATCAGACTGGAGAAAGTGAAGCATCACTTAAGTGAACCACCCAAAAAAAAGCACTCTTGCAGTAAAGGTGTGCTCTGACTCAAAACTGTGAGTAAACTACAATAATGGAAGCGCATGTTGCTAAACGCGCTACAAAGGCATCCACAATGTTCAAACCAGGGGCTACAGCGGTAGACGTGACCCGCAAAACAAAGGCACCTGAGAGTGAAAATGTCATGTTAAAACAACAAATGAATTCATTAGAACGTATGTATAAAAAAGAAGTGAACAAAAGCTGGGAAATTATAACTCTTGAAAACTATGTGGAAGTCAAACGAATTCTGCGTGGATTAAGGATATTTACCATGCCAACTCATCCAGATACCAAGGAGGAATTGATTCTGGAATGGTTAGAAAACAACACGACGTGTTCCCTAAATATGATGCGCATTATTATTAAACACGCTAAAATGGATATTGATGATATCACAATAAAAATAAAAGAGATTGAAGAACTTATTTCCAAAGAAACAAAACAGGAAGAAATAATCAAATTAAGATCAGAAATGGAAACAAGACTGGATGCATACGAAGTAGAAATACAGGAACGCAAAGAGCGTAAGTTCAAAAGAGATGAACTGGATTATCTACATGGTCGCATCCTGACCTTTGCGAGACGATACGACAACTTAAAAAAGAACTTTCCTCCCACCACACAGGCATCCAGTGGCAGTGAATCAGATGCAAGCCTAATTGAAGTGACAGGCGATCAGTCAAAAAACTTCAATATTTTAGAAGAAGTAAAAATGGTGAACTTAGAGAAGAATATCACCAGAGGGGGAGGAAGAGGAAGAACGTACTTTCAGAACAGAGGGAGAGGAAAAGGTGCACAAAACCAACCAAATCCCTCACCAGCACCCGAAAAACCCGCAGGTCCAAGCAACGAAAGAAGGCAATACCCTCTACGCAACAGGAAGTGACCAATCTAATCGTAAACCTATCGCAATACCAACCAACACAAGAAGAACAAAACGTATTGAATAAAGGTTTATCATTTTGCCCAGAAGCCCATTTCGATTACCCACAAACAAAAATTGACCTGTATAAATTAGTGAGGAAACTAAAATTGGCTAAAATCCACGCCAATAAAGTGACATCAAATTGTGAAAACGACACCACAGAAGAAGCAACGGAGGAAAACATCACCACTACCATTGAACAAATATCTGACCTAAGAGAGACATTTGAGGCAATGTTTAACCCTGATGGCAACATTATAACGGACTCACAAATGTTGGAACAAATGGACATTCAAACCAACCTGAGCAAAAACACTAGATTAAAAAACAAATCTCGATACTGTCCAGTCTTATCGCCAGGAAATAAAATTGACTTGTTCTCGGATGCCATGATGGAAGAGCTAGACATTCTCATCAAAGTCAAAGACAACAAGAGACAAAATCTATCAATCAAAGAAAGAGAGGCAATTCAAAATCTGACGAACAATGCAACCATAACGATAAAACCCGCCGACAAAGGGGGAAATATCGTTATCCTGGACACCAAGGATTACATCCAAGAAGCGGAACGTCAACTAAAGGTCCCACAACATTACAGCAAGTTGAAAACGAACCCCATAGGGAAAATGATGTCCGACTTAAAGGAACAACTACTATCCTGGCAGGCTAAAGGACTGATAAATGAAGACGAGAGAAAATACATGACTACGGAACATCCAATCACTCCGTGTGTCTATTTTTTACCGAAAATCCACAAGACACTTATCCATCCACCAGGGAGACCCATTGTGTCCTCTTGTAATTCATTATATGAAAAGGTCTCAAGGTATGTTGATAACTTTCTCGCTCCGATTGCCCAAAGCATGCCATCGTATCTAAAGGACACCGGAGACTTTCTGAGAATCCTAATGGACACACCATGGAATCCAAGTTATCTCTTAGTGACAATAGACGCCGTGTCACTCTACACTTCAATAAGGCATGAAGTAGGTTTGAAAGCATGTAAATACTTTCTACACCATCGCAGCATCAAGGAATTGCAACACACAGCAATGCTTCGCAAGATGATAGAACTATGCTTGACAAACAATGTATTTTTATTCAACAGTGATCTGTACAAGCAAGAGTGTGGCACGGCCATGGGGATATCTTTTTCTACCAATTATGCTAATATCACCATGGGCTATTGGGAAAAAATGATAGTATGGAACAACAACGAACAGGAAGAACTTGATCGGATTATACTTCGGGTCAGATATATTGATGACCTTTTCCTGATCTGGAATGGGACCAATGATCAATTCCAGAAATTCTTCATCAAACTTAACCAGAATGAGATTGGACTCCAATTCACATGTTCAACCAATAAGAAGGAGATAGACTTTTTAGACACTAAAGTCTACATCTCAGAAGGAAAACTAGAAACTATGTTGTTCCTCGAGAAAACTGCCACTAATAGTGTTCTCCATGGCACTAGCTTTCATCTGAAATCACTGCTTAAAAGCATCCCGTACGGAGAATATGTTCGGCTTAAGAGAAATTGCTCAAAATCGGAAGATGCGGAGAGAATGATACTTGAAAGTAAAACCAGATTCCAATCCAGGGGATACAAAGACTATGTATTGAAAGATTGTAAAAAGAAAGTTGACAAAATCAGCAGAGCAGAAACTTTTATTGAAAAAAAGAAACCCCCACAAGATAAGGATCCTCCAAGATTCATAACCACTTACAACAAGGAGAGTGGGTTGATTGCAAACAAAATGAAAAAGTATTGGCATTTAATAACCAGCAATCCAGACATTGGGCCACTAGCTGGCAAACATCCTTCCATTACATACAAAAAGAATACATCCTTGCAAGACTTACTAGTCAAAAGCCACTTTCAGATTGACCAACAACCGAAATGGTGCACAGAACAAAGTGTGGGCTTCAAACCATGTACCACATGCAAAGCTTGTAAAATAGGCAAAAAAATGAAGAATGTAATGGAACCAAATGGAAAATACATGCCAATCAAACAATACATCACATGCACATCTAAAAATGTAGTGTATGTGATTGAATGCAAATGTGGTATGAAATACATAGGATCCACAACATGTATGCTGAAGAAAAGAATTCTGGAGCATATCCGGGCTGTAAAGAATTCAAACATGCTATATGCCACAGCCAAACATCTAAACACTTGTCAGAATGGGGACTGGCGAGCTATGAATTTTTATGGATTGAAAATGCTGACCAAATTAGACAGAGGAGGAGACACAGTGCGTCTCCTACGACAGATGGAATCACGTCTCATAATTCAATTCCGAACAAAACACCCCAGAGGCATGAACTTTGGAGAAGATCTCCACATACATCTGGAGTGATATTGAACTCAGCATAAACTATAACTGACTGTAATAGGGTACTATACCCAACAACGCAGTATTAAGATTATGAATGTATAAAATGCCCTAAGTGAAAATAACTAAGGACGCTTAAGTACTACACTTGTACAATCAGAGCACACCAGTCCTTTGTTTTAAATATATTGTGTTAAACATATTGCTTGATAAACTTCATATCCCATAATGCCACCTAATGGCTAAGATGGGGCAGTATATAAACAAAAAGCAAAAAGGGACTTGCTGACCGTGAGAAAAGCCGTGAGGCTGAAACGCGTCGGTGGAGTGTTTGTGTGATTAAAGCTTCGTAAAAAGTATCCAGTTGTGCCGCCCTCTTTGTTCTAAAAATATATATATATATATATATATATATATATATATATATATATATATATATATATATATATATATATATATGTATTTATATATGCAGCACACCCAATCCAAGAACCCTCGAACTCCAACATACACCGGAGCACTTCAAGGTGAGGAAAGAGGAGCTGACCCAAAGAATGCAGTGAGCAAATTACTTTTTATTCGTGGAAGCTCACCGTGCCAGCATAACGTTTCGGCCTTCACAGAGGCCTTGGTCACATGACGCCAATGTGGGAGGGGGGACTAATTATAGTGCTAGTGCATAGAGAAGAAGGGTTACAATTGGTCAAAAAATGGCGCTTTACAATAGCCATAGAAAGAGGACATAGTAACTGCATGAATGCAAGCTGCCATACCTGATGCTGCATATTAACATCTATATATTCAATGTTAAAAACATGTAAACAATGCACTCAAATTTACTACTAAATAGCGACATATGTCTTAAAATGTAGATAAAATCATTATGTTGCTAAAAGAAATAAAATCAATTATGGAATAAAGTACACAAAAATATATTAAAGCTCTTGATTATATTAAATATAAAAACGTCTTCATAAATGTGCAAGATATGCCAAGCAACAAAAGTGCAAGTGCAGCAATACCTATCTGACTTTGAATACCATTAGTGACTACTAAATATAGTTGCACGATAGTCAGAAAAGAAGCAGCAATGTTTCAATGTGCAAATGGCTAAATTGTTGAACAACAACATAAGGCCCGAGTGGGCTCTTGCTCTTTGTATTGACCTATATATAGAACCCTTAAAGTGCAGCAAAAAAGTGCAAAAAGTACTTTGTGTGATACATAAAATAGTCAAATACAGAGTAATGACTAATTGCTTTTATATATATATATATAGTTTTTTTTTATGCTTAACTCCTTAAGGCTGGATACTTACGCACCTCATATCATTATGAATCGTTATATTATATAAGTTCTATCTCTAACCTACTTCATGTAATGTAAAGCACTCTGATACCTAAAGGTCTTGTTCGCGCTATATAAAACTCTCTAATAAATAAATAAATAAATAATGCTTCAATTGTTCTTTTTTCTAAGCATTAGATATGTTTGCACTTTTTTGGGGACACAATTTCGAAGTGAGAATTTCTCAGTGTTGACTTAATACCTTCAGACAGGATGTCATCTCCTACAGGAATGGGGATCTCAAGCAGTAAATTGGGTATGGGTAAGTTTCACCCTAGCAGTGCAACTATGGCTACTTTAAAAGAGCTGATCGGCTGTGCACTCTCCCCAGTCACTGAAAAATATGTTTTGAGGGAGAGAGAGATAAGAGTTTGTACATGCAGGTAGCCAGATCCAAGATGGAAATTGATGAGTCTAACATATAGGACCTAGATTTCTCAGCACTCGTGCAACACACCAGAGTGTTAAAACTTTCAACACGGTGTTGTGTGAATGAGGGAAAATTGTGCAATTCCAGATTTATTCAGAGTCATGTGCTGATGATGTCATCAGCTATGTTTGTAGCATTTTGCTTCAGCTCAGAGGGGATGCCCTATGTGAGATTTGTGCTCAAGGTAAACTCTCCAGTACTAACTGCAACACAAGCATAACCACCCAAGTGTAAACCACGTAAATTATGTATTTTCACATTAATTTCATATTTTACTGGTAGGAATATCATATTAAAAGTTGTAGCAAGATTAGATAAGATATGGACGGTAGCTGCACCTCGCTAATTTTAGTGCAATCTAGAAACTCCACTATCTACAACTAGAGGGGTCTTGGTTGAAAACACAAGCTGAAAACCACACATTTGTTAACATATCATTGACAGTGCAGCAGACATATCCACACAGTAATGACAGAGAGAACTAGACTGCAAATCACTAAGGTTTATTAATCAGATTAGTAAAATGATATCCCAAATCAATTTAATTCAGTAAAAATCAATATTTTCTTGGATACAGCATGCAGGAACAAAATCAAAGCAATACATTTTGAAATACCAAGATTCAGTATGTTAGAGGCAAAACAGTGCAAAGCAAAGCAAAGACTTGTATCCATAAAGGAAACTCCCCATAACTGAGCTAAAGTTGCGGGTAGGTCGGGAATTTGAAAAGCAATTGGTATCAGCAAATATGGAATACAAAGAGCAACCAGATAAAGATTTCAATTAAAATCAGAAGATAGGCCCTTTCTCTCAAGAATACCTCTGCGAGCAGAAAAAGAATGAGCATTGGTCTCAGAAGATGAGATAAGGCGTCCTCCTGCAAAGGTAGACAGGGCAAGTGATCTACCTAATTAACAAGCTTCCCATAGGCAGGTAAGACACAACATTCTGTCCCACCCATGCAATTTTTCAGGTTTCCTGCCAGGCGATGATCAATCAAAGGCCAGTGTTCTCTCTGTGCCTGGAATCATCCTCCTTTTCACGAAATAATGCAATGCCAGCTCTTTATTCCATCACGACTTTCTGATTATCACACAAAGAAATATCAGCTCTTCGGCGTTCTCATCCACAGCAGGTGTGAAGTTTTGGTCCAAACCAACTCATCACAATACTATGGCCTTCAGAATGGAAGCTAGCAAGGAATACAATTTTTTTTTATAACTCTTCTTATTGAATTTTGAGTATGTGTGACATATTTCCAACAAGCAGTGAAATATTGCTGCATAAGATTATTTGATTACCCACTTCGGTGACAGACCAGAACATATAGTTACATCAGATTCATCATTCTTACACATCAGTATTTTCAGAATAAATAATCAAATTACCCCAAACCTTAAGATGTTTCCCCAGACAGCCACATGATTGATTTATAAAATGTTCTTCTGTGTGCAGTAGTCCATCCCACGGGTCCATTCAATAGTTGAGGGCGCAAGTTCAGACCTCCAGTGCTGTACTATGTCTCTTTTAGCAATAAGGAAACCCACTGCCACCAGGAGTCTTGTGTGTCGCCAACTTCTCCAATTGTCCATCAACCCCAGCAAGATCATTTTTGGTTCAGGTACCACCGTTCGGCCCACCACCTGTGTTAGTATGTTGCAGATATCGTACCAGTATTATTGTATGATGGAACACACACATACTGTGTGGAATAATGTTCCCAGGGACAATTTGCATCTCAGGCTCTGCAGGTCAAGACTGTTCTTCAATTTACTTTGTTACATCACCCTATAATATGTCCTATGCAGGTACCTGATCTGGGTCATCAGCAGTGCGAGAGGCTGCCAATGCCCTGGATGCTATTTTGGCCTCCACCCAATGCTCCTCTTCTAAGGTACCCATGTCATGCTCTCACCGTTCTTTTGGCACCACTGTGTGATTTGGCATGCTCTTCGCCAGTGTGCAGTATACAGGGAAGATTCCTTTTATTCATCTCCATGATTTTGCAATATCTATATCTAGGGTTTTTTTACTGTTGGAGGACCTGTAGAGGGTGAAGATATGTTTCTAGTGCATGACACAGTTGCAGGTAGCGGTAAAGCTGTGTCCTATGCATTGTGTATGTGTCTGTGAGATATTAAAATGTTTAAATGGAGCTGCCCTTCCAGACATCTCTAGTTTGGAGTTGCCAATGTTGTCCCAGGTTCAGAAGCCTTTCAAGTTTGCTGTGTCATTAAGCCAGTTCCCGGTGTAAAGCAGTTTTTCGGCTGTCGACCTGCCAAGCCATTTGATCCAACCTCTGGCCTGGTGCCAACATGATAGGAATGTCTCAGTTGCTGGGGGGACATTGGTGTATAGGCCGTAAGGTAAGTCAAGTGTCAGTATCGTTTGGGAACCTGATGCTCTACAGCTATTGCAGGATCTTCCCGATCTGTAATGAGCCAATTGGTAATTGGCACAATATGACTAGCCCGATATTACAACTATATATCCGCAACTTCCATCATAGGGACCGAGCATGCACGTACTATAAGAGATGTGTGGCTTGCTTCCAGCCCAGAGAATTTTTCCTATTCCTGATTGTAACATGTGGAAGAAGGTAAGTGGTATGACGTATGGAAAATTCTGCCGTGTACCGAGTCGTGGAAGGGATATCATTTTGAATAGTGCCCCTCTTCCCGCTATATTCAGTAGTAGGCTTTCCCATATATCACATCTCTTCATACCCCGGCTGCCAACGATGCAATGCTTAGGTACCATGCTTGTTACGTGCATCCCCAGGTATTTAAAATGTTGGGTCACCTGCCACAAGGTAGTGCTGGGCTTTATGGCATCCTGCGCATCTTTCAGGGGAATATAAGTGGATATATTCTAGATCACAGTTAGGCCTGATGTAGCTGCATACATCTGAGGCCTATGTAGCAGCCGAGGTAGGGTAGTCTCTGGGTTGCTGATTTAAATCAGGAGGTCATCAGCATATAGCTACAGTAGTCTTCAGAGCGCCTGGGACACCACAATCTGCTTAGCTGCACACCACGTCTGATGCAATCCGCCAGTGGCTCGATGACCAGGGCAAATAGGAGAGGCAGCAAGAGCAACTTTTCCTCATTCCCCGTTCAATAGCAATGTTTGGCTAAACTTCCCCGTCCACTCTGACCCTAGCCCAAGACTTTTGAGTAAAGCACTGAGACATATCTGTGGAAAAGGGCACCAAAGTGTTATGTGTTGATATTTGAAGTGGACACAAGCACTCACTCACTCTTGTCAACTTCAAAACACATTCCACGTGGTATGGTATTGTTTGAATTGATACTTCGTGGGGTGTATTCATTTGAATAGAAACAAGGGAATAGCGGTTTTAGTATGTGGGAGTTGAGGATTCTTATGTTGTACTTACCAGATGCTGGGTCGTTAAATAAACAGCTCTGCACCGTACCTGTTTCTTTTTCTTTTATTGTTGGATTATGGGAACCAGCGGATCTTTATAACACTGGCGACGGTTGGGAACTTTTCCACACTCAGGATTATTTCGTTTTTCAAGAGTTTTTTGTTTTGTTCCTTTACAAGCATAAGAGCTTACTAACAACTCAATGTTCTGATGCAACAATGGAAGTTTAACGAATTGAGTCAAGAAACAATGCTGTTATTGGCAGACTGAAGTTTTGGGCAAACCTTCCTCTGGAAATCCAGGAATTTCATTGGTGTGCCGGTGTTCCGAGAGTCACTGTATCCCCGTGTGTGGCTGCACCCCCTATGTCACGGGGCGGAGAAGGGCAGAGAGACCCAGCGGGGTCCTTGTGCCAACATTGTTCACAGCCTCGAGCCGCCAGCAGCCCGAGGCGGTGTACGAGGCTGGAACAGTTCTAAATTCATTTTAATTAATGCCATGTTAATCACCATCTATGATGGAGATTTGATTACAGCAGGAAAGGGAGATGGGTCTGAGAAGAAGTCCGAGTGAGGCCGAACAGATGGACCGATAGCAAGGAAAGGCTAAAGAATTGAGGACACTTACTGGGGATACGCTGACAGCTGTCAGAAATGGAATTTGTTTAACAAGTACATTTTAAATAAATATGTAGCAGCTTTAATGCGAGGCAATACCGGCCTGCAGGTGGGGGGTACGGAGACGGGCTGTGTACAGGGGTCGGCACAAGGACCCCGCGGGCGCTTTCTGCCCGAGACGCGAGCCATGTTCGAATAGAGCATGCGCAATGATGATGACACGGAATGATGGTGGGCGTGGTAATTCGTCATCAGCCGTAATATGCGCATGCGTACGCATGTGCAAAACAGGGGGGGCCACTGCCTCACGGGGGGCAGCGGATTATGGAACACCGGACGTGTGCTTCACAGTCTTACGCACACGTCTCCTTTACCAATCTAGCTTGTCATTGGTTGTTCTATACTTGGAGATCAACGCCGAGTTAACTCGTTGTGTTCCGGTTTTAGCGAACATACAAAGTTTTAAACCCCGGTTTACAATACGATTGGCTGAGGATTAATAGCGAGATTGAGTGAAAACATCCCAGTCATCTTCATGAGTATTTCGGCAAGCGGGATCAGCTTAATAGGCACTTGCACGTTCAGCTGTAGTGCGCTAAGTATTTGTTGTGAGTATTTTTTCTGTGACACACACACATATTACAACGTGTGTCATGGCAATTGCTATATAACTATCTTCATATCGTCAGTGACACACACACATTATTGATAATTATCATACTATTACTATTGAAGTTTTGACCACAAAGGAAGATTAACAAGATTTTTTTAAAGTAATGTCAGCCATTCAAGCTCCTCCATCCTTTCTCAATTTACCTGGTGAACCACAAATAGAATGGGACATATGGGAGGCAATGTTTCTTGCATATGTTGATCTTTTAGAAGGGGAGGAATGTGAACCAGAAAGGAATTTGGCTTTACATTGTCTTGGTGGTATTGCTCTTAAGGAATATAAAAAACTACCTCCTTTAGCCAACATATCTGACTTAAATCTATACCAAATTGCATCTAAACAACTGTCTATTCGCTATGGGAAGAAAATAAACATGGTCATGGAGAGATTTAAGTTTTATTCAAGGAAACAAAAGCCAGACGAATCTATTGACAACTATGTATCACCCTTAAGGGCTTTAGCAGTCACATGTGACTTTGAACATATCAACTATGACCAAGTTTTGAGAGACCAAATTCTGATGTGCACTAATAACAAGAACATGCAACAGAGATTGTGGACATCTTCAGACATGTCCCTTAATCCAGCTATTGAAAAAGCAAAATCCATAGAACATTCGGAAAAATGTGTTAATGAAATAAGATCGTGTAATAAATCAGATATACATGTTGTCACCAAGGAAAATGACAAACAGAAAGAAATTGATAAAAATAAAAAAAATTCTTACTCAAAGAAGTGAAAGTTATCAGAAACCAAGAATAGATGGCAAAAACCTGACACTAGGTGGAACAGTATTTATTTTTTCAGATGTGGTAGCAGCTACCATCTAGGGAACTCAAGAGCTTGTCCGGCTTTGGAAAAAGTATGTGCTAGATGTAACAAAAAAGGACATTTTCCTAGGGTTTGTAGGTCAGCTCCAAGAAGAGTTAATGTCATTCAAGAGCATGAAGAATCACCTGATTATGATTATGATGTAAATACTATACGTTGTGCAACTAGAGACATGTGCACTAAAACATTTCCTTCATGTAATGTAATCATCAACGGCATCTCCACAAAAGTCTTAGAGGATTCATGTTCATGGTATACTATCCTGTCTCATGATCTTGTTTGTTCTAATTGGGCTAACATAGAATTTACACACCCTGATATTTCACCAAGTGGCTACACTGGTCATAAATTACAACTTATTGGATATTTTATTGCAGATCTAAGCTTTCAGGAACGCAACACAAAAGGGAAAATATATGTTACAATGGTAGAGCAATCACTCTTAGGTTGGTCACATCAAGAAAAACTAGGTATAAAATTTGATCCAAACACTGATCCTCCTGTATATTCTTTTGATACAATCACCACTAAACCAAGTTTGGTTAAGTCTAATGATTCTTCTTTTGTTGCTAAAATAAAAAACGATTTTCCGACATTATTCAGTAACAAACTAGGTGAATACAAAGGTTTTAAACATTGCATAAAAGTACATGCAAATGCTATACCCGTACGTCATAGGGTTAGGAATGTCCCTTTGTGTTACAGAAACAAGTTAAAAGTAATTCTAGATGATATGTGTGCTCCGAAAATTATTGAACCGATAGAGTCATCTCCTTGGGTTTCACCAGTTGTGATTTCTATTAAATCTGGAGGCGATCTTTGTTTGTGCATTGACTAGTGCAGTCTTAACAATGCTATTTGTGTGGATTCGCACCCACTTCCCAATTTACATGAGATGGTTTCGAAGCTAGCTGATGCACAGGTATTTTCATGTTTAGACCTAGCTAGTGCATACCATCAGGTCTTGCTCCATGAGGAATCGAAAGATCTGACTGCATTTATAACACCAGAAGGTTTGTACAGATTCTGCAGGATGCCTTTTGGCTTAGCTAGTGCTGCTGCTGTTTTTCAAAGGTTGATGAAAGAAACACTACAGGGTCTCACTGGAGCTATAGCTTTCCAAGATGACATCTTAGTCTTTGGGGAAAATGATGAGGAGAATGACTATAACTTGATGAAGGTTCTCAATGCTCTATCAAATAGAGGCCTAACACTTTGTGCGGGCAATTGCAAATTAAAAAAAAGAAGAAGTACAATATTTGGGACACTGCATCAGTAGAAATGGAATTAAAACACAAATGTCACCTTTGGAGAACATTAGTAAGGCTCCTATTCCTGAGAACAAAGAACAATTAGTTGCTTGTCTAGGTTTGGTGGAGTTTTATGCCAAATGTATTCCAAATTATGCAACTATAATTGAACCATTCAGGAATCTGCTAAAAAAGAATGTGAAATTTATTTGGACTGACACTATGACAACAACGTTTTCTACTGTTAAGGAGAAGATCAAAAGCACCATGTCTTAAACCTTTTGTCATTGGCAAATATTACATTGTTATGGTAGATGCAAGAAATTGTGGATTAGGTGCTGTATTGATTCAAGAAGAGTGGGGCAAAGAATGGATTGTGGCATATGCTTCAAGGACATTGAGCGAGTCTGACCGCCACTATTCTGTAATTGAAAGGGAGTTATTAGCATGTGTATGGAGTGCTGAACATTTTAGACTCTTTTCATGGGGGACCAAGTTCACCATCAAGTCTGATCATAAACCTTTAGTCCACATATTATCACCTGGTGGTGGACGCACACTGTCATCTAAGATAGCTAGACTATCATCAAGATTACAAAATTTCCAATATTCCCTAGAGTATGTCCCTGGTAAAAGTAATGTTCATGCTGACTGCATGTGATGACTATTTCTTCCATGTACAGATTCAGACAGTGTTGACAGAGATGAATGTGAAATAGCTCATGTTGTGAGTGATGTTCATTTGTTGTCTAATGACAAGTCTATTGTTCATGAGCAATTGTGGAATGAAGAATTGGAAACGGATCAAGAACTTAAAGAAGTAAAGAAGTTTATATTAAATGATTGGCCAGAAGAGAAACAGCTCATAGGAAGTTTGTCTAGTTACTATAAAATTCGAGACAAATTGGCTATTGAGAAACATATTATCCTAAGCGGGGATACATTCATTCTACCCTATGGTCTCAGGAAGATGTTTGTTGATTTTGCTCATGAGGGGCATTTTGGTATTTCTATCACCAGAAGACGTTTAAAGGATAATTTTTGGTGGCCAGGGATAGACTCATATGTTGAACAGAAAGTGAGATTTTGTAAATTGTGTGCTATCAGTCCAAGGCCTTATGTACCACCCCACAACCGGTTGATTTACCCGCTGCACCTTGGAGCAAGCTTGCTATTGATATAATTGGTCTGTTTAATATTTTACCCCATCAACATTCATTTGGCATTGTGCTTATGGATTACTTTTCTAAGTGGCCAGAGATTAAGATGGTTAGAGAAGTTACTTCTGATGTCATCATACAATTCTTAGATGAAGTGTTTTGTAGGGAAGGCATTCCCCAAGAGATAGTCACTGACAATGGACCACAATTTGTTAGCAAGAAGATGGAAGATTATTTAATGAGATTTGGTAAAAATTCACAAAAGGAATGCAGTTTTCCACCTGGAGGCTAATGATCAAATTGAGAGATTTAATAGGGTTGTTAAGGAAGCTATTCAACTAGCTGGTAAAGGTGGGTTGTGTTGGAACAAAGCTTTACATTCCATGTTATTTTCTTATAGAACAGCTCCCAATGCAGTTACTTTGTACTCGATTTGAATTGTTGAGAGCTCGCAAACCTAGTACCAAACTAGTCCCATGGTGGCTAAGAAACAAGAATAAAACTCAAGCAGAATTTGCTGAAATAGATTTCAAAGAAATTCGTTGTAAGGTAGACGCTTATAAAATGAAAATAAAAGATGACTTGCTAAAAAATAGGAATGTAAGGGAATGCCTAGTTCAGGTGGGAGATTTAGTATGGGTGAAGAAAGATTGCTCTGTACGTAAAGGGTTATCTAATTGGTCTAATCCTTTGGAAGTGGTGGAAGTATGTAAGAATGCAGTACTTGTGGAAGATGGGAGTGTTTGGAATCTTAATAGGGTTTCAATCTATAAAGGTAAAAAGGAATTTTGTGACAATAATTATTCCTCAAATGTATTTTTGGATGTGAATGGAGACAATGTAAGTAATTGAAGTACTGAATCATCTATTGCTGAACAAAGTATTTCTGCTGCAGAAGAATCATCTATTACTGAACAAAGTATTTCTGTCCCAGAATGCTCTACTAGAAGATCAATAATTTGTAGGTTACCTGTTAAATTCAAAGATTTTGTGCTTTCTTAATTAAAAAAAAACAAATAAATAAGGCAGGGAGGTGTGTTATGTGTTGATATTTGAAGTGGACACGAGCGCTCACGCACTCGTGTCAACTTCAAATAACATTCCACGTGGTATGGTATTATTTGAATTGGTACCGCGTGGGATGTATTCATTTGAATAGCAACGAGGGAATAGCGGTTTTAGTATGTGGGAGTTGAGGATTCTTATGTTGTACTTAACAGATGATGGGTTGTAAAATAAACAGCTCTGCACCTTACCTGTTTCTTCTTCTTTTATTGTTGGATTATGGGAACCAGCGGATCTTTATAACATAAAGTTCATGCGTTCCAGCATGTGGAACATGAATGGCCATCGGACCGAATCGAAGGCCTTCTCAAATTCGACAGACACTAAGGCCCTCCGCTCTGCTGCTTTTCTTGTTAGCACTAATGCATTGTTTAGGCATCTCAGGCAGTGGTGTGTTCTACGATCTGGCATGAAGCCGTTCTAGTCTGAATGAATTATGGTCCTAAACGTCTTCAGCAGCCTATTCACCAACACCTTCGCCAGGATCTTGGCATTGGATACTTGACATTAAGTATTGATATGGGCCTATACAACTCATGTTTGTCTGGTGGTTTCAGCGGTTTTAGTGTAACTGAAAGTGTGGCCCCTTGCCAATCATGTGGGAGCTTTCCAGACTCCTGGGCTTCACTGTACATTTCAAGCAATGGTGTAATCAAACTTAATGCATATTTCTTATACATTCTGAGTGGGAAGCCTAGGACCATGGGTTTTCCCGGGAGGTGTCATTTGAATAGCCTCCAGCATTTCTTCAGTGGTATGTGGTTCCTCTAAGTCCCGCCTTTCAGTCTCTGTGAGTTTAAGTATGATCGAGTCTTCAACAATTGGGTGAGCCTGTTTGGTCACTGTGTTGGTTGCTCCACGTAGATGGGCATTAAAGGTTGCAAATTCCGGGGCAATAAAATGTGGGGATGTAATATTCTGATTAGTAATAGTGCTAAGGCTGGGGACCAGACTTAGGTCCTGCTCTCTGTTTGCTAACTAGTGCAGTATTTTCCCTGACTTATCTCCTACCTCATATATCTTATATTGTGTGCCCGTAAGCTAGAGATGCTGAGTCCAGCAGCGTCTGCCAGCCATTTCATCTACATGCTGTGCCTCTTGTGGTCGCCTAAGGCCCCAGCAGTTCCTCCTCTGCCCTGAGTATGCAGTTTTCTAGATCTGTAATTTCTCTGTACTTTTGCTGCCTGGCTGTGAACTGATAGGACATCAACTATTCCCTCAGGACAGCCTTTAATGCTTCACAGAGTATGATACAGGAGTCATCTATATCTGTATTCATGAATAAGTGGTCTTTGATTTGTTGTTGCAGGAAATTGTCAAAGGAGGCGTCTTGGAACCCCCAGGTGTTCAGTTGCTATTTTCCAGCCTGTCTCCTAAGAAACTTAAATGCGAGCACTATTAGGCTGTGATTGCCTAGTGCGATTTGGAGAATCTGGGCATCTGCCAATCTGGCAGAGTACACTGAAGTCATGCAAAAGTAGTTTATTCTAGTGGAATGTCTATGAGGGTGAGAGTAGAGGGTGTGCTACTTGGCCTGTGGGTGAAGCAGTCATTAAGCATCTGTAAGGGAAAAAGAGTCAACCCATGCTTTCAAAATGATAGATTTATGAATGTGGGGGTTCCTAGTGTCAATTCCAGGGTCCGTTACTGAGTTGAAGTCTCCTCCAAATAGCATTTGTCCCTGGGGAGTTTGCAGCAATACTTTCATGAGGCTCTTTAATGTGTCTGCTATAATTGTAGGCGTAGCGTCGACTGAGGCAATTGTCCAATGTTTTCGTCACTATTCCTTCATCCATTGTAAATTAACTCAGGTTGTCACTGTGGATTTTCAAGATCTGCATGGGGAAGCCTTTCTGAAGTAAGATCGCAGGCCTTCTGGAACGCGTTGGTTTATTCACTGAGAAGCACTCTGGTGTAGCCATTGTTGTGTAAGAAGGGAAATCTATTGCCTAATAAGTGTGTTTCATGTAGAAGTACTGATGATGGAGAGTAGCGTTGAAGATACTGGAGCACTCCAACTGTTAGACCTGTAAGCCTTAGGGGGGTTTTCCCCAAAGCTCTTTGCCTGTTTGCCTAAAATTGTGCTGTTTTTTTGCTTCTGTTTGCCGTACTACTATGCACTTGACCACTGCTATCCAGTGCTAAAGTGCTTGTGCTCATGATAGAGCGTGGGCTCACCTGCTCGTTTTACCATACTCACCTGGGCCCATAAAACAAACACACTTTGAACAGGTAAACCTACGCTTAATCAGAATTTTAATTAACCAGTTAGGACCTATACCATTGACTTACCAATCCTAGTCACTGATACCTAGAGTCCTAAGGGATCAAGGGAGTTAGAATAAAAGGCAGTAAATAAACATTTCCACTCATTAAAATACCCACAGATTCAGGAAAGATTTTGAACACTTTATCTAAGTAAATTCCTAAATGTCAGAGTCCATACTAAATTAGTCAAGGTTTGTTCGATTAAGAAGAATATAATCAAAGCAAGATGATGCAAAATATTTTGAGACTTTCTTTAAGCATTGAAACATATGAAGGGTAAGAAAAGGGAAACAGTACAATGACATACCCACATTAATTTTTATATTTACCTAGAATGGTGTGAAGACCAACCCTGGCCACGGGTTAGTATAAAGTACAGGACTGCTAGTAGTTCAGATGCCAGTAAGACAGCACAGGTGTAAATCAGGACCAGTGATGACCAAATTAGGATGGATTCAGGTTGGAAACAGGTACCCTCAGCTAAATGCAAAGCCAGCGTCACTCCCCTTACTGCGGCTAACAGTTGGACCCTGATTGGGTTAGCAAATCTTCTCCCTTCGGAACTCCGATTGGGTTATTGAATCTCCTTCCTTCCGGATCCCTGATTGGGTTATCGAATCTCCTTCCCAGAACCCCAATTGGGTTATCGATTCTTCTGACAGACTGCTCCGCCAGCACCTCAGCTCTCGATCGCCTATTGAGTGCCTTGGGTCAGTGACAAGTCAGCTATTCGGACAAGTCGGACAAATCTAACTAGCTCAGCCTAACTTAGTTATACCATTTCCAGGGCAGTGTACCACCCCCCAATGTTGAAAATGTGTGTATTCCCTCAATTTGATTGGTCAAAAGACGAGGAAAGGTCATCACACCATACCAGTTATGAGGTCACTTGATTCAATAATGCAAATTATCTTCCCGCCAATAACTTTATTTTTCCCATGCATTTTATTCCACCCAACAATCAATGTTCTAATAGTAAATACAATGTTAAACAAGTAATCAATCTTTCTTCCTCTCGAGAGGTCACGGAGCGAGTTTCCCAGGGGCATCTTCAGGCAAGACGGTCGTTGGCATAGATTCAATGCCATGGCTTGTGGACTCTTGAGAGCGCAGCACATGCGCAGTCGCGGGACTCAAGATGGAGCAACATTGTACTTGATTGGTCCAAACACGAGCTATTAGCAAAGTCAAAGAAAAACAGATTTAGAACAAAGAATAAATGAATGCACTTTATACCACTTATCTCTACTCTATTCCCATTACTTTATTTTAACGACAGCGTTAGGAATTAGGCAGAGCGAACAATTTAGTAAAAGCTGCAATGCAAGCGTTAGCTCATGAAAACATAGAGTAGCCATCTTTAGTTCTAGTGCGCAGATGCAAAGTTTTTCCCACCAAAGCAGAGAGTACGTCATGGCATATGAGTGTGACAGACGCATGCGCTGAAAAGTTCCCGCGTTGCGGCCGACATTTTAAGATTTCTCTAGTTACTGTTAGTAAGAAGCACATTGTCAAGCTTCCCCAGCTTACTAGAAATGTTGTGCGGTGCATTATTAATAAGGCAAAACATGTTGATTAAAGTATTATATATTATTTCGGGAGGGTTGAATTCAAGCAAGTCTCTTTACGAGTGAAACCTTGCTCCATCATTCCCCTCTTTGATGATATTTTATATCATCATCAATTACAGAAACAGATCGTAACTTTTCAACATTTACTCATTTCTATTTCTTCAAACACTCTTTTAGGTTTTTCACCGTTATTCATGCAGAAGTTTTTCATCTTTTTATACAGATCCCCATTTAATTCTTCAAGCTCGATTTCACTGAAGTTTCTTTTCTTCCCTTTCTTATTTACTGCATATGTCTTTTTATGTTTGCGACATCTGCAACAAATTATTATCCCTAAAATCAGTAGGGCTACTCCCACCATTGGCATCAGTATCCTACCTACAAAACTCTTTCCTTCGTTAGAAAAACAACTACATATTAAAGAGAGACCACTAATTAGTCTCTTCCATGCACTGTCAACCTCCAGTGGTATAAATTCTTCTCTCAAATGTGTAATATTTTTCGCGTACTCCTTAATTTCTACGCTTTCGTCTGGAATGTAAGTGCAACAATGTTGCATCATCAGCATTCTACAGACTCCGCCCTCTTTTGCCAATAACATATCAAGAGCAAGTCAATTTTGTAAAACCATTGATCTTACCACTACTAGTTCGATATTAGTCATTAGAAATCCACTAGCAGTGTCTGTCGATTCACCACTGTTGACAATTTGCAAATTCTATGAGTTTTCAGAACCACTCCCACTGAAGGTTTTATTGCACAAAATATATCACCTACAATTTCAGCAAATGATGCTCTTTTACTACGAGTTAGTCCATTAGTTTCTTCATTGCTTCCAGTGATTTTCTCTACATGGTATACCTTTGGGAATACTATTCCAAAATAGCAACTCCCACACCATGATCAGGCAATTTAAAATAGGCCTTGTTCCTACAAATGTAAAAGATTCCAGGATAAACAGGTTCAGTTCCATCTTTGAAACCCCAACCCCCAATAACCTTGAAATTATGTTCACACTCACTGGAACGAATTTAATATATTGTTATAATAACCTGTATTCTCTCTATGGAGACAGAGTTTCCCTTTCTTTTCAAAACCCAGCAACATAGCAGCTTCAGTCTTGCCATTAGAGGTAAACTCATTATTTTCAGCCCATTTAGGAATCTTTGGTTTATGATCAGATGCTTTCTTATGGAAATCCTGTCTCCTGTTCTCGACTAAATCTAAAAACATCTTTTCTTTCCCCTGTAATGTTCATGTTAGTTTGGTTTTGTGTGCTTCAGCGATGTCTATTGATCCTATTGTTAGAAAATAATCTCCCATAAAGTGTGTAGACTCTCTAGTGCTTGAAATACGATTCAAATTTCTACGAAACGGAACTTCAGAAAAGACTACATCAAAATTAGAATAATAATACTGCGATTTTCCAGTTTTGAAAAATAAACTGACCACTACTTGTTCTTCATCAACTTCTGAAATCCTTTCTATCTGACTTGGTCCAGGGCTTAATTTTGTTTCTTCTGCCTGGATACTAATCTGGCCTTGTTCAAGATTTAGCTGTATTTGACTTTGACTTTGACTTTGTTCGCCTTCTTCTTCCTGAACACACTTTTCTACACCTATCTGGTCCTGTTCAGGTCTTTGGATTTCTTGATTGTCTTCTGCCTGAGCTTTCGCCCTAATACCTATCTTTCCCTCCTCAGACTCTGGAGTTCTGGCTGGAGTTTCAAATGTCTGAGTACATCAATCTTTCCTTATCTGGCCCTCCTCAGAATTACTTTTAACTTCGATTTCTGTAATCTGAGTACATTTGTCTATTCCTGACTCATCCTCCCTATCACTCTGTCTATCTAAATAGTTTTGACTTCTGGTTCTCACAAATTCTGCAGGTTTATCGACTACTGGAATCCAATCATCCTGACTGGTGCTCGGTTGTTCCTCATCAACTACTTCAGGATCAACTTCTTGAGACCCCCCAGCTGCACAACCTTCAGCTCCTACTTCATCAGGTTCAGTCACTCTCTTGGTATGACTCGCGTGGATCCTGTTTGGAATTCCACTGCACTTTACAGCTGTGGTGGTAACCAATATCACTTGATGTGGCTCTCTCCACATTGGTGCTACGGAAGATTCTCGAGTATGTTCCTTTATCACTTCCCAGTCACCTGAATTCAGATCATGTGCTGGAGTTGGTTGTCTGGCGACAGCGTCTTCCCCAACCTGGTGAGAGATAAAACGCACTTGACTTGGTCAGCCAGTTCTTTGCAGTACTCAAGCAATAAATCATCAGATATATTTATCAGCTTATGTCCTGGTACCCATGCTTGTCTCATTGGTCTTCCCATGAGCATCTCATGGGGACTCAAGCATGTGTTTCTGTCTGGGATGCTTCTGAGTCCCATCAGAACAAGAGGTAAGGCATCAAGGCCACTCAAATCGGGTAGATTCATACATCTTTCCCAATTGTGACTTGATTGTGCCATTCAGTTGTTCTACGACTCCAGAAGCCTCTGGGCGATATGCACAGTGCAGCCTTTGCTAAATTTGGAATGCTTCACAGATCAGACAAATTATTTCATTATTAAAATGAGACCCTTGGTCTGATTCAATGGTTACTGGAAAACCGAAACGTGGTATGAGTCCCCTCAGTAGCAGTTTAGCTACAGTAATGCTATCATTTCTGCAGGTAGGGTAGGCTTCTACCCATTTTGAAAACAGGCAGACAATGACAAGGACGAACTTCCTCAGCAAGGGAGTAACTGGATGAAATCAATTTGGAGTCGTATGAAGGGACCTTCTGCCTTTCCAATCTTTCATGGCAACACTACAGTTCTCTTACCAGGATTTATTTGTTGGTGTGTTATGCACCTTAGGCAAAGACTCTCCGCTACATTCCTGAATCTTGCATTGAACCAACTCTGTCTGAACTGCCTAATCATCGCGTCTCAACCTATGTGTGAACTTCCATGACACATCCTAACCTTCACCTGATAATAGCAAAGTACACGAGGGTTAAAAGGGGATCCATATTCCTAGGCTTTATGGATTTATCCACAGCTTTTGATCTAGTCAATAGATCAAAGCTGTGGACTATGCTATTGAATATGGGCCTTGACATCTCTCTGGTACACTTCCTGGCGGAGTTGCATAAAGATCTAAATGCCTCCATTAGGATGACTACCGACGGGAAGTGTACAGCAAGCTTTAGGTCCCGACGAGGGGTACGACAGGGCTGTATTTTGGCCTCCATGCTGTTCACATTGTATGTGAATTCATTGGAGACCAATCTAACAGCAGCAGCTCAGGACATCCCGTGCATGGGGGGGAGGCCAATTCCGGTGCTCCTCTATGCCGATGATGCGGTCCTGATAGCCAGGACCCCGATTGCCCTACAAAAACTCCTTGATTCTTTTGGATATTTTATGTCCAATTTGGATCTGGTTATTAATAGTGCCAAATCGCACACAATGTCAGTGGGTTGTCCAAAAAGTAAAGAAAAAACATTTTTTGTGGCAGTGAAGTTATCTCCGGAGTAAAGGCTTTTACTTATCTAGGGGTAGTGTTTGATCAAAGGGGAACCTGGGTACCGCAGCTAACCACCAAGGCAGATGCAGTCAGAAGCTCTGCATCTGCAGTATTGGGGTTCGCAAGAAGGTTAGGGGGGAACCAATAGAGGCTATTCTGGCCATTTATAAAGCCAAATCAGTCGCAATAGCACGTTACGGGGCAGCTATCTGGGGATATTCAGAAATTGACCGCATCCAAGTGGAAGAAAACAAATTCTTAAAATCACTGCTTGGTTTGCCCCAGCAAACAGCATCTTATCCTGTACACCTTGAATTAGGGGTGGGTTTTATTACTGACTTGTTAAAATTAGCACCCATTGTGCTATGGATAAAACTTTGGCTAAATCAGCACCTTACTCTGAATCATAAAATTATCAAAGACTGTATGAAACTAGATCATGTGAGGGACATTCAGTGGCTGTCTTATGTTGAGAATGTGGCTAAAAAGCTAGGACGTCCTGAGATTTTCGGAAGCCCAGAATCCCTATGTAAAGAAGATCTAGTATGGGTGAAAACTAATTTCATCTAGCTCTGTGATGCGGAACGAGAGGCTGAGGAATTATGTAAACCTTCAGTGAGGAGTCATATAATGATAACCACTACTCCAGAAATGGCACCTTATCTGTCAGTGGTAACAAATTTCTTTCATAGATGGCTACTGTCAAAGTTCCGCTTCAACCAAATTCATACGGTCTTATGGGACATGAAAAATTGGTGCAAGATAGAGGATTCTACCCCGTGCAAATGCGATGATAAGTCTGTTCAGGACACTGCGCATTTCTTATTCTTTTGCCCATGGTATAGCAAACCTAGGAAGCGCTATGTTAAGCCTTTGCTGAAAGAGATGAGTTTTACCCAATATAAACCTGCACTGTTATTTTTACTAATGTTGGAAACCCCTTTCATTATGTATTGTATAGCTAGTTTTTTAACAGTTGCCGTAAGAATCAGGAAAAAAAGATTGGATTTTTAATACTGTAAAAATATATTTTTAATCTATACTTTGTATATGAATTAATGTTGGTGATTCTCAGTGAGGAATGGGAGCACTGCTGTAGTTGTCCTCTTAGGAGGAGGAAGATGGAGAGAAAATCGGTTTTTTAAACTTTTTTCATGAATTTAATTGTATTATTTGATTTTATTCTGTTTTTAATTATTTATCTAACATTGCTTTAGTATACTGTTATGATTTTAATTAATCGAATAAAGTGGTTTTGGTTGGTTGGTTGGTTGGTTGACACATCCTAGCCATAGGAGCAAGCATACAATCTGGTAACACAGGTCTCCCATCAAGGTAAACAATAACACCATCCTAAGCCCTTCTCCAACATCCTATTTTCTTCCACTCTTCCTTTTCCTTCATTTCTGCCTCATTTTGCAAATCTCTCACTTCTTCCCATGTTTTCACTCTCTCGAGCAACATAAGTAGGTGGCTGTTTCCATGTGCATCATTTTTCTTATTTATTGCCATCTTATGTTTGGCGCAATGCTGGGCTAGTTGGTCAGCATATCGGTTACCTGCTGTCACTCTGTCACTTCCAGATTGGTGAGCAGCACATTTGACCACAGCCACATCTTTTGGTAATTGAATTTATTCCAGTAAGTCTTTTACATAATGTCCACTCTTAATAGGAGTACACGAAGAAGTCAGAAACTCCCTTTGCATCCAGAGTTGGCCAAAGT
This sequence comes from Lissotriton vulgaris, assembly GCF_964263255.1. Classification (NCBI taxonomy): domain Eukaryota; kingdom Metazoa; phylum Chordata; class Amphibia; order Caudata; family Salamandridae; genus Lissotriton; species Lissotriton vulgaris. Next base: position 805,822,482 of record NC_141691.1, read on the forward strand.
CATGCACAACCCCGCAACCATACTGACTGTCAGTGTATATGGTTACTTTCAAACTTTTCCCAAATTTGCAGGCTCTTGTCAATGCAACTAATTCGACTACTTGTGCAGACTTGACTCAAAGTAAATAGGATGCTTCAACTGCACCCCATAATGTACATACAGCATAAGCAGCACTTAATCCTCCTTCCTCATGTCTCATGCATGAGCCATCCACAAACAGCTCATATTCAAATGTCAACAACGCTCTTCTTTTATGTCTGGTCGGGGCTTAGTACTGTATTCTGTAAAGTCGATGCAATCATGCTCAACATCACCTTTCACTTCTTCGAAGTGTGAGTCAGGTAACAGTGTGGCTGGATTTAAGAAGGTGCATCTGGCAATGGTCCCATTCCCTGCACCTAGAAGAATTTGCTCATACTTAGTCAGCCGACTAGGAGTCAAATACTGAGTAAGTGTTCTGGTTAATAGAATCGCTACTGAGTGAGGGACATACAAGGTTACAGGGTGTCCCATCATGATGGATTCACTTTGCTCAAGACTCATGCAGGTTACAGCTACTGCTTTCAAGCATCCTGGCAATGCAGATGCCACTGGATCTAGTGTGGATGAAAAATATGCCACCAGACGTCTCATTAAGCCGTGAGTTTGAGTCAGAATAGACGATGCACAATTATCACGTACATCACAGAACAATGCAAATTCCTTTGAATAATCTGGGATCCTTAAGGCTGGAGCTGAGCAATAACTGTCTTGCAGCTTCAAAAAGGCAGTCTTGCTTTCATCATCCCACTCTACTGGGTCTTTTGCTCTTTTCGTTCTCATTTGTATCAAAGGTTTGGCTAGGACTGCAAATCCCACAATCCACTGCCTGCAGTAACCTACAACTCCAAGAAACATTCTGATTTCTTTCTGTGTCTGAGGTAGATTCATGTTTCTGATTATTTTGATTCTTTCAGAGGTAACTCTTCTGACACCTCTCTCTATCTTGTTCCCCAGATATTTTACTGATGTGGTGCAGAATTGCAGCTTCTCAGGTGACACTTTATGCCCTCCTTCTGCCAAATGATTCAGCAATGCAATGGTATCAACAACACAGTCATTTCGAGTCTTAGACGCCACCAACAGGTTGTCTATGTATTGCACCAGGACAGATTGTATGGGCAGAACCAGAGATTCAAGACATTTTTTCAATATCTGATTGAAAATCGATGAACTCTCTGTGTACCCCTGAGAGACACAGTTTCAAACGTAGACATGGTCATCGAATTTGAACGAGAAAAGATATTTGCTCTCTGGATGTAATGGTATGGAGAAAAATGCATGGCACAAATCAATTACCGTGAACCATTCGGCTCCCGACAGTATTTGGTACAGAATCACTGCAGGATTTGGTACAACTGGACAACATGGGACGGCAATCTTATTAATTTTGCGTAGGTCTTGTACGACCCTATATTTTCCGCTCGGTTTCTTTATGCCAATTATAGGCGAATTACATGGACTGCTCATTTTTTCTTGTAAAATGCCCTGTTCAATCAAATACTTTATTTCTTCTGCAACACCTGCCTTTATTTCTGGACTCATTTTGTATTGTCGAATATTTGGGTGAACTGCACCTTCTTTTACTGTCACATTTACTGGGTTAACATTTGCCATTAATCCTACTTCTTTCCCAGTAAAATCCCACACTTCAGGATTCACCGTACGCTGTAATTCTTTTGGGAGGTCTTCCACTAGCATCTTTTCATTTTCAGTTTCTTATTAGGCTAACATTAATTTATAAATCCCATCTTCGTCTGGGGTTTGAATTTCAACACCACTTGGGGTACAAAAGATTGTGGGGAAAGATTGTGTGGAGAAGTGTGGCTCAGGGGTTAGAGGCGGCAGACCCGGAAGCTGAGATCGGCCCTGGACCAGGGTTCAATTCCCCACCTCGGCGGGTCTTGGGCTCAAAATTCCACGGACTCGATAATTCTCGCTCTGGTGCCTTCTTGACTTACGGGTTCACACTCTGCGACTCTGGGCAATAGCTTGCTTAATCTCCACAACGGCCCCTCGCGGGGGCATGCCTGGCTTTCACCATGTGGATACCCTGCCGGGGTTATCTCACAGGGGAATACCAGGACGGGTTCCCTAAGCAAGCGCCGGGAAACCCTTTGTGGGTAGCTGTGCGCTATATAAGCTCAAATACATTTACATTGTACAATTAATTTTGCACAATAAGTCCCTACATATTAGGTTTACTTGTCTGGAGTTGCACACTACAAACTTGTGCATTTCTTTGAAATTACCTATTCTGATTTCCATAGGTTCTGTAACAGGGGTACTAATTTGTTTATTAGAAACGCCTACTACTCGGATTGCTTCTCCTGAGAGGGGCAGGTTTGGAACGTCTGCTGTTCTCACAGTAGAACGGGTAGCGCCAGTATCCAACAAAAAGGTAACATCATTTCCCTCAACTTTTCCCTCAATGTATGGACCTGACTGATCTACCGGCAAGGATGCGCCTAGCACGCACTCCTCGTCAGTAACTATCTTCCTCGAAAAATGTGTCACTCAAAAGAAATTGTGATGTCACTGCATCTCTCCTTCCACTTCCCTCCCAATTTGTGGTATCCACCTTGTAATTTGCTTGGCTCCCAGAATCTGGCATAGGTGCAAGTGGTAACTGGTTCTGTATTACCTGTTGCTGTGGGTTCCTTGACACTCCATTCTACGTCTGCAGATTCAAATTATCAATTTGCACATTGTTACTCAATACAGCCTTACACTCGTTCCTCCAATGTCCCATTTTCCCGCACCCATGACAAGGAAACTTTTTCTTTGCCTCCTCTCTGTTCCTTCTACCTCTTGGTTTACCCCCATTTCCATCTCCTTGATTCTGATTATTTTTTAATTGATTTAACTGGAGTTCCTGCTGCTCTGCTAATTTTACCTGTGCCCACATTACTTTTTCTTCTAAATTCTTTCGTTTATTGTCAATTTCATCCCCACAATATTTTGCGTACTTAAGTATTTCATCTACCGGCTTGGCCTGCCAGCAGATTTTATGATCTTTAATCATTTGCAAAATTTCTGGCTTTAACCCTGACACAAATCGATAAATAAAATGTGTCATGTCTTTCGCGTCAATGCTTTCCAAACCACTATACTGCTTGAATACTTGTAAAAGACGCTCATGATATGCATGTACTGGTCCATCTTTATTTTGGGTAGTTCTATCTATTCTAGTCCAATCTGTTTCTTTTGGGGGCACTTTCCCTTTCAGGAAGGTTATGACTTGATGATACTTTTTCATCACGTCATCTGATGGTGCTCCTGTCTTTGGGTATCTTGGATACTCGTCATTAGGCCAGTCAATCGTAATTTTACATTCTGGCCATAGATCTGAGGGGACTACAATATCAAACAACCCATCTAAATCTTTCAACAATACTTTTGATACTTTTGCAAATCTCTCGACCTGTCTGTACCACTCTACAGGTTTCTCTCTGAGTTTCGGGAAATCATTCGTAAATGATCAAATATCCTGTCTAGACCATGGGACATGTACATAACCTCCTCCTGGCACTTCTCTCATTGGGCATAATCTTTCCACCGTTTCTGGTTCTTTTAATAAATATTCATTTGCAGTATTTTTCGCTTGGGCTTCCTCCTTTTTCTTTGCCCATCTAGCTTTCCACCTATCTAAATCACCCCTATTTTGCAATAGGGACAGTAGCTCCTTGACTTGCACTTTTTGTCCTGACACATTCATGTTTTCTAAATCTTTGTCAGAAAATTCAGCTCGGTAAGGTTTCTGTAAAACTTTAGATTTTCCAATATCAATTCCCATTTCAGAAGCCAATCTCATTTACTTTTCATGAAATGTTTTAGTATTCCGAGAGACACTTCGACATATAAACAACAATTCGTCCTCACTGAAAGTGTTTAACCTTTCCAATCCCACATTTCCAGCAATCATTTCTTCTAGTTCAACTCTTAATTTAAAAATATCCAATACCTTTGGCTGTGATTTTGGCTTTTCTATTTCTCAGGACCATCTCTCTATTTCTTCCAGGGATACTATAGTAGCGCTTCTTGTACCTGAGGATGTTTCCATCCGTACCTCTCTAGAGCTTCCAAGAGTGTTTTTCCGGATTGAGTCACTCACAGGTTCCCTTATAGGTAAATCCATCAGGGAAATCACCGACTCGCACTCACTTGCTTGATCATCAACTATCAAGGGTTCTTTTCTAGATTGTAATACAGGTGTAGTCAGAACGGGTGGTTTAGGACAGGACTGCTTTTCTCCATATAATGGAACAACGGGACCTATGGTTACCGGAATGGTTAATGCTTCAGGACTCGTATTCAAATGTGAAATTTTCTGAATTAATTCACTTCTCTGTTTATTTATGGCTTCTCGTTTCCTCTCCTGTAGCACTTTTCCAGCAATCATTTCTTCTAGTTCAACTCTTAATTTAAAAATATCCAATATCTTTGGCTGTGATTTTGGCTTTTCTATTTCTCAGGACCATCTCTCTATTTCTTCCGGGGATACTATAGTAGCGCTTCTTGTACCTGAGGATGTTTCCATCCGTACCTCTCTAGAGCTACGGACCTATGGTTACCGGAATGGTTAATGCTTCAGGACTCGTATTCAAATGTGAAATTTTCTGAATTAATTCACTTCTCTGTTTATTTATGGCTTCTCGTTTCCTCTCCTGTAGCACTTTTTCCAACAAAGTTTCATGCATTACTTGCGGAAACCAAAGGTGGTTTTAAGAACGGGGCGCTAGGGTTAACTCTATTTGCTTCTTCATGGTAAGGTGGCAGACTTTTCATTAACAAATCCTTCAAGTAGTCATCATCTGATTCACCACTAGTCATTAAATTTCTCATTTTCTCTGGGCACTTGCTTCCTGACTGTTCCTTTAAAGTCAGTAATCAATATAATCCTTCTACTAACATAGACAGTCTCCATTTCTTCACTTGTTTATCTCTTGTCTCTTTAGGAAATCTGGGATAAAATGTACTCCAATTTCTGTCTCTTCTGGGTCTATCTTGATCAAAAGCCTCAGTTTCCCATTCTTCTAATGCTTCGTACTGAGTTAATCTAGGTCTGGGATCTAATTCATTCATGCGTGTTCTCAAATTGTACAAAATTCTACCATTAAAAGTACCATGTTCTGGAAATGCCAAAATACCATCATCTTTTGGGTACTCTGTTCAGTTTTCTAACCACACACAGGTGTGGTAGCCACTTTCTACCATCATGTATGATGCAGGTGTATTTGGTGGAGGAATAATAATTCCTTCTCTAGTTTTATTCGTTCTATCCTTCTTAAAGAAATTCTTAATTTTCTTAAATAGCGAAATTTTTCTCTCTCTTCCGTACATGATATGAGGTCTTCCTCTTATGTAATGTTCTTGAACAAAACCTGAGTACCTCCTATTGGTTCTATTTCCTATAACTGTTGGATCTAAATGCCACATATACTTTGCACAGTTAAATTTAGTATGCAGCTACACTCAATTGTTTACTAAATGCTTCACCAATACCAGCGCAATTCTTACTTTCGAGAACCAATCAGTGATTTGAATTCAAACAACTTTCGACCAATGATTACGCAGCTTTTCTCATGAGACAAGTGCTCACGCTCCTGCACTCACCCCTCCTTTCCAATTATTACCTCAGTTACACACCTGCTGTCTCAACCAATAACAGTGCGGCTCTTGGTGACGTCAGCTCAGCACCGCAACTGACTCCCTCTTTTGCAAGGTAATATGATAACTTATTTCTTTTCACTTTTAAATGCAATATTCATTAATTAACAACATAGAAACATTTGCCACTGTGCCTAAGTGACTAAATTCAAATGAAAGAATAATTTCTCTCACTGCGAGTAAATCCCTTCTGCTTATTCTTCATACACTGCGAGTAGATCCCTTCCGCCTACTCTTCATACAAACATTAGAGAACCTGCCTCGAGCTTACCCTTTCTAGGTGATATAAGGCCAAAGTTTCACCAGCCAACTCCTTTGTTATCATTTATTCACACATTTAAACAGAAAATCCCTAATCAGTGCTTGCAGTTTTACCTAACCATGCACTTTCTTCTTTAGGCAAGTGACCTCAATTGTACTGTGGCTTCCATTTACACCCGCTATTCTGCCCCCGGGGATTCCAAAACAAATATAGAACAATACAAATGGGTTTTGGTTAATACATAAAATCAAAAATAATTAACTGATCAATACACAACTAACTACCTATCTTAACTAAACCCTAACCATCTTACTGCTACCAAAAGAATACTGACAGAGAGCGGGCTCATCTGCTCGTTTTACCATACTCACCTGGGCCCATAAAACATACACACTTTGAACAGGTAAACCTACACCTAATCAGAATTTTAATTAACCAGTTAGGACCTATACCATTGACTTACCAATCCTAGTCACCGATACCTAGAGTCCTAAGGGATCAAAGGAGTTAGAATAATAGACATTAAATAAACATTTGCACTCATTAAAATAACTACAGACTTAGATAAAGTGTTCAAAGATTTTGAACACTTTATGTAAGTAAATTCTTAAATGTCAGAGTCCGTACTAAATTAGTCAAGGTTTGTTCAATTAAGAAGAATATAATCAAAGCAAGATGATGCAAAAATATCTTGAGACTTTCTTTAAGCATTGAAACATAGGAAGGGTAAGAAAAGGGAAACAGTACACTGACATACCCACATGAATTTTTATATTTAAATAGAATGGTGTGTTGACCAACCCTGGGCATGGGCTGGGATAAAGAACAGGACTGCGAGTAGTTCAGATGCCAGTAAGACAGCACAGGTGTAGATCAGGACCAGTGATCTCCAAATTAGGATGGATTCAGGTTGGAAACAGGTACCCTCAGCTAAATGCAACACCAGCATCACACCTCTCACTGCGGCTAACAGTTGGACCCAGATTGGGTTAGCGAATCTTCTCCCTCCGGAACCCCGATTGGGTTATCAAATCTCCTTCCCTCCGGACCCGGGCCCCGATTGGGTTATCGACTCCCCTTCCCAGAACCCCAATTGGGTTATCAATTCTTCTGACGGAGTGCTCCACCAGGACCTCTGCCTTCGATCGCCTATTGAGTGCTTTGGGTCAGTGACAGGTCAGCTATTCGGACAAGTCGGATAAATCTAACTAGCTCAGCTTACCTTAGTTATATCATTTTCCAGGGCAGTGTACCACCCCCCAATGTTGCAAATGTGTGTATTCCATCAATTTGATTGGCCAAAAGATGAGGAAAGGTCATCACACCATACCAGTTATGAGGTCACTTGATTCAATAATGCAAATTATCTTCCGGCCCATAACTTTATTTTTCCCATGCATTTTATTCCACTCAACAATCAATGTTCCAATAGTAAATACAATGTTAAACAAGTTATCAATCTTTCTTCCTCTCGAGAGGTAACGGGGTGAGTTTCCCAGGCGGATCTTCAGGCAAGACTGCCGTTGGCATAGATTCAATGCCATGGCTTGTGCACTCTTGAGAGCGCAGCACATGCGCAATCGCGGGACTCAAGATGGAGCAACATTGTACTTGATTGGTCCAAACACGAGCTAATAGCAAAGTCAAAGAAGAACAGTTTTAGAACAAAGAATAAATTAATGCACTCTATACCACTCATCTCTACTCTATTCCCATTAGTTAATTTTAACTACAGCGTTAGGAATTAGGCAGAATGAACAATTTAGTAAAAGCTGCAATGCAAGCGTTAGCACATGAAAACAGAGCAGCCATCTTTAGTTCTAGTGCGCAGAAGCAATGTTTTTCCCACCAAAGCAGAAAGTACGTCATGTCACGTGAGTGTGACAGACACATGCGCAGAAAAGTACCCGCGTTGTTGCAGCCATTTAAAGATTTCTCGAGTTACTGTTAGTAAGAAGCACATTGTCAAGCTTCCCCAGCTTACTAGAAATGTTGTGTGGTGCATTATTAATAAGGCAAAACATGTTGATTAAAGTATTATATATTATTTCGAGAGGGTTGAATTCAAGCAAGTCTCTTTACGAGTGAAACCTTGCTCCATCACTCACTCCACTAAACATTGTTTGATTGGCATATTCCTATTTGGCATATTCAATGTGCTTGTAAGCCCCTTGTAGAGAAATATGCCATATACCCGTGGCATGTGAATTGAATGCTACCAGAGGGCCAGCAGCACTTAATGTACCACCTGCCTAAGTAGCACTGTTAAACTTGTCCCTGGCCTGCCATTGCAGCCTTAATCCAGTGTTACACTGCCTTGTCGACTTGCCATTTAAAACCCCTCGCCATCCCTTAAACTCCTTTTCTGTTACATATAAGCAATTTTCACTTGGGTTACAGTGCCAATCGAGACTCCAGAGTACTCACAGAGACTTTGCCTGCCCCAGGTTTTCACAGTTGGTCACAGCCCCTACTCATGTAGCAGGATAGACCTTAGATGGGATCTTTTCCATTTTTCCTTTTCTTATATCCCAAATAACAGCCACAACATAAACAATGCGATCAATTAGATAAATAAGGTAAATCATGAGGCACATTACATACATACAGGGGGCATGTGGGAACAAGTGTTGACATGGTCTGGGGTTGGGGATCACGTATATTTGAGATATTTATAATAGGGATAGCGGCATTGATCACACTCCGCATGAAGATACAAGTTTGCCCTGTGGGCTTGTCAGCTGTAGGAACCAGCTGTGTGCACTGCATGCCAAAATATAAGTTACATGACAACCACATGTTTAAAGATAATGAAGGTACAGAAATTATGATGAGTGGAGGTTGTCAGTAAGATGTAGCGATTTGGTATCAGATGGCAGGATGTGGAAGCTGTTAAATAATTATTCCCTAACGTAACTGGACTGCCTGTTCTTTTGATGCCAAATATCTACTAAAATGGCCTGTAGAACCTTAACAGAAAGGACTTAGATAAAACATTCTGAAATGAACTGCCATCACAATGCAAGGCTTGCTCAAGAACCACATTCAGACAACACATGATGCTAGCTTAGCAACAGGCACTTGGCCACACCATATTCAGAAGTGTCATAGCCTATGTGTCCTTGATTAGAACTGATGGTACAAATCATTACTGATAATTACCATTACTAGTAAATTCTATTAGCTTGGGAAGTCCCAAAATGTCATAAGCAAGGGACACACGGGTAGCGACAGCCCCACCATGGCCTTTTCTGATTGGCCTAGTGTTGTGTATTTGTGTAACCTGCCAAGGCTACTGATGGGCAGGAGCGGCCCCTTTGATTAATTTCTTAGAAAATGTCTTAATCTTGTGTTATGCCGAACTTGTATTGCAAAAACAATAGCTGCTTCCGCTCAGTTGGTCGGACCACAGGGTAGTTGCTGTTACTTTCACTCTGCCACCCGTACAAGATAGGGGTATGCCCACTAACAGCAAGACCATCAGGAGGAATTGGAAGGGGGTGTCAGCTGAATCTTTTGCTAATGCTCTTTGAAACAAGCCTTATATTGTGCAGGAGGATGTGGACAGAGGGGCAGAGGACCTCTTAGCCTGGCTGTGCACAGCAGCGGATAAGGTAGCACCCATACAGGAATTCAATTTTAACAGAAAATTGCCTAATGCTGCCTAGTTTACAGAAAGCCTAAGGCTTGTCAGGCAGGCCTGTCGTCACCAGGAACGTGCCTACAGGAAACATTATGTGGTCCATTAAAGGTCCTTATATAAAATATCGCTTAGAGACTATAAATGTGCTCTTAGAGGAGAAAAAGCCAGCTACTGCACCAACTAAATTGAGACAACTAATTCCCCAAAAGAACTCTTTAAAATCATTCAGCAGTTATAAACACCTCCGGCCCTGCAGGAAATTGAAGTCTCTTAAGAGCTATGTAATAAGTTAACAGGGTTCTTCCAACTGAACATTTATAGAGAGTTCAAATTCTCTAAAACAGAAGCTGATGCTGTGCTGTCTTTAAGTAGAGAGATGCGGCAAGACCACTCACAATTTATAGAAATTCAGGAAAAACTGCAAAGATTGTTAGAAATGTTCCTCTGTTTGCTCCGGAGCTTGTTGAATTGCACCTCCTTTATAGCAAAAAAGGTTCCCCCTTGAACCATGTGCACCAACAATTTTGCAAATGGTTGCTGGTACAGTAGCTCAACCATTATCACCTGGGATGAATAAAGCCATCCTGTCATGGTGCTACCCTCGGCTGTGGAAGGAGGCAGTAGTGAAGCCACTTCTCAAGAAGCCCAATCTTGACCCCACTGACCTTAAGAATAATCATCCTATTTCTCTGCTACCGGTCCCCGTTAAGATCCTGGAGAAACAATAGCCACCTGATGGCTTATATTGAGAAACAGAGTCTATTTGATACATTTCAGTTTGGGTTCCGAAAAGTTTCTCGAGTTACTGTTAGTAAGAAGCACATTGTCAAGCTTCCCCAGCTTACTAGAAATGTCGTGTGGTGCATTATTAATAAGGCAAAACATGTTGATTAAAGTATTGTATATTATTTCGAGAGGGTTGAATTCAAGCAAGTCTCTTTACGAGTGAAACCTTGCTCCATCACTCACTCCACTAAACATGGTTTGATTGGCATATTCCTATTTGGCATATTCAATGTGCTTGTAAGCCCCTTGTAGAGAAATATGCCATATACCCGTGGCATGTGAATTGAATGCTACCAGAGGGCCTGCAGCACTTAATGTACCACCTGCCTAAGTAGCACTCTTAAACTTGTCCCTGGCCTGCCATTGCAGCCTGAATCCAGTGTTAAACTACCTTGTCGACTTGCCATTTAAAACCCCTCGCCATCCCTTAAACTCCTTTTCTGTTACATATAAGCAATTTTCACTTGGGTTACAGTGCCAATCGAGACTCCAGATTTTTAAGGATTGGAGTCATAGTAATAAGTAGAAAATATTGAAGTTTATTTGTAGAAAAAGACCCCTTAGATGTTGGCTCAGGAACAGCTTATCTTCAACTAACTAAACAACATTCTGGTACAGATCATAGACATATCAACATTCTAAAAGGTTTAAAGAAACAGCATATAAGAATGTAACACATCTCCCTTTCCAAAAAAACGCAAAAGAAAAAAAACAACTGAATGCGTTCATTCAAGAATATAACATATAGTCATTGAACTTAACAGGTTTCACAACAATTCTTCCAGATAATCTCTTTGAACTAGGAACATCTTTCTTAACAAAAACAGAAGACATTTGTTGAACTTTTCTTGGAGATGTTTCCGTTGATACGGGAGGAACAGTACACGAATTAGGTGGCATAATACATGAATTAGATTTTGGTACAGAAATATTGTTGTTCCTGTTTAACCATAGATTGCGTTCCAACTCGTTGCATAAAACAACGTTACAAAAATTCCATTTGCGTCCATCATCTAACAACACACAACTTCCCATTACTTCCAGCACTTTCTTTGGATGAGACCACTTGGAAGAACCATCCTTTGACAAACCAAAACGAGACGATCTCACCAGATCACCAACACGGAAACATCTTACACCTTTCTTGATTTTACTGTTGTGTCTATCCACATACTTCTGTTGATAAACATTCATTTTATCATTGAGGCTCTCTTTATGTACATGACTAACAGAAGTTTTAAGCATCCATGCAGGAGTTACCTTATTACTAGCAGAACGCCCCTTGAGAAGATGGAATGGAGATACTAGAGTTGCAGAATGTGGAGTATTCCGATAACTCCAAATCATATCTTTGACCGCAACCTTACAATCTGCACCTTCAACTGTGGCCAACTGTATGCATTCCTTCAACACACGGTTGAATCTCTCTACCATACCGTTCTCCCTAGGACAATAAACAACAGTAGTAATGTGTTTTACACCACACAGACGTAAATAACTTTGAAACTCGCTAGCTACAAATTGTGGACCATTATCTGCAGTAATAGTTTCAGGAAAACCCTCTCTATGGAATAACTCATCACAAAAATTGACAATATTGGATGCTTTGATCTCCCTAACAAACGCTACTTCAGGCCACTTGCTGTAATAATCCATTAAAACCATGGCAAATTTCCCAGCAATGTTACCAATGCTAAACGGACCACAGATATCCATAGCTAACTTTTGCCACGGTTTGTCCGGAAACAGAACAGAACTAATGCTAGATTCTTGAGAAAAATGAGATTTATCACTGCAAGTGCATACCGAGCAATTCCTAACACGCCTTTCCACATCTTTATCCATGCCTGGCCACCAGAAATCACATCTACACCTTCTCTTCATACCAGACATTCCTGAATGCCCCTCATGAACAAGATCTAATAACCTATTACGTAAACTGGATGGTACAACAAGTGTGTCTGCTCTTCTAACGATACCTGCTGCAAAATCATAAGAAAGTTCTGGCCACACTGTCTTATATTCAGATAATTCACAATCACTCCATGAGAAACTATTGTACGGTGAAGTTAACCGTACAATCACTTCTTTTAAAACAACATCCTCTTGAACAGCTTTTTTCCATTCCACTAGATCAATTGCACCATTACAAACTTCATCTACAGTAGCTATTGACCAATCCTCATCTTGATCCAATACAGAGTCCTCTTCACAAACTGGAAGACGAGATAAACAATCAGCATTTACATTCTTAATGCCTGGTACGTATTTCATCAAAAAATCATACTCTTGTAATTTGTAAATCCATTTTGCAATTCTAAAAGTAGCCTTCCCTGCACCTTTAGTTGAAAATATGTCTACAAGGGGTTTATGATCAGTCCTCAATTCGAAATTAGTGCCCCAAACATAGTTCCTAAAGTAATTTACACCCCAAAAACAAGCCAGAGCCTCCTTCTCTATAACTGAATATGAAGGTTCAGCACCCTTTAATGTACGGGAAGCAAAAGCTACAACCCATTCCAATTTGTCCTTGCCCTGCATTAAAACCGCTCCTAAACCATATGCACTTGCATCTACAACATGATTGACTTCTTGTTGGGATCAAAAGGTTTAAGTGCAACAGCATTTATGATGTCTCTTTTTACATCATCAAAAACTCATTGACATTTAGAACTCCACACAAATTTAGCACCTTTTTTCATTAGCAACCTTAAACAAAAAACTTTAGAAGCAAAATTGGGCACAAATTTGGAATAATACTCCGCAAGTCCTAAAAAAGAATGAAGTTGATCTTTATCAGATGGTGATGGAGCATTTTTGATGGCGTCCAATAAATTCTTCTTAGGTTTAACCCCCTCCACTGACAAAGTATGCCCCAAATACTCAATTTCATTTGTAGCAAACTTGCATTTCTCAGCTGCAACAGTTAAACCCGCACATTGGAGTTTGTGTAACACATCACTTCATGGTTAGTTTTATTTTCCCCCCACACAAGTACATCATCTTGAAAAACCAACATGTTGGGTATACCTTCAAGAACCCTACACATAACTCTCTGAAAAACAGCTGATGCAGAGGATAACCCAAAAGGCATTCTTAGAAACTGAAAAGCCCCCTCAGGAGTAATGAAAGACGTTAAATGGCGAGACTCAGGATGTAATTTTATCTGATGATAAGCATTAGATAAGTCAATTGACGAAAAATATTTAGCATCTTTAACAGATGCAACCATTTCATTAATTTTGGGTAAAGGGAAGCGATCCACCCAAATGTTCTTGTTTAAATCTCTTAACCCTTTCCGTGCTGCGAACGTCCAACGGTCGTCGCGTGCACTACCTCGCTAGTGCTTCGCACGACCGTTGGACGTCGGAATCCCGTTAGCGCGATCGAACGTCCGCACTGGGGCGGAATGTTCGACGCGCTAAACGGGTTAAATCGACACACATGCGCAATTTGCTGTTGGGGTTTTGTGCCAAAACAACTGGACTAAGCCAATCAGATGCTTCAATGGGTTCAATGATGTTTTGTTGACATAATCGATCTAGTTCTACCTTAAGTTGAGATCTTAACACTAAAGGAACATTGCGCACTTTATGAACAATAGGTATGCAATCAGGTTTAAGAATAATTCGATGTTCAAGCTTTTTAAGACATCCCAATTTTGGGCTAAATAATTCTGGACATTTTTTTGTGCCATTCTAAACTGGCATCATTTTGAGTTACCAAAACTTCGTCAGAATGTTTTTTATGCCAATTAGGAGATAATAAAACCTGATCCGGATGATTAGGATCAAGAGTCATCCCTAAATTCCTTTGTTCTTTCCACCCTAATAAGGCTTTGCCCTTTTCCACAACGTACACAGTTCCAGGAGTATTCCTGTCTTTAAAAATGATTTCAGATGTAAAACATCCAATCACAGGTAATTTGATGCCTAAGTAACCCACAGGAGTTTTTTGGGAACATATAAGATCTGGTTTACCACAAGCTTCTCACATGTTTTTGTCAATAATAGTATATAATGAACAAGAATCTGCCCAGAGAAACAACTTATGATTGTTGATCATAACTTCACATTTGGGAGGTTGAATTTCTTCAGAAACTTCGTTAACTTCATTATTCCAAATTGCCATAACCTCAATGTCACTATCACTACTGGAATGAGTAGATTGATCAATAAGATTAACGGAATTTTTCCATGCATTAGGATTGTCAGATCTACACATTTTTGCAAAATGACCAGTCTTGTTACACTTGAAACATGTAACGTTTGATGCAGGACACCAAGAATTTTCAGTAGTATGTCTAGTATTCCCACATCTAAAACAAAATTGTTTGTTAAAATTTTGTGTCTTGCTAGAAAATGGTTTGCTATGTGACATGGTATTTTTATTACTGCTAGAAAATGTTCGAGGTTTAACCTTGATATCACGTTTAGTATTATATCTATTGTCAAAAGATTTTGGCTTATTGTTAACTACAGCACACACATCACTGGAAACTTTGCTGTCAGAAAACTTGCGGTCCTTACTATGTACACTGCTTAACTCTTTAACATATCGAGAATTGTTCTCAACTCTTCTAGCAATGGAAATAGTTTTATGAAGAGACGAATCTTTTAAATCCAATAACTTCTCTTGAATCTTTATATTATTAGTTCTGTTAATGAACTGATCTCTTATAATTTCTTCATGTAAATCCTTAAACTTACAAGTAGCTGCTAATCTTCTTAAAACAGTAATATATTGTTCTACTGTCTCGCCGGCTAATTGTGCCCTTGAAAAGAATTTGTGTCTCTCTACAACAATACTTGTTTTTTTACCAAAGTTTTCCTCTAATGCTTTCAGTGCATCCAGATATTCATCTGACAAAGATGATTCAACTTTTGAGCAGTCAAATACAACTTCTTCATCACTGACATCTTCATCACCACCCTCACATACCTTGGAAATAGTGTTACCAGATTGTATGGGTAAAGTTTTTAACACTTTCCTACCCTCAACACCAAGACTGTGTTTAAGTAATGCTAATTTTCGTGAAGCTAGAAACACCTCTCCTCCAATGGCTTCTAAATAAGTTTCAAAAGATTCACGCCAATCTTCCCAAGTCATAGGAGGAATACCAGGATCTTGTAAAAATTTTGGTGGAGCTAAAATAGTATTAGTTTCCATAATACCAATTGAATTAATTGAATAAATAAATGAATAAAAAAAATAATGAATAAATAAATAACACTGTAGACTGTATGTGGGAGAGAAAAAAAAAAATTTAACAAAAGAAAAGTAGTCACCGTTGTCTTGTATATAATTCGAAGGTTTCTTGTTGTAGATTGATAAAGCTTTAAGAAGAAGTCTAAATTCAGTTTTATGCTTAAAATCTTCTAATACGTTTTGTTAAACGAAGAAATACATTAATGAATGGATGTAATATGAAGAACGGGAGTGGTTGCTAGGAAACGCGCCCCAGAATGCATTGCGCGTCCCAGAATACATTGCTCGTCATCCCGACGTACTTCCTGAAGCTTTCCTGAGGCTTGCGATGCTACTGAGGAATAATGGCCGTTAGAATGAAGAAACGCCTACTCCAGCGCATTCACGAGCGCAGAGAAGCCAACTTGAAAGATGCTTGGCAGCTCTCGAGGAATCCAAATTCATAAAATGCAAGTAGATTTTATGTCGTTACATGTATGTCGATCCTGTATGCATATACGCAAATGTTCAGGAACAGCACACCGTCCCTACAAGCAATTACGCCACTTTCTTCAAGCAATTACGCCGCTTTCTTCATCATTCCTTTATATTTTTTTAAATAATCAAAATAAACAATTGAATCGTTGCTGAGTGCCAAATCACTTGTTCAAGCACTATCGGCACAGAATAGTCTACTCACATGACGCTTGAGTCTGTCTGAAGAGATGAAATGATGAGCTTCTTTTAATATATAAATTCTCTTCGCTTGCTCTTTTTCTTTTTTTTTAAAAACAAAATAATATTCATTTATAAAAACATCATAGGGGTGGATGGGTTGCTTTCTCCCTCGTCGCCACTTTTAAGGATTGGAGTCATAGTAATAAGTAGAAAATGTTGAAGTTTATTTGTAGAAAAAGACCCCTTAGATGTTGGCTCAGGAACAGCTTATCTTCAACTAACTAAACAACATTCTGGTACAGATCATAGACATATCAACATTCTAAAAGGTTTAAAGAAACAGCATAGAAGAATGTAACACAGAGTACTCACAGAGACTTTGCCTGCCCCAGGTTGTCACAGTTGGTCACAGCTCCTACTCATGTAGCAGGATAGACCTTAGATGGGATCTTTTCAATTTTTCCTGTTCTTATATCCCAAATAACAGCCACAACATAAACAATGCGATCAATTAGATAAATAAGGTAAATCATGAGGCACATTACATACATGCAGGGGGCATGTGGGAACAAGTGTTGACATGGTCTGGGGTTGGGAATCACGTATATTTGAGATATTTATAATAGGGATAGCAGCATTGATCACACTCCGCATGAAGATACAAGTTTGCCCTGTGGGCTTGTCAGCTGTAGGAACCAGCTGTGTGCACTGCATGCCACAATATAAGTTACATGACAACCACATGTTTAAAGATAATGAAGGTACAGAAATTATGATGAGTGGAGGTTGTGAGTAAGATGTAGCGATTTGGTATCAGATGGCAGGATGTGGAAGCTGTTAAATAATTATTCCCTAACGTAACTGGACTGCCTGTTCTTTTGATGCCAAATATCTACTAAAATGGCCTGTAGAACCTTAACAGAAAGGACTTAGATAAAACATTCTGAAATGAACTGCCATCACAATGCAAGGCTTGCTCAAGAACCACATTCAGACAACACATGATGCTAGCTTAGCAACAGGCACTTGGCCACACCATATTCAGAAGTGTCATAGCCTATGTGTCCTTGATTAGAACTGATGGTACAAATCATTACTGATAATTACCATTACTAGTAAATTCTATTAGCTTGGGAAGTCCCAAAATGTCATAAGCAAGGGACACACGGGTAGCGACAGCCCCACCACCATGGCCTTTTCTGATTGGCCTAGTGTTGTGTATTTGTGTAACCTGCCAAGGCTACTGATGGGCAGGAGCGGCCCCTTTGATTAATTTCTTAGAAAATGTCTTAATCTTGTGCTATGCCGAACTTGTATTGCAAAAACAATAGCTGCTTCCGCTCAGTTGGTCGGACCACAGGGTAGTTGCTGTTACTTTCACTCTGCCACCCGTACAAGATAGGGGTATGCCCACTAACAGCAAGACCATAAGGAGGAATTGGAAGGGGGTGTCAGCTGAATCTTTTGCTAATGCTCTTTGAAACAAGCCTTATATTGTGCAGGAGGATGTGGACAGAGGGGCAGAGGACCTCTCAGCCTGGCTGTGCATAGCAGAGGATAAGGTAGCACCCATACAGGAAGTCAATTTTAACAGAAAATTGCCTAATGCTGCCTAGTTTGCAGAAAGCCTAAGGCTTGTCAGGCAGGCCTGTCATCACCAGGAACGTGCCTACAGGAAACATTATGTGGTCCATTAAAGGTCCTTATATAAAATATCGCTTAGAGACTATAAATGTGCTCTTAGAGGAGAAAAATCCAGCTACTGCACCAACTAAATTGAGACGACTAATTCCCCAAAAGAACTCTTTAAAATCATTCAGCAGTTATAAACACCTCCGGCCCTGCAGTAAATTGAAGTCTCTTAAGAGCTATGTAATAAGTTAACACGGTTCTTCCAACTGAACATTTATAGAGAGTGCAAATTCTCTAAAACAGAAGCTGATGCTGTGCTGTCTTTAAGTAGAGAGATGCGGCAAGACCACTCACAATTTATAGAAATTCAGGAAAAACTGCAAAGATTGTTAGAAATGTTTCTCTGTTTGCTCCGGAGCTTGTTGAATTGCACCTCCTTTATAGCAAAAAAGGTTCCCCCTTGAACCATGTGCACCAACAATTTTGCAAATGGTTGCTGGTACAGTAGCTCAACCATTATCACCTGTGATGAATAAAGCCATCCTGTCATGGTGCTACCCTCGGCTGTGGAAGGAGGCAGTAGTGAAGCCACTTCTCAAGAAGCCCAATCTTGACCCCACTGACCTTAAGAATAATCATCCTATTTCTCTGCTACCGGTCCCCGTTAGGATCCTGGAGAAACAATAGCCACCTGATGGCTTATATTGAGAAACAGAGTCTATTTGATACATTTCAGTTTGGGTTCCGAAAAAAATCACAGACCAGAAACAACAATGGTATAGGCTACGGACAGCATCAGATGCCTAGTTAATGCAGGGCAGGCCGCAGCTTTCCTCCTGTTGGATCTGTCTACAGCCTTGACACCATCTCTCCACCCCTGCTGAAAGAACGCCTACAGGATTAGGGAATCACAGATAGGGCTCTAAAACTGCAGCCCTCATTCGTTAAGTGTAGATCACAAAGGGTGTCGGTGCATCATTTCCAATCGGACCTGTTCTTCCCTCCATGTGGGGTGCCGCAGGGCTCTTCTATGAGCCTCTCACCATTCAATCTGTATGTCTCTCCACTGGCTAGGCTCATACGCTTCTTTGGGCTACAAAAAACAGGGGCGCAACCAGACCCAGACTTCGGGAGGGGGGCTATTAGAATAATGGGGGTGGAGCCATCTTTAGAGATGAATCAAAGTCACTTGTGGGGTCCCCTTCAAGTTTCTGGTACAATATCTGGTATGGAGTGTCATTATAGTCAATGCAATGTGGCCAATAATGCATTGTAAGTGCGCTGGAAAGTAAGGGTGGGCTTAGCATCACACAATTTAACAACTCTTGTAGTGAAAGGGTTTTCCCTCAACGCATTTTAGAAGAATGAATAACAAATGGTGCTTTGTTGTATCACATATGAAGCCATTAGACTTAGTAAGTTGTGGAATTTCAGGTTTTGGATTCTGGGTCAAACAGCAGCTAATGGTGCATTTTGTTATACACTTTTGTATAATACAATGCTTGCTAAATATTTGGGGGGCCACCACCAAACTAAGTTTTGCAAAACGGTCACTGGTTAAGCACAATTTTTTACTGATTATTATGTTCATACTATATTTACCGTGAAGCAAGAGTAATGGTTCTGTCGGGTGTAAGGCAATTTCTTTGCTCATCTATATAAATAGTAAGTCTTTACGTATGTTACAGGGGAACATTCAATGAACGAATTGTAAAGACACAGCACCTTTCTTTGAATTTTGAAAGAATTTTCTTATTTATAAGTATCAGTTAAGTATACATAATGGCTGTCCGAGACAAAAAATGATAAAGAATCACATACAAAGTAAAAAAAAGCTTCAGTGACTGGTAGTGACAAGTGATGAGTAGATTATATGGGGATCATGACAAATAACATATTAACATACAATACTACAAAACATAAATTATAATCAGTCCATTTGAGGATCAATAGTCACAACAAAATGCGTTATTTTTCTTTTTGTGTTGCAACTTTTCAAGGACAGATTGATATGTATAACGTCCATGTTTCCACCCTAAGCTGTGGTGCAGAGTAATTGCATCCGGGACGGGTCTTCATCAGGACAAAGAAGGAGGACAGCCTGTAATGGTAAGGCAGGAGTTTAAAATCTGTGTGTGTCTGAAATTATGAAGGTAAAGAAAGCGAACATTGCCGTTTGGCATGCTCACCTGAGAGAGAGTGAATATTTAGGGATCTCTTGATGCTTTCAAGAACAAGGTGTCAGCCAACAACCTTCCATGGGTTTCCTTGTAGTGGTTTTCTTTTAATGAGGGAATCTGGGGAGGTGTTTTTAAATATCGCCCTGCTGCCGTCTACTTTTTTACACACGGCGTGATGACTCATGAGTCTGCGTAGCCACTTAATAAACCACCAGATTGAATCAATTCGGTCACTAAACACCGTACATCCCCTTGGTTGCTCAACTTAGACGCACAAATGCATAGGGCCACATGTGAGTACACGTGACTAAACAACTATATAATGCACAGACTCTGCCTGTTTAGCCATCCCAACTTGTAAGACGGTTCACTCACACACCGGGGGCAGCACTTAGCACTAAAATGAGCGCTCTTCACCGACTGTAATAAGCCTACTGAGTACCCACCATAATACATGGGGATCCATGGACTCAGATTGTCCATCATTTCTTTTTCCACAGGTGATCGCTAATGCGGCACTCCTTTTATTTCTCCACCGGCTGGTGAAGAAATTTGTACCTATTCAATACAAGGTAGGTACACTACTACTCAGCATCTGCTTTGAGACATGTCTAAAGGTTCAAATATTGACAGACACATATCTACCTCCCAAGATTCCCTCATTAAAAGAAAACCACTACAAGGAAACCCATGGAAGGTTGTCGGCTGACACAGTGTTCTGGAAAGCGTCAAGAGATCCCTAAATATTTACTCTCTCTTAGGTGAGCATGCCAAACAGGCAATGTTCGCTTTCTTTACCTTCATAATTTAATACACACATTGATTTTAAACTCTTTGCTTACCATTACAGGCTGTTCTCACTCTTTGTCCTGATGAAGACCCGTCCCGGATGCAATTAACTCTGCACCACAGTTTAGGGTTGAAGCATCAACGTTATACATAACAATCTGTCCAGGAAAAGTTGCAACTCAAATAGAAAAATAACGCATTTTGTTGCGACTATTGAACCTCAAATGGACTGATGATAATTTATGTTTTGTAGTATTGTATGTTAATATGTTATTTGTCATGATCCCTATATAATCTACTCATCACTTGTCACTACCAGTCACTGAAGCTTTTTTCACTTTGTATGTGATTCTTTATCATTTTTTGTCTCGGACAGCCATTATGTAAATTTAACTGATGCTTATAAATAAGAAAATTATTTCAAAATTCAAAGAAAAGTGCTTTATCTTTACAATTTGTTCATTGAATGTTCCCCTGTAACATACGCAAAGACTTACTATTTATATAGATGAGCAAAGAAATTGCCTTACACCCAACAGAACCACTACTCTTGTTTCACTTTAGGACCCAGGTTCTGAGGGTTACTGGGATACCCCATTATAACTATTGGACATACTATATTTACCAGCACACACTACAACCACATTTGAAGGACATATGTTAGTACATGAATGAAGTGTCTCGAAGTCATGGGAGAAAATCCCTCTTGTCTGGGTTCGATAACACATAGAATGTTGAATCTGTATTTCCATGATTCCAAATGTTACTCCTAAGTTTTATCTGCCATCAAATATTCTTTGCTATGATATGATATGCTTAGATGCTGCACTGGCATCAAATGGACCTCACATTAGGAAAGATATTGACTGTACAAACACAGAGACAGAAACTGATCATTACATCTGATGATCCAAAGTGCCACCAGAACACAGCATCAATGCCCGAACTTACACATAATCATAAGCACTGGTAGCTGTATTACATCAAATATTAATCAACTCTGTAGGAAGTTTACAGATGATATTATGTATGTATGTAGCAAGAGTGATAGGGCCACATCAGTAATCGAATTGAAAAAGGTTGTTAGGAAAAGAGTAAGCTGCAGAAATACTATGCTCTACTGTGTGTCAGCAGACAGAGAAGAGTTAAAATATATAGTGTGCTTTGAAAACCTGCATGACCTGCAAAACGCCTTCAACAGGGTCAGTGCCGTCCGAACGTCATGCAATGTTATCAAATAAAGACAATTGCAAAATCAGAACATCCATTCTTGCAGCTTAATGTCATTGCCCAATCTTGGGCTATCAAATTTCGCAAAGCCAGGGGCAACAATTACCACAGGTAGTGCTATTGCTTACATGTTATGTTTTAAGCACATGAGCAGTACATTTGAGAGTGCTGTGATATTATAGTTAATCATGACTGTTGAAAAACAGGTTTAAAAGTTTGGATCATGAAGCTAAAATTTCCAAATCATACACAAATGGTGTCATGAAATGAATTGTTTATTCTTCATGATTCATGTCTAGAGTGTATGAATGTTAGCCAATAAGGAGTCTAAAGATTTTAATGGCATACAACAACATACAATATTATCCAGGACGTATCCATAATGTTGGTGTGTGACAAAAGAACAAAGTTGTATTGAATGAGCATCTGAAAAATGTGAGGTGTGCTATGGGTGGAGGCGAGGGTGAAGTTTATGACAGTTCATAAAGGAGGCTCCTCTCATAGGTAAGTGTTCACGTAAAAGACTTTGAGGTGCTCTAGCTTAAAAAAACACTCAAACAAGCCTTTCTGAGGAATCCAGTATTGATCCAGCGCAGCTGAATTTCAGTTCCATACTGGCCAGGTTTAGTAAAGAACATTCTTCAATATTTTCAGTATAATAGTATAATTCAGTGTAATCCTGATATGACTCTGTCTACTAAGCTGTATGTATCTTCATCACCTCTGAGGCTCAAAAAGCACGACTGCACTGCGCACCCTACACATTATGAATTTGCCAGAGCAGCACCATTGTATTGTATTGTATTGTAGCATACTTGTATAGCGCAACCTATCACCACCAAGGGCATCCTGGCGCTTTGACACATGATCCAGCGAAAACAGTAGCTCAACCTATCCTGGAAAAAAAAAAAAAAAAAACATTCTCACTTACATTTCTCAGTCATGCTTACCCAGTGCTAGGGATCCAATTTGAACCATGAAAACTGATATCTGCCACAATCAGGGCATGTTTCCAACAAAACCCTTGAAAACACATTTCTTAAAATCTATGCATGACTCTCGTGTGGTTTGGCATTATGGGTTAAAAATCCATCTCTGAGGTTGTTACCATTCTGGTTCTTTTTACCATGGATGGAGTCAAGATGTCAAGACCTATCCACATAGTGTACAATATGCTCAAGTAAGTCTTGACTGATTGCAGCCATTGGGCTCCTTCTTACCCCACCTTTAACAAAAACACCTGGCTGTGTTAGTGTATTTGTATCTGTACTGCCGCATTTGCAGCCCTATGTCTTTGTAGTTGTCAGTCACAGCTGGATTTTCTCTGGGGTGGAGGCTGCCCACAGAACCGGGTGCATGGACTCAGATGTGGCAGCATTTAGTGAAGACAGAGCTGGAGAAATGGGACAGAAGTTCAAAGCAGTACATCTCTGCAACCATGAAACTGGTTTCTACGCAGTTTGCAGTTATGTACTAATTGTTGCTTCACCTAATTAACTTTCAGACTTCTTCAGATAAGTAGATGGAACCAAGAGGGGGCTCCAACCCTCTTAGAGGCAAAGAGGGACATGCACTGGTTTCTCTGCAATGCTAGATGGGTCATGGAAAAAAATTAGGTCCTCAAACACTGATCATGTTGACAGTCCTTCTGTTGGGCCTTGTGTGAGGCGGACAGGGGTACGTGTTTTCACTACACAGCACCTCCGCAATGCTGTGCTCTGCAGCAGCATGGACTTAGCAACGTCTCCAATAGGGCTTATGGAGATGAGCTTTTCGGCTCTTTCCAGGTAGGTTCTTCTCTGTACACTGGAGTATGTCACCAAGAACTCTCTCTTCTAAAAGTTCTAGCTTCTGCAAAATGAGGAAGAGATGATGGGAGTACTCTATGAGAGGCCCTCCAAGCAACTTCCAATGCTGGTCACTAATACCCTTCAGCAAATGTAACCTTGTACCAGTGTTGGACTTATGCCAGATGGGACAGTTTCAAAGGGCCAGTGTGAGTGTTATTTTTCACACATAGGCTGGAAGAACTAAGAAATAAACCATGCACTGGCCCCTTCAAGCTGGCCCATATAGCAGTGCCAGACTGCTCAGCACTGCATGGTGCTGTGCTGCTGGACACATGAATTAAACAAAACCATACTCCATTCCAGGTCGCTTCCCTCACATGGGAGCAAAAATGGATGCCCTTAAACATTCTTCCAAATACCATAACAGGCTGCAAAAACAACGCATGACATACAAAGTGTACATACTCTACAACCCGTTTTCTAATCATATGGAAATACATTTTTAAGAGAGAATTGCAGAACCTTTAATATGGGACAGACCATTAGTCCTCCACACTGAAGTGGGCAGGTAAAGGTACGTGTGCCTTCAGTAGGAATCATGTTGCTACTGCTGCCAGTTCCACAATTCCATAAAAAGAGGGCAATAGTCACATTTATACAGAAGGTGCACTTTGGCTGCCTCTTAAACCTTAAAGCAATGCTGAGGGATTTAGGACCACGTAAAATAAAAGACAGACTATTACTAGAAGAACAACAAGGACAGGGCAGCATACTCTTCAGAGTCATGTAAGAGACTTTCTCTCCAAAGACTGACGTTCTCTCCTTGGTAACCTTAATCAAGCATGTTAACTAATTTTGTGCTCAACTAAAGACTTATATGTATCTTCTTCTGTTTCTTGTGACAACCAAATTTCATTGCTGGGTGGTCTGCATTCAGCCTGGTACAAGTAGTGGCTCTTGATTTTCCAAGGTCAAGGCATCTTGCACTCCTGGTTGGACCCAACAGACACCTGGTTCTTAGGGTTGTTGTATCTTCTCTTCATGGTGGGCCACATGGGCTCATATAATAAGTGTCTCTTGACTGGATCATGCCATCTCCCACCTAGGGTCGATCCCATAAACTCATGTATGAATGCTCTTCCTGGATTAAACCCAGATCTTTTGACTGGGTGTGAGTGTTTGATTGATGCAGATGCTCGGTCCATCACCACCCCCTTTTGTACCGCTTCCTGGTTTAGAGCATCTCTGCTCTTTAGTGCACCATGTAAAAATGATGTCCGTTGATTTTCCTTGGGTCACACCCTTCCTTTGCTCCGGCTCCAAACCCACACCTACTAACCAAGCACAGCAGAGATAGGTCACTCAAAAACACCATTATAAAAAAATATGGTAAGTATTGTAGGGGAAATATATGCAAAAGTAGCTTTACTTTCCAACATTTTGTCTGCTTTGTACCTTGGTTAAGAACAACAAGATATTGCCACAAGTTTGTAACATTCACCGAATTTCACACACAACACCCAAAAACTTTCAATCTAGACCACAATATGAAACATATTGCCTACCAGCAATGCATAACAAGCTGAGTATATGCTTATATGACCACCCTGAAAATACTTTTACGCATTATTAGGGATATGAAATTGCTATACAAACGCTGCAATAAAATACAGCAATCCACAAAGTCATTACCAAAATCAGTTTGGTAGGTTTGATTATTATACAATGTACATGAAATGGGCATTACATATAGGAACTGGGAGGAAATTCACTTCTTAAGCTATCTCGCACATAGATACGGAACCTAATCAAACATACATGTATTCTAATTAGTTGTAATCAGTGTACAATCAGACAAACAGAGGTAAAATCATTCAAACCAGTGCACATTTGAACAAAGAAAGTACATTTGACTCTATTGCTGTTCATCTGCTCCAAAGAATTCAGATCCATGAATATGCATTCACAGACACAAATGTACATTAAAATAGTATCTGCACAACACTGCATCAACAGGAGTCAACTGAACGCTTACTAACTGACCTGACCATAAAAGTGTCCGTGTTCATTCAAGTAAAACATAAAATAGCGTGCATGCCTATCTGCCAAACTAATGGTCTGTCAGCTCTATTTAGAGTCAGGCAAGCCAAATGTTTCCGATGGCACCGACTTTGCCGGTGGAAACCTTGCACTGACTGCCTGACTGACAGGGGGCCTTCAGTGTAAGTACATCAGACTATCCGTCATATTTAGAGTGGATGTCTGATTTACTTTTTTTCTGTTCGGTACCACTGTGGAAACCCTGGTGGTCTGAAACGGATATTACCCTCTCACCCTGGGAGAAAACTCCCATTAGTTTTTTTTTTAAACTCCCGGTTGAGGGTTTGTTTTTGAAAAACAAAAAAAGTTTGTAGAGTTCCTACACGAAATGTGGTGGAGACTCAGACAATTTTCAGTACCTTCAGAGGAGCTGCTGTGGCAGATGTCTCTTCCAGGCCCTCGTAATCTCTAAGTATGGTGTAGGAAAGTGCCCCTTTTTCAATGGTTACCTGAACCAACTTGACTCTGTGTGAGCTGGGATCATGCTAACCAGGCCCCAGCACCAGTGTTCTTTCTCAAAACTGTAACTTTGTTACCCACAATTGGCACACCTCTGGGCCACATGTAAGCCTCTTGTAAATGGTACCTCTGGTACCAAGGGGCGTGTGACCAGAGAGGGCATCTGAGGGCTGCAGCATGTATTGTGCCACCCTCAGAGCCCCTCGCTTTAACACATTCATACTGCCATTGCAGGCTGCATGTTTTTGTGCAGACTAAACTGAAGAGTTGAAATGCCGCACATCCCTGTGTGTCATGCCCACCAACACTGCCTGGGGCATGGGTAAGTCACCCCTCTAGCAGGCTTTACAGCCCTAAAGGCAGGGTGTGCCATACCCCCGTTAAGAGCATACCTGCATGACCATTATGCCCCTACAGTGTCTGTGACATTCACAAACACTGTAAGTGCAGTGAAACCATTTTGAATACCTGGGCTGGGAGTTTTTCAACACCAACTCTACAACTTCATGATGGCTTTACTGAAGTCTGGGAAGTATGGTATCAAACTTTTCAGCACATTAAACCCTCACTGATGCCAGTGGGGGATTTAATGAAAAATGCACCTAGAGGGCAACTTAGAGGTGCCCCCTGAAAAACGACCAAATCTGGTGTGGTTCCTTACTTGGCTCCAGCCATCTGTCATCACCAGACAGGTTTCTGGCCACCTGAGTAGAGAGCCACCAGCTCTCTGGGTCTGGAAAGAAAGCACACCCTGGGCAGAGGTGTCATGCCTCCTCCCCAGGATGGCCAGGGTCCCTGATGAGGGAGCTTCAATGACCTGCCACCTTTGTTATCTACCACTAACCTTTTGCTGCTATCAGCAACTGACTCGCACTGGTTCTGACTCCCATTTTAGGCATGAGAACCTGCAGGAAAACCTAGCTAGGAAGGGAGGTGTGCCCACCTTTGCCAACCCCAGCCCTCAGGTGGGGGGGCAAGAGAAAGCCCACATCTCAATCCCCACCAGCTTGAAGATGGGGGGATCCCTCCAATCTGGAAGAGGTCTATGCCCACCTCCCACTGGAGGGGGGCATAGAGCAGGTGTCTGTGGCCTTGATCCTGGCAGGGGCCACCAAATGTAGGCCGGGCGGCTCCCTGTCTCCCAGGCTGAGCCACAGGCAGGTATAGGTCCATATTTAACCTCCAGAACTTGCAGTGTGTGGGGGCTCTATGGTAACAGGGAAGCGCTCCTGCTTTGTGCCACTGCTGCAGGGTCCGCCATGTGTACATGTGTAGCAGGATTTGCACAACTCAAAGGTGCGAGCTTAGGATGCAGCCACAAATGCTCGTGGCTAGCTATGCCCCCAAGAACATCATTTTAAAGTGACTTTGGTATTTGAAACTGAAAAATATTGTGCACAACAAGCAGAAATACAATGTTCATTTCAAAATGATGTGGAGAACCTAGGCCGCCTTTAAATGCACACTGACTAACCAAAGTTAATCAAATTAATGTCTACGGTTCACTTTAATAAATCTAAATGTGAAGAACATGAAACTAATAAGTGACATAATATGAGTATTAGTGTGGTTTGCCATTTGGCGTAGGGATAAAGTAAACCTAACGCAAAATATAATAAAAAACTGTTTAAAAATGGAAAATTACAATAGGATTAAATGGCTGAGATATGTGGAGTCAACTCTGTCTGCTATTGGGTTAGCAGAACTATTTAAGGATCCAACTGCGTGCCGGAAGGTCTCAAAACAGAAACTGATTGACACCTTTAGGTTGAAGGCACACTATGATCGATTGGAAAGGAATCATAGCAAACAAGCAGCCCTCGCATACCATCTGATGCCACCCAGGTTAGAGGAAGGGTACTCTTACTTAGCAAGTACTAATTGCACAAGGCAGATACATTCTATTGAGATTTCGTATGAACCTGATCCCTCTGATGCTAGGTTACCCGGAGAGAAGATCGAAGCACTCTGAAATGATGCTGTGCCCCTGTGATAACCACTCACCCCAATCTGATTTGCACTTAGTCTTGTTTTGTGGGTTTTACAAGAAAGAAAGAGAAGATTTTATCTTTCCGATTTTAAGGAGTTACAATTTTAGACAATGTCGGGTAGCACTATATTTTTTCAAGTCTTCCACTGATCCTTTTGTTTGCTTCTCTGTAACTACATTTTTGTGGGCTTGTATAAGAAGAAGAAAATTGTGGGGGTCCTAGACTGTGTGGAGTACTTACTCCAAAATCAGATTGCAGATAAAGGGTAAACATATATATACTGTATGTGGCCTATATTGTTCAAAACATGGCTGGTTTTTTATTGTAGTGTATTTGTTTTCATTTTTTACTAATTCCTATTTATGATCTTTATGCGTAATCTTAGTCACTATATGGATTCAAGAATTAATGAATTGGAGTTTTATGCTCATTGTCGATTTTACCTGTGCTTTTATGATCTGTATTTAATGGATCGAATAAAGAATGTATGTATTGACTGATTGATTGATTGATTATTAGTATGATTACATCGCTTTTAAATCACTTATGCTAGAGTTAAAGGAGGTTACAGCCTAGCATGCCATTTAAACGCAAATAATACATCGATTTTGCGTCATGAAAAGCAAGGTCTCTCTATTTTAGTTGATCTGCCTTTTTGTGAAACCAATGGTTGTTTGCATTGTGCGCAGTCCTTTATGCCCCCTGTACATAAATTACAGGGGATTTGGAAGTGTGTGACATAAAGGAAATTTAGTGCATTCCATGAACCAACTTAAATCTGCAAACAAAAGTGGAGCAGTGCTACAGTTCGCAACGTACAGTACCTCTAAGTGTCACTGCCAGCGCAGAGATTCCAATGCTTTGCATCAGTCACTTATCCAGCTATGTGACACATAGATATCACAATCACATATACACAAATGTAGTTAAAATTGCACATATCTCAGACATGATGAATGCAAACCACCACAGTTATACAGGACTGTGCAGACTTTACTTGGAGGGAGCTGGTAGGAATTCCATCAACAGGAGAAAAAGTCTATCCCTGAATACTGACTATGCCTCGCAACACTGCCAGACCAGGAAGAGTCTGGGTTGATGGGACAGTAGTCTCCCTCATTTAGAGAGATGCACTTTAGGTATTGACCTCAGAACAATGCTCTGATGTCTCTTAGCCCCTAAGCGGGAAATTGGTCAATGCGCATGCGTGATTGTTTATCTAATGGGAGAGAAAAAGGTACGGTGTGGTCCAGACACATACATACAAGGACAGGATGACGCAGCTTCACAAAGCCAGTACAGGTTTGGGTGGAATAATATAGATCAGAGTGCATGTAGCACCTTTAATAACGTGACCCTCAGAGTCTTTATTTCTCAGATTTAAGGCACCATGCTTTGTTTTTTCTTTTTTTCATTAAATGTTCATTTAAACCTTTGCATGGTAATGTGGGCCGAACACATTTTTACCCCATTCATAGTATGTTTGTTAACACATTCCATCTCAATTTCTCCAGTAACCTTTTTTCTAAATGACACCAGGCTACTATGGCCCCTGAAAAGGGACTGCCAATAATACTGTTTGTGGAGAGGTTAGATCGGTCCCAAATACATTTATTTAATTTCATGAAGTAATTCGTGACTATCCTGTAACACTTTCACTTTCAAGTGCATATATGTGTTTGACGTATACAGCAAAACGAGGCCAGGGCCGAATTAAGGGGCATATTATCAAGCAAGGGAGATACATTATCAACGCTTTTATCGGAAGGAAACAGCTGCTAAAGCGGCGATAATGGGCTTGATAATATGCCTTTGTGAATTCCCATAGCAGCCCAGGTTAACACCAGAACCTGGGCTTCTATGGGAATTCACAAGGGCATATTCTCAAGCCCATTATCGGCGCTTTAGCGGCAGTTTCCTGCCGATAAAAGCGGCGATAATGTATCGCCCTTGCTTGATAATATGGCCCTAGGACCTTTAGAGTCCCTAATCACTTAAAAAGATTGTGGTGCCCCCATATAGAGCTAATTCAAATTATAAACCATTATAAACTGTAAAATAAAATGTTAGTTTTCGAAATGAAACAACCCTTATAACAAGATGGAAAATAAAGCTTATTTTTGTACACTTCCACTTTATAGGTTCTGCTGCACCATTTGCAGTTTTGCACCATATGGCCCATGGTACATCCGGCAATGGAAAATATCTGTGGTGTCCCCCTTCCCTTGATGCCCTAAGCGCGTGCTTATTTTGGTTAATAGTTAATCCAGCCCTGAACGAGGCCCAACTACAAACTGTTTTATGACACCAGACCTCTTGGCTTTGTGTGCCATTGCTTTCTACTTTAGGGAAACTAAAGAAGGTTTTCATTTTTGGGATGAAATAGAGAATAATTTGGGCTAGCAAATCACCAACTTTGAAGAGGGGACCTTGTGAAACAACCGTGCTTGTGTGGTTATTTGTATAATATACAGTCTATGGCAGGCAAAGTGCAAAATAGGGAGATTCTATAGGAGTATGAGAAAATGCATATATGTGTATGTACCTGGTAGAGTTCACATATTATTTATCAACTGTTGATATGCCCGCCTGTGCCAGTTTTGGGACAGAGCGATTTCTGGATAGCTACCAAGTGAAGCCCTTATGGTCAACCACAAAAGCCACTGGGCAACCTCAGCGGAATAGGAAGCAATCAAAGCCCATGACCCACATGATTAAATGACAATTAATTTGAGGGGATTCTCTCTACACATTAGCTGATGACCCAAAATAAAAGAGTCAATCTGAAATACCTATATGTCCCCAAAATATAAAGAAACTGTTTCTAATATGTAGGCACACAGAAGAGTACATTTCAAATAAACCTATTCTCTAGGTACTTCAAATGTGTTTACAAAGCACCAAAATGAATTGTTTTAAATAGGTATGAACTCTCTTCAAAGTGAGTTGTGGTATTATCTGCCCATAAAGACACTTCAGAGTTAGAACTGGTTCAACAATCTCTGTTTTCATATCTGCTTTCCTTTTATGTTTTCAATGGTTCACTTCTTATTTTTTTCTGCAAATATATGAACAACACTTTTAGACAGTGGCATTTGTACTTCTTATTATGTTTAACTATTTAATGCCTAATGCATAATTTTGCTAAGGCCCGACCTGTGGGCTTTGCCAATGCTTGTTGTGTTTCTCAAAAAGTACTTTATGCCACTCAAAGGCAGCAGAGTTTAGCTGATGGTTGTTATGAGCTGCATACTTCTGACCATCATGCTTGTTTCAGCTTTTTCCAGTGAGCACTATTCTCTCTTTTTAAAAAGCGCACTGACTTGATTGATTTGAAACAACACAATTAAATGCTTTGGTTATTCAAAACCATTAGTTGGCGTACATCAATAAAGCCAGTAGATCTGTCTTTTTAATAATTATAAACTTTAGCTGGATGACTACGAAGATGTTTTGTGTCTCCAGTTGTAAGTTTAGTTTTTGTGTCTCTAGGGACAGGCAATATTTTAGCCAACTGAGTGATGTGGAGCATTTGGCTTTCATATCCAGATTGCGCACATTCCAATATTAATGACAGTAACATTATCTGACAGGGACAGTTAACTGCTGCCTCTTTACCCTCTATTCCCAAAGCACAATTTAGTGCTCTACTCAAAATTAGGAGATACTATAAAACCTGCATATACCTAGGTGCACTGCCAAAGCATACTCCTGCTCTCATGGTGTGGCTATTAGCAGTGGTGCTAGAACAATTTTTGGAGTGGCGGGTGCTGCTACCAGTGTTACATCACAGAAGTCACAGGGATTGACAAAAATCTTAGGGCCATATGCCTCAACACATTTTCCCATAGAGTCAGAATGGGCAAAAACCTTTGATGCATCTGCCCCCTGTCACACAGAGAACAAGAGTAGCAAATGAGCAACTTCCTTTCAGCAGGAGAGTGATATGGGCAGTCCAGTGATGCATTTTTGGTCACTAAGTCACAAATATATTACCAAAGCATGAGGTGGTACTGCATTGTCATTTACAGATAGCACATTTCCTTTGAAATGCCCACTAAATTCGTACAGACATGCAGTTTTACTGATAAAACTATATAGAGCACAAATGATAATGCGTGGAAAACGAATATTAAACATTTGTACATCACCAAGTAACGTGTTTTCTTCATGATTCATTATGATCCTATTAAAACCTGTGTTTCCATCACACTTCAGAATTAAAAGTGTGCCTCATTTGTGCTTTCCATGCTGCTCGCATATTTGGAAACATTTGTACAGTTAATTTACAGGTATTTAAATTGTGTTGTGTAAAAAAAAATTACATCCTACTTACTGCTTCTCCTTTCACACTTCCTGTACCTCAGCAAATGTCACAGAGATAGTTATGCAAAATCATCTGGCTTTGCAGTTAGAGAAAGAAAATTAAACACCAATATCTCTTCTAAATGATTAAGCAGCAATGTGTCAGAATATGTAACCTAACATTTGAGGCCTGTCTTTGAACACATAGCAAATGCGACAAGCAGAGCTGCCGACGTTGGACCTGGGGAACCAGGTTTGAGAGTTGGGGTGGGCTCAACATCCTGTGATTCTGGGCAAATCACTTCATCTCCCTGTGCCTACCAAAAATGGATGTGTCCTTGTGTAACTTAACTGGTCCTCATGTAAAGCGCTCCAATACCTTCGGGTCGAGTTTGCGCTATATAGCTATGACTTATTAGAGAGAAATTGATGTGAGGGTGTGGGGAGATCAAAGAAAGGTGAGGAGGTCTCATAGAAAGGCGGTGTAGCAGGCCAGCACTGACATAACAGAGTAGCTGAAGCAGTTCTCTGTGGCCGGTGACGTAAGGAACCGCCTACTTTAGCAGATAAAGTGGGGGTTGCCACTGTACCTGGTGGGCGTGTAAGCTGGGTCTACTTAAATCATCAATTCTTTTAGGAATTCTTCAGTTGCATGGACAGATGGAAACTCTTAAATACCACTTTAAAGGAAAATATGACAGAGCAGAGTGGTGTGGGCTTAGGATGGCTAAATAAGACAAGCCAGTGCTGGGACGGTAAAGAAAAATTAGGACAAGAAGCTGAGAGAGAAGCAGGGAATATAGAAAGGTTTCAATAAAGAAACACAGATGATTTAGAAATCAAAAAGAAAGGAAAGAATGTATGTAGGAATGGTGCAAGGAAGGAATGGGGAAACAGAACTGTAAGATTTTGGAAGATAATGTGAAAGTAAGTAAGTGAGGAAGTAAGTAAGAGTGAAAGATAGATTGAAGGAGATGAAGGAGGAAGGAAAGAAGGATAAAAGGGGATATGATGGGACGATTGATGGGACGATGAAAGGGTAAAGGGTGAACGGTTCAAAAGGAAAGAATAGATGGTGGATGGATGAAAATATGGATAATAATAATAATAAATGATTTGTTAAGCGCCTAGTTACATCATATGGTGTGTCCCTGCGCTAAGACCATGACCTGTCTAAGCTACAGAGCAGAAGAATCTAGATCAGAAATAGCACCTTCAGATACTAAGGTGGGGGCTAAACAACCAATTTTTAACTTTATTCCTAAACGATATTTGAGAAGATTCTTCTCTCAGCTGTGCTGGCAAAGAATTGCAGACTTTGGCAGCCAGAAAGGAGAAAGAGTGTGCCCCTAATCTGGCCCTAAAGACCCGGGAAAGCAAAACTAAATTGGCCTTAGAGGACCTCAGATTGCACAATAGTGAGTAAGGCTGTATCATGGTGTACAGATAGTTGGGGCCTTTTCCGGGAGAGAATCATATGGCAGAAACATGGCTTTAATGCTGATTCTTTTCTCCAGTGAGAGCCAGCGGAGGGTAGCAAGGGCCACTGATGGTCTTCTGGGAGATTGAGGACCAGGCGGGCTGACACATTTTGGACTCTTTGGAGTATTTTCAGACTACCATTGGTTGATCCCAGGTACAAAACGATACATGAACAAGGTTTTTCCATGACTCTCTCTTGGGAGCAGGTCCGGAGTCTTTCTTAGGGTGTTAAGGGTTCCAAAGCATTTTCCTGCAATGCTACTAATCTGGTTTTTTTAATGTTATTTTGGAATTGAACCACACCCGAAGTTCCTGACTTTGGGCTAGTCTGGCCTAGGGCATCAGTCTGGCCTAGAGCATGAGGCCACCAGGACGATGACCAGATGGATGGGGCCTTACTCATAATAAGGATCTCTGTTTTATTGGCTGGCTTCCCCCTTTGCGTGGGAGAGAGTCACAATCAATTGAGTGTCATCGGCATACGAAACTAATCTAACCATGAGTCTCTCAATGATCTCTGCTGGGGGCGCATATAAATATTAAACAAAGAGGGGCTTGAAATAGAGCCCTGCGGAACTCCCTGTGATAGGGTTAGTGTCTGACATAAAAGGCCTCTGGGCGACTTGGAAAGTGCGATCGAGCAAAAAAGAGGTAAGCCATCATAGCGACTGCCACCGACACAGCATTCCTCCAGCCTTTGAATCAAGAGACCGTGGGACACAATGTCGAAGGCCACGCTCAAATCTAGCAATATCAGGGCTGAGGTATGAACTTCATCAGCACTTTGTCTCAGGGTTTCTGTTGCGATTAGTAAAGCTGACTCAGTGGAGTGAGATGCCCTTAATCCCGATTGGGAAGGATGAAGCAAGTCATTAGATTCAATTAAACGCATAAGTTGATTAATGACGTGTTTTTCAAGAATTTTTGCAAAGAAGGGCAGGAGTGAGATGTTCCTCAGAATGACCTAATGGATGGATGGATGAAAGGAAGGATGAATGGAAAGGTGAATAATAAGAGATTCATTAGAAGACGAATGAGAAGATGAAGATAAATGGAATGGTAAAATAGTGGATTCATTAAAGGATGAATGAGAAGATGAAGTGATGGATTGAAAGGATGATGGATTGATATATAGAAGAAGGAATGTAAAGTGTTGAGAAACTTTTGGAGTGCTATTCATGCATGCTTGCTTGGTACCTTTAGAGGTACGGGTCTATCTGGAGGATACTTATAATTTCTGGCTACACCCCAGACTGTGGCACCGAGTAGACACTGATGCTCACAGGCCCATGCTTCCCTGCATGCAGCAACAACTCTGGCACCCTACAAACTCGCACATGCTTAAGGCCGTCCCTGCCTGTCACCTCACTCTATGCAGTCCTGAGACTATCAGCTGCATTCCCCATCATGTAACCGTATATTCACGACAAGAGTGTTGACCATTACCTGCACTGCCTTTGCCCCTACTCAGCTTTTAGACCAGAGTCGCTCTAAGGAAGTGCACCAAGTGGCATACTAGTTGCTCATCTTTGTGAATGATGGATGTGCACAGATCTTTTCTGTGCACACAGAAATTGACTTATGTTTGTGATATGCATGACTTCAAAGCAATATGTGCACATGCCACTGATTATCTTGCCGCGCTTTTCCATTTGTGAAATTAATCATGCACTTTTTCTCGCTTGGGTGTGCGTAGGGAGAGAAAAAGAGCGTCTTCGTCTTCCATTTTTCTAATCTAAACCTTTCATTTTGACACACTGGAACATGCAGTCTTTGTTTTCCTTCATTAAACCAGTTCGAATAACACGCCTGTCGATTTGTAGGAGTACAATCCTGGACTGGAAACAGTAGAGCTACGGCAGGAAGTAGCATCCCTATAAATGAGGATTAGGAAATATGTTGCAGTGTGTGCGTTTGTGATTCTGACAGCATGTGTGCACACAGCATGAGATTTTAAGGGCCAGATTTACTAAATTCTTATGCAGGCAGCAGCCACAAATGCTTCGCTGCATTGCATGAGACAGAGAGAGCAGGAGAGCGCCATAGCTACAGAGATATGGCTATCCCTTCCTCTCCCTAGCACCAGCGCAGAATTTTTTAGCTGAGCACCACACACACACACCTTTACACCCTTGTTCAAAGATCAGGGGCAGCTCCTCCGTAATGGTGGAGGAGCGTCTGCCCACTCATCAGTTAAAGAAAAATACAATGATAATAAATCATCATTATCCCATCGTTTTGTCCTTACTAGATTAAGACTTGGAATTGTGTGTGTGTATGTATAGGCATTTATATAGCGCACTACTTACCCGGAGGGTCCCAAGGCGCTTCGACCGCTGCGAAACCCTTCCTGGTTTCCCTGAGAGATGGTCCCTGAATGGGTATCTCCAGGGTGAGACCAGGCATTCCCGGCGGTCTGGTGGGGCCGTTAGTGAAGATGAGGCAAGCTAATGCCCAGAGTTGCCGAGTGTGATCGCTGATCAGAGTGGGCACCGAGGCGAGAGAATTATCGAGTCCGTTGACCCTGGTCCAGAAACCTGCCGCGCCGGGAATCGAACCCTGGTCTTGGGCCGTCCTCTGCTCTCGGGTCTGCCGCCTCTAACCAGTGAGCCACACTACTCCATTTGGTGGCATTCCCAGATATGAAAAATTATCCCTCTATACCATGTCCATGCGATGGGGTCACCAAACAGAGTACTGTGCATTTCTTATTCTTGTGTGACCTTTATAAACATCTTCGTGTTGTTTATTTAAACCCCCTATTTATAAAACGGACATCGGCAATGAGATTGTTATTCTCCTTAGATGACCATGACGTTTGTTTTCATACAGCCATGTTCATCCTGAAGTCTGTGGCCGCAAGGAAAAGCATGATATTTTAATAACTCTGTTTTATTGTATTTTCGAGCTGCACCAAATCTGTAAATTTTCAAGCTTTTAATGATTTATTCGGTGAATGTACATGTATATGCTTTTATGATTGTTTTTTTTAATAATCGAATAAAGATTTTGAAATGAAACGAAACAAAATCATCATTTCATTTTTCTGTGACTGCCTTAGGCATGTGTGTAGGGTGGGGCATGGCTGGGAGGAGTCCTGGGCACTTAAAAGTGTGCATGAAAGTTTGGCCGGCTGGCAAAACATACGTGCACACTTCTGTTTCTCCAACCCAGCTGTGCTCACAGACGGGTTGGAGAAAAGCAGCAGGGTCCCAGGCATTGTCTGAGCCCGCTCAGACCAATCCTGGTGCTTGAGAGCAGCATTTGAATTGGTTGGGCTGCCTCTGTCTTCCAGGAAACTGCTGGGAGAGCGCCGAGGCGGCCATCAGAGCCATCATCGAAAGGAACATTTAAAAAATAATTATTTTCCCTTCCGCATCCCTCACCCCGCCTGCCATTCCCTGCCTTCGTGTTGTGGTGGTCACCACTGTCAAGGGTGTGTGCGAGTGTCTAGCCTAAGTTTTGTACTAGAAGGGTTCCATTCCAGTACAAAATACTAAGCCTAGACAACTTTTTTAAACGGTTCTTACTTTGCAAATGAGCTGTACAATAGAGCATACATGCAAAGTATAAAAAGAAAAGAGAAATGAAATAATTTCTCTTTGTAATTCCTGCTTTCAAGTGGTATACATTTTTTAAGCAAAACCATGTCTCAAATTTTTGGGAAATAGGGCTTTGTGTCAAAAAGCATGGGTGGTTGCATGGTCATGCGCACGTTCCAACCATGTAACACCCCCCTGATGCTAAATAACACAAAGGTTCAACTTTCACTGCTGTGTATTACTTTAAATCTCTAACAACAACAGGGGGTACCCAATCAACCACTAGGCATCTGGGTGAATATACACTAGCACAATACAGGTGATGCCAATGGTGTTCAATTTAAACGTAATTATGTAATTATTTAAGGACAAGGATACGATCAATTATCCCTCTCCACTATACACATTTACAGTGACTAAATCCAATTTACTACTTTTATGTTCATCTTATGGTTAATTTTCTCACAAAACACAAAACACATAAGTGATATCATTTATCTTTTTAGTAATCTTTTCAAAATTTTGTAGAGATCTTTAGTATTGTAATCATACACATCAAGAAATAACACAATATCTATTCTCTTGTGTCAAGCAATTCTCAACAGGACATACAAGCAGAAAAAACAAATAACAAATAAGATTATCCAATTGTTGACCCTTAATCCATGGGTTGTGTCTGAAGCCCAATAGCTTACAAATAAGGAAAAGAAATGTTTTTCACCTGTAACCCTACAGGGATGGTGTAGGGTTACAGGTGAAAAACATTCCTGTTATTTTTATAACTGATAAGATATATTTGAAAGGTTTTGGGGGAGTAGGCACAAAATGTTCAATTGACTGGATGGCCCTTTCAGTAGAGACGGCACTTAGATTAAATGAAGAAGAACTGAAGACCATTGAGGAATTGGAGAATGAGATCCTAGGAGATAGCACCATTAGAGATGCTAAAAAACTATTAGAAGCAGCTGAAAAAACAATTGCAGATTTTACAATTCATAATACCAATTTGAAAATTTCTAAGGTAGCGAGAGACATAAAAAACTTCAAAATAGACGAAATATATCCTTATTTAAAGGACGATTTTTTTACCACCAATAATCCCAACTCATTGAATTTGCAGTATCGAGGTAGGTCTAGAAACAAATTTATAACTTGGTCAGATACTTCATCGGATTCCAGCCAAGGATCAAACAGTGGCTACTTTCCCTACCCACAATATCCTAGATCTAGACCTCCTTTTCTCAACAGAGGAAGGTTCAGGCCTTGGAGAGGGGGACCGATATGGCGGGGGTACAATTACCAAGGAGATGTATACCCACCACAGATGGCCTTCCAATCGGGAGACCAATATCAAACTCAGGAAACAGAACCCTTTCGAACCAGGAAGAAGACCTACAGGCGATAATACTGCACACTCAGGACGAAACAATAAGAGAGATGATTCCAATTTACAATCTGTCCAATCATATTTTGTCAGAACATGAAATATCAATTTTATCCAAAGGGTTGACATTTGTCCCTACAAGATTACAAAATCCTATTGATACTAAGACTGAAGTTTTGGCCTTTCTAAGAAAGATAAGATTGAAAGCATTCTTTTTAGAACATGAGAGCCAACAAACACTTAACATCAGTGGACTCACGAACAAATCGAAATTTATACCTGAAAGCATCTTGTTACCTCCAGAAATTTTAGTATTTGAAAATCATGTACTTAGAGATTTGGATTTACTCCAAAATAAAAAATGCTTCTACAAAACCAACTGTAGCAAACTAGAAATGCTTGCACTTAAAAATCTTGCCCAAAACATGAATATAACCGTTAAACCCGCAGACAAGGGGGGTGGGATAGTGCTGTGGGATACTGTGAAATATGAACAAGAGATTAATAACCAACTCTCTAACCTGTTATTCTACAGAGAATTAGATGTCAATCCCACCTTACGAATTAAAGAACAAATTAGAAATATTACTCAAGGAGGCTTGGACTCCGGTTGGTTATGTAAGAATGAGTTTGATTTTTTGAATAGTGAGCATAACAAAATTCCAAACATATATGTTTTGCCAAAAATTCATAAATCCCTTACGGTTCCTCCAGGGAGACCCATTGTGGCAGCGTGTGGCTCCCTGTTGGAACCGTTGGCACAATATGTTGACGTATTTTTATTCCCATTGGTGAAGGAAATACCGTCATATATAAGAGATACGATGGATTTGATATCAAAGGTGGAGGGGTTGGACTTTGATCCTACGAAACAGCTACTCTCCACCTTTGATATTGAATCGTTATACACAAATATACCGCAGGAAGATGCTCTGAGTGTGTGTGAGTTTGCCTTGGATTCGAGACAACGTCCCCATCAAGTGCCGACCGAATTTATTGTTCAACTGGCTAGGATCTGTTTAAAAAATAATTTCTTTAATTTTAAAGAAAAGTTATACCTTCAGATCTCAGGAGTCGCGATGGGTTGCAGTTTTTCACCGGAAATTGCGAATTTAGTTATGGATCAGTTTGAAAAGAGATGGATATATAGCGACACCAACCCATTTAAACATCTATGTGGGCTCTGGTGTCGCTATATAGATGATATCTTCATGATTTGGAATGGGGACCAAGGACAATTGACCGAGTTCCACACTTGGTTGAACAACAGAACCCAAGAGTTCAAGTTTACGGTATCTAGTGATCCCTTGAAAATAAACTTTTTAGATGTCTATATCGAACATGAGGAAGGGAAATTGATTGTCCGTTTATACACTAAACCGACGGATCGAAATACTTTACTTTATTTTAGTAGCGGACATCCAAGGTCACTGAAAGAAAATTTGCCTTATGGGCAGTTTCTTCGTATTCGAAGAAATTGTAGTAATAAAGATCAATACTTTTTACATGCGAACCATCTTAAAGAAAAATTGATTTCTCGCGGATACCCTAAGAGACTAACTAAAGTGGCACTTAAGAGAGCATGGTATACGCCCCGTGAGACTTTATTGACACCAAAAATTAAAGAGCAGAATGAAATTCCATTAACTTGTGTGCTGACATATGACCCGAGAGCTAACAAAGTGAAAAAGATAATTCAAAATAATTGGAAACTACTAGGGGATATTGAGATACCTAAACCGCTGTTTGCTTTTAAGAAGGGCTCAAATGTGCGCAATCAATTGGTAAGAGCTAAAAGTAATCCCACCAAACCAGCATCTACTACTATTAGGGATTTACTTAAATTACCCCCACTCGTTGGCCATTTCAGATGCCATAACTGCGTGGCGTGTGAGATGACAGATGATTCGAAAGAGGTTAAGATTAATGGATACACACACATTCAAAAGCATTTTTCTAACTGCAATACAAAAAACTTGATTTATTGTATCATGTGCCCATGTAATCGCTTTTACATTGGACAGACGACTCAAGCTGTTAAGGCGAGAGTCTTACAGCATAAATCTAGAATTAAATGTTTGACCATAGGGGCTCCTTTGGTCAACCATTACCAGACATTTAACCACTCATTTAATGACATACACTGGTCGGTACTATGTGTGGTTACAAACAGAAATAAAACAGACACTGAAACTAAATTGAACCAATTGGAGGCAAGACTCATTGAGAAGTACCAAACCTCTAAAACTGGATTGAACGATAGAGATGAAATGTGGTCCCTGATATGTTGATAGTCCTTAAGGGAGAGCTTTCCTATAAGTTCAGCTAGATAGGAAATTGGAAGAGTACCTTGAGGTGTTTTTGTGTACATTCTGAATGAGATAATGGATTTGATAACCATCATGCCAATTGATTGTATATATTTTATGTTATGTGTTTTTAATGAAATATTACAGTAAATATTCGTTGTAATAACAATTGAGGTTATAGATTGTAAGAGGGGTACGGTCTCACACGGGTGATTATGTGTATAATTTTTGGGATAATTTGGTGCAGCAATAGTTGTATTTAATGAATATTCTGCTGCTATCACAATTGCTTCTTCCTTTTTATTTTTTGTACTTTAATTTCATTTTATTTTAATTATTCTATGCATGCCCTTTATTTATTATTTAGGCTGGGTATAGCCACGTTGGCTGTTTAATTGAACATTAAGTAGGTTCTGTTTACCTAAGTAGTGACGAGAGTTTCGCGCTGAGTGGCGGCCATCCTAGTTTGGGTTCATTGTTTTAGGCGTTAGTCCCTCTTCGCTTGCGTCACTCTGAAATTGGCGCGGAGATGCGCGTTAGGCAGCCGTAGCGGTATGGTAGTTCCTGGGAGACTGTGAGAAACGAGTCTATAGATAATAGCTGGCGTGACTCGGAGACGCTTGACGGTGCTGGACGTTTATTATGATCTTATCTTCGCCCAGACCTGAACATCGGAACAAGTCACGCATTTGAATGCAAGGTACATTTTAGAGCTGGTGTTCAGCATGACGTGTTGCCGATTGAATATTTCAATCAGTTTCGAGTTGGCAGTATGCTCTCACACACCGCCAATGATTGTGGCGAGATGGATGTGTTGAGGACTCGTTGGTATATCAGAAATCCTATGTAGAAACCTGTATGTGTTTGTATTGCTTGCAGAGTAAATGGGAAAGGGGGACCTACTAATATGAATCATGTACAATGTGACACTGTGATTTTAATGTCGAACGTGCCAGTTTGGATGGGACGTAATTTGAATACAAACATGAATATGAATTGTCACGACACATAAGTAAGATTTATTATTTTTATTGTGTACACTTTGATATTGCAGGTTGTTTCGCAAATATGAAAAAGTGTCAA
Source organism: Lissotriton vulgaris (assembly GCF_964263255.1). Taxonomy (NCBI): domain Eukaryota; kingdom Metazoa; phylum Chordata; class Amphibia; order Caudata; family Salamandridae; genus Lissotriton; species Lissotriton vulgaris. Next base: position 805,865,023 of record NC_141691.1, read on the forward strand.
ATGAGAGGCTTGGTGTGATATACCATAGCGAAGACGAGTTTTGTACTATAGACTGGGATTAGTTACCGGTTTTGAATGTGGTAAGTGACACAATAAGTCTCATGGAAGGTGTGTTTGGTTTGACTATTGAAATAGTGCATGGCTATATGGTGGTTTCAGGTTATAAGGAAAAGTGAGACTAGAGATTTGGTCTTTTGTACTTATGAATGGACTCACTTGGTGGAGGCTTTTTACTATAATCACGTTTTTCTATAATCACATTTCATTTTGGTGTGATACTGATTAAGAGACCCCAACCTCAGGGAAGAGCTTCTCCCTCTAGAATGGTAGTGGCACCCTTGGGTACCTGTGTCCGTGAATACAAATGTCATGATAATGTGATTAATTTTAGTGAATATTTATTGTAATTTTTGATTTTTGTCTTAGGTAAAGCACTGCTTGTTTTGTTTGCCCATTGTCCTGATGAGGCCTGAAACTGTTTGACAGGCCGAAACGCGTTGACAGTTTATTATTGATCTCGACACACTTTGTTTGACTTGGAAGTAATATGGGATATATGCCCGAGGAGTTGGAGTGACTTGAGAAGCCATAAAAACATTGAGTTGTGCTTCACTGACTCCTAAATACAATTGTGGTGTTCGAAAAAGGAATTAAGGTTACAAGAGACATTACCAATTTTCCTTATTTGTAAGCTATTGGGCTTCAGACACAACCCATGGATTAAGGGTCAACAATTGGATAATCTTATTTGTTATTTGTTTTTTCTGCTTGTATGTCCTGTTGAGAATTGCTTGACACAAGAGAATAGATATTGTGTTATTTCTTGATGTGTATGATTACAATACTAAAGATCTCTACAAAATTTTGAAAAGATTACTAAAAAGATAAATGATATCACTTATGTGTTTTGTGTTTTGTGAGAAAATTAACCATAAGATGAACATAAAAGTAGTAAATTGGATTTAGTCACTGTAAATGTGTATAGTGGAGAGGGATAATTGATCGTATCCTTGTCCTTAAATAATTACGTTTAAATTGAACACCATTGGCATCACCTGTATTGTGCTAGTGTATTACTTTAAGGCAATTTTAAGCACAAAACAAGTGTTGTGCTGGAAAGTAAATAACAAAAATAACATTTTAAACAAAGTGCAAAATGTTTTAAATCTGGCCCCTATTGTGATATGGCGTAACAGTAGGACGTCTTAAATGTAGGTATGCCAATTTGCAAGAAGCAAAGTAAATATAAACACTGCGAAAATACTGAATTGAATATGTGGATTAACCTTGACCATAGGTAATCACTCTGACCCTAATCCAGCCCATTGCTTTTTTCTCACTATATGAAAAACCACCCCACACCGTTCAGCCTTCTAGTGCACCATCAGTTAGGTGCTGCTTGAGTGGTAATGAACATCAAGCTTCGAAACCTACACCTGGCCATACCAATTTCACGTAGGGCTACTCACTGAGAAATCAGAATTGATTAATAATGAGCACAGGGTACCTCAGGGGTCCTCAATGAGCCCCGTCTTATTTAATGTTTATATGCGGCCGCTCTTGGACGTTATCAAAGCCCACAATATCAGTACGATTAATTATGCAGATGATACCCAATTGATAGTGTCTCTGGAAGGTGACAATGCTGACTCCCAAGAAACATTTCTTTGATGTATGCGTGAAATGGTGAATTGGTTAAGAAACAATTCATTGCAATTTACTAATGAAAAATGGAGATACTGCACTGTGGAGTGGGCAGAGTGTTGTCAGCTTTACCGACTGACTTCTGGTCTATCCCTACAAATGCCCTCTTAGTACCCGTGAGTATGGTACGCAATCTGGGGGTCAGCTTTAATGAAAAGCTTAACCTGGAATCGCACATCAGTAAGCTGGTCAGGAACTGTTATACTCTCATTAAAGGACTCCGGAAGGTGCTGCCACTACTACCCCCTCAGGCCAGAGTTACAGTGGTTAGGAGTGTTATCCTTAGCCGCCTGGATTATTGTAACGCTTTGCTACTGGAGTCACCAAAATATTTATTCACGAGGGTCCAGAGAATCCAGGCAGCAGCAGCAAAGCTTGTACTATCAAGAACACGTCGGTCATCGACATCTCTGGCGTTAGCTGAGCTGCACTGGCTCACGGTGAGCCAAAGGATACTGTTCAAGTCTCTGTGTTTAGCATTTAAAGCGCTTCATGGACTTGGGCCCAAACCGCTTCAGGGTAGGTTTGGCTGGTATGCACCTGTACGTAGCCTACGTTCTTTGTCAGCTAATCTGTCAATTATCCCAAGGACTTAGAGATCTACAATAGGGGAAGAGCGTTCGGCATAGCAATCACCCGTATATGGAAAAGTCTCCCTCTGGAATTGAGGCAAATACAGGACCTACGGTTGTTTCGGAAGAAAGTTAAGACCTGGCTCTTTCCCAGAGCATAATCGGCTGGCTAGTTCCGCAGTTTACTCCTTAGCACTTTCCCGTATCTTAGTACCAGGATGCCTGTAGGGTTACAGCGTGCTTTATAAATGCTGATACAAAACAAAGAAAGTGATGAATGGAATGATTGAGTTAATCTCAGCCACTTATAACCACTCTTGGTCGCATTCCGGTCAATTGTGTTTTTTTGTTCACTGTGTCACTATAGCCTGAAACCACCTAAACGCCAAATACTCTTAACAAGGCACCCCAAAGATATGTCCCAGACCAAAATGTTAGTCTAAGCAAGTAAGCACAAGCAACCTCGCACATGAGTGGAATGGCCCAGCGAGATTGGGGCCCAACATCTGGGTATGCGCTAAGGTCATCTTGATGAGAAAAATACAAAGATAGTGAATTCTAAATTCAGCCAATGATTATCTCTATTTACCACTTGTTTTGTTTTATGTACAACGGGAGCAAAGACGTTTTATGCCTATTGCATCAAGTGAACAAGAACTAATGAGGATACAACTTATCTTCCAGGAAATCCAAAATGGATAAATGACAGCTGTTTCTGGATAAATTAACTAACTTTAGGAGATCAATTGAAAATAAAAAAGAAACACTGACATCCATGAATACATTCAGGTTGGTAATAGCTGCATTTCATCTAGGAATAAAGTGATTGATGTAGTCTTTGATCCCAATGACCCTGTTGCTAATCAAGTTTATGGCATGGAGACCAATTCCAAATAGTTCTTGAATTCATGATAGATCTTCCTCTTTTTTAATCAGGCTGGGAACATCACTGCACCGTTTCAGGTCTAACTGGGTTTAAGACAGGGATGCATATTAGCCCCTCTCTCATTTACATTAGATATAAAACATTTGGGGAAGTTGCTGTGTGCTGCCTCTAAAGACATCCCTTGAGCGGGACTACATCTAATTCTCACTCTTTTATGCGCTGATGACTGGTGCTGCTAGCAAAGACTGGGATAGGTTCACAGCAATTGCTCATTTGTTTTATTATTTTTATGAATTTTTTAAATTTGTGTACACGCTACAGTAATTCTCGGTATACAGACATAATATCGAGTACAAAAATATCGAGGTAGTGAAATATCGAGTTGTAAATATCGAGTAGACAGAACATCGATAAGACAAAATATAGACTACAAAAATATCGAATAGAAGGACAATAATATCGAATCAAAAATATAGAATGGACAGATTCTATTTGCACACCATATCGCGCTGGGCGCCTGACCATCGCGCTGCCATATTTTAACTCTACCTTTTGGTATTTTCTTAGTTTTAGTTTGTTAGCCCTTGCTTTTAACGGACAGACTTCTGGCCCCTTACCTGCATACTAATTGGCTCCCGCACCGCTGGTTTGGCAAATTTGGTTCACGGGTGGTGGAGGGGAACTTTGGGCGCCATATTGGAGTGGTGCTGAGGCGTAGGGGACGCCAGCTGCGAGCGCTCTAGCGCTCTGTACACCCAGAGGGACGCCTACTAAAGGCGACCATTCCGGTGGGTCTGTTGATTCTATTTGCACACCATATCGCGCTGGGCGCCTGACCATCGCGCTGCCATATTTTAACTCTACCTTTTGGTATTTTCTTTAGTTTTAGTTCGTTAGCCCTTGCTTTTAAAGGACAGACTTCTGGCCCCTTACCTGCATACTAATTGGCTCCCGCACCGCTGGTTTGGCGGATTTGGTTCACGGGTGGTGGAGGGGAACTTTGGGCGCCATATTGGAGTGGTGCTGAGGCGTAGGGGACGCCAGCTGCGAGCGCTCTAGCGCTCTGTACACCCAGAGGGACGCCTACTTAAAGCTCCCTGGGAGCGCAGCGGTTTCGCGCAGCGGTCGTGCCTTCTCTGTGCCTGAGTCGTGCCTGAGTCATGCCAGAGTCCTGCCCGTCTGCGCCCGTCAGCGTCCCGGAGGCTTCTGAGGTGACGGACTGGACTGGGACTTGTCAGCACACTCTGTCGAATGTGTTGATTAACATGCTCCACTACTCGGGCCCGGAGCTCCGCTCTTGGCAACAGACTAGTGGCTCCTGCCGCACGGTATTCCCTGCGCGCCACAAGGGTAAGAGTCGCTGCCCTGAGTGTGGTTGGCGTCCGCAGAAACATCTGGCCTGCGTGCCGCGGAAGGAGGGAGTTAGTGTCAAACATCTGTGCTTACTGCTTAATACTAGATCTCTCGGCCGTCATGCACTGGACAAAAAACCGTTGTTTTTGATGCTCACCGAGACTTGGCTCGGCGAGTCTTCCAACCCAGATATTGCCACAGCTATCCCTCCTGATTATAACATCTTCAGGCAGGATAGACTGAAGGGGCGCGGAGGTGGGGTGGCTCTGATAGTAAACAAAATTGCCACTTGTACCATCATTCCCTCTGACGTGATTAAGGAGTGCGAATCCCTCGCCTTTTCTATTGTTTTATCACCACACCAATCTGTGAAAGGTCTTCTCGTGTATCGCCCTCCAGGGCCCACTGGCTCTTTCTTTGAAGAGTTCCAGTCGGTAAACCTCGTCTCTATTACTTACGTCGGAGCATTGTATAGTCGCTGGTGACTTTAATGTCCACATGGACGATGAAATGGATGCCGACACGATTAAAATGTTGGATGTTACAGCCCCTCTTGGCCTGGTGCCCTATCATGTTATGTTATGTTATGTTATGTTAGCTACATTTATTTTGCGCACAGCTGCTCCAGCGAAGGAGCGTCCTGGCGCATGGAAAAGGTGAACATAACACAACGCGAGGAAGAAAGTGAAAATCAACCTAAAAAGTTTAAAACAGGTAGGTTTTCACGGCCCTGCGGAATGCTAGTAGATCCTCTAAAAGGCGGATTTCCAAAGGAAGAGAATTCCAGAGAGCCGCAGCTCTCACACGGAAGGAGCGCCCGCCCATCCGGCTAAGCCTGAAACGCGGGGTAACCGCAAAGGATTGCCCAAGAGATCTGAGGGAGCGAGTCGGGACATAAGGGGACAGAAGATTATTGAGGATCTCAGGCGCCGATCCTTTTAAAATTTTAAAAGCGAGGCTGAGTACCTTAAAATGGATTCGGCTTTTCACTGGTAACCAGTGTAGGGACCGCAGAGTGTTGGACGTGGGACAGGACCTCGGCAGGCCCACCACTGCTCTCGCAGCCGCGTTCTGGACGCGCTGCAGGCAGACGATCTCAGCTTGGTTAGCTCCCACCAGGAGCGAACTGGCGTAGTCCAGCCGGGAGATGATCGTAGCTTGGATGACCAACTGTCTCGTCGGGGCATCGAAAAATTTAAGCACCGGCCTCAGTCCGCGCAGAACACCAAAGCAGCATGCTGCCACTCGCTTGGTGTGGGTGGTAAAACATAAGGTGTGGTCGAGCCATACTCCCAGGTTTCTGAGCTCCATCACCGGTATGGGGGCAGGCCCGAGCTCCTGTGGCCACCAATTGTCCCCCCAGCAGTCCGTTCCTCTTCCCACGATCATCACCTCGGTTTTTTTCGCGTTCAGCTGGAGACAGTTGTTATTCATCCAGCTGGCCACCTCTCTCAGCCCGTCTCGGAACCTGGGGGCATCCAGTTCGGCGTCCCCGCTGATCGTGACCGCTAGCTGTGTGTCGTCGGCACATGAGACCATAGTAAGGCCCCACTGCCTGGCGACATCAGCCAGCGGCCGCACGTAGAGATTGAAAAGTGTGGGACTCAGCGAGGAGCCCTGGGGAACCCCCAGGTCCAACTGATGGAATTTGGACTGAAAAGGAGGGGTGGCAACGCAGAAGGAGCGATCGCTGAGGAAGGAACGGAACCACTGGACCGACCCATGAGAAGGGGCATACCCTGGATCTGACTTTCTCTACGACCCCCATAGAGATGCATGCTCCTATCCATGTGCTTTGGTCGGATCACAGGCTGGTTAAATTCTATATTCTGGAGGTCAGGAAACCCTCCGGTGCCCCTCGGCAGGTTTCCCAGGGATTTAGGGCACTCCATCGGGTCACCCCGGAATCACTGGCACAGGCATGTGCGGCCCATCCCTGCATTCTGACTGGGGATCTAGATGGGGATGTAGAGCGGTTGCAGGCATGGCTCCTGGAGAGGCTTGATGATCTTGCTCGTGTGAGGCCCGCGCAAGTTGGATAAATGTGCATCTGCCCCTTGGTTCACGGAAGCGCTGGTGGCTTCACGTCGGCAATGCAAGGTAGCGGAAAGAGCATGGCACGCGAAATATGACCCGACGGCTAAACTTGCTTACAGGTCCTTGGTGAAAGCTTATCATCGAGACATCCTTTCTGAGAAGAAGGGTTATTTCGCGAGAAAAATCGAAGCTGCCTCTAATTCCTGTAAGGAGCTTTTTGCCATTGTGCGGGAGTTTACGACTTCACGCGCTGCGTCGACTCAGACTCCCCCCCTTGAGCCTTGGGTCTGCGCGATTGCTGACTTTTTTACTTCTAAGATCCGACTGATCCAGGACTCCTTCCCTGTGCAGGAGCCTGAGGTGCCCTGCCGGGCGGAGAATGCCTCGGCCATCCTGTCCAGTGCAGGTCCGGCTTTGGCAGTCTTTCCTCCTCTCTCTATGGCCTCTTCGTTGGATCTGATGGCCTGTTTAAAATCAGGTTCTCCTCGGGATGCCTGCCCCGCCAAGTTTATGGCGAAAATGGCAGCAGTCATTAATTCATATGTGAACCCCCTGCTGAACTGCTCTCTTGTACAGGGTGTGGTTCCCCAGTCATGGAAGCAGGCGATGATCATTCCCCTGCTCAAAAAGCCCGGTCTGGACACGGAGGTGCTGGCGAATTACAGGCCTATCTCGCATTTGCCCGCTTTCGCTAAGATCATTGAAAAACATGTGCATAAGGTGCTCGCCGATTATCTGGAGTCCCATGATCTACTGCACCCCACTCAATCGGGATTCCGCACCAATCTTAGCACCGAAACAGCCCTCCTGGAAGTTTCGGAGGCGATTAAGGAAGTGCTGGATTCAGGTGGCAGGGCGATGCTGGTGATGTTAGATCTGTCGGCGGCCTTCGACACCGTCCCCCACGAGGGTCTCCTCGCAAGGCTTTCTGAGATCGGTCTCAGGGGGACGGTGCTCAATTGGTTTCGTTCGTTCCTGGCGGGCCGTCGACAAACGGTCTGGGCCTCTGCTTGCTCCGCCGAGATGTCGCCACTGGGTGTCGGAGTCCCTCAGGGCTCAGTATTGAGCCCAAATCTATTTAACATCTTCATGACCCCTCTGGCGACTCTGGCGGAGTCCTTCGGGGCTCAGATCGTTTCCTACGCTGATGACACCCAGCTCCTCTTCACCTGTGAGAGGGGTGCGGATTTCGACGGAGAGAGGATCCGGGGTTGCCTTGAGGCTGTATTTCAGTGGTTCCAACATAACAGCCTCAAGTGCAACTCGGATAAATCCGAGGTCCTCTTCTTTGGGTGCAGTTCAGATCCGGACTGGAAGGTGTGGTGGCCAGAGAACGTGTTTCCACCAGCAAGTTCGTCCCAGGTGGCTAAAAACCTAGGGATTAAGATTGACAACGGCCTAACACTGCGCTCACAGATAATCGGCCTCACTGGCACCTGCTTTGGCCTGCTCCGGATGTTGCGTAAGTTTCTCCCTTTACTATCGGAGGAGCACAGGAAGATCACAGTGCAGGCGATAATTGGTTCGAGAATTGATTACTCGAACATTCTTTATCTAGGCCTGCCAGAATATCTGCTTCAACAGCTACAGGTGGTCCAGAACTCGGCAGCACGGGCTATTTTTGGACTATCTCGCCGTGCCAGAGCCTCGGGCCTCCTGCAGGCTCTGCACTGGCTTCCCGTCCGGAAGCGGATAATTTTCAAGACCTTGACTTTGGCGCATAAAGCTCTGCATGCCTCCGGAGCGAAATACCTTCAAAAAAGGCTGGCTTTTTACCATCCAGCCAGGCCCTTGAGGTCAGGATCCTTATTCCTCACGGCAGTTCCTCGTGTTAAGAGGGCACGCAAAGGAGGCCGTTCTTTTAGATTGCTGGTGCCCCAGCTGTGGAATACGTTGCCAGTGGCCTTGCGCAGTACTTCAAACTTGCTGGCCTTTAGGAAGGGGCTTAAAACCTGGCTTTTTACTTCTTAGCTTTTTCCTTGGGCTTTTTTCACTGGATTCTTTGTTTTTTATCTGTCCTTTTCTTGTTATGTTATGAGATAGGTGTGCAAATCAAAAATTATGTACAATTAAGTGTTAATTAATTATTAATTGGCAATTAATTAAAATATAATTGGTAATTAATTTTTATTAATTGATTAATTGATAATTATGTGAATTTTATTTATTTATTTTCTGGAGTGGGTTCTTGGTTTATAGGGGAATAGGGTGGGAAGTAATTTAATTATAATTAATTAAATATTTAAATGTATTGGTATTTATGTACAATTAATTGTTATTTAATTATTAATTGGCAATTAATTATAATATAATTGGTAATTAATTTGTATTAATTGCTAATTATGTGAATTTTATTTATTTATTTTCTGAGAGGGTTGTGGGTTTATAGGAGAATAGGGTGGGAAGTACTTTAATTATAATAATTAAATATTTTAAATTATTGGTATTTATGTTCAATTAATTGTTAATTAATTATTGATTGGAAATTGAAATATAATTGGTAATTAATTTTTATTAATTGATAATTATGTTAATTGTATTCATTTATTTTCTGGAGTGGGTGGTGGGTTTATAGGGTAATAGGGTGGGAAGTAATTTAATTATAAATAATTTAATATTTGTTTTGGTATTTATTTAGATTTAATTCTAATTTAATTTGTAATTGGTAATTATTTAGTTTTAATTGGTAATTAATTTATATTAATTGATAATTATGTTAATTTTATGTATTTAATTTTTGTAGTGGGTTGTGGGTTCATAGGGGAATTGGGTGCGAAGTCATTTAATTGTAATTAATTAAATGTATTAATATATACATTGGTTTTTAATTTGAATTAATTGTTAATTATTTTTAAATGTTTTAATAATGTATTGTTATTTGTAAATATTTTGTAATAATAGGTAAATATTTTTTAGTAATTAAATTAATTTTATTGTTTTAAATTGAATACTTATTATAATATCTTAAATTGGGAATTAATTTTAATTAATTTGTATTTGGTATTAATATTTAATTTATTTTCAAATATATATGAAGTATTTACTTTCCCTACTGTTGAACTCACTGGAGTGGGAATAGAAATGTTTTCCCCTACACTATCCAACGCTTTCACTACTGTTGCACTCTCTGGAGTGGGAATAGTAATTTTTACCCTCCCACTATCCAACGAGTTCCCTACTGTTGCACTCTCTGGAGTGTGAATAGTAATTTTTACCCTCCCACTATCCAACGCTTTCCCTACTGTTGCACTCTCTGGAGTTGGAATAGTAATTTTTACCCCTACGCTATCCAACGTTTTCCCTATTGTTGCACTCACTGGAGTGGGAATAGTAATTTTTATCCGTACGCTATCCAATGTTTTCCCTACTGTTGCACTCTCTGGAGTGGGAATAGTAATTTTTACCCCTACGCTACCCAACATTTTCCCTATTGTTGCACTCACTGGAGTGGGAATAGTCATTTTTACCCCTACGCTATCCAATGCTTTCCCTACTGTTGCACTCACTGGAGTGGGAATAGTAATTTTTACCCCTACGCTATCCAACGCTTTCTCTACTGTCGCACTCACTGGAGTGGGAATAATAATTTTTTCCCCTACGCTATCCAACGCTTTCCCTACTGTTGTGCTCTTTAGGGTAGTAAACTCCGGAATACAGCCGCACATAGGTGGCCTTCGCCCATTCCCTCCACTTCTACCGCCACAGACACAGATGATCCTTCTAACATGTTGGATACAGAAGATCCAATACATCCTAGGTCAGCAGATTGGTCTCCATCCCCTAAGGTGGGCAAGTATGTGGCAGGCCTTCTCCAGAAGCCAATGGAAAAGTAGGTTCAGGCCAAGCTCTGGGCGGAATGTCCATGCCCCCCTCTGGCAGGCAAGTTGGCCATCAAACCTGAAATAGACACCTCTATGGCTACTTTCCTTCAGAAATACATACAAGGCCGTAAGAAGGGTATTGATAGGTCATGGAAGTCCTGCCAGGACAAGCTCCCGGATGTGGTGGGCCTACTCATGAAAATATTGGAGATTGCAGAGGGGCCAAGGCCTCGTGGTACAGTATCTCCACGGAGGATATACCTGCATGGGCCAATTGTGCATTGTCTACAGTGTTGTTTTTATCTCTCTTTATGATGATTTGACTTTTGAAGGATTTTTAAAAAGCTTTTTTTATACTATCAGATTGATCATGCACTCATGTATTACACTATCTTAACACGTTTAATATGTGTATCTTTTATAGTTTTAGGTAACTGAATAAAGATTATCTTGATTGATTGATTGATTGATAGAGAGCTAATATTGCACAATTTATAGTGGTAGGTACCAAATTATTATAACCAAAATATTGAACGACAGAAATATTGTGTCCTAAATATTGATTTTAAAATCACTTCCTCATAGGGGTACATAATAGTAAATCTACACCCAACGGGGTAATATTGTTGATAATGATATTTAGGGTATACTTTTGTTAAGGTGGCTCAAAAATAGATTACTGCATTATTAGTGAAAGGCAAAATAGAAAGGAGCTTTCAGAAACTATGATTTTTGTAAAATTCTGTAGCAGTTGCTTAGATAACTGAACTGGGTGATTTTTCAGATCAAGGTCAACTTTAGCTCAGAAAGGTCTGTGTTGCTCAAAAAGCTCAAAGTGTCCAAAACCAATATAAAATTATTTGCTCTGTAATGGCCAACTGTCTAAGGGTCTCCTTCAGAGTTTGGCAGATGGATTACTCCTTCACAGACATGACAGGGACCTGGTCCACCTAATACAAGTGCATTATACCTTATGGTACTTGCAATAAGATGGATGGTATTTCCGTCACATTTGTGACAAAGTAACCCTTTTGTCAGACTATTAGTCAGGCCTTAAATTCATGCCAAAGCTTGTTCATCCTGATCCCGTGAGTTTCATGAAAGGGAGGCATGATAGCAATACAGCTCTCATTAGTATTGTTGCTCACATAGAGAACAATAGTTCTATTCCCACTGCATTGATATCTCTAGACCTTGGTAAGGCTTCTAATGGCTTGAACTGGTTTTATGTTGAAGTTATACCTTGAAATTTTAATTTTGGGATTTTTTAAAAGTGTTTTTAACTTTATACTTTATATCTATACCAGAGTAATCACTAACAGTGTAATAACAGAATGCTTTTATCTTCAGAGAGGAATTTGATGGATATCCAATATCCCCTGCTTTATTTAATATCACACTGAAGCTACAAGCAAATACAAACCTATACAAATTGAATTTAGAAGGGTTTAGATACAGAGATAGAAATTTGATAAATACTTATCTACATATAATATGAGGCTTGTAATTTAGCAATTGAGACAAAGTTAGTAGTCATTTATTAAAATGTATGGAAAATGTAAGATAAATATATGGGCAAAGAATGAATTGGAGTGAATCAGCAGTTCTCTCACTTATACCGACTTGTTATCTTGCCTTTTTGCTAAGTGGAAAATAAGATGGTCTAAAAAGAAATTAATTAGATAACAATTTTACAACCAACCTTAAGAAAAGCAAGGAAAAGTAATTTAGACTACAACATTTCAGCATTTGAGAGTAATGGTATTCACTGGTTAAGAGTGCCTTTGACTATTTGAGGAAAGGTGAATGCTTTAAAAATGTGTATTCTTCCTAAAGTAATGTGCCTTGAAATATCTCCTTTAATCATTACATAATTCAATGTTCAAAAAAGTTTGTAATGAGAAATGTTCTGTGGAAGTGAAGAAAAAAATCAACAATATCATGGGCAATATTGAAGGGGAAAAAATATGAAGAGGGTTTGGAATTCCTTTAGTTATCATAAACCAATCTTTATTTTTATATTTCTTTTTATTAAAACAAGGCATCAAAAAAGACATCGTTACACTTTGCAGAGGAGGGTCAGTAACAGCTTCAACATATGGTACAAAAAATAATAATCAGGGGGGCATAGAGCACAAATATCAGGCAAATTAACATGTAAGGGTCATGGGGAAGGAGGAGTATCAAAAACAATCGTTACAGGTGGTACACATATATTTCCTCTGTATTGGTTCCAGGGTCCCCAAATGTTACTCCACTTTCTAGGGCGACCCCGTGCCAGATAAACAGTTTTTTCATGGAACATACACCAATCCATACTTTCTATCCATCCTTGCAGCGTAGGTGGCCTAGCCACTCCCCACTGCTGTGCTATGTTCCGCTTAGCAATCATGGCCCCTAGAGTGACCCATCGAGTTTGTGCAATGTTCAGGTCCGTAGGCTCCCAAATGTTCAATATACATCTCCTAGCTTCTGGCAAGAGAGCCACCCCTGTCACCTCCTGCATGACATTATGGACACTGTTCCAGTAGTCTATCATATATCGGCATTCCCACAGGATATTAAGAAACGTCCCCAACTGGCCGCAACCACGTTTACACAAACCATCTCTCGTTCAACCCATTTTAACCAGACGCGGACCAGTGACATAGACCCTGTGCAGTATTTTCAATTGAACAAGCCTCAATCTTGCCGGGATCGCCACTTCCTTAGGGGAAGAAATTGATGATTGCCAATCCTCGTCATCAATTTCGATACCCTCCTGCGTCCACTTATCCCTTAAGTCTACTAAGAGGTCTGCTCTATGATTTATTACCTTTTTATAAATAAGTGAAATGGTGCTATCTGGTAGATGTCCATCCAGTATTCGATCCTCTAATGGGGACGCTTATGGTATCTCCTCCCCATCAGGGTACACCGACCTCAATGCATGTCGCACCTGCACATAGCGAAAGTACTCTGTCCCACTCAGTTCATATTCAGTTTGCAATTCAGTAAATGATCTAACTCTTCCCTTCACCCAAACATTCCCCACAGTGGTGATCCCTATCAAATACCATCGATCAAAACCCTTCGAATTCCGCAAACTGCCCAACTTATCCGAAACAAATAACGGGGTAGCCAAAGTAAGACGGTCTTTCCATCCCAGTGAACAAAGAGCGTCATGCCATATGCGAACAACAGCAACTCTGGTGGGTCCAGTCAGACATTTCTCTACAGTTTTGGTCTACAGCGCTCTACTGTAATCACCGCCAGGGAGCAGCCATTTATCCATTGCATAGCCCGGATCCATTTTGGATCCGTAGGTAGCATGATCATAAACCAATCTTAATTAAAAATTTTCATTATTGGCTGAAAGAAGAAAAAAACTAATGTCCCATGGTGCCATTATGTTGAAGAGCATTCCATTTAGAAATTTTGTTTTTGTGTCTGTTTTGAATGGGATGACATATCCTGGGGAGAAAATGTTTTACCTACTCTTGGGTGCACCTGTAATGTGTGGAAACAAGCCATTCCTAATGATGAAGTGTCATTGTATGTTATGATAAAAACTAGCATTAAAGTTGAATAATAAATCCTGGATGTAAGCAGGAATTTTGATGATTAAAGATGTCTGGCATTTTAACTCAATGCTATTATTCAGTTTTTGAAATTTAAAAAAAGATCACCAATAAAAAGCAGAGTTAAAATGTAAACCAACAGGTCTTGTTACATCCAATCCTATAACCATATGCCATCTTAACCAGACATATTTATGCTCATCAAATATGATGGGATAGCCGATGACTTGATCATACCACTTCTTCATGGAAAAAGAAAGCAGATTTTAATCATAATTTCCTGGAATAATGTTTCGGAGCATGTAAAGTAGACCTTGGATCTGCCTTGCACTTAATGTGATGTGATTGACAAAGCAAAGCTAGCTCTCAGTCTAAAATCCATTCAGTAAAAATTGCTTATATTAGACACCTGACAAAATGTTGACACTTGGTTTAGGATCATCAGAAGTATATTGGACATGCAATAAAGAAAAAGGTACTTTAGAGTATATAATATATTCATGCAGTAAAATCTGAAACTTCTGGAAAAATGATTTAAACGGATGTGATGTGGTCACTGAAACTGCACTGAAAAGTTCTCCCATGAGAACGCTATTTTATCGTTTACCATTCCATTCAGTCGAGGTCACCAAAGCTGCATTAATAGTGCTGTTTGAGATGCTGGAAGTCCAATCAATCAACAGGTGAATTATTGATACAGTCAAATTATGAACCCATAATGTTTGTGAAGCGATATGAAGAAAATAAATATGATGCCATTTGGAACACCTGTGAAGATTTGTATAATCAGAAAATTAAATAAGGATTTTTACTTCTTAAATACTCGCTTTTTATCTGTCTCCCCAACCCTATTTTTTCTGTCTTTTTTAACTTTAGTATTAATGTTGTAATATGAAATAGGAAAGAAAATACTACTGTATTTCATACGTTTATATCTGATAGTTAGAATTGATTTGTAAAATCATCAAAAATAATTGTAAAAAAATGGACAGGAAAGGTATAAAGCAAAGAAATTACTAAAGTTCAAGTTGGGAACGTCACTGAAAGCGTCTCTTCTATTCCTCTAACTAAATCCATCCTGTCCTGGGACCATCTATTGTATTCTGGTTGTTTTATGGGACTTTTTGTAGACGGTTAACTCCAGAGCCTTGGTGTGAACTAAAATTTGTCATGTGTAAATAATACTTAAAAAACTGGTTATATCGTTTTTAGAATTAAATTAATAATTGGAATGTTATTTGTAATATTCAGAAAATGATATACTTCGAAGACAATAGGGCAGTATGAGGGTTAGGTAATGATCACATCAGATGCAGTAATTACTTGGTGCAGTAAATACCCCTTATTCTATGTTTTCTCCATTAAAATGAGGAATCAGACGCAGACTTAATATTTTCTACACACATTTGCATAACCTGGAATTTACTTTACAATTTTGTAAATTCCAGTAGGTTTGAACTGACAAAATGTACTCATACAGAAAAAGGAGTGTGGTATTTCCCTCACAACCCTCAATTCCAAAATTTGTGCTACATAAACTTGCAGATCGATCAAGATGTAATCTATCCCTAATTGCCAAGGACTGGTTTTCCGGTCTCGCTTTAGCCAGCGCATGCACTGCCCTGCGATGCTTCTAGTAAGGACTTCCAGCTAACACATCTTTTCCTCATTTTTTTTCCAGCCATGCATTTGATTGACCATTTGCGTAAGGTTTTCACAAAAGAAAGCAACCAAATGGCCAAAGGTTTGGGTATGTTCCGCCTTATCTCTAAATGTTCCCTGCCATGGCCTATGGGTCTCGGGAGCGAGGAGGGGTGCACAAGCTGCCAGCTGGCTGCTGCTCTTTCCCGAGCACCTTAGGACTGCACTCCTCCCCTCCTACTCCATCAGGCCATGCCGTGTCACATGACACTTCTGCAGCGGCTGTTGCTTGCTCCCGGTCTTGTTTTTAATTTCATCTGATCTTGTTTAAAAGTTATGGCTAAAGGGGTTTGTATATTTTTTGTATATTTTGTGAGGTTATTTGTAGAGCGCGACGTTCGCTCCGGAGGGAGCATCTTGGCGCTGAAGATCCTGAGTGACCGGTCCTGGGGTTGAAGGAGGTTTAGATGGCCGCTTTGGAGTAGTCATCGGAGAGGTTGAAAATCCAGGTCTTTAAGAGCTTTCTGAAGGGTTTTTCATGAGTCTGTTGTCTGAGAGTTTTGGGCAAGCTGTTCCACGCTTTCGTGGCCAGAGAGCTTAAGGTCTTACCGCCCTTAGTCTTTAGGTTATATTTGGCAGGGAGGATGAGATTGTCACGAGACGAGCGGAGGGAACGGCTGGGGGTGTAGTGGGGAAAGCGCCTGGAGAGGTATTTAGGGCCGGTTTTGTTGAAGGCACGGAAAGCAATGATCAGTATTTTAAAAAGAATTCTTTTATGGAGAGGCAACTAGTGTAGGGAACGGAGGGCTGCAGAGATAGAGGATCTGCGAGGTAGCCTGAGTACCAATCGTGCGGTGGAGTGAAGCACACTTTGAAATTTTGATAGCGTGTTCTTTTTTGCCCCTGCAAGAAGGCTGTTGCAGTAGTCTAAGCGAGAAATTATAAGCGCTACTGTCACAGTTTTCCTAGCGTCGATAGGAAGGACGTCGAAAAATTTTCTGAGGGATTTGATTATTCCAAAGCATTTGCCGGCTACCGTTCTAGCATGTAGGTCAAAGGAAAGGTCAGAGTCAAAGATAACGCCAAGGTTTCTGGCGGAAGTAACAGTCTGGGGGGGAGCAGCTGAATCGTCTGGCCACCAGAGGGCTGGACAGAAGGAAGAGTTTTTTCCAATTGGAAGGATCTCGGTTTTGCTAGAATTGCATTTTAAGTGGTTGCGGTCCATCCAGCAGAAGACTTCAGTTAGACAGTGTTTAAGGTTGAGTTCGGCTTCAGTGGCATTGTCATCTAGTGGCACGATGAGTTGTGTGTCATCGGTGTACGAGGTGACTGATATGCCGAAGGAATCAATAAGGGACAGGAGTGGAATGAGGTAAATATTGAAAAGGAGGGGACTCAGGATGGACCCCTGCGGTACACCTGAGGAGACCGTCTTCTCTTTAGAGTGGAAGGGGCCTAGGGCGACAGTTTGAGAATGGTCGGTGAGGAATGACTTTATCCAGGATAAGGCAGAGTCGGTAACGGCAATATCCATCAGTCTACTGATAAGGATGGAGTGGGAAATGGTATCAAACGCCGCCGTTAAGTCAAGGAGGATGAGTATTGAATTTTTCCTCTGATCTTGTAACAGTTTGATGGTATCTGATAGTTCTATCAGTGCAGTTTCAGTCGAGTGTTTAGGACGGAAGCCCGATTGTTTGGGGTGGAGAATGTTGTTTTCTTCCAGGTGGCGTTTTAGCTCTCTGTAGACTAGTTGCTCCGTTATTTTTCCCAGGGCAGGGAGTAGTGAAATCGGGCGGAGGTTGGTCAGATCTGTCGGGGATTTGTTGGCCTTTTTCATAAGGGGTTTGACAATTCCCTTCTTCCATCGGCTGGGGACAGACCCTGTGAGGAGTGAAGAATTAACTATTTTGTTGATAGTCGGATTCAACACCTCGATTAGTTGGTGAAGTATTTTCGGGGGACAGGGATCAGATGGGGAGCCAGATTTGCAGGCCAAGATAACTTCTCTAGTTTGCTCTAGCGTGGCCGGGGAGAAGCTTCTGAGAATGCCGACACTAGAGTCCTGGAGGGGGGGAACAGGAGAGGTATCCGGAGTGGGAAAGTTGTTTTGGATGGAAGTAATTTTGTCTTCAAAGTAATCAGAGATTTGGTCACATAGATCTTGAGATGGGGGTATTTCCGGTAGGAGTGCTTTGGGCTGAGTAAACGATTTTACTATTGCAAACAGCGTCTTTTGTTTTTGGCTGGCATCTTTGATGGCGTTAACGTAAAAGTTTTTTTTGGCCGATTTAGTTTTAGAGAGATACGTTTTCCTTATTAGAATATAGGAAAGACGACTGACTTCGTCGTATGTCTTACGCCATTTACGTTCCGCCTTCTTACACAGTAAGTGAGCGGTAGCTAGGTCGGGTGTGAACCAAGGAGCATTGGTTTTGGTTTTTTGTTGGGAAGAACAGGGGCGTTTGGGGGGGATTCTGGACTTTATTTCCTGTGAGATCCAGTTGTGGAAAAGGTCGGCGTCGATTTCGACGTTCCCCGATAAGGTGGGGAATTGAGATGGCATTAGGGGTTTGAGACTGATGTTTTCTTGGACCTTTTTCCAGTTAATGGAGTTGGTAAGGTGGGAGTTAGCTTTATTGCAGGGGGGCGGAAGCACAGTCTTAATGTGAAATGGGATCAGGGAGTGATCGGACCAGATCTGTGGCAGAGGGGGCAGGGTGGTTAAGGAAGAGAGGTTGGTACACACACCATCAAGGGTATGACCAAGAGAGTGCGTAGGTAGAGTGACGAGCTGCTGGATGTTGAACATATCCAGGGTTTGGGAGAAATTGATGGATTGTGCATCGGTTTTGGATTCAAGATGTAGATTGAAATCGCCGAGTAGAGTAAAGTGTGAGTATCTTAGAGAGAAGTGTCCCAAGGAGTCACATAATGAGTCAAGAAACTCAGTAGCATTGCCAGGTGGACGATAGATAAGACCACCTAAGAAGGAGGTATGTTCATTCAGTTTAATTGAAAAGCCTAAGCCTTCTGTTTTTTTTAATGGTTCTAGATTGAAAGTATGACAGGAAAAGATGTTTTTAAGTATAATGGCGACCCCACCGCCTCTCCCCTTAGCTCTGTCTTGTCTGAAAAACGAGTAACCTTGGGGTAGGGCGATGGCAATATCGGGGTTGCTGTCTTCCGTTAACCATGTTTCGGTTATCATTAGGCAGTCAAGATCGGAGTTAATGATGAGATCGTGTATATCTTGATTGTGCTTGCACATGGATCGTGCATTAATTAATCCTCCTTTGAATAGAGGCTGGGGTGCCTTGGGGGGTGATAGAACGGCTGGAGTGAGGTCTAAGTTGATAGAGGTCCATCGGCAGAGCTTGCAGCTGACTGAGCCGGCTAGTGTGGCTGGGTCTAGTATGCAGGGACAGTGCTTGGAGCCCTGTAGTCGATAGAGGTCCCTGGGCTGGTAACGGATGTGGGAAGTGGAATGGACAGAGTTTCCTGCGCCTGTCGCGGTCTTGGCGCGGACGGGCGCAGACGGGCTTGCCTTAGGCGCTCCCGCTGCGCTCGTCCGCTGCGCTTCCTAAACATACACATTTCTAGCGGAGGAGGAGAGGGCGTGGCCTATCAGGTGGGCGTGGTTTAGCGCGCACGCCTGGGCTGATGGCGGCGGCTGAAGGTTAATTAAGTGCGCGACAGCGTTCAAATCGGCTGCGTGCAGTTGGCAGTCTTTGCTTTAAAAACAACAAGTAATCAGGTCAGTGACACCACACAACAAGTTTAAAATGCAGGCAAATGTGCAAGTTTGTAGTACCTCCAGCACCCGGCTTCCGCCTCAGGTCTGGGTCAGGAATCAATGCTTGAACGCTGGTATTCAGCGTTTAAGTAGGCGGGCAAGTGGGCGTGGCCTATCAGGTGGGCGTGGTTTAGCACGCACGCCTGCGCTGATGGCGGCGGCTGAAGGTTAATTAAGTGCGCGACAGCGTTCAAATCGGCTGCGTGCAGTTGGCAGTCTTTGCTTTAAAAACAACAAGTAATCAGGTCAGTGACACCATACAACAAGTTTAAAATGCAGGCAAATGTACAAGTTTGTAGTACCTCCAGCACCCGGCTTCCGGCTCAGGTCTGGGTCAGGAATCAATGCTTGAACGCTGGTATTCAGCGTTTAAGTAGGCGGGCAAGTGGGCGTGGCCTATCAGGTGGGCGTGGTTTAGCACGCACGCCTGCGCTGATGGCGGCGGCTGAAGGTTAATTAAGTGCGCGACAGCGTTCAAATCGGCTGCGTGCAGTTGGCAGTCTTTGCTTTAAAAACAACAAGTAATCAGGTCAGTGACACCACACAACAAGTTTAAAATGCAGGCAAATGTGCAAGTTTGTAGTACCTCCAGCACCCGGCTTCCGCCTCAGGTCTGGGTCAGGAATCAATGAGAGTGTCGCTCGTCCCTGGAGGCGTGCATGAGCCGGCGCGTACCTGCAATTAAATCCACCAAGATGCTAAGGGGTTGAGCAGGTGAGCGCACCTGGGGACTCTCACAGTTTACATAGGACACAGGTAGTGTGCTTAATCCTGCACCAACAGAAGGGGGCTCATTTCAGAAGGCCTTTCCCCGGTCAGGGGTTGAAGCTGTCCTGGTCCCAAATTGTGCTGCAGGAGTTGGTCCAAGCTGGGGGCTGCGGCCGACAGATTGTGCCACTTTTTGTCGGGGGCAAAAGAGCTGCATGTGATGAGGGCCCGCGGCCTAGTTGTGTCGCCTGACGGGTTTGTGGAATGCCTCGGTGTGACCGCCAGC
The DNA here is from genome assembly GCF_964263255.1 of Lissotriton vulgaris. NCBI lineage: Eukaryota > Metazoa > Chordata > Amphibia > Caudata > Salamandridae > Lissotriton > Lissotriton vulgaris. The sequence continues at coordinate 805,885,387 of NC_141691.1, forward strand.
AGAGAGTCTATACTTAGCAAAGGGATGCATGGAAACAGTGGTAAATCCTTTCAGAGCATCACATTTAGATATTCTAATAAATCCTGAAAGCGTATCATCACATCGGATGTCTTGGCAGCCTCTTGATATTAAGGAAGGGACTGTGCACGGAGTGAGTGATGCGTCCAGGCGGGTCCAGGGCACACAGGGCTAATGGAAATCGCAATATGGTCGTTGCAGGCATGTTGTTGACGGATTGAGTGCGGGAGGCCAGTACAGGCACACATCATTTGTTTTGGTAAATTCTTTTTCTTATTGTTACTGGTGCTCTGTCCCTTTCAGACTATACGAGCCCCTCTCCTTGGTTTCCATTGGTAAATGTGAAACCTGACTACATACAACCTCCAGTTATCATCGTCTCTGCTCCTGCTGGTGTCCCTCCATCCCTACCTGACCATGCTGTACAGCGATCTGTGTGTCCGCTGTCCCTCCCGTGTCCACCCTCGTCCTCTCCCAGTCTTTGTGTCCCATCGACCGGGATCGAGTTAAGTTTCTATTGCAGTGAAAGTGGAAGCTAAGACCAGCTTAGTCTACAGCTGCTGGCTCCACCTTCACTATTCAGGAAGGAGGCAGAGCGGGCAGCGTGTGGAAACTCACACTCTGCAGGAAAGGGGCATATTTAGGGTGGCACAGCAAAACAGTGCATGCCAACATTTCAAACCAGGAAAGATGGAGTTAGCGAAAACACGGCCGTTATGTTCCCCATTGACTTACAGCGAAACTGAGAAAAGCTAGCCAAATTTACTTGGACCCATTCTTGTAAGTCCAAGCAATGACTATTTGAGTGGCTCGCGCCCTCCCCTTGCTGGTTTGGAGCCGAGTAGCCAATTTATCCTCCTCTGGCAGACAGCCGGGTCAGCTATCTGGGCAATTATCCCTTGCTACCGCATGGTTTGTTTTAAGGAACCACAAACGCTTTACAAAATGTCAAAGAGCCAGTCACGGAAGCTCACTAAGAATGACCTTCCCGGGGGCGTGGTTTGGCGCCCGGCGAGGACGGCAGCGCAGATGTGAGCGCTCCGGGTCGCTAGGGGTTTTCGCCGCCTTTACCATCTTACCTGCGCCTGCAAGGCAGGTTTTCCCCGACCGGAGGCTGCAGTTACCAAAGTGCTTCCAGGTGCGGTCTCATTCGAGCTGCGGAATGCCCGTTTTTGCCGACTTTGCAGCGGACGCGGCTGAGTGATAGTCGCGTCCGCCATTTTGTATCCTGTCAGCGCGAACTGCGGCGCTCCCGCTTCACCACCATACGAGTCTGCCACAGAGCCCTACGCATTACCAACTCTTCCTGGTGAGGTACTTTCTACATCTCTGCTTCACCGCTGCATGCATATGACATAAGCTGCATCTCAACAAATTTTAACGAGTTTAACTCGTGTTTTCATGTCCTTGGCGGCCATTTTGAGCAAGTGGACTTTTTTTTTCTTCAGGTACCCTGCCTGCACCTTCAGCCTAAGTCGATTCTTTGCTATAAGCGCTGCTTTCTCTCATGCTCATATAATTAAGACTATCTACAACTCGGGGCAGTTTTGAGCACTGTTTTTGCACGCTCTCCTTTACCTACTCTCCCTGTATTCATGATGTCCTCTCCCTGACGGACCTCCCCTGCTCCACAACGTGCCACTTATCTATATTTCATCGCCATGGTGGTTCTTTGTTCTCATCATCAGTGCGTTAACTCCTCCAAATAGCGATTTGGTCGCTGCTCCACCTATTTTCTTGACTCTCTGGCATTCTTGCATCCTGCGCAGTTTTTCAGTCAAGAGCTTCAACGCATGCTCATCGCTGCCTCTGGACAAGCAGTAAATATTATTGAACCTTTTTTTTTCTTTTTTTTTCTTCTTTTATTTCTCCTTACCAACAACTCTTTTCCGCTTCATTTTTATGGAAAGGAAAGCATTCCCTTGCATCCCCAAAACTCCACGTCGTGTCTTCATCAAAAACTCCAAAGTCTTCTCTGCATTGGCACACCTCGAGGCTTCTCAGGCTCTCGTCACTCAAATGTCGCAGTCCAACGCGGAGCGACCCATCCTGCCTCCAGGGAAAGTCACGACTAAACGCCTTAAAAAAGATCCTCCATCGCCAACGGGGTCTACATCGGCTGTCTCTATGGAGCTGTTATTGGAAGAGATCCGTGCCCTCAGACCCTTCATGGAAAAAACTAATTCTAAGCTGCAGGTTCTTACTGACAACTGGTCTCAGATGGATGCCAGAGTGACTACAGTGGAACATTCTCTAACTTCTCTCCAAGAGTCATCCTCCAAAGTGTCATACATGCAGTCTCAACTTTCCTCTCTTCAAAAGCAAGTTGAAGAATTGGAGAACCGAAACAGGCGCAACAATCTTCGTCTCTACGGCCTGGCGGAAAATTGTGAGGGGACTGACCCCATTGCCTTCTTCAAATCTTTTTTGCCCAAGCTTCTTCATCTACCTGAAGGTACTACGCTTAACATCCAGCGTGCACACAGACTGGGTCGTCTCCCTTCCACTTCTTCTCCTTCTTCACGACCGAGAGGTGTAATTATGTACTTCTTAGAATATACTGACCTCCTCAAAGTTATCTCAGCGGCTCGCGCCTCACCTCGTTTGCAATGGTCGGGCTCCAATCTTTTCTTTGCTCAGGATTACGCAAAAGCCACAGCTACTCGCCGCAAGGCCTTCTTGGACATGCGACCAGAACTTCGTGCCATTGGAGCCAGATACGGCCTTTTCCACCCATGCATGAGGATCCTGTTCGTCTTCGAAGCTTTTTGAACGCAACCCAAGCCTCTGATATGGAGTTTTCCAGCTCCTCGTCAGCTTTCCCACCATGATTCCTGCGTGACGCAGCATGGAGGTTTCAATTAATCTGCATGCTTATCGTGCACTGTTGAATGTATTACTGTTTGTTAATGCCACGTTTTTCAGCGACTCTAGTTTTCCTGCTCTTCCCCTCACTCTCCGTCAGTTTTCTTATATCCCTGTTCGTTAGTTAGTATCGTTCACTACTATTTCTTCACACACCCTCTTGTCACTCATTATTGTTTTGTTCCCCTCTTCTTTCATCCGTCTCATTCATTATTGTCTTTCCTCCCTTTTCCTTGCAGGTTTTACAATACGTATGGCGTCTTTCCCCCGACCTGTTGGTTCGTTTGCATCGGACGCTTGCTTCCTTTGCCTGGCGCTCCCCCCTCATCCATTTCCTCGCGTATCCTCCCCCTGGGATCAACCCTCCCCATCTCTACCCTTCGTAAGTATGTTTTCCCTTTCCTCCCGGTTGTTCACTTTCCTTCTTGTATCTTTCTCACTTTTAAGTTCCCCAATTTCCTTTGTTTCACAGGTGTCTCTCTCTCTTGTCTTTCGAATACTCTTCCATTACCGTCTTATTCCTATCATTCTAACTATTTCTTGGACTACCTTCTCATCTTTTCCACATCAATCGCTTCTATTTTCCTTTTCCTCACCCTATTTCCTCTTTCCTCATCCTTTTACTCATTATTATACTGTACTGACTCTCATCGACTTTCTTATTCTCCTTGGTTTTTCTACTCCTCTGGGTCCCCTTCGTACCTCCTTTTCCTCCTCTGTTTTCTTTCTCTTCTCTGATATGATATGTCTCTGAAGGTAATCACATGGAATGTTAAGGGCGTTAACTCCCCTATCAAAAGACAAAGAATTTTATCTCATCTTTCACGTTTGAATGTGGACATTGCTTTTTTACAAGAAACCCATCTATCTGCTGAAGAATCTGTCAAATTGAAGAGAAGTTGGGTGGGTGATGTTTATTATTCTCCTGGGGATGGTAAACGTAATGGCGTTGCTATTTTATGTCACAAAGCTCTTTCTCACTCCCTGCTTGCTCAAGAATCAGATGCTGAAGGCCGATGGATTTATGCCAAACTCTCTATCAAGAATGTTCCAATTTCTCTCCTAAATGTTTATGTCCCTACCACTGGTGATCCCACCTTTTGGCACTCATTTTCCCAGCACATCACCAGATTCATTGATGATAATTTTATACTGGCAGGAGATTGCAATCAGCCCCTAGATCCCTTTCTAGATAGGAACTCCAAAGCACACTTCATCCCCAACAAATCTCATAAATCCTTCTCTCAAGCTATCTCCCAACACAAACTCACTGATGCCTGGCGTCTATGTAACCCAGAACTTCAGGAATTTACTTTCTATTCTCCATGTCACCATTCCCAATCCCGAATTGATTACATTTTTGTTACCCACAACATTGTCCAAACTCTCACTCATGCGGAAATTGTTCCAATTTTACTTTCTGACCATGCCCCCACATTAGTTCAATTGGACATCTTACCCAAATCAACAGGCCCTAAACGCTGGCGTTTCAACAATTCTCTCCTCCTAGACCCTAAATTTACTACCTCCTTCACTTCCTTCTCCCATGAATTTTTCTCCCTCAATGATAACTCCCCTGTCCCCAAACACACCATTTGGGATGCCTTTAAAGCGGCGGCAAGAGATTTCATCATTGGCTTTGTTGCTAAAAAACGTAGAGCTGCTCGCGATTTTACTAAGGCTATCCTTCTGGATATTAAGAAATTGGAGCATTCTTATTTTACTTCCCGCTCACAGCAAACTCTAACCGCCCTGGTTAGCGCTAAGATGAAATTTAACAAAAAATCTACGGACGATGCATCCTTGTACTTATTAAAATCTAGTGCCAAGTTCTATGGAGGCAAAAATAAGGCTGGCAAGATCTTAGCTAATTATCTCAAGGTGAAACACAATAAATTAAACATTGAATCAGTCTACAACGCCAATTCCAATCTCAAACACACAGACGCAGACATCCTCACTGAATTCTCTACCTTCTACAAGACCTTATACTCGTCTGAAACTCAGCCTTCTTCCCACTCTCTAGACACATTTTTCTCCTCCATTCAAAAACCATCTCACTTTCCACTTGACCTCTCTCACTTAGAACTTGATATATCCCAACAAGAACTACTCAAAGCGCTTCAAACCCTCCAAAAAGACAAGGCCCCTGGGCCGGACGGCTTCACAGTAGAATTTTTTCTCCACTTTTCAAAGCTCCTCATCCCCAGACTCCATTCCCTTATTGGCACCTTCCTTTCCCTGGGTTCCTCCTCAGGGTCTTTTTCAGACGCTCATATTTGCCTCATACCCAAGGAGGGAAAAGATCCTCAATACTGCAAAAACTACAGGCCAATTTCTTTGGTCAATATTGACTATAAAATTTTTGCAAAGTCTCTTGCGGCACGTCTCGACCTTCTTCTTCCAGACCTCTTGGGTGAGGAACAGTCGGGCTTTGTCAAAGGTCGTTTTATCACTGATAACACCAGACTCCTCTTCAATATTCTTTCTAAATCTCGCCTTTTACCCCATCCCCATGCGGCCATTGCCCTGGATGCTGAAAAGGCGTTTGATAGGGTTGAATGGACTTATCTATTTCACACCCTCCGCTGGTTTGGTTTCGGTCCTGTTTTTATATCCTTAATTTCACTACTTTATTCTAACCCACGCGCAGCGGTTTGTGCCAACGGTCAAATATCTTCCTTTTTTGATTTAAAAAGAGGTGTTCGCCAAGGCTGTCCCTTGTCTCCCTTTCTCTTTAATCTGGCCTTAGAACCCTTCCTCTCCAAGCTCCGTCAAAACCCCTCCATCCATGGTTTCCAATTGTCAGATTCCCACATCAAACTAGCCGCTTATGCGGATGACATTTTGCTATTTGTCTCCAACCCCTCTGTTTCCATTCCTGCCTTTCTCACTGAAGTCCATGCTTATTCCCAAATATCTGGCTATAAACTCAATAACGATAAATGTGAGATCCTCCCCTTGACTAAATTCACATTCAAACCCAATTTTGCTGCCTCAAATTTCACGTGGAAACCTTCCAATATCAAGTACCTTGGAAAGCATATTACCCCTACCATCCCAGACACTGTTTCCCTGTGCATGTCCAAATGCATTAAAAAATTAACGGATCTCACATCCAAGTGGCATCCCCTTTACCTATCCTGGTGGGGTCGCCTTGACACTATTAAAATGATGTTGTCTCCCATTGTTCTCTACACCCTCTCCAACATTCCGGTCCCTGTCCACTCCAAATTTTTCAAAAAGATCAACTCCATTCTAATGTCCTTTCTTTGGAATAAAAAGAAACCACGAATGTCTCTAGCACGTCTGATTCGTCCTAAATCAGAAGGTGGGGCTAACTTTCCTGACTTCCCAACCTACCACAAGGCGTTCCAATTGAGGCAAGCCTCATTTTGGCTACAAGACCCCGACACCCCATGTCCTCTATGGGCCAAATTTGAACGCCTCCTTCTCTCTCCCTTCTCCTTTGCTGAATACCTCTCCTTCTCTCGCAAACCCACCTCTAACTCTACTCCGATTCATAAGTTCACCACTAAATTACTCCTCTCTTCCACTCACTCACCTCCTACTACCACTGCTGATTTCCTCTCCTCCCCCATATGGCATAACACATCTTTACTCATCCGTGACAGACCCTTTTTTTGGAAAACTTGGCATGCTCGAGGTCTGCAGTGGATCTCCCAACTTTTTTCTCACTCCTCTTTCTTATCTTTTGACACCCTTCGCTCCCTCTATGACCTACCCACTTCCTTTGCACGCAAATACCAATTGCTTAAAAACACAGTCCTAGCGAAATACAATGACCTCTCTCAGCCCTGCCCTCCTCCTGCTTCATCCACTTCCACTTCCACACTTCATTCCTTCTTACGCACTACACCAAAAGCTGCTGCTATCTACAAATACCTTCACGCTGGTGAGACTCCAAGGCCTAAGTCTAAAGTGGAAGAGTCTTGGGAGCACGATTTGTCTGTCTCTTGGTCGGTTTCCTTCTGGGACAAAATCTGGACCAAACTTCGCAAATCTTCCAGAGCAGCAACCCTCACTCAAACTTTGTTTTTTATTTACAATAGACTTCTCTTCACACCCTCTGACCTTCACAAACGCTTTCCTAATACTCCCCACACATGCTGGTCTTGTTCGTCACCACAAGCTAATTTATTTCATATGTTATTTTTATGCACTCATGTTCGTAGTTTTTGGTTACAGGTTTGGGCTCAAATTAATGTAATTTTCCACACTTCTATCCCCTTTTCCCACATACATATTTTTATGGGTAGCCTCTCCCCTTGCTGGGATGGCGTTGATCTAAAACCTCAGATTGTTGACTTATTACTTGCCGCTGCCTTCCAACAAATAACGGTCAACTGGAAAGACTTCTCCCAAATTTCCTTCAAGGCGTGGTGGTTTAATGTGTGCCATAACCATAGACTCGATACTGCTCATGTTTTCCCGGCATGTATGGTAACTAAACGCATGGACTTATGGACTCCGGTCACACTTTATCTGGACTCATGTAGTAAACGCTTGTTTCACCCTCCGCCTCCACAACAGGAAGTTCCTAAACCTCCTTAATCGCTCGATACATTCCACTTATCCTCCATTGTATCATTTTTTTTTAAATTCCTTCCAATGTTCTCATGCTTCTCATATTTTATGCTTAACATGTTTTCTCTTTGCCTTTTCCTTTTTTCCCATCTTGAACCCAGATTTCTTTTATTATAATGCTTGCATTTGTATGGTTGTATTATTCTGCTTAGAGTCTTTAACTTGATATCACATTGTACTTTGTTTTGACACCTGGTTTTTCTCTCTTATTATTATCAAATAAAATTTTCTTGAACTTAAAAAAAAGAATGACCTTCCCAAATAATAATCATTAGGAGTCTCACCCTGCAAACCCCTGAGTCAGGAGATTTTGCTATGTAATCTGTTAGTTAAATTAAATTGTCTCAGTACATCGTGCCCAGCACGGGCAGCCACACTTTGCGAATAGAGGGTTCGTAGATCCTGGGCCTAGCCATATGGAAGGCATGCTACAGGCTACCCTTCAAGTTCTACAGCCTTGCAGATGATAGGGACTGACGATGTCAAACCTGCAGTTGGTGTCTTGGCTCTGGGAAAGGGAGGATATGCACAATGTGGGAGTTCCTTAAACCCTCTGGATGTTATGAAAACATGGGTTGTCCTGGTGGGGCATAATGAGGAGAGCTGTCGACTTTGGGTCCTGGGGACCTGGGTTCAAGCCTCGGTGTTGACCATAGAGCAGATGTGGATCTTGTTAATTGCGGGGGTACTTTTGAGCTACTATCAATGGGAGAGGATGGCCCATTGGCCTCGTTTCGGTCTGCCCTGATCGTCTGGAGGCACTCCTGTTCCGGCATTGTATGGGTGAGTAGGAGCGGCGCCCAAATAAACAAGCATTTGCAATGCAATAGGTCTCGCATTTAGGTGAGTTTGAGCTATTGACATTGTAAATAACAATGCCTTTTATTTTTGTTTTTAAAACATAAATCAAAGGCATTGTCATTTACAATACCAATAGCTTAAACTTGCATAAATGCGAGACCTATTGCATTGCAAATGCTTGTTTCTTTTCTCATTGAGGCGTTTTCATGTTCACCGGGCCAAGTTCGCACAAAACAAATACACTAACAAATTACTACAAACAAGGAAAGTCGGTTGATTTCTACACAAGCCATCTTCTTGTGGAATGTTTTACAAAATAGCACAAAAGAGACTAGGTACTTCTCGATCTTTAGGTTCCTCTCGATATTTAAGAAGCAACGTAATCTTTTCTGTATGATTTTTTTTGTTTGCCTCCGGAATAGCCAGTTTGTTGTTTTGCTAAGCACTAAATAGAAATCTCTGCTGACAATGAAAAATGAACTTAAAGATCTATTCAAAAGTGTTCTCTCTTTCTGGAAAAAAAGGCTGTGCTTAATTTGAGCCCGTGGTTTCCGGTGTTTGGCAATGGCACTTGTCAGCACCGGTACCTATGATAGTCTGCACATGGTGGCACTTTTTTAATTCAGAGATGAGCAAAACAACTGTTGTTTATGAAAGCCTGCTGCCCAAACCATTTATTTAACTTTGGGGTCCTGAAATTGTCAGAATTGTAAATGAAGTCTGACTTACTAGTTATGCTGTTACTGTAATTGACAGCAGCAATGGCCAGTGCACATGGAACTAGCCTGCTGACTAGAGCCCTAGCACTTATTTTTTTGCAAATTAAGAACTGAAAAAAGGTGCCTTTTTATTAGAAGAATTTTGCAAATTGTTTATTTTTAACACTCCATATTACTGTCTTGCTCCAGATCACACTGGGTTAATGAAACATGGGGCCATATGTATGATTATTGGAAATAGCGATTACCTAATTGCGATTGCCTACGAATCGCAATTAGGGAATCACTATTCCTAATGTATGAAACTCCATGAGTTTCAATTAGCAATTACCAGTGGCTCGCAATTGCAAATCATTTGGGAAACACTAAATAAACACATGAATGGTGGCTTTCAGACCACCATGTCTGAATTTGCTTTTAAATAAAGCAATACTTTTTTTTAATGCAGCCCGCTTTACTTGAAGGAAAATGGGATGCGTTTGAAAAAGTAAAATGAAAAGTTTTCTTTTCATTTTGTAATAGCAGGCAGGGGCCACTGCCTGCTCTGGAAAACGTTTTCGCGTGGGTTACCATCTAATTAAATTAGGTGGTAAAATGCAAATGTTTTGCGACCGCATGTCGATCGTGAAACATTCTTACATACCGCTGCGATGCGGTTTTAGGAAGGGACGCCCTAAACACGCCCCTTTGTAATACCGAATTGGTATGTATTCGCAATTCCACATACGGATTAGGTAATAAAAATGCATTTTACTGGTCTCTAACGGCCTGATTCGTTTGCGACTGGTAAAATGCATGATACATATGGCCCATGATGTGTTAACCCATGTTAACTTCCATATGTCATGCTCACAGTCCTTGACCTGCTGGTAGTAAGCAGCTGGTGACAGTAAATTGTTATGTGCCTAACATGCTCCCGGGTATTTTCTTGTTTCTAAATCTTGTACTTGCGCACTTGAATTTCTATTAAAAGTTTAAGTAAGTCACTGAGCACTTAAAGAAACATTAGGACACGTTCCAGTTCTCTCTGCCAGAAAAGGAAATATTTGGAAACCCAGCATCTCCAAACCCACAAGGGCTTTACGATTTGTAGGCCTACCAATTTAGAGATTAAAGGGAACAGAGGTATTAGTTTAAAAAGAAAAAGAAAACGCAAATGCATTCATTGAAGCAAAGCTAACGAGCTGTTCAGCCAAGAAGAAAGGGACTGCACCACCTGGGCAAAAACCTTATTTATTCCTGTTTCTTTTCTTTACGCAAAAATTATAGATCTCTAGAAATTATTTTATGCTATGCTAGTCACATTTTCCAAATCCTTTATCGCTGGCAGTTCTGCATATGAATAGGCTGTAATTGAACTGTCACATTCTTGAAGGTCAGTAACCTTTTATTAACAAGAATGTGTCTTTCTTGATAAATTGGAAAGTCGCCGAGGACCTGCAAGAGGTTTTCTTTTATATTCTCGGTTTCTAACCGTGTAGCACAAAAAATGGAAGGTTTTTTATTTTTCAGTTCTTATTTTATTTCACGCTGCTCTGGCAAGTCCCCCATGGTAACGCCTATGGCGCGCAACCCTATTAGGTGGTCACGTGCGGCTTTGAGCATAATATTGGCTCTCATTGAATCACTGGTACCTTATTAAAAGGCAAGATAGAGTGTACATACCGGCTAGCGACTTTGGCTTCGGATGGCTAAAAACAGAGGCTTTTGCTGATCATCCTAGGAATTTTTTACTCGGCTCTGTGATAGAAACATCACACACAGTAATCATGGTGCTTCCATTAAAATAACACATAGTATTGGAATTGTACTTCTTTTGTGCATTGCAATCATTATGTATTAGTAATATACACTTACTTACTTTAAACAACTTTATTCGGCTGATCATACAACCTTCAAAGTATGCAGACATAAAAAATGCATAAAATATGAGATAATATTTAATTATTTATTTATTTATTTATTTGAACTTATAATGCGCAACAGCTACCCGCAGTGGGTTTCCCGGCGCCAGGGATAGACAAAAGAAGAAAAGAAGACACAGCACAGTGCAATGAGCCAGCTAGAGCAAAAGGACAGATCTACTGAAAGAGCAGGGTCTTAAGTTTTTTCCGAAAGCAAAATAAATCAGTCTCTGATTTCAGGGCGATAGGTAGTGTGTTCCAGGATTTGGGGCCTAGATGGGAGAAGGACCGGCCCCCATCTTTACAAGTTTTAATCTTGGAACAACAAAATCGCCATATGCTGAAGATCTCAATGTGCGACTGGGTTTGGAGGTTTGGACAAGGCTCTGTAGATATTTTGGGGCCGAGCCCTGCTTAATTTTAAAGAAATGACACAGGGCTTTGAATTTGATACTGCTCGGGACCCTAAGCCAATGTAGGTCACGAAGAGCCTGTGAAGCCGAAGATCTCCTCGGTACATTACAAAGAAGTCGGGCCGACGAATTTTGCACCACCTGAAGTTTGTTGATGGTTGAAGTGTCGGCACCGAGATATAGGACATTTCCGTAGTCCAGGCGGGAGATTACTAGCGCCTGGACAACGGTTCTCTGGGTGGCACGGGGCAGCATCCATAGAATTTTCTGGAGCCATCGTAAGGTGGCAAAACAAATGGAGGCCACCTTAGTGGCCTGCTGCCTCATAGAGAGCTTGTCATCTATAAGAAATCTGAGGTTGCGAACCACAGAGACCTGCTGGGGAAGGGGTCCCATGTCACTGGGCCAGTGCTGAGGGCCCCAGAGATCTTTGTTCTTCCCCAAGATGACGATCTCGGTCTTGTCACCGTTTAACTTGAGGAGATGCTTCTGCATCCACTCAGTGACACGCAACAGTCCGACCTTCAAGACCGATATATTGCTGCACTCACTGCTGGAAAGGGTGAAAACAATCTGAGTGTCATCGGCGTATGAAAATATGGTCATCCCAGCGTCCTCCACGATGGTAGCCAGGGGTCTAATATAGATGTTAAATAGTAGGGGGCTGAGTATAGACCCCTGGGGAACGCCATACGCAGATGAATAAGTACCAGATACAGCTTTCGTTGAAAAAACCTGGAAAGTGCGCTCACTTAAAAAGGAGGGAATCCAGGCTAACGCAGGACCATCTACTCCCAGGGACCGGAGAGAGTTCAGGAGGATGGAATGGGACACGGTATCGAACGCCGCACTCAAATCCAAAAGGATGAGTGCAGATGTCTCCCCGCGGTCGATACCGTGCCGTAAACTCTCCGTCACCCCAAGGAGCGCGGTCTCGGTGGAGTGGTGCGCTCTAAAGCCGGACTGGGAAGGATGTAAGAATCCCGAACTTTCCACAAGATGATTTAACTGAGTGTTAACATGCCTGTCCAACACTTTTGAAAAAACAGGCAACAAAGATTTGGGTCTAAAGTTAGCGAGATTGGACATGTCTGCTCCTGCCTTCTTTAGGAGAGGGACAACCATCGCATGCTTCCATTCCTGTAACACATGAGACTCAATTAGAGAAGCATTGAGCAGTCTCATAAGAACCCGCCAGGGTTCTAGGTCCAATAACTTTAGGACTTTCGCAGGTATTGGATCACGAGGTGATCCCGATCTAACACTATTCAAGCAGGAAAGGAACGAGGTATCATCAAACAGTTGCCAGTTTGTAACTTTCGCCAATGGAGGCGGTCGTTCAATCACCGCATTCTGTCCTAGCCGGGGTTCAATTGCTGTCAAGGGAGTACTCATAGAATCATATATACGTTCAACCTTGGCAATAAAGAACTCAGCAATAGAGTTGCATTGAGCTTCCTCCAACGCTAGAGGGATCGGGACAGTATCCGCTCCTGTTAACTTCTTGACAACAGAGAAAAGAGTGCGCGGACAGTTCTGTGCTTGCGTCACTGTACTCACAGTGTGTGCAGCACTCGCAATTTTGCATTGTGAGTGATACCCCTTCAAAGCTTCTTTATAAATAGCTTTCCAGCTTTCCGAGAAACAGAGTAAGAATGCCTCCATTTCCTTTCGAGGGCCTTGCAATTGGCTCGTAAGATCTTCAGGTCATCAGAGAACCAAGGTGCAGGGGGATGGTGAGACCTAGAATGTTTCGGCGTTAAAGGGAGAAGAGTAGTTACAGCATTAGTGAGCCAGTGTGATACTGCGGTATTCAGTTCCAAAACAGAACATCAGTGTCAGGGCGAGTAATTGAAAGGTGCTGGTTTAACTTCGTAATATTAAGTTTACCCCACCAACGGATTAATTCGCCCTTACCGCAGCCACCCTTTACCAGGCTCTTAGCCTGAGGTAAGGAAAAGTGGACTTCGAAGTGGTCGGACCACTCCAGCGGGCGGACACTCTGTGAACAATCAAAATGAAGGTTGGAGAGAATAGGATCCAATTGATGTCCAGCAGAATGAGTAGATCCAAAGTTACGCAGCGAAAGATTCAGAACTTCAAGATCAGATAAGAAGTGCTTGCTGGTAATACATAAAGGATCTTCAAGGTGCAAATTAAGATCACCTAAGATGGTGAAATTTACCGCCCTGAGAAGTAAGGGAGCTATAGTCTCGACAAATGCGGACGTCCAGGTGTTAGCATTGCCGGGAGGGCGATAAACCAGAAGGCCCGACAAAGTAAGTTGGGGATTGATTGCTAGTTTAAAAAAGGCAGCTTCACATCCGGATAAGGGAAAGGCTTCAAACTTACAGCTGTAGGTAGATTTAAAAATTATAGCAATGCCCCCCCCCTTTTCCGGAGTCTCTGTCCTGCCTCACTATAACGTAGTTATTAGGAACTGCGATGGCAATGTCAGGACCAGAGCTTTCATGAAGCCAAGTTTCAGTAAAAAATATGGCGTCAGGCTGCTCATCAACGATGAAGTCATAAATGTTTTGTTTATGCTTCGGGAGGGGCCTGCAGTTAATGCTCCAAAACTGGAGTGGAGGGCAGCTAAGAGGAGTTTTTGCGTCCCTCCGTGTACCTCGTGTTCGAGTATGGCTCATTGCTTTACATCTGGACATTTTACCAGTAGAGAAATTACAGCCTGAGCATTTAAAATTATGAATCGGTAAAATGCAGGAAGTGCAATCAGCATATAAGGGAGGGCGTAAGAATTTTAAAACCTCACCGGTGTAAGAATAGATCCCGGAAGACACGCAGCAGGCTGCTGAGCTTGATACAGGAGTCATGGCCCCTGGGCCCGTTCCGACGAGGACGGGCGCAGACGGGCTGAACTCAGGCGTAACTCCGGCGGAAAAAAACCGGCGTCCCCGCTGCGTATGCCCGCTGCGCGTCAGCATGACAGCCTTAAATAGATGTCTAGCGTCCTTATGACGACTAGACCGTAACCAAAGATGGTGCCGCCAGGCGTCCTTCACTCCCCCAAGATGTCCTCCAACAGTGTGAATAGTCGTGAAAGGACCCCCCAAAGAAGCGGTGAGCGATAACAATTATCGTGCAAGCTGGTGGGGCGAGTTAAAAACAGGGGAAAGGTAAATTAAATTAAATTAAATGCACCAAACAGGATTTTTAAAAATATTGCAGCAAAGCTCGCAGATTTCACAGATTAGCGCAAATAGATGTGACACGCTTTAACATGCAGCTGGTCTGTTCTAAAAAGACTGGGTGAGTGATTTACCAGCCTTAAATAGATGTCTAGCGTCCTTATGACGACTAGACCTTCACCAAAGATGGCGCCGCCAAGCGTCCTTCTCTCCCCCAAGATGTCCTCCAACAGTGGGAACAGTCGTGAAGGGACCCGTCAAAGAAGCAGTGATGATAACAATTATCGTGCAAGCTGGTGGGGCGAGTTAAAAACAGGGAAAAGGTAAATTAAATTAAATTAAATGCACCAAACAGGATTTTTTAAAATATTGCGGCAAAGCTCGCAGATTTCGTCGATTAGCGCAAATAGATGTGACACGCTTTAACATGCAGCTGGTCTGTTCTAAAAAGACTGGGAAAGTGATTTACCAGCCTTAAATAGATGTCTAGCGTCCTTATGACGACTAGACCGTCACCAAAGATGGCGCCGCCAGGCGTCCTTCTCTCCCCCAAGATGTCCTCCAACAGTGGGAATAGTCGTGAAGGGACCCGCCAAAGAAGCAGTGTTGATAACAATTTTCGTGCAAGCTGGTGGGGCGAGTTAAAAACAGGGGAAAGGTAAATTAAATTAAATTAAATGCACCAAACAGGATTTTTAAAAATATTGCGGCCAAGCTTGCAGATTTCGCAGATTAGCGCAAATAGATGTGACACGCTTTTACATGCAGCTGGTCTGTTCTAAAAAAATACTTCCACATTTGATGAACATTAAAATACTGTAGGACACAATAAAATCCAGATTAAACCCTGTAAATATAGCTTAAATAAAGTTCATAGTGCCTCACAGTCATACAGCAGCACGTAAGAGTCAGCTTGCAACAGTACATAATTTCAAAAAAGGGACCAAAAACTTTTGGTGTATAATTCATTGAATTTATAGAAGAAAAGAATATGAACCTTTGATCGATTAGCACTGTTGTTTCATAGGCCTAAAATGGTAAACATCACTTACCACGTCAGTAAGATTTTCGCCTAAAATTACATCTAGGTTTGACTGGTGCCCTATAGGGAAACAGATTAAGTACTTTACCGTGGCCGCTCTAACAGATATAGAGCCAGATGCATCAAGGCTTTTGCGACTCGCAAAGGCCGGCATTCGCAGAATTTCAGCCTTTGCGACTCGCAAACGGCCTTTTAGCATGATTTGCTATGTATCAAATAATCACAATTTAAGGAATTGCAAAAAATTGCGATTCCTTATTTTGCCGTAGCATTTAAGGAATCGCAATTTTTGCGATTCCTTAAATGATATGTATGTAACTATTTGGAATTGCAATTTTGTGTTAAGAAATCGCAAATTACCACCAGTTTGTAGTTGGTGGTAATTTGCTATTTCTTTTTAAAAATGCCCTATTTGGCATTTGTGAGGGTGGCATGTGACACACATACATGCCCATAGGGCATATATGTGTGCCACATGCACACACATGTAAATTTCAGGGGTGCAGCAGGGTGTCTTTGAGACACCCCTGCACCCTTGAAATAATTCTCAAATTGCGATTAGCTAATTGCGAAATCGCAATTTGAGAATTATTGCACTATCATTCCTATGGGCCTCCTGGCCCATAGGAATGCATTGCAAATTATTCTTTATTTGCGAATTTGCAAAATGCGAATTCGCAATTAAAGAATAATAAGGAATCGCTAAAAAATAGAGATTTTGTACATACATACCATTTTGCGCTTTCTAAATAGCGATTCGCAAAAAATCGCTATTTAGGAATCGCATGCTTGATGCTTAATGCATCTGGCCCATAGTAAAGAACGCTCCCCAAGTCCTTCTTGATTTCCACAACTAACTGTCTGTATTAACCCCCACATTTGACAGCAAGTAATTTTCAAAGGTTGTTTTCTGAGACTTGGCCATGACCCTCTTATGGTGAAGTTGGGCTAACAAGGATGCAGACACCTGTTTTTGAAAATGCTTGGGAGAGGTTGACCCCTTCAAGTGAATTTTTTTCCTGGGCACAGTTTTAACGTTATCATAGATAAGATGGTTTAAGTGTAGGGGTAGCGACATAATTTGAATAAGATGGGTTAAGGGTAGGAGTAGGGGCTTCATAATCCAGCTCTACCTGGATTGTCAAATCAGGAGAATACAAAACATCCACAATCCCACGCCCTGGTGTCGAAACATCAGATTCGACTGACCTGGGTACACCCTGTCAGTCTACCGTGCTGCAGTCAGCTATCTGTTACTTGCTGCTTGAAAGACCCAACAAGGGCTCCAAATCAGGGGCGGCTCTAGGCTCATGGTGGCTCTGGGCAGGGAGCGTAGGTAGGGGGCCCCGGAAGAGGGGGTCCGGGTGGGGCGGAGCCCGGAAGCCAGTGAAGAGGGTGGGGGTCAGGGTGTTTGGAAGTGTAACAGTGCCGGAGTGCCGGAGGCCGCAAAATCCCTGCCAGGGGCCGCCACGCAAATATGTATCCATCCTCAGAGGGTTATTATATTAAGGATACATATTGGCCCCTGGGATTTGCTGGCCCTGTGCAGGTGCACAGCTTGCACATGCCTAAGGCCGCCCCTGTCCAAATGATAGTCATGCGGCAAAGTATGAGCTATCGTACAGGAAGCTCTATGAAAATAGCTCAGTGGAAGCGCAACAATACACGATTTTTCTTGAGCTCTTGGAAAGTTTTGGTGCAGCAGTTTCCCCACAGTGTTGGGAGGCCGAAAGGGTAAATATGATGCAATTGCTGGTTATGTCTTTTGGAACAGTCCCAATCCAGCGTATTCTTCGGACCATTAGAATGTCATTCCCATCCAGCAGCTTGAAGTTTCTGTTGGCCCCAAGCCATTGTGTCACTTTGTTCCGGGGTTGCTCCCATGATTCAGTTTGGCCATTCTTCAGTGGGGGCACTCCTGCCATAACCAGGACATAAGGAAAAGCCTCTGGGGAATATTTGAAATGGTGGCAGTAGGTTTTGCTTCCTGTGTATACAGATAGATTTGGGTTATTTGAAGATACTATAGCAGGATGACAAGGTATTATGGTAGGACTGCTCCTTAATGCGTTACACATGGCTGATGTCAACTTCAGCATGGTCCATAAAGGTGCTATTATCTCAGTGGAATCACCAGATGCCTTGCCACGACCCTGGACGTTGCCAACTGTAGCTGCAGTCAGAGAACTAGATGCAGAATATGCTGAAGGAAGAGATGTAGCAAAGGGATTAATCAATAATGCCAAGTACTTTTCAATGCGTAGTAAGTGATCTTTCATCTGGTTTAGGTGCTTCTCCAGAGTTTTGACAAATAGATGAGACAATCTATCATAAACTGTGTCTATTAGCAATAGTGACTCCGTCCCTTTGCCGCTTGAGCTTTCCCGTATTTGAGATTTTGAGGGGGTTGTACAGTTG
Organism: Lissotriton vulgaris; assembly: GCF_964263255.1. Classification (NCBI taxonomy): domain Eukaryota; kingdom Metazoa; phylum Chordata; class Amphibia; order Caudata; family Salamandridae; genus Lissotriton; species Lissotriton vulgaris. The sequence goes on from NC_141691.1 coordinate 805,903,324, forward strand.
GGCAGCTTCTTCCTTTTTACTGCTGGTTCAGGAGTCAGAGTCAGGCTGCTGATGTCCACAGTCTCAGAATGACCTTCAGGACTGAGAGTGACTTCTTGAGTCTCAACTCTGCTGGGCTTGGACAGTGTTCTTCCTTCTGTTCCCCCCAAGGTCATCCTTTGTTTGGCCTCAAGAGTATGGGCAGCATGTGTTATGTTGTCTAAACCAGCCCCCTGATCAAGAGAGAGACTGCGCTCGCTGAGGGCCATTTCAGTGCTTACCGCTCCTTTGGCTCTCTCTAACATAGTCTTGATATTTGTAGGTTTGGGAGACAATGGGGCGGTACCCATAGCTTTTCTCTTCCACATCTTGATAGGTTAATTGTAAAAGTTAATAGAGAGAGTATTATACAGCTTATAGGGTAAACAAGTCAAACCTTTGGAATAATCAGTTTTATAGACGTGAATCAAAAAGGTATTACAATCTCAACTAGTGAAAGGGAAAAAGAGCACATCCTAGCGCGAGAGAGATGTTTCATCAAAATGGAGTTTGCTTTTCGCTCTGTGTTTTTTCACCTATCACTTCTATGTTCCTCTTTACAATAAGCACCGCTAGACAAGACAAGGGCAAAAAAGAAAAACATAACCCGAAAAGCAGAAATGTAAATCTATTCGATATTCAAGCACATACTTTCATTGAAGAAGGCAGAAATGTACAATATTGTGTCTCAAACAATTGCTCATCAATGCGCAACCTTTTTAGGAGAAGCCAGCCTTCAAGTTCTCCAGTCATGGAGCACCACTTGGATTGTGAAGGGGGTTAAAAAAAATGGAGAGAATTATAACACATAACTGGAACTACCTTAGCTTGAGAAGTGGAGAGGGGTACTTGAAGCAAATTCAAAGGTACCAAGAACTTGTGTGATGCTCTCCCACAGAAGCCCTAATTAACAAGATAAAAAATGTAGGCCTAAGACTACGCCTCCTTAATGGTAGAATACTTATCGTCCGGTGGCAGGATAAACATATACATTGCATCAAAGACTGGCATCTTTGGATTACATGTGGGTCTCTACTGCCTACTTCCATCAAATACAAGAATTCAAAGTCATCCCCAATCGAGCCAGCAACGATGCAATGCTCAGATGTGTGATGCAACTGAACAATTTTTATGGGATCAGCACAAACCATTAGATCCAAGGACAGGTATAGATCCAATCAAAAGAGTTAGGTGGCAACCTCTAAGTCCAGAATCCTGTACCACTCTAATGAAAGAATTTCTGGAAGAAAAGGTAAGTGAGGGAAAGATGGGGTCAGGCATGGCACACAGATGGGCACAATTCCTGTCCTCATTACAGAGGAACCTAACAGAGGCAGAGAAATCAAGCCAAAAGAGAGAGTCTTGCAAACACTTATAGGCCAGGGAAGGACATTAGGGGGTGTTGGAATATCTATTGCACGAGGAACAAGGCTCTCAGATCTCAGAGTGGCAGCAAGACTGATACAGAAATGACAGAACAAATACAATAAATTAGAAAGAGGTTTAAAAAGTGTTGGAAATGGCCCTCTCTGCAGGATTACCCTCAAACGTTTTATGCCTTCACCTTCCTCTTTTTCTGAATTCCTTTTTGTTGGCTTTAGGACTCTGTGCATGCACTTTACCATTGCTAGCCAGTGCTAAAGTGTCTGTGCTCTCTCCATAAAACATGGTAAAACTGTCCTACACCTATTTTGCACCTTTAATTTACATGTAAGTCTCTGTTAAATAGTACTACATGCAGCCAGGGCATGTAAATGAAATGCTACTAGTGAGCCTGAAGCACTTATTGTGCTACCTCCTAAAGTAGCCCTTTAAAACATATCTCAGGACTGCCACTGCTGCCTGTAGTGCAGTTTAAAACTGCCATTTCGAACTGGCAAAGTAAACTTTTTTCAGGGCCAAAATCTTCCTTTTTCATAATTATAGGTCACACTCAGGTAGTCCCTAACAGCTCCTAGGAGAGGTTTCATGGTATTTGAAAAGTAGGACATGTGTACTTAAGTTGTGCATATCCCTGCAGGCCAGCCTCTCCCATTGACTAACACTGGGTTACCTTATTTAATAAGCGCTAACTTTTGATGAGAGCAGATAGAGATATGCTGTTTAGACTATAATTCATTGTTAATTCAAAATCCTCTTTAAACGTAAGGTCAGATTTTAAGTGATAATTCTCAAAATGCCACTTTTAGAATGTTGCAATTTTTTTGTTGTAACCATTTGTACCTTCTGCCAGTATCCTGGGTCACATGACAGTGTGGACTCTGCTGTTGGGGTTTGTATATTCCTCCAAGACTATGACAAAAGTAGGACTAGGTGTAGGCAGGATTGGCCATCCTGCCCGGATGGCTCGGGCAGAACTATACCTTGCCCCACTTACACATCAAAGAGATTTGACTCTGGCACATACAAAGGAACCTTACACCAGCCTTTTGTTATCCTAGACAGCTTGGAGCATTGACACGAAAGGGAAGAACTTTCCAAAACCAGATGTGCGAGGTATGACAAGGTGTCCCCCATAGACAAAGGATGGCATCATGTATGAATATTGGACTCTCAGAACTACTCCTCAGTACACTCCTGGACCTGTGTACGATTCAGAAGAAGGGCTGTCCTGCTGGCAGAAGGACTGCCTTGCTGTTGAAAAGACTGCCTTGCTGCCCTACTGTCTGAAGAAGGAGAACTGGACCTGCTCCTTGAATCCAGGACCACCACAGTCACTTCAACGGCTATCTGGCTTGTCTCCTGCAAGACCTACAAGGACATAATAAGCTCCTGAGGTCTTGAACAGTGCTGCTGACTTTTTCTGGAGTAAGGCCAACCCCCCAAGTGGTGCCCCCCATGTCATGGACCCTTGGTGAAATGCCGGTGTGGCCTCCTCCCACCATAATCCAAAATCTGGGACTTGTACAGTTTTTCACCAAAAACTGCCTGGACAACAGACAAAAGACCAGGACCTACGTCCCAGCCTATCCCCTCAAGGTGCATCATTGGTTGACCTCACTTCACTGTAGCTCCCGCTACATTCTTCTCTGCACCCCTGAGTCCCTTTCTCACTGCACCATCAGGATTCAAGCAAGCCGGGCCGACGACGGCTGAAATACCAGAAACCGGTCCCCGGTAGCTTGTCTCCTTTCTGGTGAAGGATTGGCTTGGTAGTTTAGTCTGCCCTGTTCCAATGATGCACTGGGCCAGGGACAGACTGATTTGCATATAGCCAGGTTCTGAGCTGGGATGGTGCAGTGAGATACATAACGGTGATGGATCAAGCCCTGATCTTTGGACTGGGTAAGAGTGGTCTGCTTAATTCAGACACTCTGTTCATCACCACCCCCTTTTCTGAATCGTTTTTGGCCACTATAGGTGTGGCAGGGTATACTCAGACATGAGTCCCTTTCTCACTGCACCATCAGGATTCAAGCAAGCCGGGCCGACGATGGCTGAAATGCCAGAAACCGGTCCCCGGTAGCTTGTCTCCTTTCTGGTGAAGAATTGGCTTGGTAGTTTAGTCTGCCCTGTTCCCATGATGCACTGGGCCAGGGACAGACTGATTTGCATATAGCCAGGTTCTGAGCTGGGATGGTGCAGTGAGATAAATAACGGTGATGGATCAAGCCCTGATCTTTGGACTGGGTAAGAGTGGTCTGCTTAATTCAGACACTCTGTTCATCACCACCCCCTTTTCTGAATCGTTTTTGGCCACTATAGGTGTGGCAGGGTATACTCAGACATGAGTCCCTTTCTCACTGCACAATCAGGATTCAAGCAAGCCGGGCCGACGACGGCTGAAATGCCAGAAACCGGTCCCCGGTAGCTTGTCTCCTTTCTGGTTAAGAATTGGCTTGGTAGTTTAGTCTGCCCTGTTCCCATGATGCACTGGGCCAGGGACAGACTGATTTGCATATAGCCAGGTTCTGAGCTGGAATGGTGCAGTGAGATAAATAACGGTGATGGATCAAGCCCTGATCTTTGGACTGGGTAAGAGTGGTCTGCTTAATTCAGACACTCTGTTCATCACCACCCCCTTTTCTGAATCGTTTTTGGCCACTATAGGTGTGGCAGGGTGTACTCAGACATGAGTCCCTTTCTCACTGCACCATCAGGATTCAAGCAAGCCGGGCCGACGACGGCTGAAATGCCAGAAACCGGTCCCCGGTAGCTTGTCTCCTTTCTGGTGAAGAATTGGCTTGGTAGTTTAGTCTGCCCTGTTCCCATGATGCACTGGGCCAGGGACAGACTGATTTGCATATAGCCAGGTTCTGAGCTGGGATGGTGCAGTGAGATAAATAACGGTGATGGATCAAGCCCTGATCTTTGGACTGGGTAAGAGTGGTCTGCTTAATTCAGACACTCTGTTCATCACCACCCCCTTTTCTGAATCGTTTTTGGCCACTATAGGTGTGGCAGGGTATACTCAGACATGAGTCCCTTTCTCACTGCACCATCAGGATTCAAGCAAGCCGGGCCGACGACGGCTGAAATGCCAGAAACCGGTCCCCGGTAGCTTGTCTCCTTTCTGGTGAAGAATTGGCTTGGTAGTTTAGTCTGCCCTGTTCCCATGATGCACTGGGCCAGTGACAGACTGATTTGCATATAGCCAGGTTCTGAGCTGGGATGGTGCAGTGAGATAAATAACGGTGATGGATCAAGCCCTGATCTTTGGACTGGGTAAGAGTGGTCTGCTTAATTCAGACACTCTGTTCATCACCACCCCCTTTTCTGAATCGTTTTTGGCCACTATAGGTGTGGCAGGGTATACTCAGACATGAGTCCCTTTCTCACTGCACCATCAGGATTCAAGCAAGCCGGGCCGACGACGGCTGAAATGCCAGAAACCGGTCCCCGGTAGCTTGTCTCCTTTCTGGTGAAGAATTGGCTTGGTAGTTTAGTCTGCCCTGTTCCCATGATGCACTGGGCCAGGGACAGACTGATTTGCATATAGCCAGGTTCTGAGCTGGGATGGTGCAGTGAGATAAATAACGGTGATGGATCAAGCCCTGATCTTTGGACTGGATAAGAGTGGTCTGCTTAATTCAGACACTCTGTTCATCACCACCCCCTTTTCTGAATCGATTTTGGCCACTATAGGTGTGGCAGGGTATACTCAGACATGAGTCCCTTTCTCACTGCACCATCAGGATTCAAGCAAGCCGGGCCGACGACGGCTGAAATGCCAGAAACCGGTCCCCGGTAGCTTGTCTCCTTTCTGGTGAAGAATTGGCTAGGTAGTTTAGTCTGCCCTGTTCCCATGATGCACTGGGCCAGGAACAGACTGATTTGCATATAGCCAGGTTCTGAGCTGGGATGGTGCAGTGAGATAAATAACGGTGACGGATCAAGCCCTGATCTTTGGATTGGGTAAGAGTGCTCAGCTTAATTCAGACACTCTGTTCATCACCACCCCCTTTTCTGAATCGTTTTTGGCCACTATAGGTGTGGCAGGGTATACTCAGACATGAGTCCCTTTCTCACTGCACCATCAGGATTCAAGCAAGCCGGGCCGACGACGGCTGAAATGCCAGAAACCGGTCCCCGGTAGCTTGTCTCCTTTCTGGTGAAGAATTGGCTAGGTAGTTTAGTCTGCCCTGTTCCCATGATGCACTGGGCCAGGGACAGACTGATTTGCATATAGCCAGGTTCTGAGCTGGGATGGTGCAGTGAGATAAATAACGGTGATGGATCAAGCCCTGATCTTTGGATTGGGTAAGAGTGCTCAGCTTAATTCAGACACTTTGTTCATCACCACCCCCTTTTCTGAAACATTCTTCTCTGCAGCAGCATATCTTATTCAGTGGGACCTCTGAGGCAGCGGTGTACGGCTTTGTGGGGCCCTCTTCATTTACAGCCTGCAGCCTTGTCCCAATGGGTGAACCAGAGTTCCAGAAAACCTTCTATGTCCGAAGGTAGAAATCTACACCAGTCTCGAGGATAACAAGCCACCCCCATTGATGACGACAACCTCCTCAGCATGGAAATCGATCTCAGACCATTTCCCTACCTTTGTCCAGCAGCTCCTCACCGTTGATGACATGTCCTCATATATAGCCTGCTGCCTCGCCCCTCTGAGACTCTACTTTTTCCAGATCTTTTTCTGTAGTTCCTTCTAAGTACAAATGGAAGCCGAGACTAGGCTTAATCCACCTCTTGTATCTAACCATTGCTACTTCACGATTGGCCTTCACTTTTGACTTTGTCCCGGACTCGAGTTGGTGCTTTGATCTTTTTCAATGCAAAATAAAAAAATATATATAACTCTGGCTCTACTAATTGAATTTAAATTTTCGTTTTGGTTTCATTTTAATTACTAAGATGTACTCAATTTTTCTAAATTGGTGGGGTTTGTCCTTTGTTGGGTTTTCACTTTATTACTGTTTGTGTGCTGCATAAATACTTTACACATTGTCTCTAAATTAATCCTGGCTGCTTTTGTTTGCCATGCTCCCAGAGGGTTAAGTACATGTTATTTAGTGACCTTTTTTTGTTCACTCTGACAAGAACTGCGTTTATTATTTGAGTGGGGCTTCCACCCCTCTCAACTAATGACACAATTTCCTAAAGAAAGTAATTGTGGGAAAAAATACTGATAGGAGAAATGTATTGGGCCAAATTCTACCAAGTGGTGAAGAACAATGACTCCAGGATATTTTGGTTTATGGTAAATCAGCTGGCATCAAATAATTCTCAATCTACTCCTATAGATGTCACTCCAGAAAACTCCACAAAACACATTAATACATTATATTTGGACAGTAGACTTACAAAACTGGATGGAAGGGAAATCGGCACCCACACCTGTACCACCCCTGTTAAATCCATAGAGGGAACAGAAACACCAAAAAGGATGGAGTACATTGAAAAAACCATCCGCACCTCAGTGGCATGTGGCCCTGAGGACATTCCAGCTGCCAAATTTAATCTCACACAGGCTGAGTGGACAGCCCTACCCTCGCCCTTTTCTTAAAAATTGCCAACTCTGTACCAGCCAGCTAGATAGGCTTCCTACTAGTGATAATAAAGAAAAAAAAGGATCCCTCAATTTAATGGAGAACGTTTGATTAAGTGCACTTGATGTTGAAGGGAAGTGATTTGTTAAAATACCAAGCCAGGAACTGGACGAATGAGCCCAAGAAAACCAACTGATCCCATTGTTTCAAACAGGGTTCCGGGGAGGAAGTACCTTCAGAGATAACCTACAATGCCTAGCATTCTCAGTGGAGCAAATCGATGTTGATGAAAGGCCATCCTCTTTATGCTGTCTTTATTGGCTTTGCAACCACTTTCGTCAATGTGGATGGAGACATACTATGAGCCAGTTTGGCAAACTTGGTTATTTTATCTGACCTGCTAACAGCGATAATCAGCCTCTACACCCACAACGAGTTCATAATTAAAGTATTATCAAACTAAGTCCTGTTGGACTTGGCCCTTTAATGTGGGGTCATCTCTGAACTGTTTGCTTTGCTCTTGTATTTGTTCTGACCTGTTGTTGGTGGTTTTATGACTCTGGGAACTTTTTCATTGCTGATCAGTGCTAAAGTCCCAACCTAGAAAATATATACCAAAAGAGGCTTAAAAAAGGGTTGCATGTGAGCCCCTTTCCTCTTTCAATTATACCTAGCTGATATAAACCAGGCCTTTGCCACAACAAATGTGTTCCCCATGAAGGTTGCAAAAAACAAAATCCAAGAACTCCAATATGCTGATCATTCCATAATATTATGATGATGACACCCTTAGTGCAATACATATAATTTGATACAATCATTTCTTTCTGCAATATCAACAGCATCAAATCAAAAGGTATAATGTTTGGCCACGATCTAAATAAAAAGGTAACATGGCTCTTGATAAAAAGTGAAACTGGTAATAGTAACTTCATGTACATATTTAAGTGTCTGGATTGAAGAAAGAGTTGTCAAAGAGGCCCAACTTGAATTTCAATGATTATTAAAAGACATCACAGTCCCAGATACAACAGCTCTATGCAAGGAAATAGGATGCAAGTAAATGTAAATGTAAATTGATACTTGTATAGCGCACTACTCACCCGCAAGGGTCTCAAGGTGCTTGTACGAATACCGCTGTGGAACCCATCCTGGCTTTCCCTGTGAGGCGTCCACACCTGGGCACCCCCAAGGTGGATGCCAGGCATCCTTAGCGTTGTGGGGGCTGTTGTGGAGATTAAGCAAGCTATTGCCCAGAGTTGCAGAGTGGGACTCCATGATTGGAATAGGCACCAAGGCGAGAATTTTCAGGTCCATGGAATTTTTTGAGCCCAAGACCGTCCGAGGCATTGAACCCTGGTCCCGGGCTAGACCTCTGTATCAGGGCCTACCGCTCTAACCATTGAGCCTCACTTCTCTCAAGTTAATGCTGACCTTAGATTATCTATTGATTGAGTTTCAGAAATAAGCTTAGGAGACAGCTCAGGACAGCTGTTATTGCCTCATCTATTATCTCCTAGACTCCACTGCACTTGCACAAATTGCACAAATTCAGTTGGAATTTAATCTAAGGCAAGAGCTGATTCTCAGTGACAGACTTATATCCTACGGTGCGAAGCTAAGCGAGGCCAGAACAGACACTTTGAAATTTCACTTGTGGCAGGCAATGTTATGTTACAGGCCACTTGTACAGCACACGTTCACCATACGGTCTCTTGGAGCAAAGGTCAACACAAGTCAGTAACTAATATACAGGTTAAACATAAGCATGTTGGAAGAGCCATGTTTTTAAAAGCTTTCTAAAATTTGCGTAGTTAGATGATCTAATGTCTGGAGGGAGAGAGGTCCAGCTATGAGGAGCAAGAACAGACAAGCTGGCCCCTCCAAGCCTTTTCCTCTTGGATCTTGGCACCAAGTTGTGGTGAGCTGATCTTAGATGATGATTGGGAATGTAACACTGTATTTTTGAGAGCCTTAAAAATATAGCAGGCTGTTTTAAAAAGAATCATCTGAGCTACTGGAAGGCAATGGAGTTTTTTCATTAAAGGCTTAGGGGCATATTTACAAGCCCCCAACACCACCGGAGTGTCACTTTTTCTGATGCTCCAGTGACTTTGTGCCATTCCACATATTTACAAGGTGGCGCTGAGCCTTATAAATATGCCCCTTTCCGCCACAGTCTGCTGCAGCAAAGGGGCAGGCAATGGGTGTTGCAATGGGCTTTCCACTGCAACACCCATTGCTTTTTGACGCTGTTCAGATTTACAAGGAAACAAAAGGTCCTCAGCATAAAGGAATTAATGCAAAAATATTATATAGATCACAATAGGCTACTATATATTTCTGTCACTTGTCCAGCCGGACAGGGAATTTAATAATCAAGTAAATCAGTAAGGGTAAAGGTACATTTTAGAAACAAAGCATTATAATACAGTAGGGCACAGTCCTGTACTGTACGAGGGTGGAGAAAGTGAGAAAGTAATAGAATGAAAGAATTTCAGGCAAACAGGCTGAGCTATCAGGCCACTGTCTTGAATCAAAATTATCAGTGTGTCCTGGAGTAACACATACATACAGTAGTATAGAAAGGTAACACGTATGTCTACTCAAATGAGTCGACGTTTCGATCCCGTGCTCAGGTTATATTGGAATCATCTTCAGGACTTAAAGTGTTATTTTTGCCTGATTGAAAATTAAACGCCTGTTGGGAAGAAAACAGGGAAGAAGACAAAAAGTAAACAGATATAGTCAGTTGTACAGAAAATATTGATGGATATCAGCTTTAGCCATTTACTTACAGTATTCAGAACCGCAGTGATAAGGTGATGCCTGCTGGCGTGGGCATTAAGTGCAAACATATAATTTACAAATAAGTGTGTAGTGCATTGGTCAAAGTGCTGACTGACTGGCTGCTATGTGCAGGTGGTGAAGAAGCCAGTTTACGCGTACTCTGCGGTGGGACAGGGTGAGGGTTGTCCGTGAAGCCGTGGTGTGCAGGGCATTTGGAACTATGAGTTTGGCGCACGGAAAGTGAGCGGGGTCCGCGTTGCCAGTGGCTTAAGGTGGCGGAAGGGGGATGAGGGGGAAGGTAACCTTATTGGCCGGGTCGCACAGAACCTATGGAAACAATACCGGTACCGATTTTTATCCGGTGATATTACATGTTTCTAATGGTGATGCTAGGGAAACATGTAATATCACCGGATAAAAATAACCAACAACTTGTTCTTAGTAAAGCAAGTCAAAATGTTAACAAGACTCAGTATGAAAGCTAATGTGAAATGGACTACAAAGCTCTTTGATCACTAAACTGGCCGCCATATTTAAAACAGTCACTCTTATTAGAATCAAAAAAGCAACTTATCAGTTTGAAATTTGGGTTTATCCCTTTTAGTGGACTTTGGTATAGGCGATTAAGCAGCGATTTTGATTAACAATGCCGGCTATGTGGTTCGGCACTGGAAACACCAAGCCACATTACTTGCATCTGCAAATAATTGCTCCCACTAAAGAAATACTAGTTGTGCCTGTTCTTTCAAACTTAGGATTTCCATTCTTGTAATGAAGCTGTAGAAAGCTGCCAAAAAGGGAGTTCCAGCCAATTGATTGCACATTACTTGAAATATATCAAAAAGCTATCAAAGAATTGAATGAAGAGAAGATTCCATCATAGTGAGCGTTAAAAACAAATCAACGAATGACAACTTATGATTTAGGCATAATAGAGACAATAATAATGGATTTCAGGGCTAGTACTTTGTACATTTTAACATGCAACCCTGAATGTAAGGAAAGATAGGTGTTCAACTCAATAACTAAAAGCACCTTTTTCTTTATTTTATTTCCTATTATCTTTAAAATGATTTTTATCCATTGTTTTTATCGGATAACTATGTGTTACATTTTGTAACAATTTTAACTAATCTCAGAATGAATGAATCTATCTCTCACAGAAGCAAATATATAAAAGCATGTGCCAATTCCTTTGCCAAACCCTTAACATATGTCATTGCAGAAGAGCTCTGGATCCTTCATGGATACCAAAATACATTATACACGGAATAAAACTTTCTGATGGGTCACAGGCAGATTTGAATTCCGTTGTTTCAATAAATTCGCATTACAGGTTGCACCCCAATTACAAATATCCATAAGGCTAATTTGTCTGCCCTCACCCTAAATACATTTGCCAATTTGAAAGGTAGCTGCGCAGATTTTAACAAACTGTTTAATTTAAGGCGTGTCCCTCCACTCAAAATACCTATAATCCTGGGCCCTTTGGCAGTCTGACCACACTCTACTTTTACACCCATAGCCTAAAAAATGACAGTAAGTCAATTGCATTTAGATGTTTTTAAGCTGTCATTGTATCTGGATCAGGGAAAAGACATATAGGAGGATGTGCCTAACAAGGCCTAGGCTTATGCTGTTTTTAAAAATATTTTTTTTTATTTACATTTGTTAAAATTTTTACATATTGGCATTTCAAGAGTTTACAGTGTTACATAAAGTGCAACAGCCATGCGCAGCAGAGGATTTTCCATGACTCATCACTCCCCACTAATACCAACAACATGAGGTAGGTAATTAGCGCAACTGTGTCTCCGTATTAAGATGCCATATGCCTTTAAATACACTGGATTACAATAACATACAGCCTGATTCATGAAGCGAAATAGCGCCCGCAATGGCTGCGATAACTCAATTGCGGGCGCAAAAGACGGAATCGGCATTCAAGTACGAAATAGCGAAATCGGAAAAAAATAATTGCGACTGGAATAGCGATTACGCAGTAATAGTCGCAGACTCCGGGAAGTCGAGCATTAGCGATACGGAAATAGCGACCAACCACGGATTCTGCTAAATGATTTGCGAAACGCAATATTGTCGCAAACGGCATTCATGCAAGAAATACATTAGCGAAAAAGCGCAAAATCGCACGTTTGCGCGGCGCAAGTTAAGGACAGCTCAAAGCAGGTGGTAACCATACAAGCCATGATGAAGGCAAATTTGAAAAACTGTTAGCCAATCACCAACAGTTCCAGGCCTGACCAATCACACATAAGGACAGTCAGCAGCAGCATTAGGCGTTCCACAATGCCTGGGATGTACATGGTGGTGAGGCGGCGAAGGCTACAGCGAGCAGCACGGAGGAGACGCATGAGGCAGGCAAGGATTTACCGGCAGCGGGTCACCTTGCTGGGCCAAACCAGAGAACAGATATATGCAAAATACAGGCTGAATGGGGAAATGATCACCTGGCTGATACAAGAACTCGACCCCATCATGCAGCACCCAACAAGGCGAAACAATTCTGTGCCCACACATGTGCAGGTATTGTGCAGCCTGCACCTCCTGGCCTCCGGCAGTTTCCAGGGCATAGTAGCCGCTGCTGGGGGGATATCCCAGCCCACCATGTCACGCTGCCTCCACACTTTTGTTGACGCCATGCTCAGCCAGCTCCACCGGCACATCACATTTCCCACGAGCCAACAGGAATTGGACCTCAGTAAACTACAATTTTATAATGTTGCCCATTTTCCCCATGTCCTCGGCTGCATAGACTGTACCCACGTCGCCATCTGCCCACCAGCTGGCACGGAGTATATGTACCGCAACAGAAAGTCCTACCACTCCCTCAACATACAGATGGTCTGCAATGCCAAGAGCATCATCACTGACATTGTGGCCCAGTACCCAGGGAGTACCCATGACTCCTTCATCTTCAGGCACAGCGGACTCCACACACGACTGATCAGGGGAGAGTTTGGGGAAGGACACCTACTTGGTAAGTACACTTTGTCGACAATGTCACATTGCTATGAAGTAACTGCGCTGCACAGGCAATCAACATCTGCTCCTCTCATTCAGGTGACAGTGGCTACACCCTACGGGAATACCTCCTGACCCCTTACCTCAACCCTGCCACACCTCAGCAACGGCGCTACAATGTTGCGCACATCCGGACAAGGAACTGTATTGAAAGGACATTTGGCCTGCTCAAGAGCAGGTTCCGTATACTGCACAAGACAGGTGGGGCCATGTATTACAGTCCTGCAGCGTGCTGCCGCATTGTGGCTGTCTGTGCAATGCTTCATAACATTGCAACCAAGCGCCGGATACCAGTTGACTTCTCAGGCAGTGAATCTGAGGGGGACGACCGGCCACCAGCAAATGCGCACCATGCACGCGGGGAGAACCCAGCTGAAGGCCACAGACGTCGCAACCACATCACAGCTAACAATTTCTAGCCCACCCCCTTCCCCCACCCCACATATCACAATTGCATGCAAAATGTAATGATAACACAAGGCGAATGTGTGCTGCAAAATAAATGTATTTGTTTGATTCACAACAGAAAAGGGTCATGGTAAGAACTATTTACAAAAAAATACAGTATTCCAGCATACTGCATGTTAATGTCCATGGCAGGCTTATCTTCAGCCTGCGCCTGTGTCCCTGACACAATGTCATTGGTGCTTCCTGCGCACATTTCCCAGGCGCCTTTGAGGCTCATCCTCATCCTGGGCAGATGGACCAGGCGTAGCCCTGGTGCTGCGCCTAGGTGGGGGGGCTTGCGTGGCAGAGTTGCTGCTCACGCTGGAGGCTGCCTCACTGCCATCATCTCCCCCTACGATGGCCGGTAGCACAGGTGTGAGCAGTGGGACCACGGCGGTGGTCAAGTGCTCCAGCACCCGGGTGATCTCCTCGCAGCACTGGACCAGCTGGTGCTGCTGGGTCATGGAGCGCCGCGACAGCTGGGTGGTGGCATTTGCTGCCACATAATTGGAGCGACTATAGGTCGCCAGCTCAGGAGCTGGTGGTGGCGCCTGCGTGCAACACTGCGCTGCTTCCCCAGCGCAGCAGTATTGGCCTCCATTGCCGCCGTCATGCGCTCAATGGCCGCCGTCATGCGGTCCACCCGCTGGCCGACTCCCGCCACATTGCGGCCGATCTTCTGCAGCTGGAGCTGGATGGCTCCTTGCTGCTGCGACTGCCTCTGGTGTAGACGGAGCATTCGCCGCTCCACGCTCATGCAGGCATGGAGATGCCCTTTGCCCCTCCTGCTGTTCTGCCGCTGTGTAGCGGATGTGGCTGGCCCAGATCGTGGAGGACGAGCTGCAGGTGTTGTAGCAGCTGGTGTCGCAGGTGCTGCAGGCACTGGAGGCACATTGGTGGGGGGCCTGGCCTTGGCAGCCGGTGGGCCTGCAGATGGTGCAGCAGGTAAGGTGGGGGGCCTGGCCTTGGTAACCGGTGGGCCTGCAGATGGTGCAGCAGGTAAGGTGGGGGCCTGGCTGCTGGTGTTGGCGCAGCGGCAGGGGATGGTGGCTGGGTAGCGGGTAGGGATTCCTCCTCCTGGGCCTCCTCGACGATCACCAGCCTCTCACTGTCACTGCTATCATCTGCACCTGTGAGGGTAAGTGGATACTCATTAGGTGCATGTGACTGGCAGACGTGCAGATGTTACATGCATGCTGGGTGGCATTCCCTGGATGGCTGTGGATTTGTGTGCTTAGGAACCTTTCTGGCCGCATTGTGGTACTACTACATTGTGGACATACTACGTCTCCCACAATGCCTCAGGGCATTTCCTGATGCACAACATAGGCATGATTAAGGGCCAATGAGTGAGCCTATTCGGGCAGGGACGGTCATAGGGGACAGGGTCGCAGTCGCATGCCACTTACCTTGGGTGTTGTGGGTTGGGCGGGAGGAGTCCAGAGTGGTCACGCCAACACACGCCTCCCTCTCCAAGGTGTCCTCCACCCGGTCCTCCAGGGGGGTGTTGGGTGGGACAGTCGGTCCACCACCTCCAGTGCCTGACGACTCACCGAGACGCGCCGCCACCCTCTCCTTGGCACGCCCTCGGAGGTCGTACCAGCGCTTCTTAAGCTCTTCCACCGACCTGTCCGCAACGCCAACAGAGTTCACGCTGGAGGCAATCCCCACCCAGATCCTCCGCTTCTCCTGTTCGGGGACCCTCCTGGAGTTGGCACCAAACAGCTGGTCGTGTTGGGCCACCCCTTCTATGAGGTTCTCCAGCTCCGACTCGGAGAATTTCAGTTTGCGCTTGCGGCTAGCACTGTTGCTGGGGCCAGGCAGAGGTTCTTCAGACATGGCGGGCGCTATTTCTGCCGGGTCGGGAGTCGCTATCGGCGGTTTTGCGGCAGCTTTCCGTCGTGTAGAGTCGGATGATTGCGTCACTGTGGTGTTTGGGGGTGGGATTTGGCTGCTTCCTGGTTGTGATGTCATCACGGTGCTCGGAATGCGTCTTCCCGTATTTCCGGATCCCGCGATAATGCGACTCGCAATCCCGATCGCACGGGATTGCGAGTCGCAATCCCGTGCGATCGGGATTGCGCGTCGCTATCCCGTGCGATCGGGATTGCGAGTCGCAATCCCGATCGCTGGTGGCCGGAAATTTGCGATTTTTCTGCGTTTTTTGTAGGTCGCTAACAGCTTTAGCGCCCGCGTGCGAGTCGCTATTTTTTCCCCGAAAAATACATGAATGCCGTTTTGCGTTTTCTCAATAGCGAGTCGCTATTATTCGCTATTAGGGACACGCAAAACGGCATGTACATGAATCAGGCTGATAAACTTTAAATAAATGTATTTTGAAATGATATCCCCCTCCCCAGTGCTCTGCTTGATTACCATCATTATCATTACATCGTCACTGTCTGGCAGCATCAGGGCAGTAGAGAGGTGTCCCCTCAACATTTCACACCTTCCAATCACTTTACCCGAGACCCAGCACTCCGCATGCAAGAAAGCCACCCCGTCTTACCCGTTTCATATGGTTTTCATCCACCATCGTCCATTCCGTTATATCTCGTAGCCATTCATTCATCAAGGGGGGTCTGGGGCTCAACCAACTAATGGATATGCATCATTTAGTTTGCCCAATGTCAACCCAAGTATTACAAATCATCTGCTAAGCTTCCTTCTTTTCTTAGCGGGGAACAGTCCCAGTAGACAATGTTTTAACTCTCTAGGGATTGTCCAGCCCATAGACCTATGCAAATGTCCTAAAATCTCATTCCAGTAAGTTTCTGTCAGAGGTCAGCCCCACACTGCATGGAAAAAGTCAACTGGTTTGTACTTGCAGCGTGCACACCAACCAAGAGTCTCTAGTGGGGTAAATATCACGAAGAGGTTTGGAGAGAGGTACACAATGTGTATAACATTATACTAAATAAGTTTAAACCTTGTGGTAATTGAGACTTCCTGCACCCCCCCAATGTGTCCTAGTCCATTCCGCAGATAAGATGGAGACTTCACTCACCTATTGCCATGTGTCCTCAATTTAGAGGGGAGGCCGAGGTCTGTCTGTTCGGAATGTACAATATATATGTGTAATGAGTCTCTGACCTCCTGCCATCGTCAACAATGTAACAAGTTTCTGTGTGGGCTCCGGGGCCTCAGGGAACCCTGGCCAGATCTCCCACACTGTGGCTGCTATTTTGCATATTGCAGGAACTGTCCTCTTCCCAGGTTAAATGATTTAATTGCCTCATGTATGGAAATGAAGTGTCCTGTCAGGTATAGAGCATCTAAAGGGGCACAGCCCCCTTCCCGCCAATGGTCAATAGCCATCATTTACACTATTCATGGAAAAGGCCAGTACTTCTATATCTCCAATTCCGGCATAAGTGGCGCTCTATGAAGAACCCCCACACAGTTCATTCCCCGAGCTTGCATACCAATAAGTATCCCAAACAGCACCCCCATGTGGGCCTGATAGTATGAACTTTTCCCAATTTGGATTGCCATCAAACCAATGGACAGCGTATTGTAGATATGATGCCTAATAATACATTTCGAGGTGGGGTACCTCCATTATCACATTCTAATTTAAGCATGGCCAAGCCTACCCCACAACTCTTTATTGCCCATAAGAGCTCCAACAGGAGCCGGTCCCGTTCTAGTAAGATAATCTGAGGAATCTCATACATAGTGCCTTGCAATACATAAGAGCAATGAGGGGGTACAACCATTTAAATTAAGGCTATTTTCCCTATAAGGGTGCGTTTTAGGGTGTTCCAGAGTTAGATGGATGGGTGGAGGTTTGTGATCAGTCAACCTAGATTAATGGTAAGGCTTAAATTTGTTTAATGTTACAGCAATTCTCTTAGACTTATAAGAAAAGCAGGTTTAGCAGGACATTGATATTGCCAGCAGGTGTACTTCAGCTGTGAAGCGTAAGATTTTACTAACAATCCGCTGCAAAAAAAAAACACTCTCCTCCCTGGGTATATACAGCTATACATGAACACAAGAGACAATTGGCAAAACAATGCATCATTATGATAAGACCTCCTGGTCTTGCACTGAGGGCAGGTGCTGTCAAGTGGAGTAATCCTAAGTAACAGGGGCATATCAGTTCCCTAAATTCCTGGGATAGTAAAGTTATGTATGGTTGCCACAGGGTTCTATATGTATCATCTTGAGCTGACAGGATAAGGATAAACTTTTCCATGCCCAGAACTTGCGAGAGGCGGTGAAGCTACTTCTGGTGTGTCGGTGTTGTTTTCGTGCCCCATAATGCCAAAATGGTCTGGTGTGCCGCCCCAGTGCTATACTGATATGTCATCCCCTACTCGATGTAAGTGGGAACATGAGAGCATTAGGGAGTCCAAAGATGGCGTAGGTCTGGAATCGGGGGATTCGAGTCTAAAGATGTGTGTTGATATTGTTCAACACAGAGTCCCAGAATGAGGTCAATATGGGATAGTCTCATAAAATCTGAATAAGAGTGCCTTAATCGCTACAGTGCCACCTGGATTCCTTACTGCTGGCCGGGTTACCCCTATGGAGTCTAACAGGAGTCAGGTACCAATAAGTGGCGATTTTTGTGGCTGTTTCGACACTATTTGTGTTATGTCCTGAATGTGGCGCTCTATAGTATATGTCTTGTCATTCTTTATTGGTTAGTTGCCTCCCAAATTCAGATTCCCAACGGAGTTGTGTGGAGGATCTATGTTCAACCATTGAAGGGAGCAGCAATGCATAGAGTTCCAGAACTAGGTGCTTCTCCATGCGTTTAGTGACAAGCCATTTTCCGAACTTCGTCAGGTCTCTGAGCCCCCTTTCTTACCAATGGATGCATAACCCTTGCTTGACCTGCAGATAATGGAACCGTTCAGCTTCAGGGATGGCAAAGTCTTTCCGTAGGTTATCAAAGGAACTAGGGCCCTCCTCGTCAAAAAATTGGCCAATAGCTTGGCAACCAGTCTCCTGCCAGACTTGAAAGGAGGGCCCCAGGCCTGGGGCAGCTGCTGTATTACACACCCCTGGGGTAAGCATGGGCGAATTTTGCGAATCTCGCGTTCGCGAATTTTGCGGATTTGTGAACTCGCAATCCCCAAAATCCGCGAATTCTCGCGAATTTGCGGAATCTTTTTTTTGTGTTTGCGCGGGTTTCTGCCAGTTCGCGAGGGTTTTGTACAATGTCGCAAATTGCGAACTTACCTGTCGGGTCGCAAGTTTCGCGAACTTGTTGTTTCTACGTGTCCAGCCTGTTTGGGACACTCTTCTTCATCACTGCCACTCTCTGTCACCACTGCCACTCTCTGACTACTCATGCCACCCTCTGGCCCACCCATGCCACCCTCTGTTTCATCACAGCACCCTCTGGTTGTCCAGTCAGTGTACATTATTGTGGCAACGCAAGCACACCTTCCCTGCCTCAAGTGACCTGAATTAATTTGGGGCTGATTAATGTGTCACAGAATATTTTTTTAGCTGGCACCTGCTTCCTTAGTGCTTCCTGATTAGTGATCTTTTGCACTTGCTAAGTGCTTTCATTGTTGCAAAATTAGTTACAACACCTGCCCTGCCCCAACTGACAATAATGAATTAGGGGCTGATTAATGGATTTGAACTTCCAGCCTGGCTCCTGCTTGTCTCCCTTAGCTGTAATTCAGGACCTTTGTGGCATATGTGTAACTATTCTGAGGTTCAGAGCAGGGTCACATAATAGTTGCAACTGGCAACTGAACTCTGGAGGGACCCCTCAGGAAGCACTACAGGAAATGGATACTAATGATGAGCCTGAACTTTTGAACCTGGTAAGTAGTTTCAGTTTTGCTAAGATCGTATTTCTGCAATTTTGCACTTATTCGCGGGGCGCGAAGTTGTACTGGGAAGCCGCGAACTCATGCGAACAGTGCGAGCAAAATCCGCTGCTCGCGGATTTGCGGATTTTGCGGGAGATTCGCGAATCTCGCGGATTGCGAATTTACCGAAAATCCGCAAAATCTGCGAGCGAAATGGATTTTCCGCCCATGCTTACCCTGGGGTCAGGGGGATGCAGGAGGTGGATAATCTGCCTTTGATAGCCCGATTGTCCCAAACTCTCAGCAATGAGCCTGTTACTTGGGATATATATATACTTGGGGCTCTGTGCGTGCGGGGCAAAAATAGAATCTTCCCCAATAAAGTCCCAGCAATTGCCCGGTCCATGAACAACTACGCTTTTTCTGACTCCGTCCTGGACCATTCAACCAGGTAGCAGAGTTGTGCCACCTGATAGTAAAAAAGTAAGCTCAGGATTCCCACGCCCCCTCTGCATTTGGGTGCCAGGTTAACTCTTTCCGCATGCAAGCGCTTTTACCTGCCCAGATAAAGTGTTGTAGGAGGCCCTGTAGGGAGGCGATCATGCCTGACGGGCGCATTAGAGGAATAGTCTGAAAGAAAAAAAGGATAATAGGGAGGATCGTCATCTTTAGTGCCGTGATTCAGCCCAGCAGAGCCAGTGGATATGGTCACCAATGGGCCCGATCAGCCCGCAACCATTTGAAAAAGTCTTGGTAATTAAGAGTTCTTGTTTTCTCTGGTGTCAGAGCAAATTGCACATCTAGGTATGGGATTGAGTTAGTCGCCCACTAGAGTGGGTACTTCTGTGTTAAATATGCCATCATGTCTGATAAAACTGATACGTTGATGGCCTGCAACTTGTGGAGGTTCGTGCTGAAGCCAAACGCCTCTCCGAATTCCTCCATCTCCTTCAGGAAATATGGTAGTGTGGCCCAAGGGCCTTCCAAAGTAATCAGAACATCATCCGCGTAACAGCTTATAAGATGTTATTCCCTCCAAAAAGCACCCCCTTAATTTGGGAATGATCCCTCCCTCCCTTTCTGTGCAAATGGCTCTATATAGAGCGCAAATAAGAGGGGTGACATAGGGCATCCCTGTCGAGTGCCTCTTCCTATCTGGAAGAATGAAGAATTTCGTCCATTCACCCTCATTGTACGTTTTGGTGTCCCGTAATTACTCAGGATCTAGAAGCAGAAGCGCTCCCCAAACCCAAAGCTAATCAGTGTTGCCTTCAGGTAAGGCCAATGCATGTGGTCGAAAGTTTTCTCGATGTTGTCCGAGAGTAGCTTTGTTTCGCATTTGATTTGATTGGCCTTGTCGATAATGTGTATGAGTCATTTTGTATTGTCAGCGCATTGTCTCTGGGAAACGAAGCCTGCCTGGTCCGGAGCCACCAGCCCCTGAATAAAAGGATTAAGTCGGGCCGCCAGGATGCCTGTGAACAGTTTGGCATCGATGTTCTGCAAGGAAATGTGTCTGTAATTCGCACAACATAGACTATCCTTACCGGGCTTAGGGATGACAACAACTGTGGCCTTTAGCATCGAGGATGTGACCGAGGCTGGGTCAGTGATGGAGTTAAAAAGGTTTGTAAGGATGGGGGCTAGCTCAGGTGAGAAGATCTTATAAAAACATGTTGGGAAACCATCGGACCCGGAGACTAGAGAGGTTTCTGCCTGGAGATGAGTGCCATGACCTCCTCTATGTGTATCAGGTGACTGAGCAATGTCCCTTGCTCTCCAGTCAGGTGGGTTTGCATTCTAAAGGTAACGGGCAGGGTTGTCAGGGGGAGAGGCTGCTCTGAATAGAGATCTTGGTAAATTTGAATGAGATCAAGCCATCCCCTTCAATAAGCACCCATTTGTCTGTCTTCATAGTGTCCACCCGTGGCTTGCCTTTTGGGCTCTGAGCTTATATGCCTGCAACCTCCCGCACTTGTTCCCCCTACATAAAAGGAGTGTTTTAATCGTAGAAGGTAGTATTTATCTCTGTCTAAATCTAAGCTCGCCAGCTGTTTCCTGGCAGCCTCTAAATGTCACCAGACTCGTGGAGCCCCTGTGTGGTGATCAATCAATTAATCAGGGGTTCGTAAAGTGTGACTACTCACACGTGTGGGTCTCAAGGTGCTCGGGGTTCCATAGGGTGTTGTGGTCATCTGAAGAGCCAGGTCTTGAATTGGAGCAGTGTAGGGCTTTGTCGGAGGTGGAGGGGGAGGTCGTTCCAGGTCTTGGCAGTGAGATAGGAGAAGTACTTTCCACCCATTTTGGTGCTGAAGATGCATGGGATGGTGGCCAGAGAGAGATAGGCTGATCTGAGGTTACTCTTGGGTGCATGGGAGGAAAGGTGGTTGTTTAGGTATGCTGGTCCGATTTTGTGGGGTGCCTTGTACACGTGCATGAGGAGCTTGAAGGTTCTTTTTCTTTAAATGGGGAGCCAGTGGAGATCAAGGAGGTGTTGGGTGATATGGTTGTGACTAGCAATATCTAGGATCAGTCTGGCTGTGGTGTTCTGGGCGGTCTGGAGCTTGTGAATGAGCTTTTTGTTGATTTGACATAGCGGGCGTTGCGGAAGTCCAGTCTTCTAGTGATGAGGGTGTGCATGACCGTTTTTCTGGATTCGGAGGGGATCCATCTGAACATTTATTGGAGTATGCAGAGCAGAGGGTGTTGAAGCAGGCAGAGGATGCAGAGTAGATCTGATGGTTAATAGTTAGAGATGAGTCCAATATGATGCTGAGATTTTGTGCATGATCTGTCTGGGTGTGGGCGTTCTGAGGGCGGGGTGCTACTAGATGTCGTCCCATGCTGAGGGGGTGGAGCCCAGGATGAGGACTTCTGTTTTCTCTGAGTTGAGTTTCAGGCATCACTTCATTATCTAGGTGGTGAAGGCTTTCATCTCTTCTTGGAAGTTGTTCCTGGTGATGTCGGATTCCTTGGTGAGGGAGAGGATGAGCTGGATGTCATCAGCATAGGAGACGATGTTGAGCCTGTAGTTTTGACTATGGTTGCGATGGGGGCCATGTAGATATTGAAGAGGGTGGGGCTGAGGGAGGATCCCGGGGTACTCCACATTTGGTCTCTGTCGGTTCTGAGAGGTATGGCGGAGTCTGACTCACTGAGCTCTGCCTGTGAGGAATGAGCGTGTCCAGTCCAGGGCCTTTCCTTGGATGACAGCGTCATGGAGTCTGGTGGCTAGTATGAGGTGGGAGATGGTGTCAAAGGTATTTGAGAGGTCCAGGAGGATGAGGGCTGCCGCTTGGCCTTGGTTGAGCAGGGCACGGATGTCATTGATGGCAGCGTGTAGGGCGATCTTTGTGCTGTGGTTACTGCGAAATCCAGATTGGGAGCTATCCAGGATGTTGTTTTCTTCAATAAAGTTTGCATGCTGGGTATTGACGGCCTTTTGGATGACCTTGGCTGCGAAAGGAAGCAGGGATATGGGTCTGAAGTTCTTGAGGTCTGTCAGGTCTGCATAGGGTTTCTTCAGGAGGGGGTTGACTTCTGCATGTTTCCAGTCATCGGGGAATGTGGCGGTCTCGAGGGAGCAGTTGATCATCCAGCGTAGTTCGGATGCGAGGCCCATGGCAGCTCTGTGTAAGATGTGTGTGGATGGGGGTCTGAAAGTGCTCTGGAGTGAATGCTATTCAAGGTCTTTAAGGTGTCTTCTGTCATGAGCGAGGACCAAGTGAGTAGGGTCTGTTGGGTGGCGTTGCTGGGAGTGGGGCCTGAAGCGGAGCAGAGGTCTTGATTGTCGAACTTTTTGTACAGCGTCTTAATCTTGAGGTAAAAAAGGTGTTGAGTCCGTTGCAGAGGTCTTGGGAGAGTGGGATGTCGGTTGTTTAGCTGCTGGGTTTGGCAAATTCCTGGATGATGGAGAAAAGTTTTTGGGAGTTGTGTGCGTTGGTGAGGATTTTGTCTCGGAGTAAGTCCTTCTTTGTGGATTTGATGAGTTGGTGGTATGCTGTAATGGCTATTCTGTAGGCGGTGCATGCTTCTGGGATTTTGTTGTTCCTATGTGTCTTTTTGAGTCATTGGTAGGAGCGCTTGGATTCTTGGAGTGTAGGAGTAAACTAGCTTGCTTTCTTGTTGTGTTGTCCTGTAGCTTTCTTGAGGGGGTGAGTGTGTCGGTGCAGTTAGTGATCCAGCGGTGGAGGTTGATTGACGCAGTGAGGGTGTCTGGCATAGTTGGAGGTGAAGTACTGGTGAGGGCGGAGGTGAGCTGTTCTTTCGTGACATTGCTAAAGCTTCTGAGGGGGAGGCGGAGTTTGTGCGTGTGTATGGTAGGTTTTCAGAAGGAGAAATGGATGCAGTTGTGGTCCATCCAAAGAAGTTCTGTTTGTGGCCTTAGGAAACAGTGTTTACTCCTGCAAAGACGGGGTCAAGGATGTGTTCCGCTGTGTGAGTGGGGGTGGTAACAAGTTCCTCGAGTCCTTTGTTGGCGAGGTTCTCTAGGACCGTGGTGGTGCTGGGGTTGTTGTGTTTGTCCAGGTGGAAATTTATGTGTCCGAGTAGTATGTAGCCTGTGGAGGCGAGGGCATGGAGTGTAATCAGGTGGAAGATGAGTGTTCTGCGGAGGGTTGTTTTGGGGTTGGTCTGGATCTGGAAGTGGAGATTTTCCATGGGGGTTGGGGTGTCTACTGGGTCAGTGATGATTGTGCGGAGGGAGCTTTTGTGGATGATGGTGATGCCTCCTCCCGGGCGGGTGGGGCAGTCGTTTCCCAGGATCTTTTATCCTTCAGGAATGGCAGTTGCGATGTCAGGTGCAGAGTTAGCATTAGTCCCGGTTTCTGTGTGGAAGTCGACGTTGGGCGTGTGGGTGTTGTGGTGGTCCCATATTTCTATGGTGTGCCTGTGTAGGTAGCGCACATTGAGGAGGATGCAGTTCAGTGGTTTGTGTGTGGTGGCACCTGGTAGGCTGAGGGCTGCTCCTGCGGTACAGATGTGGGTAAAAATGCAGCGGTAGTGTCAGCAGGAAATCAGGCCTTGGGTTTTGGCATTGAGAGCTGGCAGTCGTTGCTGCGTCTGGGGTTGAGAGAGTCAGAGGGTGCTGGATTTGTAGCAGAGGCGTGTCGGGGGATTAGGGATGCAGTCGGGTCGAGAAAAGAGAGAGCAAAAGAGAAAAGAGAGAGCAAGCAGAAAAAAAGAGACCAAGAGAGAGCAAAAAGAGAAAACAGGGCACATAAAATCTAAGAGAGACGTAGCAGCAGAAGACCATGGTGCTCTACCACTGGACCACCAGGAATGAGGCGCAGGCAGGAGCCTGTGGGTGGGGGATTACCTCAAACACTTACCAAGAATGGGAGAGCTCAGGGCTCAGAAGGTAGCACTTAACAGTTGTCCTGGAGTTGCTATCTTCTGGGTCTTCTCTGGGCCCACTGGGTTCCTGGCATGGCTGTTACTGCTAAACTCCACAGAATCTTCCAGGCACTCTGATGGCACAGCCCAGTAGACTGCAGCCCAAAAATGACGACGCAGTGCACCAAAAAGATCGCTCCCTCAGAGACATGCTTACAAAGCCCTCCACCTCCTTGAACGCAGAGCGCTCTGGAGCTGCTATCAGGTCTCCGTCCCCTGGGAAGGCCGATGGAGAGGCGCCAGTCACCTGCTCCTCTCTAGAAGTGCTAGAAGAGCTGTTCTCTTCTCTCAGGGAGGAACTGCAAACAGTCACAAGAGATCTGGCGTACAAAATTGCAAACTGTCTGCAGAGAGTAGTCAGAGACAGGGTACCATCGAAAATCACAAAATATCCAGGGACGAAGAAATCAAACAGCTTCAGCAAGAAATTGTACGTCTTACGGAGCAGCAAATTGACCTCCAGGGGCATGCAGAGGACCTTGAAAATAGGTCACGACGCAACAACATAAGGATCGGGGGAGCTTCCAGGGCTGGGGAGGCAGACAATATCCAAGAATATGTGACAACCCTCTTCACCCAGATCCTCATGGAAGCACAAGCCATGGATTCTGTCTAGATAGGGTGCATAAGATGGGACTTCTATGATGTGCGAATTCACCACTACTGGACATATTGACTTGCATGCATGACTTCTCCCTGAAGGAGCATATTCTACAGAGACATGAACCTGATGCTGTTTCGTGGTCATCCGCTGCAATTGTTTCAGGATCTCTCTCCTATCACGCTCCAGAAATGTTAGCCATGCCCACCCTATATTAACTGCATCGCTGCGGCGGCTTTTCCCGCTGTGCGCTGATTTTTTGTAAATACCTCATTACATGAAGAGCTCAGCTCGTCATGAGCACACGGCAGGTAAGCCTCATGACGAGCTGAGCTCGTCATCAGCGCGGAAGGGGTTAAGGGTATGACACTGTGGTGCCCTATTTATATGCTAAAGTAAAGTACTCTATTCGTCTTCCATGGTAGACCCACTTCAGTGAGCTGTGCGATCTCAAATTCTTTCAGGTGCCCCATTGGTAACAACGCATATTTTAGGTGATTGACATATAACCCTGAAAGCTCCCTGAATTCCCTCATCACATTTAAATGGATCACAACCTTGCAGCACCTGTCGCAATCTTCATACCACCAGCTCTATCACCAGGATGAATGGTAAGGGGAAGAAGGGGCATCACTGCCGGGTAACGGAAAACATTCTTTACAACACAACTTTTACCACGCAGTGCCTTTACGACGTAAATATTACAGCGCATGTCATTACAACGTATTGTGCTGGGGGGCGCTCTAGGATAGGGAATAGATTTAATTTACTATCCTACACCTTCCCTGCTATCCACGGGGACTGGAGTTGGAATAGTAAATTAAACTATTCACTATCCAGCACCCCTAAGCGCTATGCGTTGTAACAGCATGCGTTGTAAAAACTGCGTCATAACAGCATGCGTGGTAAAAGCAGGCGTTGTAATGTCATACATCCCCGGGTAACCCACTGTAGTTTAATCACTTCCAACACAAATCACCCCATGTGCACTCTTGCCAATGGCTCCATTTATGGCACTTTTATCCATACAACAAATTTAGGGCCCAACCCTTTCGAGCTCCTGCCACATAAAGTCCCAGCATACATAATCAAATGCTTTTTCTATCTAAAAAAAGCCAGAACATATTGATCATGATTCAGACCGGGCACATGAAGCACATGCAATAATCATGGCAAGTTTCAAAGAGTGTTCCTGCAGGGATAAATCCTGACTGATATAGGTGGACCAGCTTCAGAAGATAGAGGTATAGGAGTTTTACTAGAATTTGACCAAGTAGTTTTCGGTGTTTAATAAAAAGAGGGGGCGGTATGAGGCAGCATCCAGCAGATCCTTCCCCAGTTTAGGTACGAACACAACCAGGGCCTCTCTAATGGAAGCTGGGAGCATACCTCGTTCAAGGGATTCCTGATACACTGGTAACAGTTTTTTAGCCAGGGTCTCTGGGAATGATCTGGGCTTTCACTGTCTTAGGGAAATCTATTGACTAGTATTTCCTGTTTGGTTACAGGGGCCTCTAGTTCCTCCCATTTATGAACTTCTAAATGCATCTTTGGTAAAGAGTTCAAGTAGGTGACCACCAGGTGTTTCTGGATCACTCCAGGAGACCTGTCTTAGGTTAGCAGTGAAAGTCTCATTGATCGCTTGTTGTGTATGCACTTCCCTACCCATCTGAGCCTTAAGCCCCTGTATGTGGTCAGTGCAGTATGCCTGTTTTATCATTCTGGCAAAAAACGTACCAACCCTGTCCTCTTCTATGTGGAGTCTGCTTCTGTAAGAGAGACATAAATGCTTTTTTAATCGTTCGTACGAGGAGCAAAGCAGTTTTTTGGTTCCCCCACTCCGCGTGCCTCATCTGATCGTGAGCACCCTTTCCAAGGTTGCTAATGTGCTATTCTGCAGTGTCAGGTCCCATTCTAATGTTTACAACAAAAAAGGGGTTCCAGAGGGTCTATAGGTACATTGAGTCAACCGTGCAAGTAGCCAGAAAGCACAGGAAACTACCAACTAATTGAGAAAGATGGTGAACAAAGACACCCTGGTAGATGGTCTAAGGTACCCATCAGTCACCACTCGGAACCGCCCTTCATCATTTGGGATTCCTTTATAGGCCATATATCCGGATGTACTATTCTCATGAACAAAGGTAACCAGGATAGTAAAATGGTTCCTTTGACTGGAATAGAGGGTAGTATGGTCCTACACTTCCTTAAAGAGGTAAGTGGCAAGTCATGCAGTGACTAACAGTGTGCAGTGCAAAAAAAGGAAAAGTAAAGAATAAAAAAGGATTGGGGAGTAATAAATAATTTTATTCTAGTGATACTCACCCTACCAACTTTTAAAAAATTTGCCAAGGATGCATTTCGGAAAACATGGCTTCCACTACTGACCCTCCTGTCCAAGGAATTCATTGAAGTCACATGTCCCAAATATCTTAAAATTCTGCGCCTCACCGACACTACCCGTGAATCTTGGTGACTTCTCGGACAATGGCACTGATCCTCACTGGCCCGTTGACGGACCTTTTGATACTACATGGCACACTGGTTGGGGCGGGGGAGGAGGGACCGGGGTTGGGTTGGACGGGGTTTTTTGGTTATTGTTGTCTTTATTATTTTACCTTCTTGCAACGCTGGTCATTTGCATCCATGATGTCGTAATATCTCTTTGGCATATGTGTCCCGCTTTACTACTCACTTTCAGGGAAGACATGCTTGTCTGTCCCGTCCGCTGTATATGCCTACTGCCTTTACAATCTGTCACAATGTCCTTTTTTACGCCTACTGGAAAAATCATTATATTATATTTGAAACTAAAAAATATGCCAAGACAGGTTGAATAATAGCTGTCTAGATGTGGTACCAGGTCGACATGTTTCAGCAATTGGGGACACAATTATCCTTGCTTTCTTCAGGACCCAACAACAAATATTGCTACTGCAAAGACTAAAAATAGGTGAAAAGTGAAAAAACATATATAAAGACAAGTAAAGAGATCACCTGAAGGTTTCTAGGTGTCACTTCCTCTCTTATTCTTACAGGTCGTGTGTTTTTCACTGGAAAAAGTCAGAAAGAAGAAGGTAAGTGCCACTGGTTTCTCAAACACATTTTAATACACAAACATCACTAGGTTGTAAACTATAAACCTTAGTATAGCCAACTCAGCGTGCTATCAATACCCATTGTGGTAGTATTCCATTATAACATTCAAGGGTATAAGCTTATATTCCACATGAAACAAGGTGTATAAATCCTTCCAGGTTTGTAAGAAGGGAAGACCTCACCCCACCTGGCATCGGCTCAAGAGTAGAGTGAAGCACCGCTCTGTATCAGGGTAAGTAAGCACAAGTGAAAACATACAGAGTCCCAAATGTGTTTACAAAAGTGAGTCTTTCTAATGGTGGTTTTGCTGATGATGGTTCAATCAATGCTAGATGATTGTTGTTGCTAGCTCGTTTCATTGAACGTCGTAACAGTTTAGGTGGATATTTGCGTGAGATCAATTGATTACATAGAATGGTAGAATGTTGTTACACTGCTCCGTTCTTTATTAAACGGAGACACTGACAGATTTATGCAATTTCATGAATACTATATACAGCGCTTATTCTATAATATGAAGCAATTGAGAGTTTTTACTTCAACAGTTAGGTGCTTGAGCGTGTGTCACTTAGGCTTTGTGTGCTTACTACAATGAGAGGTATGTTTTCACTTGTGCTAACTTACCCTGATACAGAGCAGTGCTTAACTCTACTCCTGAGCCGCTGCCAGGTGGGGTGAGGTCTTCACTTCTTACAAACTTGGTAAGATTTATACACCTTGTTTCATGTGGAATATAATCTTATACCCTTGAATGTTATAATGGAATACTATCACAATGGGTATTGATAGCACGCTGATTTGGCTATACTAAGGTTTACAACCTAGTGATGTTTGTGTATTAACATGTGTTTGAGAAACCAGTGGCACTTACCTTCTTCTTTCTGACTTTTTCCAGTGAAAAACACACGACCTGTAAGAATAAGAGAGGAAGTGACACCTAGAAACCTTCAGGTGATCTCTTTACTTGTCTTTATATATGTTTTTTCACTTTTCACCTATTTTTAGTCTTTGCAGTAGCAATATTTGTTGTTGGGTCCTGAAGAAAGCAAGGATAATTGTGTCCCCAATTGCTGAAACATGTCGACCTGGTACCACGAGGCAAGTCCTACTTCGCTGAATGTCACCCCTGAAGTTTGCCCAGCAACAGGCTATAAATAGTTCCAGCTTGCCTAGCGCATGCCCAGTACGTGTAACATCTGTTTCTGCTTAATGAAGATTGGAATGTGCATTCAGCGGGCTTCATGAACCGTTAACTCCACCCCTGTATCGATCATGTTCGAGAAATGTCCATATATGGTTGTAAATCATGCTTTTGAGCTGTAACCGCCCACTTATGAACCCCTTCTTTGTGTATAAAAGAGGACCGCATGTCCGGGTTCTGAGTGCTACCTTGTACAATACTGTAGAGTGTTGTGTGGGCTGTAGTACCACCTTTAAAGGTTTATTAAACTATGTTTTTGTATTTCCAGTTTCCGTGCCAATTTCTTATGTAGTCTGAGGACTTTGCATACAGAAGGGCGAACCCTTTCGCACTCGCAGGCCTTGCTTAGGCCTGTATTCATCAATTCTGCTCAGCGGCTGGCGACACTGCGTAACAGGATTAGGGGTGGATGCAGCTGGCTGGGTTTTACTCCATGGAATTTCACGGAGTTACATAAAAACTCCACGGAATTCCAAGGAACTCCACAGCAGCCCTGCTCCTTTTGGAAGGAATAACCTCAGATTTTGATTTCAGCTTTAAAAGTGGGTCGTTTCTTAACCTCTCTGTTCGACTCCTGACAGTTTGTAGCAGCTCTCAGCAGACATATGTTAAAGTGCAGTGTCTGATAGTGCACCATGGTCATGTCTGGTTCCCGCATAGTGCAGTTAAAAAAGGAGTATGTTAGATTCTAGGAGTGGGTTTAAGCAGTATGTAAGGTAATACAAATGAGTTAGGAGCAAATAAATTCAAGTGGTCATACGTAGGCACCATAGAAGCAGCAGTTATCAGCAGTGATACCCGACCATGGCATCAGTACCTTCCATGATCGCTGCCTTCTTTCACACTTACAGCTTGGTATATTCTTTTCAGCAGGGATGACCAGCAGCTAATGGTGGCTCATTTGACAATGCAGGAGTCTCTCCTCATCACTTGCTCAGGGATGCCTTTGCATCACATAATGAGTTAGGCGTTCGGGGGTACAAGGAGATGCAGTGTGCGTATGTGTGAGAGTCCTAAAGTGAATGTTAATTCCAACATACAATGTGACAGTGCCAGGAACGCATTACAATGGTTATGAGCATAGCATGTCAACATGAATCACCATTACCTGCTGCCGGGTGCTCACTTTTAAAGCAAGTCAACAAGCCGCTCTGAATTAATGTCAGGTGTGAGAAGTTGGCCTGGCATATGATGTCCACTATTCTAGTGGCCACCTTGCACCAGTCCAAAAGACCCTTATTGATGGTAGATTTAGAAAACCTTTATAGAAAGCTATCCCAGTGGTAGCTGTGAAGAGCAGCCTTCAGGCTAAGTCTTGAAGGAATGTAAAGCAGCTGGTTTTACCAGTCTATAATCTCTTGAATAATAAAATGTAAGCAGAGCCACACCAGGTATATATATATAAAATATATGTATTTATTCTAAACACACTCCTCTAGTCTCTTTATGAGGCTTGAGGCAAAAGTATAATACAAGGACTTAAATAGCACACAGTAAATTAGCACAGTATACGTTTTGCCCTAGGGGCCTCACAAACCATATACTAAGAAAGTGGTATAAGTAAATGTAAATGTGTGTCTTGTAAAGCGCAGTGCTACCCGGAGGCCTCCTGGCGCTATAGACCGCTGGGGAACCCGTCCTGGCTTTCCCTGTGAGATGTTCCCTCCTGGGTATCTCCAAGGTGAAACCAGGCATCCCCGGCGTTTGTGGGGGGCGGTTGTGGAGATGAGGCAAGCTAATGCCCAGAGTTTCTGAGTGTGATCCCTGGTTAGAGTAGGCACGAGGTGAGAATTATCGAGTCCGCTGACCCTGGTTCACGACCCTGCCGCGTCGGGGATTGAACCCAGGTCCCGGGCCGTCCTCTCCTTCCGGGTCTTCCGCCTCTAACCAGTGAGCCACACCACTCCACTAAGTACCGCTCTTAACATAGAGACAAGGCCTAGGGCCTGTAGAACCACTGGGGCAACCAGGAACCACCCAAGATAGGGACGCAGGAGACCCACGGGGGACGTGTGCAGTGTCTAAACACAGCCGCGAATCACAATTGACTTCTATGGAGGAAGTTACTGTTAGAATTTTAAAGAATAACGACACTTAGGGGTGGACTACAGTAAAACCCTTTCAATACTGGACACTTCAAGAGTCAAGACCCATGGGAGCACTGAAGTACTTGTGTTACCTCACCCAGGAAAGCAGGGTGCATAGGTGTCTTTTTGTGTCGAGTTTAGTGTTTGTTTCCAATGGAGAGCTGCAAAGTGGTGCTACAGGCGTCCAGGCGAAGAGTGTCTGGATGGATCCAAGGGAGGATCAGAGACCTATAGAATCTAAAAGCAGAGAGGACAGAGTCTGGGTCACTAGCCAGTGACCAGGAAGGCGACCCGAAGATGCCAGCCGATGTCGGTTAATTTCAGGTGATGTAGGTGAAGCTTGACTCTTTTTGCCACGAGGTCCAGGAGGCGTCAGCGAGAACCAGGAGCTGGATTTGAGCTGTCCCACGATGGATGTCGAGTGCTGCAGCATCAGTATCCGGATTGGACCCAACAAGCCTTGGACACAGGAAGATGACAAGATTGGCTTCGGTGCAGACCAGCAAGGTCTGAGGGGAATCACCCATTGGAGGGAAGTCAAGGCACGTCTGGAGCAACCAGGGAAGCCCAAGAAACAAGGAATATTCCTTCGTGGGGACCCACTAGTCGTCGGACCAGGGATCACGAAGGGGCCTCAAGCAGAAATGCAGGAAGAGGGCCCATGGAACACTCGTGGAGTGGAGGCCCATAAACTTCGGTGCAAAAGGTCCTCAAGGCTTGGACTACAAGTAGCCCAATGCACAACTTCGGGAAAGCTCGGGAAGTTGATGCGCTGGATGTCCAAGAGTTCCGGTCCCACGTCTCTCGTGATAGCTTCAGGTCTTAGCTTTGCCTGGGACTTGTGTCAGCCTTGGTGATGTCTGGAAGTCCATGTCCTGTGTTGCAGATTCTTGGGGATCCGGCGGGAGCCTCGAAAATTGAGACCAGCAATATGCTTCTTTGGTGCCTGTTTGAACTGGGGGGTCACTCCTTGACCCCAAGGGAGGTTTCTTTCGTCTTCCAGTCGATATGGAATGTCGAAGGACCAAGATTGGTGTTTCAGAGTTTTGTACAGTGCAATCTAAAGTCCTAGGGACTGGGGTCCTATACTTATACTAAGTTTAGGGGATAGACTAACTCTAAGGTCCCACCTATGGGAGGACCTGGGGAGGGGTGTTTACACCCCTTCCCCTTTGTCCAGTTTCGTGACAGAGCTGGGGCTGAGTGCCCCAGCAACCGGTTTGAACTGGGAAATGCACAGGGACACCTTGGGTGCCCCAGGCACTGTCTGGAAAGCATTCACTGAATGCAACCCACCCTGCCCCAACACACTAAAGCATATCTGGGGAGGTGCTGGCACCTCCCTGGGCAGGAAACCTATTGTCCAAGCCTCCCCTGCCGGAGTTTCGTCCAGCACAGGAGGTCAGACTTGTGTCTGTGGCAGCAGCATCCATTTTGTGATGCTGGGGCTCTGTTAAACTTCCTACGGGTTTACCAGTGTGTACATGTCTTCACCCTCAAGAACGGTGGAATGCTACCCCCACCGCCAGAACTGGTGAGGGGGGTAGTATTCCAAAGTGTCTGACACCAAACACAACATGTTTTTATGCAGCCATTCCAAAGTTGGCATTAACTACGAGGTTATAATGCACTTAAGAGTTTATGGTATGGATGTATCATGGAACAGCTATAAGGAAGGGATTCCGAAAGCTGCAGAGGGGCTCAGCTCATGCTGGGGCACCCTCTCACACAAAACCAAGCCCTCTGCCTTCAGGATTGTCAAGGCCTGCCATAGGAGTGACTTAAAATTTTAAATGTGTCTATATATATAGGTAGATATAGAAATACTATATCTAAGTAAGGGGTGCTTACACTACCTTACCCAGGCTGCAAGAGCAGACCTGTGGTGCCATTTTGGAAGGCTTCCCAGGGGTGGCATAATACATGCTTCAGTCCCTGGTAGGCCTCTGTGGTACGTATGCCCTTGGTACCTAAGGTACCATATACTAGGGACTCACAAGGGTAACCCAGTAACCAATTTGGAGTGTACCTAATGTACATGCAATCAGTTTAGAGAGGAAGCAGCTCGGCTGGGGTCCTGGTTAGCAGGGCCACAGCCAGACTAAAGTCGATAAATCAGTGAAACACAGCAAAAAGTGGGGGTAAACATAGTAAGCAGATCCAACTCTTCTACATCAGGCAGCTGTCAAACTGAGGAGGGCACATTCTCCTAACCTTCACAGCTAATTACCCCCAACAGATCCACCCCTCACCCAACTCTACCTGCACGCGGATCAAAGAGACTAGGCTTCACATCCTATAAACCAACACGCTATGCATGCTGCATGCCCAAACCAACCACAAATTGCTACATTTTAAATTCATTGTACAAATTAACTAGCAGCCCCAAACTCCCCCGAATGCACCCTCCATTAGGGCACACACTGTCACTTACCCAATCTCTCCCTTCGAGTCCTGTCCCAGAGCCAGTCTCACTGGTGCAGGCATGCGGCGGGCTTGTCTCTAACCAAGAGCCGGTGTTCACATGTTTAAGCACTCAGCTAGTCTCCCAGCTCAGCTTTGATGCAGATCAATGCCAGGCAAGGAGCCAGTTACAAGGGGCCAGGGCTAGATTTTCCACAGAGCTCATTGTCCGCCCAGCTGCCATAAGGCATAATACCCACTTCGGTGTGGCTCAGTAGTTGGTCTCGGCAGTGAGCCGTGAGATGGAGGCTGTGTATGTGCAGGAGGTGAATAGTGAAACAACCACAGATACACCAACCTGGAAACCCTTTGGTGGGCATGTCACAGATCACAAGAACTATTTCCTGTAAGAACCAAAAGACTAGTAAGCAAACAATAGAGTGAACTGTGGTAGGGATCCCGCCGCCACATTGGAATAGGTCGAGTTCTTTTTTAGGGGTAGGCAGTGCCGGTAGAGTCTGTACCCCACGGACTGTTGGCAGAGTTTTTGCCAAATTTCGTGCTCCAAGCGGCGCACATAGTGGCAAAGCCCATCAACTCAGATGGCAGAGCAGAGTTTACCGCCCACCCCTAACCAGGATTTGTTACTTCTGTGACTTTCTACATTTGTGAGGTAGATATGCACTGGACCAGAAGCTTTGGCTTTTGCAATGACACAATGCATTGGAAATAACAAGAGGAGGCAGTTACCATCAGTACACTATCAAGGCTGTATATACAATGAATATGCTTTAAATTCAGTGACATAAACTTCCAGGTTTCATCAGCAGCTCAGCATGAGAGAAGAATAACGAAAATTAGACTGGAGTGTGGCACTCCAAGGAATAAACCTGAAATACAAATTGGAGTTATTGTCACTCCCAGGCATAACCTTGAATAAAAGGTTGGAGTTACTTGCACTCCTATGGATACACTCGGAGCAAAGGTGGAGTTACTTGCATTCCTGGGGATGCAGTCAGAACACAGGGTGGGGTACAAAGTTGATGCATATATCAAAGAGTCTGAAGTGCTTTCTCTTGCCGCTACTGTTCATCAGAGAAACACAGAACTAAAGAACTTAATGCGTTGTGCGTTGACAGTTCTAGCATCAAGGTTGTAATAAGCAGCAGATAAACACACAAGAAGCGCCTGAGTAATTCACAGAGAGGACATGGAGGACTTGTCTATAGTCTTTGAAGAAGGGGATACTTTGTCCAATTTACTACTGTAGGAGGTAAGAAATCAAGTACGTAGCCTAGTTCTTCCATGTGACTGAAGTTCAAAGAAGATCTCCAGGCTTTGACTCAGAGAGCCACGGGTGGTCCAGAGTAGCTGCCAGAGGGAGTGAGGAGGAAGACGTCAAGGGAGCTGGTGGCTCAAAGGATATTGCCGGATTGTGTGTGGCATGTGGTGCTCATGGCCGTCTGGAATATTCTCAAACCTTTGGGAAAACACGTTAGTACACTCTCTTTGACCTCACAGAATGGGCAGGTGCAACTTGTTGATCTGAACCAAATAACAGGATATGAATGTATCATTTTCACTCAAACGTGCATAATGTAAAACAACACCAAGGCACCTCTAACAGCGTGAGCAAGGCTTGACATTGGCTCACAGGATTCTTGGGGAAGCTTTTAGGGATTTAATGGAAAACCAAACCAAGACCCTAGGAACAGGTAGAGCCGTTAACCCCTTGGTTCACAGGATGTAGGGAACGCTTGCAGGTGTTCAAATGCAATAGACATTACGGGTGTTGGGGAAGCATTGGTCATGAGATGGCTGAGGATGCATCAGTCATGAGGGTGCTAGGGAAACATCAGTCATTTGGATGCTGTGGAAACATAAGTCATGAGCTCGTTAGGGGGCACATTAGTTCTGAGGGTGCTGGAGAAACATCAGTCATGATTTTATAGCGTGCTATAGGGCACCATTGGATAAAGCAATATGAGGCCTGCGTTCTAGACCACCAAACAGAGTGCCCAAGAGAAGGTTGTGACAAAGAGGGAGCAGGAGGGTCTTGTGGCACCACCATAGTGCCCAATCAGAAGGTCTGAGTGCTCACAACCCAAAATGTTCTCAGCCATTGGTAACAGTTGATGCCATTTCATATGTATCTGGCCAATCCAAGTAATGACCACTCGGGGAAATTCAAGATCCCTGTCCATGCCACAGTTTTTGGAATGCTGTTTGGCCCAGAAGACACAGCTGTGCCCCTTAATCCACAATCAAACCATGATGCTGGTATGGAGGAGCAGGACACAAGAGAAGTCAGTAGCAGAATGAGAGATTTTCACAAACAGCATTGAGTCTGACAAGGAGGTCAAAAAAGGTAGTACAATGTTTAAGACTGAATGGTGTTGGAGTGCTGAATAGTAGGTTAGATAGTGAATAACTGGTATTTGCATTGCATATTCTGATTGGGAGAAAAGAATAGCAAAACTCTCATGCTGTTTGTAATAGTTAAAATATATTAACAGTAGAAGGTAGTTTCCAAAGAGAATCTTAACCAGACCTGCAGAGCTGACAAAGCTTTATGAACTTTTGACCTGTAGCTTGCCTGTATGGATTTTCAAATCGGTTGCCATGGAAACTGAGGTTGTGTACAAGTCTATGGTAGAAGGGTGTAATAGAGACTGCATTACAACTGAAGCAGATGAATTTGCTGAGGCAATATGCAAGTCAATTTTTAAGTGGAAGCGAAGATTAGGAATAGATAAACCTAAGATATCTCTCCCTTTCCACAGACTTCTTTTCTAAAGATTTTTTTTCTCGGCCGCAAACCCATTGTGGTGATCTCCTGTTTGGCTCTGCGATGGATCTACGGATCCCAATATATAAGCTTCTGTGCATGATACTTGCAGGTTGAGAATTTGTGGTAGACCTGCTACTCATGCATAACATCTGAAGATGGGTTACATTACGTTGAACCAATTGTGACGGTTCCCATGTGATTGGGTAAAGGGTTCAAACCCACAGATACATATAGCTCAGTGTTTACTTGATAAAATGATAAGTGAAGGTACCCAAATCTTTTCTCAGGAGGCCCCCACCCACTTCTCTGGCTCCACCCACATCCTACATTATGTCCACTCACATCCTCCATTGGCTCCCCCAACTTCCACTGTTGGCTCCATTGATATGTACCCTATAATGTGGCCTAAATGATTATTATTGATTGAGAATCATAGGCTAATAAGCCAAAAAAAAGATATTTTTGTGCAGAGCACACCTACACTTCCGTATTTGAAAGTGCTCTCAAGTGCAAATAAAAAAAAAGGCATGGATATGAACAAAAAGGCGGTTCGCTCAGTGAAATCAAGTATTTGCCTTTGATCATACAATTTGGATAAACATGGAAAGCGAGGACTGACCCTAGATTCTCCACTTTCACACTTTGCAATTCATAAACGGTTAACACTTCGCCCTTAATTCATAGGATTAGTTCATGGGTGACAAGCAGAATCATCATTACATTTTTTGCAGTTTTACATGGTACGAACACTGAAAATGGACAGGCAGACGAGCACTTCACAATAAACAGACTACATTACACTATTTTTTCCGGGCACATCCAGATTTGCCTGAATTCAAAGGGTGCCACTGGACCCAGGGATTCAAATCTGCTTCCCTATATCTCTCCTATGCCTTCTCTTTCCATGCAATCTCATCTCATTTTGTACTCCAGGTTTCAAGAGGACCTCAAGTTTTTAGTGGTTTACAGACCTCTGGCTCAAGCACACACACAACAATGAGTAGCAAGGGCCTAGCTCCGACAATGTTCTTTATCTTTGACTAAGATTACACCATTTGGCCTCGCAGGGAAGC
Source organism: Lissotriton vulgaris (assembly GCF_964263255.1). NCBI lineage: Eukaryota > Metazoa > Chordata > Amphibia > Caudata > Salamandridae > Lissotriton > Lissotriton vulgaris. Next base: position 805,940,991 of record NC_141691.1, read on the forward strand.
TGGGATTGATCACCAGAATGGTTCACCAGTTTTGAACAGCGCACTTCAGCCATAATGATTTAATGGGCATACCTTTCTGACATCGAGGGTTAACGCGTAATCCTTCATTCAAGGAGGATGAGATTAGAAGAGCAGTGACAAGTAGAATCCACATATAGGGGCTCATTAGGATGGCGGACGGAAGTGCGACCGCAGTCCTGGAGTAGGCGGAAAATGCCTTTTCCGTTTACGCCTGCCGCGGTCACTTCGTCCGCCATATTAGGATAGTAAAGAGTGTCAAAAGTCCGTGCGCGACGGAAGAGCACGCACCGCCGCCTAACTACACCCGACCCCGCAGCGGGCGTAACCAATCCAGAGACACCGCCGAACGGACTGACGTCAACGACCGTCCCCCTAATAAAGAGGGCGGAAAACACATATAAAAGCGCTGCGGAAAAACAACCTGCCTGAACACGGCGGATTCCCCACAGCGAAGAAACCACACATAGCAGAGATACCCACCACAAACTGCTCGCCGTCATGGACCCAGTGCTACACGCATTTCCGATACTCTTCGCGATCCACCACCTGCAAGTCATGGACCATCATCGACGACGACGCAGGTACGCAACACACCATTTGCTGTCTAAAGGGGAGTACCTGGCAGGGTCGTGACGTTGGGAGGGGGAGTGTCATGTTTGAGAAACCACATCACATCGCAAATAGATATCCACAATTGGAGTACACAAGCAGGAATGACAAAGACAAACCACAACACATGATTGACTTGCTTTATTATACATAATAGGGGTATAATAACTGAGTATGCAAGAGCATGGGCATTGGGTACAACAGATCATGTACTTCAGAGGCAGCACAGGAGAGGGGCCAGGTGCATCAACAGTCCATTGCATCGAACAGGTACATCAGAGGCAGCACATGAGAGGGGATAAGTGCATCAAAAGTCCATGGCATCAAACAGGTACATCAGAGGCAGCACATGAGAGGGGCTAAGTGCATCAACAGTCCATGGCATGGAACAGGTACATCAGAGGCAGCACATGAGAGGGGCTAAGTGCATCAACAGTCCATGGCATCGAACAGATACATCAGAGGCAGCACATGAGAGGGGCTAAGTGCATCAACAGTCCATGGCATCGAACAGGTACATCAGAGGCAGCACATGAGAGGGGCAAAGTGCATCAACAGTCCATGGCATTGAACAGGTACATCAGAGGCAGCACATGAGGGCAGACTGCTGTATCAGAACACCAACAGGGCATTGTGGCCAACAGAGCAGGGACATCAGAGGCAGCAGATGAGAGGGCAGACTGCAGTATCAGAACACCAACAGGGCATTGTGGCCAACAGAGCAGGGACATCAGAGGCAGCACATGAGAGGGCAGATTGCAGTATCAGAACACCAACAGGGCATTGTGGCCAACAGAGCAGGTACATCAGAGGCAGCACATGAGAGGGCAGACTGCAGTATCAGAACACCAACAGGGCATTGTGGCCAGAAGAGCAGGTACATCAGAGGCAGCACATGAGAGGGCAGACTGCAGTATCAGAACACCAACAGGGCATTGTGGCCAACAGAGCAGGTACATCAGAGGCAGCACAAGTACGTGGTGCAAGGTACCCGTCCCAAGGACAAGAACAATGCAAGTCTGGTTACAATGGACAATCTACACACCAAGTCAAATTACATGTGAGTGAAGGTAAATACACCTCACATCACGGAGCTGGTGGACTGCCTGAACTACTTGCCTCTGACACACTGGTAGCCCCCGAAACTGGAGTGTGAGACACAGCCACAGCTCTAGTGACTGACACATGAGCCATAGACCCAGACACACTGCCAGCACCAGACATAGGAGTGTGAGACACAGCCATAGCCCTAGTGACTGACACATGAGCCATAAACCCAGACACACTGCCAGCACCAGAACCAGGAGTGTGACACACAGCCACAGATGTAGTAACTGACACATGAGCCATCGACCCAGACACACTGCCAGCACCAGACATAGGAGTGTGAGACACAGCCACAGCTCTAGTGACTGACACATGAGCCATCAACCCAGTCACACTGCCAGCACCAGACATAGGAGTGTGAGACACAGCCACAGCTCTAGTGAATGACACATGAGCCATCGACCCAGACACACTGCCAGCACCAGAACATGGAGTGTGACACACAGCCACAGCCCTACTGACTGACACATGAGCCATAGACCCAGACACACTTCCAGCACCAGAAACAGAAGAGGGCACAACTGAGACAGTGCCACTACATGATGCATGACAGCAAACAACAGACACAGTGCCACTATCTGACAACTGAGAGTGAACCTCTGATGCGCCACTGGGAACACCGAAATGATGGGCCACAGGGCTGTATGGGCCAGGAGGCAGGGTGGCTCTGGGAGCTGGGGATAGCTGTACTTGAGCGACATCGGGGTGGTCAGGTGTCAACGGTGTGTGTCTACGTTTCTTAGGGATATGTGAGGGCACCCTGGACATGATAGGACTGGCAAGTGGTGCGGACTCTAATGAAATATCACCCACAAAAGGTGGAGCATCTGCTGCTGGGGGTCTTCTCTCTGGGGATGTGCTGTACCCTGCTTGTCGTTTGCTGTGTGCCTGCCTTCTGGCCTCTGCATCATGTGTAATGGGGGATGCAACAACAGGGTACTCCTTCCTCTGCTTCTGACAGGCCTGGATGGGAGTGGAGGTATGGGGGTACTCCACCGCGGAGACATCTGTTTTCCGTTCCTTCAACAACATCAGCCTCAGTGCAGCCAGGGGTGAAGTATGCCTGTCCTTGATGGAGCTAGTGTCTATGGGAGAAGCCTTGTCCCTTGGATGTGCCTTGGCCATAGGAGGAGTCTTGTCTTTGGACTTTCCCTGTTCCCTGGACGGTGCCCTGTCCCTGGCAGCAGACTTGTCCTTTGTAGTGTACCTGTCTCTAGAAGACACCTTGTCCCTGGGGTGTCCCTGTCCTTGGGAGATGCCTCTTCCTCTGTAGTGTGCCTGTCCCTGGGAGTGTCCCTGCTCTTGGGAGTGGCCCCTTCCTTAGGTTTGTCCTTGTCCTTGGGAGTGTCCCTGCTCTTTTGAGGTGCCCTTGCCTTTGTAGTGTACTTGTCCTTGCTCTTGGGAGTCGCCCCTTCCTTAGCAGTGTCCTTGTCCTTGGGAGTGTCCCTGCTCTTTTGAGGTGCCTTTGTAGTGTCCTTGTCCATGCTTTTGGGAGTCGACCCTTCCTTAGTAGTGTCCTTGCTTGGGAGTGTCCCTGCTCTTTTGAGGTGCCTTTGCCTTTGTAGTGTCCTTGTCCCTGTTTTTGGGAGTTGCCCCTTCCTTAGTAGTGTCCTTGTCCTTGGGAGTGTCCCTGCTCTTTTGAGGTGCCTTTGTCTTTCTAGTGTCCTTGTCCAAGGGAGTGTCACTGGACTTGGGAGTATCCCTTGCCTTGGGAGTACCTTTTGTGTGGGATGCCTGTGTCGCATGTGAGGGCATTTCCCCCAACACCACTTGGGGATCCTGTCTGTGCCCTCCGTGCCCTGCCCTGCTGCTTGTGGCTACTTCTAGTGCAATAACCTGTAAAAGAGTCCTGGTCAGAATATTCACTCCCCCCTGAGACATCAAGTGGTGTAGATGGGGGAACAGAAGTAGCACCCTGTCTATGCGACTGTACAATGGCAGAAGATACAGTGTTTGCCAATGAGTGAACTGTCCTGTGTTGACCAGCAACGTCGCCATGCATCCCTTCCATGAATGCCACCACCTGCCCCAACTTCCTATTGTGGTCTTGGAATGCATTGATCATGTTGGTCTGCTCCACACACAGCTGTCGCAGTAGATCAACAGCCTCAGCACAAAGTGCACTTTGTGTCACCGGGGCAGGGGCAGCGGTGCCTGCACCGAACGCCACTCTGCTCCCCCTACTTCTGCGTGCACGAACAGTATTTGGTGCAGTTGGCGGCAGTGTGGGCCCTGTGTGCTGTGTCCCGACCGAAGGTGTTGATTGCCCACTCCCTGTCTGTGACAACAGTGCTGACTCACCAACACTGTCGGAAGATGAGGACGATGGTGTCTCGACATGCGAGTCCTCAGGGACGGTCCTGTCCCCCTCTCTGGGGCTGCCCTCTTCTGTGTCAGTCTGCGTGTGTGTGATGTCTGATCCGGATGCATTGCCACCACTCATCTCCGTTGTCTGTGGCTCAGTGCCCTCTGCCAAAGCTGAAATAGAGAGAAAAGAGGTGTAAGTAAGTGCCACACTCACGTACAGAAGGACAACAAATCTCTAATTCCATTTCAGACAAAGAACATGTAGCTGCCATCCTGCACACGTCCCACCCCTACTAGTCATCCTCACATGAAATAACCGGTGGTGGACGTGAAACATGTACATCATACGAACAGGGCAAGTGCATGTAGATCTGCACACATGTCTTGCCATGGGACCACAGACCTCTACGGCATGTCCTTGAACCCTCAACTACTTAGCAAGTGGCGTGTCAACATGGCGGACATGGATGCCAAATTACACTCCGCTAATGGCACCAACATGGTATTCCTGCAAAACATACGCACCTCGGAAGTCACTACTGTGTCTGAGCAGCAAGACATGCATTGCACTCCCAAGTACCATACACATACAGTCTGCTTACCGCTAGTTTGCTGTTGATCCACACTCAGCCGGTTGGACAGGTCAGGATGCGTCACAGTAATGATACGGTGCATAAGAGGGGTCATGGTGCGTCGGGCCAGACGTGTTGTCCTTGGAATCATCCCCAGTGTCATCTCTGCTACAGTCTTGCTAAGCCTGGATATGTCGTCCCAGCGCTTGTGGCAGTGTGTGTGTCGTCTATTGTACACCCCCACTGCCCGTACATCACCTGCTATGGTTCTCCACACGGACTTGCGAAGGTGCATCTTTACCTACCATGATGGGAGACAAGAGGGTAACGTAAGTGGACAGAATGACATGCACAAACTACGTAGAAACACGTATCTACATGCAGCCATGCTCTGCACAACACACGTGAAGGTCCCACAGCACACCGGCAGGCTTACAGAAGACAGGAGCCACTGACCAACTCAGGGCCAACAACATGTACACCACTGCACTTACCACCTGTCCGGGTGCACCGTAGAACTGTTCGTAGTGGCTAAGCACACCGGCCACAAGAACATCTCGTTCCGCTGCGGTGAAGGGATGAGACCAGATCTCTCGCACTCTTTGCATGGCAAGGTCCTGGACTGTGGCACTACAGCAGCAGTCGTTGGTCAGCTCAGAAGCAGCAGGTCGAGGTGATGGTCACAGGCAGCAGTTGTTGTAGTGCATGACATATGCAGTTTGGCCATCACGATCACACATCGGCAACCGCATGTGCGCGCTTCCGGGACGGATGCTTCTTTTGCAACAATGTTCAATCAGTGGCGCCACCATGGCGGTCCATGCATTCAGCGGGGGAGGTGCAGGCCAACACATCCTTTTGATGATGAAATTCGAAATGGCAGTTCATGACCCCCCTTACAGTCATATTGCATCATCCACCGTACACCGGCCGGCCATGGCCGGTCCACAACCGCCGTGCCAGGCCAGTCACCCACCACTGGCCACGGCCGGTCCACAACCACCGTGCCAGGCCAGTCACCCACCGCCTGCCCAGCCCGGTCCACAACCGCCGTGCCAGGCCAGTCACCCACCACTGGCCACGGCCGGTCCAAAACCGCCGCGCCAGGCCAGTCACCCACCACCGGCCACAGCCGGTCCACAACCGCCGTGCCAGGCCAGTCACCCACCGTCGGCCCAGCCCGGTCCACAACTGCCGTGCCAGGCCAGTCACCCACCGCCGGGTGTTGACTGGCCTGGCACGGCGGTTGTGGACCAGGTTGGCACGGTGGTGGGTGACTGGCCTGGCACGGCGGTTGTGGACCGGCCGTGGCCGGCCAGTGTACGGTGGATGATGCAATGCGACTGTAAGGGGGGTCATGAACTGCCATTTCGAATTTCATCATCAAAAGGATGTTTTGGCCTGCACCTCCCCCACTGAATGCATGGACCGCCATGGTGGCGCCACTGATTGAACATTGTTGCAAAAGAAGCATCCGTCCCGGAAGCGCGCACATGCGGTTGCCGATGTGTGACCGTGACGGTCCGTGCATATGCAGCCAATGGGAAGAGGTAACGCGGGGCGAGTATGCCCAATCGAAAATAGCGAAATCCGTGCACCGCCACACCAGGCCCAGTCATTGGCCCTTTTTGAAAGAGGCATCCAGGGGAACCAATTGCTGCCATTTCGAATTTCATCATCACAAGGATGTGTTGGCCTGCACCTCCCCCGCGGAATGCATGCACCGCCATGGTGGCGCCTCTGATTGAACATTGTTGCAAAAGAAGCATCTGTCCCGGAAGCGCGCACATGCGGTTGCCGATGTGTGACCGTGATGGCGAAACTGCATATGTCATGCACTATATCATGTGTGTTCATACTATGCCCATTGATGTGCACACAATGTGCTACACATGTGCATGTCGACGTGTTGACGTCTTGTATTTTCCTACACACGTTTCAACTTCTTCACATCTACACAGTACATCAAGGCTGTCTGGCCACATTCAGAATCTGTTGTCAGTGTGTGGTTTGTGTGTGCAAGAAACAATGGTGGGGGTACACATGCATTCTGTGTATGCGTATGTGTGTTGCCTCTTGTGTGACCATGCATGTCATGTGAGGATGCTCACCATTGAAGGTGTGGTCATTGGTGCATGATGACATGGAGTGTGTGTAGCATTATCTTATTGTGTTTGCACGTGCATGTGTGTCTGTGATGAGGCTTGTCCACATTTGGGTCCTTAAGCATGTCTTGTTGGCAGTAATTTTGACATGTGAGTAAGTTGCATTGTACATGTTGACACACATCATGTTGCTAGTGGCTGCATATTTTTTTTACGCTACTCCGTGTTGTAGGTAATTTCAGAGATGTCACACAAATGACAATTGTCGACAACATTTATCATTTTGCTAGTGTTGGCCTACATGTGATGGAGTTGCACAGCTATGCGTTGTTGGTATATTGACATCTACTACATCTACTCCCACACAGGAGGGCTCCAAATGTGCATCGCCCATACACTGTGCTGGAGCATATGGTTGACGAGGAGGTGATCAGGAAATTCCGGCTTGATGGACGTAGATTGCTGGAGCTTGTAGACCAATTGTCTCCTCATCTGCAGCCAGTAAGAACATATCTTGGTTCCATTACACCCACAGCAAAGGTGATGGCGGCACTACACTTTTTTGCAACTGGCACCTTTCAGTGCACAGTTGGACATGCCGGGGGGATGTCACAGTCCATGTTCAGCATGGTACTGTGGGATGTTCTAAAAGCCATGATGCTTTCCAAGTATAAATACATCCATTTTCCACAGCCGGCAGAGTTGGCAGCAGTCAAAGCAGACTTCTATGCACTATGCCAGATACCACACGTGGTGGGTTTCATTGATGGCACCCATATCGGTCTCATTCCACCACGGGCACGTAAGCCGGTATATAGAAATCGGAAGCACTTTCATTTGCTCAAAGTGCAGGTGGTGTCCCTGGCCGACAACATCATATCCCATGTGTGTGCAAGATTTCCAGGCTCCGCACATGACTCCCACATCATGCGGAGCAGCATTGTCCCCCAACTGATGGCAAATCTGCATCCAGAACGTGCGTGGCTTGTTGGTGAGTATGCTGTGGGGACAGTTGTGTTTTCTGTGTGGCATGAGGTACCCACCAATTCTGGTTGTGATATTTGTGTCTGTCATCCCCCTACATAGGCGACTCTGCGTACCCAAACCGGCCGTGGCTGCTGAGTCCCATACGTAATCCAACAACAGCGGGTGAAATGCGATACAATGATGCCCATGGAAGGACATGTAGAGTGGTGGAACGTACTTTTGGACTGCTAAAGTCTAGGTTTCGGTGCCTGGATAAGACCGGAGGGGCCCTGCCTTACTCACCAGGCAAAGTATGCAGGATCTTGATTGCTTGCTGCATGCTCCACAACCTGGCCTTGCGCAATGACATTGAACTGATCTTGGACCCTGAAGACCAACAAGTTCCTCGGCCTCCCATCCCACCCATGTCGACTGATGAGGATAGTGGTGAGGAGGAAGGTGTGGACCAGAGGCGTCAGCTCGTTGATCGCTATTTCCCTTGAATGTGAGTAACTACCTCTTGTGCCGGTTGACAATGCGTTATGTATGTTTGCTGGTGGTGTGTGGATGTGGTGTTCATCAGCTGGCTGTTCTGGTATGTCATGTTAACATGTGTGTGTGGTAATGTTTGTGTACATGCAAATCTCCATGATGTGTGTCCTCTCATCCACTGATTTGGTGATGAGTGTGGTTTGTGGGATGTTGCACTGCAGTGTGTTGTGATGGGTGCGAATCAGTTTCCTGACGTGTGTTTGTTGTCTCTCTTTTTCCCTAGGTCACTCCCACAGATGCATGATTCTCACCGAAATAGATCCCTGCACCTGGTGGCGTCTGTTTCTGAGTCAATAATGTGATTAAAACATGGAGGCAACACATCATTGAGTGTTTAAGTGAAATTTATTTACAGGTTGTGAATTGATGCTGGTGGATATTTACAAGTAAGTGTTGGGTGGGGGAGTGTGAGTTGAAGGTCTTTGGTAGATGAAAAGATCGTGGTGACACCACATTGGATGATGCAAACACAACAGGTGATGGACCGAATGCGGATCAATGTCACACACTCACCCCAGTCCAAAGATCTGGGCCCAAATCCATCGTTTTTTTGCACTCCACACCACCCTGGGTTAGACAATGGCGATATGCAAATCAGCTCTGACCCTGTGCCCCATGGGAACAGTCCAGTCCGAACTACAAAAGCCATGTCCTTCCCAGAACGGAATCAAGCATCCGAGGACCGGACCGGTTTCGAGGTAACACCTCTCATCAGCCCGGCTAGCTTGACTCCAGTGGTGTGGAGTGCCTGGGACCCACGTCTGGGCATCCCCAGCGCACTTAGGGCGGAATATGCAAACACAACAGGTGATGGACCGAATGCGGATCAATGTCACATACTCACCCCAGTCCAAAGATCTGGGCCCAAATCCATCGTTTTTTTGCACTCCACACCACCCTGGGTTAGACAATGGCGATATGCAAATCAGCTCTGACCCTGTGCCCCATGGGAACAGTCCAGTCCGAACTACAAAAGCCATGTCCTTCCCAGAACGGAATCAAGCATCCGAGGACCGGACCGGTTTCGAGGTAACACCTCTCATCAGCCCGGCTAGCTTGACTCCAGTGGTGTGGAGTGCCTGGGACCCACGTCTGGGCATCCCCAGCGCACTTAGGGCGGAATATGCAAACACAACAGGTGATGGACCGAATGCGGATCAATGTCACACACTCACCCCAGTCCAAAGATCTGGGCCCAAATCCATCGTTTTTTTGCACTCCACACCCCCCTGGGTTAGACAATGGTGATATGCAAATCAGCTCTGACCCTGTGCCCCATGGGAACAGTCCAGTCCGAACTACAAAAGCCATGTCCTTCCCAGAACGGAATCAAGCATCCGAGGACCGGACCGGTCTCGAGGTAACACCTCTCATCAGCCCGGCTAGCTTGACTCCAGTGGTTTGGAGTGCCTGGGACCCACGTCTGGGCATCCCCAGCGCACTTAGGGCGGAATATGCAAACACAACAGGTGATGGACCGAATGCAGATCAATGTCACACACTCACCCCAGTCCAAAGATCTGGGCCCAAATCCATCGTTTTTTTGCACTCCACACCACCCTGGGTTAGACAATGGCGATATGCAAATCAGCTCTGACCCTGTGCCCCATGGGAACAGTCCAGTCCGAACTACAAAAGCCATGTCCTTCCCAGAACGGAATCAAGCATCCGAGGACCGGACCGGTTTCGAGGTAACACCTCTCATCAGCCCGGCTAGCTTGACTCCAGTGGTGTGGAGTGCCTGGGACCCACGTCTGGGCATCCCCAGCGCACTTAGGGCGGAATATGCAAACACAACAGGTGATGGACCGAATGCGGATCAATGTCACACACTCACCCCAGTCCAAAGATCTGAGCCCAAATCCATCGTTTTTTTGCACTCCACACCACCCTGGGTTAGACAATGGCGATATGCAAATCAGCTCTGACCCTGTGCCCCATGGGAACAGTCCAGTCCGAACTACAAAAGCCATGTCATTCCCAGAACGGAATCAAGCATCCGAGGACCGGACCGGTTTCGAGGTAACACCTCTCATCAGCCCGGCTAGCTTGACTCCAGTGGTGTGGAGTGCCTGGGACCCACGTCTGGGCATCCCCAGTGCACTTAGGGCGGAATATGCAAACACAACAGGTGATGGACCGAATGCGGATCAATGTCACACACTCACCCCAGTCCAAAGATCTGGGCCCAAATCCATCGTTTTTTTGCACTCCACACCACCCTGGGTTAGACAATGGCGATATGCAAATCAGCTCTGACCCTGTGCCCCATGGGAACAGTCCAGTCCGAACTACAAAAGCCATGTCCTTCCCAGAACGGAATCAAGCATCCGAGGACCGGACCGGTTTCGAGGTAACACCTCTCATCAGCCCGGCTAGCTTGACTCCAGTGGTGTGGAGTGCCTGGGACCCACGTCTGGGCATCCCCAGCGCACTTAGGGCGGAATATGCAAACACAACAGGTGATGGACCGAATGCGGATCAATGTCACACACTCACCCCAGTCCAAAGATCTGGGCCCAAATCCATCGTTTTTTTGCACTCCACACCACCCTGGGTTAGACAATGGCGATATGCAAATCAGCTCTGACCCTGTGCCCCATGGGAACAGTCCAGTCCGAACTACAAAAGCCATGTCCTTCCCAGAACGGAATCAAGCATCCGAGGACCGGACCGGTTTCGAGGTAACACCTCTCATCAGCCCGGCTAGCTTGACTCCAGTGGTGTGGAGTGCCTGGGACCCACGTCTGGGCATCCCCAGCGCACTTAGGGCGGAATATGCAAACACAACAGGTGATGGACCGAATGCGGATCAATGTCACACACTCACCCCAGTCCAAAGATCTGGGCCCAAATCCATCGTTTTTTTGCACTCCACACCCCCCTGGGTTAGACAATGGCGATATGCAAATCAGCTCTGACCCTGTGCCCCATGGGAACAGTCCAGTCCGAACTACAAAAGCCATGTCCTTCCCAGAACGGAATCAAGCATCCGAGGACCGGACCGGTTTCGAGGTAACACCTCTCATCAGCCCGGCTAGCTTGACTCCAGTGGTGTGGAGTGCCTGGGACCCACGTCCCACATTGGATGATGTCCAGCTAATCCAGCAGACCTGTGCCAATACTTGGCGTAGTGGGACAGGATAGTTTGCGGGTGGATGGCAGCCTCAGGCAGTGTTAGAGTCATTGGCGGCCCCTCTTTGAGCGGGTAGATGGAGCATCCCCACTGCTCTCACATACTTCCAGCCTCGGACGGCCCCTCCGTCTTGGAGCCGGAACGGAGTCAGCTGGGGGGGCAGGTTGGTCAGGGGCCACATCCGTGTCCATGGGCTCAGGTGGCGGTGGCGGTGGTGTTGGTGACTGTGGCGGCTGGGCACTTGGGTGAGGGGGGGGTGGTGTGGTGCGGGATAACCAGTCCCTCCACAGTGCTGTTTTTTGGCCCATGAGGTCCACTATTTGCCCAATGCGGCTGTCAATGGACCGCAACAGATTACTTTTCCCAACCGAGTCCTGGTGGGCACGATCAGCCTGTTCCTGCCCACGCTCATAGGAGGCCTGGACTCTGGCTAGGGCTTCCAGTGATTCTGCGCCAGGATGGGGTGGGTGTCCTTCCCCAGCTCGCCGGTGAGAAGCACTCCTGCTTGGGTGATGTGGCCTCAGCTCTCTCCTTTCCCGTCCACTCTCCCTGCTTGGCTGGGATGTAGATGGCCCTGCGTCTTGCGGTGGGTCAAGCAGGGTGGCACAGGCAGGAGTGGTGGTACTGGTGGTGGTGGAGGTGGTGGTATGGCTGTACAGCTCACTATGGCAGGTGTTGCTGGAGTGACACAGGCCAAGGTTGTGGATGCAGGGATGTCCAGTGAGCCTGATGGCCCTGGGAGTGTGCTTGGGCCCGCTCCATCCTCCGCACCGGAGCTGGCTGTGGGATCGTCCCCAGAGAATCCTGGATGTGAGTGAGGTGACTGTTGCGGGTCGTTGCTGGCTTCGACAGTCAAGTTGCGATCACCTGAGGGATAAGATTTTCATGATCAATACTATGGATATGACATGTTTTATTTTTCATACATTACATTTCACTGACCTCTCACACACCCCACCCACCACCACCCTCCCTGTGCACATGGGGGCTTGTTGGGAGTTGTAGTAGTGACCTCTCGCACACCCCACCCACCTCTCAACACACACCACCTCCACCCTCCCTGTGGACATGGGGGCCTGTTGGGAGTTGTAATAGTGACCTCTCACACACCCTACCCACCTCTCAACACACACCACCACCACACTCCCTGTGGACATGGGGGCCTGTTGGGAGTTGTAGTAGTGACCTCTCACACACACCACCCACCACCACCCTCCTTGTGCACATGGGGGCCTGTTGGGAGTTGTAGTAGTGACCTCTCACACACCCCATCCACCTCTCAACACACACCACCACCACCCTTCCTGTGGACATGGGGGCCTGTTGGGAGTTGTAGTAGTGGCCTCTCACACACCCCACCCACCACCACCCTCCCTGTGCACATGGGGGCCTGTTGGGAGTTGTAGTAGTGACCTCTCACACACCCCACCCACCTCTCAACACACACCACCACCACCCTCCCTGTGGACATGGGGGCCTGTTGGGAGTTGTAGTAGTGACCTCTCGCACACTCGACCCACTTTTCAACACACACCACCTCCACCCTCCTTGTGGACATGGGGGCCTTTTGGGAGTTGTAGTAGTGACCTCTCGCACACCCCACCCACCTCTCAGCACACACCACCTCCACCCTCCCTGTGGACATGGGGGCCTGTTGGGAGTTGTAGTAGTGACCTCTCACACACCCCACCCACCACCACCCTCCCTGTGCACATGGGGGCCTGTTGGGAGTTGTAGTAGTGACCTTTCACACACCCCACACACCTCTCAACACACACCACCACCACCCTCCCTGTGGACCTGGGGGCCTGTTGGGAGTTGCAGTAGTTACCTCTTACACACCCCACCCACCACCACCCTCCCTGTGCACATGGGGGCCTGTTTGGAGTTGTAGTAGTGACCTCTCACACACCCCACCCACCTCTCAACACACACCACCACCACCCTCCCTGTGGACATGGGGGCCTGCTGGGAGTTGTAGTAGTGACCTCTCGCACACCCCACCCACCTCTCAACACACACCACCTTCACCCTCCCTGTGGACACGGGGGCCTGCTGGGAGTTGTAGTACTGACCTCTCACACACCCCACCCACCACCACCCTCTCTGTGTACATGGGAGCCTGTTGGGAGTTGTAGTAGTGACCTCTCACACACCCCACCCACCTCTCAACACATACCACCACCACCCTCCCTGTGGACATGGGGGCCTGTTGGGAGTTGTAGTAGTGACCTCTCACACACCCCATCCACCACCACCCTCCCTGTGCACATGGGGGCCTGTTGGGAGTTGTAGTAATGACCTCTCACACACCCCACCCACCTCTCAACACACACCACCACCACCCTCCCTGTGGACATGGGGGTCTGTTGTGTTGGGTGGGGGAGTGTGAGTTGAAGGTCTTTGGTAGATGAAAAGACCGTGGAGACACCACATTGGATGATGTCCTGCTAATCCAGCAGACCTGTGCCAATACTTGGCGTAGTGGGACAGGATAGTTTGCGGGTGGATGGCAGCCTCAGGCAGTGTTAGAGTCATTGGCGGCCCCTCTTTGAGCGGGTAGATGGAGCATCCCCACTGCTCTCACCTACTTCCAGCCTCGGACGGCCCCTCCGTCTTGGAGCCGGAACGGAGTCAGCTGGGGGGGCAGGTTGGTCAGGGGCCACATCCGTGTCCATGGGCTCAGGTGGCGGTGGCGGTGGTGTTGGTGACTGTGGCGGCTCGGCACTTGGGTGAGGGGGGGTGGTGTGGTGCGGGATAACCAGTCCCTCCACAGTGCTGTTTTTTGGCCCATGAGGTCCACTATTTGCCCAATGCGGCTGTCAATGGACCGCAACAGATTACTGTTCTCAACCGAGTCCTGGTGGGCATGATCAGCCTGTTCCTGCCCACGCTCATAGGAGGCCTGGACTCTGGCTAGGGCTTCCAGTGATTCTGCGCCAGGATGGGGGGTGTCTTTCCCCAGCTCGCCGGTGAGAAGCACTCCTGCTTGGGTGATGTGGCCTCAGCTCTCTCCTTTCCCGTCCACTCTCCCTGCTTGGCTGGGATGTAGATGGCCCTGCGTCATGCGGTGGGTCAGGCAGGGTGGCACAGGCAGGAGTGGTGGTACTGGTGGTGGTGGAGGTGGTGGTGGTGGCTGTACAGCTCACTATGGCAGGTTTTGCTGGATTGACACATGCCAAGGTTGTGGATGCAGGGATGTCCAGTGAGCCTGATGGCCCTGGGAGTGTGCTTGGGCCCGCTCCGTCCTCCGCTCCGGAGCTGGCTGTGGGATCGTCCCCAGAAAATCCTGGATGTGAGTGAGGCGACTGTTGCGGGTGGTGGCTGGCTTCGCCAGTCAAGTTGCGATCACCTGAGGGACAGGATTTTCATGATCAATACTATGGATATGACATGTTTTATTTTTCATACATTACATTTCACTGACCTCTCACACAACCCACCCACCACCACCCTCCCTGTGCACATGGGGGCCTGTTGGGAGTTGTAGTAGTGACCTCTCGTACACCCCACACACCTCTCAACACACACCACCTCCACCCTCCCTGTGGACATGGGGGCCTGTTGGGAGTTGTAGTAGTGACCTGTAGTAGTGACCTCTCACACACCCTACCCACCTCTCAACACACACCACCACCACACTCCCTGTGGACATGGGGGCCTGTTGGGAGTTGTAGTAGTGACCTCTCACACACCCCACCCACCACCACCCTCCTTGTGCACATGGGGGCCTGTTGGGAGTTGTAGTAGTGACCTCTCACACACCCCATCCACCTCTCAACACACACCACCACCACCCTCCCTGTGGACATGGGGGCCTGTTGGGAGTTGTAGTAGTGGCCTCTCACACACCCCACCCACGACCACCCTCCCTGTGCACATGGGGGCCTGTTGGGAGTTGTAGTAGTGACCTCTCACACACCCCACCCACCTCTCAACACACACCACCACCACCCTCCCTGTGGACATGGGGGCCTGTTGGGAGTTGTAGTAGTGACCTCTCGCTCACCCGACCCACTTTTCAACACGCACCATCTCCACCCTCCTTGTGGACATGGGGGCCTGTTGGGAGTTGTAGTAGTGACCTCTCATACACCCCACCCACCACCACCCTCCTTGTGCACATGGGGGCCTGTTGGGAGTTGTAGTAGTGACCTCTCACACACCCCGTCCACCTCTCAACACACACCACCACCACCCTCCCTGTGGACATGGGGGCCTGTTGGGAGTTGTAGTGGTGGCCTCTCACACACCCCTCCCACCACCACCCTCCCTGTGCACATGGGGGCCTGTTGGGAGTTGTAGTAGTGACCTCTCACACACCCCACCCACCTCTCAACTTACACGACCACCACCCTCCCTGTGGACATGGGGGCCTGTTGGGAGTTGTAGTAGTGACCTCTCGCACACCCGACCCACTTTTCAACACATACCACCTCCACCCTCCTTGTGGACATGGGGGCCAGTTGGGAGTTGTAGTAGTGACCTCTCGCACACCCCACCCACCTCTCAACACACACCACCTCAACCCTCCCTGTGGACATGGGGGCCTGTTGGGATTTGTAGTAGTGACCTCTCACACACCCCACCCACCACCACCCTCCCTGTGCACACCCTCCCTGTGCACATGGGGGCCTGTTGGGAGTTGTAGTAGTGACCTTTCACATACCCCACACACCTCTCAACACACATCACCACCACCCTCCCTGTGGACATGGGGGCCTGTTGGGAGTTGCAGTAGTTACCTCTCACACACCCCACCCACAACCACCCTCCCTGTGCACATGGAGGCCTGTTGGGAGTTGTAGTAGTGACCTCTCACACACCCCACCCACCTCTCAACACACACCACCACCACCCTCCCTGTGGACATGGGGGCCTGCTGGGAGTTGAAGTACTGACCTCTCACACACCCCACCCACCACCACCCTCCCTGTGCAACTGGGAGCCTGTTGGGAGTTGTAGTAGTGACCTCTCACACACCCCACCCACCTCTCAACACACACCACCACCACCCTCCCTGTGGACATGGGGGCCTGTTGGGAGTTGCAGTAGTTACCTCTCACACACCCCACCCACCACCACTCTCCCTGTGCACATGGGGGCCTGTTGGGAGTTGTAGTAGTGACCTCTCTCACACCCCACCACCTCTCAACACACACCACCACCACCCTCCCTGTGGACATGGGGGCCTGCTGGGAGTTGAAGAACTGACCTCTCACACACCCCACCCACCACCACCCTCCCTGTGCACATAGGGGCCTGTTGGGAGTTGTAGTAGTGACCTCTCTCACACCCCACCCACCTCTCAACACACACCACCACCACCCTCCCTGTGGACATGGGGGTCTGTTGGGAGTTGTAGTAGTGACCTCTCACACTCCCCACCCACCATCACCCTCCCTGTGCACATGGGGGCCTGTTGGGAGTTGTAGTAGTGACCTCTCACACACCCCACCCACCACCACCCTCCATGTGCACATGGGGGCCTGTTAGGAGTTGTAGTAGTGACCTTTCACAGACCCCACACACCTCTCAACACACACCACCACCACCCTCCCTGTGGACATGGGGGCCTGTTGGGAGTTGTAGTAGTGGCCTCTCACACACCCCACCCACCACCACCCTCCCTGTGCACATGGGGGCCTGTTGGGAGTTGTAGTAGTGACCTCTCACACACCCCACCCACCTCTCAACACACACCACCACCACCCTCCCTGTGGACATGGGGGCCTGTTGGGAGTTGTAGTAGTGACCTCTCGCACACCCGCCCCACTTTTCAACACACACCACCTCCACCCTCCTTGTGGACATGGGGGCCTGTTGGGAGTTGTAGTAGTGACCTCTCGCACACCCCACCCACCTCTCAACACACACCACCTCCACCCTCCCTGTGGACATGGGGGCCTGTTGGGAGTTGTAGTAGTGACCTCTCACACACCCCACCCACCACCACCCTCCCTATGCACATGGGGGCCTGTTGGGAGTTGTAGTAGTGACCTTTCACACACCCCACACACCTCTCAACACACACCACCACCACCCTCCCTGTGGACATGGGGGCCTGTTGGGAGTTGCAGTAGTTACCTCTTACACACCCCACCCACCACCACCCTCCCTGTGCACATGGGGGCCTGTTGGGAGGTGTAGTAGTGACCTCTCACACACCCCACCCACCTCTCAACACACATCACCACCACCCTCCCTGTGGACATGGGGGCCTGCTGGGAGTTGTAGTAGTACCTCTCGCACACCCCACCCACCTCTCAACACACACCACCTTCACCCTCCCTGTGGACATGGGGGCCTGCTGGGAGTTGTAGTACTGACCTCTCACACACCCCACCCACCACCACCCTCCCTGTGCACATGGGAGCCTGTTGGGAGTTGTAGTAGTGACCTCTCACACACCCCACCCACCTCTCAACACACACCACCACCACCCTCCCTGTGCACATGGGGGCCTGTTGGGAGTTGTAGTAGTGACCTCTCACACACCCCACCCACCTCTCAACACACACCACCACCACCCTCCCTGTGGACATGGGGGCCTGTTGGGAGTTGTAGTAGTGACCTCTCGCACACCCGACCCACTTTTCAACACACACCACCTCCACCCTCCTTGTGGACATGGGGGCCTGTGGGAGTTGTAGTAGTGACCTCTCACCCACCCCACCCACCACCACCCTCCCTGTGCACATGGGGGCCTGTTGGGAGTTGTAGTAGTGACCTTTCACACACCCCACACACCTCTCAACACACACCACCACCACCCTCTCTGTGGACAGGGGGGCCTGTTGGGAGTTGCAGTAGTTACCTCTCACACACCCCACCCACCACCACCCTCCCTGTGCACATGGGGGCCTGTTGGGAGTTGTAGTAGTGACCTCTCACACACCCCACCCACCTCTCAACACACACCACCACCAGCCTCCCTGTGGACATGGGGGCCTGCTGGGAGTTGTAGTAGTGACCTCTCGCACACCCCACCCACCTCTCAACACACACCACCTTCACCCTCCCTGTGGACATGGGGGCCTGCTGGAAGTTGTAGTACTGACCTCTCACACACACCACCCACCGCCACCCTCCCTGTACACATGGGAGCCTGTTGGGAGTTGTAGTAGTGACCTCTCACACACCCCACCCACTTCTCAACACACACCACCACCACCCTCCCTGTGGACATGGGGGCCTGTTGGGAGTTGTAGTAGTGACCTCTCACACACCCCATCCACCACCACCCTCCCTGTGCACATGGGGGCCTGTTGGGAGTTGTAGTAGTGACCTCTCACACACCCCACCCACCTCTCAACACACACCACCACCACCCTCCCTGTGGACATGGGGGTCTGTTGGGAGTTGTAGTAGTGACCTCTCACACACCCCACCCACCATCACCCTCCCTGTGCACATGGGGGCCTGTTGGGAGTTGTAGTAGTGACCTCTCACACACCCCACCCACCTCTCAACACACACGACTACCACCCTCCCTGTGGACATGGGGGCCTGTTGGGAGTTGTAGTAGTGACCTCTCACACACCCCACCCACCACCAGCCTCCCTGTGCACATAGGGGCCTGTTGGGAGTTGTAGTAGTGACCTCTCACACACCCCACTCACCTCTCAACACACACCACCTCCACACTCCCTGTGGACATGGGGGCCTGTTGGGAGTTGTAGTAGTGACCTCTCACACACCCCACCCACCTCTCAACACACACCACCACCCTTCCTGTGCACATGGGGGCCTGTTGGGAGTCGTTCACATTTTGGTGAGTATGTGGCCCACATGCATGGGTTGGGGCCTGGGAGATGTGTCTTCTAAGTTGTGTGAGGCAGACCATGTTGGTGTGATAGTGGTGCTTGGTTTGTACTAACCAGCCTCTTCTCCTTCATCAATTTCTTCAAGGCTCTCTGGGTGCAGTATGCCCAGCACCTTTTCCTCCTAATCAGTATACGGTAGGGGCTCCGGGGGTGTGCCGCCGCCAGTGTAGTGTGCTCGCAGGTGGTTTTTAGCACGGATGCCTTTGACCCTGGTTTTTAGGTCATGCCGCCGCCTCTGGATCTCGTGCTTTGTCCTTGGCACGGTCCCTGACGCATTCACCCGACTTACTATCCTGTCCCATATGTGGTTTTGGTTGCCACGGTGGTCTGCTGGACTAGTGTGCCGAATATGTGGGGTTCAACACGGATGATTTTATCCACCATGACCTTCAACTCTGTCTCAGTGAATTTAGGATTTTTCTTAGGTGCCATGGTGTGTGCTGATCAAGGTCTGGGTGGAGTGGGTTGGGAAGTGCAGGAGTGTGGTATGTAGGAATGGTGTGGTGGGTGTTTGTGTGGTGGGTGTGTTTGTGTGCTGGTTGTATGTGTGCAATTTGTGTCTGCTGTCCGTCGTATTGGGCCTCTTGCTAGCAGCTATGCTGTGATGCAAAGGATTGTGGTAGTGGGTGGGAATCATTTTATACTCTGTGTCGTAGTTGTGTCCCAATGGTTGTTGCCAGTCTGGTGCTAGGTGGTTGTGTTGACTTGTGTGGATTTGTAAGTGCTTGGAGGGGGTGTCATTGTGGCTTGTGATTGGTGTAGTTGTTTCAGGTGGGTGGTTGTTCTGTTTCGTGTGTTTTGTATTTACTTCCGTCAGCCATTTTGAAATTGGTTTGACGGTAGGGATGGTGTTCGTGTTGGCCTTCCGCTGGGATGCACCGTTTATCATTGCATTGTTTCCGCTGCGGTCGTGGATGGAGGTGAGTTCTGTAGGACTGGCGGCGCTATCCTAATTGTGGGCACGGAACCTCCGCAAGTATTGCGGTGGCTGTGGCTGTTCCCGCGGTCATGTTCGTCTGCGGCGGTCGGTGTTTCTTAGGTTCCGTCCGCTTGCGGCGGTCTCAGGTGTACTCCGTCCGCCGCGGACGGAGTTTGATGTGGTCCGTCTGCCGCGGTCGGCGTTTTGTTCCATTATTATCCTAATCGCAATGGCGGTTTATCCCGTTTCCGTCCGCGATCCTAATCGGCGCCATAACTTTTTGCAGTTTTCCTGATGCGACCTCCCACTGACAGAAGACAGACAAGCACTCCACAAAAAACACAGACTATCTTACACCTTTTTTCTAGGCACATCAGATTGCAGCAAGGACCCAGTGCCGACAATGGTTCCTGTCTTTGCCTATCCTCACATCATGGTTGGGTCTCGCAGGGAACCGGAATTGACCCAGGATTTTCCTGTTTTGTACTGTGCAATTCATTCATAATGATTAGATGGACATCCAGATATGCCCGGAGACCATTGCTAAGCCCATGGATTTGAGCCTGGAGTGGTTACCTGTAAAGACGCTGCAAGGGCCTAGCATCGCCAATGGTTCCCTTCTCTTACCTGCTCCATGGAGGATGCTTGATTCATCTGTGCAGGCAGGTGTTCACTACTCATTGCAAGATTCCATGCCAGTGCCTGTTGCTACGCTGCTCCCCGTAATGTTGCCCTTGTCAAACTCTCGCAGCGGCAAAGCAGCAGATAGGTGCTGGCAGTTAAGGGTAGTACAGCATACTAATAGAAAGAATAGTCCTACTGGAGATGGTGATTGTTGACGAGCACACTATCGAGAGTAGATTTATGGCCAAACAATTTCAGATCTAGGCAGCAAGGTGATTAAAATGTACATGCACTTTTAATGTGTTCTCATTGTGCCTGCCTTGCTGCAAACTTCGCCCATCGCATGTGCTATCCCAGCCTGTCTCCCTCTAGCTCAGCCGCAACTATCCAATCGGAATGAGTAAAATTTGCTACTACCCATGGGAGAAAAATTCTATAGCCCCTGCCCTGTGAAATAGGAGCCGGTGCCGGTGCGTAGCGCGTTTCAAACACAGGGTTCTAGATCACGGTAGTTAGCTACTGTGGTCAAGAACGCTGTGCTTGAGACGCATAGGTGGAGAGAATGAGATCTAAATAAATAAACGTATTTACTGGAGAGGAGTGTGCCTTGCATTGAATTCTCTTGCTGAACAATATTGAAGTGGGAGTTGGTTCCCTTCCAACCAAGAGCACCAACTGTCAAAGTGCTCCCCTCGCTTAAGGACCGTTTTTGTTGTGAAAAAAAAAAAATATATATATATATATTTATTTTTTTTCACAACAAAAACCGTCCTTAAGCGAGGGGAGCACTTTGACAGTTGGTGCTCGGAGTAGGGTGTTCTGTGATATATATATATATATATATATATATATATATATATATATATATATATATATATATATATATATATATATATATATATATATATATATATATATATATATATATATATATATGTATATATAGTTAGGATTTTTTTTTCCATGGAACTTTTGAAAATTCTATGTCTAATACCTTTGGCGTTTGTGGACGGAATCGGCTGAAATTTTCAGGAAAATGGCACATTTTGTTTCTGATCAGCCCCTTAAAACTTGGGGGGGTTTCGTAAAGGGGGGGCCGAGAAAAAAGGGGGGTCCCAAAACGCGTTTTTCCCATTCATTTTTCCATAGGGCGTTTGGCCTCACTTTTAGCTCGAACGGCTGAATGGATTTACACGAAACTTGGCAAAATTGTAGGGACTGTTAGCCCGATGTGCCTTTGCTGGGTCTCAATATATGTGCTCCAGTGGATTTTGAGAAAGTAACGTTTAAAAAAACAGATATATCTGTGACAGCGTCCTGGATAGCGAACTAGTTCGCGTACTTTTCGCGTAACGGAGCTTTGCGAAGCGAAGCTGATTGGCTCTCCGGTGTCTGTCAACATTCTAAACAGTCCAGAGCGGCCGCCATCTTGTCTCTCGGTAGGATCGAGAGACAAGAGGAGGCCAAAACGAAGGGGGAAATGAAGAAAAGGGGGCAAGGTAGACAAGGTAGACCCCTTCTGACCCCCTAGGATTGATGAGGGGGATATTAAAGTGCCCCGCGGGGCCAAAAAAAATAAATAAAAAATTGCGATTTTTTGTCGTAAAGGCGCAAATCGGTACGTGAACCGGACAGCTAACCGGGCAGCTAACCGGCAGCGTAACGGGAGTCTGAGGAGAAGCTGATTGGCTGTCAACATTGTAAACAGTCCGGAGCAGCCGCCTTCTTGTCTCTCGGTAGGATCGAGAGACAAGAGGTGGTGAAAAACGAAGGGGGAAATAAAGGAAAGGGGGCAAGGTAGACCCCTCCTGACCCCCTAGGATTGATGAGGGGGATATTAAAGTGCCCCACGGGGCAAAAAAAAAAATATACGATTTTTCGCTGTAGAGGCGCATCCCGGTACGCGAACCGGGCAGCTAACCGGCAGCGTAACGGGAGTCTGAGGAGAAGCTGATTGGCTGTCAACTTTGTAAACAGTCCGGAGCAGCCGCCATCTTGTTTCTCTGTAGGATCGAGAGACAAGAGGTGGTGAAAAACGAAGGGGGAAATGAAGGAAAGGGGGCAAGGTAGACCCCTCCTGACCCCCTAGGATTGATGAGGGGGATATTAAAGTGCCCCACAGGGCAAAAAAAATAAAAATATGATTTTTCGCTGTAGAGGCGCATCCCGGTACGCGAACCGGGCAGCTAACTGGGCAGCTAACCGGCAGCGTAACGGGAGTCTGAGGAGAAGCTGATTGGCTGTCAACTTTGTAAACAGTCCGGAGCAGCCGCCATCTTGTTTCTCTGTAGGATCGAGAGACAAGAGGTGGTGAAAAACGAAGGGGGAAATGAAGGAAAGGGGGCAAGGTAGACCCCTCCTGACCCCCTAGGATTGATGAGGGGGATATTAAAGTGCCCCGCAGGGCAAAAGGAAAAAAGAAAAAAAAATTGCGATTTTTCGCGTTAGAGGTGCTTCCCGGTACGCCAACCGGGCAGCTAAACGGTAGCGTAACGGGAGTCTGACATCTTATGTTTTTGGAGCGTCCGGTTTGCGTACCGGGTAGCGTTCCGGTAAGCGTAACAAGGGGAAAACCAAGAGAAACAGTAAAATAAAATTTAAAGGAATAGATTTCCACCAAACTTGGCAAAATTGTAGGGACTGTTTGTTTGATGTGCCTTTGCAAGGCCTTAAGATATGTGCATGTGTGGATTTTGTCTAATTAAGGTTAAAAAAATATATATATATCTGTAAGCGTGCTCTGGCGTGCTTACGTTACGG
This sequence comes from Lissotriton vulgaris, assembly GCF_964263255.1. Lineage (NCBI taxonomy): Eukaryota > Metazoa > Chordata > Amphibia > Caudata > Salamandridae > Lissotriton > Lissotriton vulgaris. The sequence continues at coordinate 805,964,495 of NC_141691.1, forward strand.
GTTTTGTTTGCGCTGCAGAGATGATACGTCACGTTTATGTGACACGTCATGAGGCGTCTCACGTGGCTACGTGATACGTCACGTAATAAAGAATATATTTTACAGCTATAGATATTAGCTTTTAAAAAACCAATGAAATTCACTGAAAAAACCATAGGTTATAGACCATATATAGTTAGGAATTTGCATTTACAAAACCTTGAAAATTCACTGAAAAAACCATTGGTTATAGACCATATATAGTTAGGGATTAGCATTTGTAAAACCTTATTTTACTCGCACAAAACCATAGAAATTTGCATATATAGTTAGTTGCAATAACTATATATCGCGCACCCGCAATCCACTGCTGATGATGTCACATATTACATCATTCATGATATGGTCAGTGACATCACTGATGACATTACTGATGACATCTCAAATGACATCACTGATGACATCTCTAATGACATCACTGATGAAATCACTGATAACACCTCATTTGACATTACTGATCACATCACTGATGATATCATTCATGTGATAATACGATGAACCTCTTCAGACTCTAATATAACCTTAGATACAATCAGTGTAAACACACACTCACAGACTGTCACTCATCCATTGAGTTACTCAAACACCTAGTCAGTCATGCAAAGAATCAATCACACCTCCATTTCCTCAACTATACAGTTATGCACACTTTACTTAATCAAACATATACTAACACATATTTACTCTCTTATACAATCACTGATACAAGTTCACAATGATCCATACAGCCACTCACACATTCACTGGCTCTTATCCACAGTTATTTATATATGTTCACTCTTACATGTACTGTGTTTTACATATGTATTTACTTTGACATGTAGCACTGAGAAATCCAATCACTCACCAATACACTCATGCAGACAGTCAACCGCCCATACAGCTGTTTCCACATGCACTTTTGAACCCATACATCTAGTGAATCAACTGCTCACACATCTATGCACAGAGTCACACACCTCCCAGCCATCCACACACACACACTCACTCTCCCATACAAATACTTGGGCAACCAATCAATAACCCATATAGTTACTCATATAGCTACTAATTAACACATGCAGCAGTTTACAGAACAACAGATATAATGATGCACAAATTAAGACAGTTTAGTCACTAACCCATGCACTCAGTGAGACACATTTAATCATTCTCTCATACAGTCAGTCATGCACCTACTAAATCCTTCATCCAGACACTTATACATCCACTCATTCTTCAATATGTAAGACATATTTTAACTTTACAGAAACATACAGTCACTGGATGTTGTCATCAGTGATGTCATCAGTGATGTCACTGACCATGTCATGAATGATGTAATATGTGACATCATCAGCAGTGGATTGCGGGTGCGCGATATATAGTTATTGCAACTAACTATATATGCGAATTTCTATGGTTTTGTGCGAGTAGATTAAGGTTTTGAAAATGCTAATCCCTAACTATATATGGTCTATAATCAATGGTTTTTTCAGTGGATATATATATCTTTCGGACGGCCCCCTGGGGGTGCGACCGAGCTCTTTGGCGGGGCCGGGTTTTGGCCGATTTTGTTACAGGGCCACTTTTGCACCTAAAAACTGCCCTGTAACAAAAACGGCCCCCAGGGTCCAAAACCGTCCCCCACCCTTGCGGAGCACCAGGGGATTGCCCGGTGCCGGCAACGGCCAGTCTGGGCCTGTAAGAGAATAGTATCCCATGTTACCCTTCACATAAGTTCCAACGCCATTGCCAAAGGACACAGAAAGTTAGCCCTCCTCTCAGCAAACTCACATCAGGTTGTAGCTTGAGAAAGTCTTTTTATTTTCAAATGTTTCCATTGTTTTCATTTACAAAAAGTTTAAAGTGCAGTCAATGCATTCGGCAACAAAACGACCTACATTTCCGCCTGAGGCCTTCGTCTTTGTCAAAAGTGTACAAAGTGCCAGGTGATTTAAAGAGGTATGTTTACCCCACCCCTCTCCCATAGAAAAAAATGTTGGTTGATTGTTAAAGGAACATGACATATTTCAACTTTTTAAAAACTTTTCTTCTCTTTCTTTTATGGCAACATTCTTTACTCAAGGACTGGTTTTATAAATGCAACTGATGTGTTTAGAAGTTAAAACACATGAGTTGTGTATAGTCATCTGGCCAGAGTCCCCCGGATACGAAGAGCCAGAGCGGGTGGTCGATCTTTCAAACTGCTGGCTCTCGCCCTCTGGAACTCCCTCCCCATCCATATCCAAAGCAGCCCTGACCACCTTACCTTCAGAAGGCTGGTGAAGACCTGGCTCTACTCCCAAGGCTAATACCCCTTCTCTGTCTCTTCACTTCACTCTGTGGTCAACACTAGTGCTTGGATGCCCCGTTGCCGGCGCAGCCATGCGCTTTACAAATACGCTAACATAACATAAAATAATGTTACAAGGAAAGGGGGCCCTTAATAAATACAACGTGTGGAATAAACCTGTGTTCCTGCATTTGTGGTTTTGACTCATTTTCCTGAGAGCGTACGTTTGGATTTCTTTAAAGGATTTGGATATATATATATATATATATATATATATATATATATATATATATATATATATATATATATATATATATATTACCTACTGGCGTTCGCCAGTAGGTATATATAGTTAGGATTATTTGTCTATGGAACTTTTGAAAATTCTATGTCTAATAACTTTGGCGTTTGTGGACGGAATCGGCTGAAATTTTCAGGAAAATGGCACATTTTGTTTCTGAGCAGCCCCTGAAAAATTTGGGGGGGTTTCGTCAAGGGGGGGCCGAGAAAAAAAGGGGGTCCCAAAACGCGTTTTCCCCATGTTAATTTCCATAGGGCGGTTGGCCTCACTTTTAGCTCGAACGGCTGAATGGATTTGCACGAAACTTGGCAAAATTGTAGGGACTGTTAGCCCGATGTGCCTTTGCTAGGTCTCAATATATGTGCTCCAGTGGATTTTGAGAAATTAACGTTCAAAACAGATATATATCTGTAACAGCGCTCCGGGCTGCGCTCCGGTCCGCTTACTTTTCGCGAAACGGAACTTTGCGATGCGAAGCTGATTGGCTCCCCGGTGTCTGTCAACATTCTAAACAGTCCGGAGCGGCCGCCATCTTATCTCTCGGTAGGATCGAGAGAGAAGAAGAGGTGAAAAACGAAGGGGGAATTTAATGAAAGGGGGCAAGGTATACCCCTCTTGACCCCCTAGGAATATTGTTGGGGTTATTAAAGGGTCCCGTGGGGAAAATAAAAAAAAATATATTTTTCACGGTAGAAGCGCTTCACGGGCCGCGAACCGGGTCGCAAACTGGTAGCGAAACGGGAATTCGCAATTTTGTGTTTCGTTTTAATTAAATTACTAGGTATAAGGGGGTGCGGGAGACGTATCCTAATCCCTTATGTTTTCTGAGGGTGGCTGAGGAGGCTCATATATGTTGATACATGTCTTCCAGCGGCTGTGCGTGAGCTTTTTTTTTTTTTGCTGCGTGACGTCTGTTAACGTTCGATTCGATGGAAATCAGGAAGTGTTGACCGCCAATTTGTCAGTGCGATAAAATATTTTGTTATAAATGAATCCTTATTGATAAACATTGTCTGCGCCATCTTGCCTTTTTTCCAATGCCACAATTTTGTCGTGCACGGCAGCCATTTTAGATGCCAGGCCGGTCCCAGGCTATCACCTAGCCCTGCGGATGTAGTTTATGGCCCCAGCTGTAGAGAATCCAGACATGCCAACCCTCCCGATTCAGGCGTGAGACTACTGATTTCAGTGCTAGTCTCCCGCCTCCCGATTTCTGCAAGCAAAAACCCGGGGGCATATTACCAACAACTAGCGATAATTTTTGTCTCTAACTTGTTTAGAGACAAAAATTATCGCCGCACATCGGCGATTTTTATCGCAGATAAACCTTGCTATTAGCAAGGTTTATCGCAAATGCGATAAAAAACGGCCGCAATGCATGAATATCGCTGAAAAGTCAGCGATATTCATGCATTATCGAGCAAATGCTCTTAGCCATGTTATCCACCTCCCATTGGATAACATGGCTAAAACTGCTCAGGGCAGGTGTTAGCTTTTTGAGATATTCGCGCTTAGCGCGAATATCTCCAAAAGTTGGTAATAGGAGTTAGCGATGTTAGGGACTGTTTCCAGTCGCTAACATCTTGGCACGCCCACTTTGCATGTCATTAGTGATAAATATCACTGACATGCAAAGCGGGGCCCAAGATGGTCGCTATCTCCTTTTAGCTGTCACTAACTGGTGTTAGCGACAGCTTGGTAATAGGGAGATAATTTTATCTCCGCTTTCTTGGCTTTTAAAGCCAAAAAAGCGGAGATAAACCCCCTTGATAATATGCCCCACGATTCCTCGGGGGTTTCAGCTGACAAGGCTTGGTATTGTGTTACGTGGTAATTCTTCCAGGAAACGTCAGAGGGTCGATGCAGGGGTTCTAGAAGGGGTGATAAACCATTTAAGCCTCATGAACAAGCGCATGGTCTTTTAAAGATCTGTGAAGTACTCGGGGCGGCGGTGTGTCCTCTTTCAGGAGCGGGCGGGCGGGGGGGGGGCACTGCCAGCAACTTGCCAGGCCAGGCAGTGTTCAACACTTGCATCACCCTTTCTCTGCCTGCTATTGCGCTCCATGCTTCGGAAAGGTAAGAAAAAGAACGTGCATTTGAGTTTGAAATGTCCGATCCTGTAGCAGTACATTTGCAAAGCCCACACATGACAATAACCCGATTCAAGGCCCCATTCACCCGATTTTTTAAAAATATATAGCACTCCAACAAAGTGGGATTATAAAACTTTATTAACTTTTAAATATAACGAACGGAACAAAAACTGTAACAAACATTTAAACATTTTTGACAAAAAAAAGCAACAATGGTCAGAAGCTGTCTTTTGTGCGAATAGTCCCAAGGCAGCACAACGTGCTGAGTTCTGGACGGCACCCAGGTGATGTCACCTGGGTGCCGCACTGGTTTTTGGGATCCTACAATGCAGCTCAGAAAAACAGCGTGGGGCGTCCCGGTTTGTGCGGGGGGAGGCCTCGTCAGTAGCGGTCTGTTGTGCGAATAGTCCCAAGGCAGCAGAACGCGCTGAGATGTGTATGGCACCCAGGTGATGTCCAGTAAACTGCCGCACTGGTTTTGGTATCCTACAATGCTGCTCCGAAAATTGGCGTGGGGCGGCCCGGGGGGGGGGGGCGTGGGGGAGGCGGCGTGAACGGGCCTCCCCAGGTGGCGGCCATCCAGCTGAGTTGCGCCCGCTCTTGCGGCTACAGCGTCTCGCTCACCATGTAGTTGAGTTGCTCCCACTCTTGCAGTGCAGCGATAGGCGGCTGCCACAGGACTCTTAAAATGGCGTCCGGTTCTTCGGTTTTGGGCCTGGTCCACTAAAATGGCCCTGGGACACCTTGGAATTCGGACGCTTGCCTGCTAGGGCTTGGGCTCCATTCTCGAAAGCGTCCCCTCAGCCGTGAAGATTCTACAAAAGTCTTGGGGGCCCTCGACTCCTGCAGGCTTCCGGTGGGGAGCGGCTGCCATGATTGCTCGCGGAATGACCACGACGGAGCCACGAGATGGTGGTGCTCTCATGGTGACGCCAGCTTCAGTCTGAATCATCCAGAAACAAGGTGGGGCTTTCATCGTTTGGGAAAAAAAAATGTTCTAAACCAATGAAAAGTGTTATTTTTAGGTCATATGACCAAGCCTTCCATCTTTAGGAAACCAAAAGTAAAATGAACCAATGAAAAGTTTTATAAACAAGTCACATGACCTGTTATGCGGCATAGGGCTACAAAAAGCGTAGAAAATCCGTTGGCACGTGAGGCGGTGTCAGTAGCGGACCGGTGTGCGAATAGGCCGAAGGCAGCACAACGCGCCGAGATCCGGATGGCACCGAGGTGGTGTCCAGCAAATTGCCGTACTGGTATGGCCATCCTACAATGCTGCGCCGAAAGACGGCGTGTCCAGCTGAGTTTCGGTCACTCTTGCGGTACAGTGACTCGAACGCGCCGAGATCCGGATGGCACCGAGGTTGTGTCCAGCAAGTTGCCGCACTGGTGTGGACATCCTACAATGCTGCGCCGAAAGTCGGCGTGGGGTGCCCCGTTGGCTTATGAGGTGATGTCAGTAGTGGACCGATGTGTGAATAGGTCGGAACCAGCACAAGGCGCCAAGATCTGAATGGCAAGTCCTGGATGTTGAGTGCCATAGTTGAGAGTTCTGAGCAGTGCTTGTAAGACTATCTGAAGCTTATTTGCACCTGCTGCAGCTTCACTATTGCCCGAGGTGGTGTCCAGCAAATTGCCGCACTGGTGTGGCCATCCTACAATGCTGCGCCGAAAGACGGCGTGTTCAGCTGAGTTCCGGTCACTTTTGCGGTACAGTGACTCGAACGCGCCGAGATCCGGATGGCACCGAGGTTTTGTCCAGCAAATTGCCGCACTGGTGTGGCCATCCTACAATGCTGCGCCGAAAGTCGGTGTGGGGTGCCCTGTTGGCTTATGAGGTGATGTCAGTAGTGGACCGATGTGTGAATAGGTCGGAACCAGCACAAGGCGCCAAGATCCGGATGGCAAGTCCTGGATGTTGAGTGCCATCGTTGAGAGTTCTGAGCAGTGCTTTTAAGACTGTCTGAAGCTTATTTGCACCTGCTGCAGCTTCACTATTGCCCTGGTGTGGCCAAAGATCGCCCATGACATAGGCGGCCGGCTCCCGAGGTCCAGCGGAACTTTTTTCCTTTTCCTTTCTGCTTCTTGTCCCACAATCCGTTTCACCTGAAGACACGACCAGGTCCCTGAATGTGTGCAGGGGGACGCTATTGATTGAATGAAAATGGCGGCTTGACACAAAGCTGACTCAAGCGTTGCTGTTAATGCTATACAGACAAAAATTGGTTTTCAGTTTGTACATTCTTCGGGATTTTTTTTTCCATCCAAGGCTGATTGAGAGTTTGTAGAAAAATGGCTTCAGATTTTCCACATATTACTCTTCAACATTCTTCCTAAATGTAACAATGTGAGACTCACTAGGAGAACGGCTGTTTATCTTTCCTTTCAAAATGCTGCCAACAATATTTTCTGAATGGAAGACACCATCTTGTAGCATAAAGGGCCGAAAGGGGTTCTGGTCTGGCCGATGGTTGGTGGAGACATTTTGACTATATCTTGGACCTGCCCGGCCTCGCCCAAAATGGCGCCGGTATAAATGGGACTCGTAACTCCTTGTTGTGTACTGGTTGAACAACGTTGATATCACGAGATATGAATGCAGTTTTGATGCTCATGGCGGGCGGGGACGAGAATTGATTGAATATTTCGACATCCCTATTGATATTAAGTTCTGATGTGTTATTGATTACTGTACTATTGAAAGTTCGAATTAACGTCACCCATGGTACTTGCACGCAAATGTATATCTAGATAAGTTTTTTGTAAGTGGCCCTGTCGTATTTTAATTACAAAATGTACGTCCACCGATTCTGCAACTGTTAGACACCTTAGTTCTTGCAACCTAATGGCTCGTTCGTTACGTTCCTCTATAATGTAAATGTCTCCTCATCATATACGATTTCAGTTTGCTCCGTGGCCGGCCCACGTGGTTATAGGCCCGTATTTGTATACTGACATTTTCACAATAAAGGTTTTTAAAACAAAACATGGTAGTAGTATTTACATTGGTAAAGTTTTTACTTTTAGTCACTGTTTTCGAATCAGTAAAAGGCAGGTGAAATAAAGCAGTCCAATTACATGACGGATAAAAGGTATGATATGTAGGAACGCAGTAAAGATAAATGGTCAAGGGCAGTTGTGTTTTCCTCTCCTGCAACATAAAGTGATCGATAAGAATCTGATAATCAGGCGTATCGGCGACTAAGACAGCAGGCCGAGTCTCTTTTACTCAACGGCTCCATCATGGAACGAAGAAACGCCCTTTTTCTCGAAAAAGGAATATATTTTACTTGCAGGACAGTTGTAAATTTTCCGGGAAAGTACATTAGCCAGGAATATTATAACATATATGTTATAAAAAAAAAAGTTCGAAACCAATAAAAAGCGTAATTTTTAGGTCATATGACCAAGCTTTTCATCATTAAAATAACAAAAGTAAAATGAACCAATGAAAAGTTTTATTAACAAGTCACATGACCTGTTATGCTTACGTTACGCGCTGCGCGCCGCGCCCCGGATCACTTCCGGGTGCGCTAACGCGGCGTGTCATATAACGCATTACGCGACAACGTAGGTCAAGAATATAGTCAAAATGTCTCCACCAACCAGCGTTCGGAACACAACCCCTTTCAGCAGTCCAAAAAGTTCTGTTAAATGACAACAGAGGGGACAGGCAACAAAAACCATCAGTCAAAGAGGGGAGGGCAAGTTCTTCTCTACCGGGTCATGTTGGGGCGCTACCGGAACTGATCGAATTGGTAGTCTACAGTGTTTCTGGATGTTTCAGACTAAAGCTGGCGTCAGCATGAGAGCACTACCATCTCGTAGCTCCGTCGTGGCCATTCCACGAGCAGACATGGCAGCCGCTCCCCACCAGAAGCCTGCGGGAGTCGGGGGCCCCCAAGACTTTTGTAGAATCTTCACGGCTGAGGGGACGCTTTGGAGAATGAGACCCAAGCCCTATCAGGGAAGCGTCCGAGTTCCAAGGTGTCCCAGGGCCATTTTAGTGGACCAGGCCCAAAACCGAAGAGCCGGCCGCCATTTTGAGAGTCCTGTGGCACCCGCCTATCGCTGCACCGCAAGAGCGGGAGCAACTCAACTACATGGTGAGCGAGACGCTGTAGTCGCAAGAGCGGGCGGTAAACAGCTGCATGGCGGAAGAGGCACAGTGTAGCAAAAGCGGGCGGAATGGCAACTAAAACAGTAAAGGGGCGCCCCACTACAGCGTGTCTTCAGGTCAAACGGATTGTGGGACAAAGTCCAGAATAGAAGAGTCATCAAAAGGCAAAAAGTTCCGCCGGACCCCGGGAGCCGGCCGCCTATGTCGGGGGCGATCTCAGGCTACACCAGTGCTATAAGACTTGGGGAGGGGGTCGGAGCCAAGCGTCTTCTCCGAGTCCGTGCCATCACACCGCCCCTCGGGGGCCTCCGTCAAGCTGTTTAGGGAGGTACCATATAACATTGTTTTCAAATGCAGTCAGGTCCACAAACGACCCTCACTTACTTTGAGAATAGTGAAGCTGCAGTAGGTGGAAATAAGCTTCAGACAGTCTTACAAGCACTGCTTTTCTAAAAATTTTTTGATTTTTTTGTATTTTTGCACAGTTTTATATTTTTTTTTTGTTTTTGATGGAGGGGAAACAACAAAGCACAGGCATTGAAAAAGGCTCAAACTCAGAACTCTGAACTATGGCACCCAACATCCAGGACTTGCCATCCGGATCTTGGCGCCTTGTGCTGCTTCCGACCTATTCACACATCGGTCCACTACTGACATCATCTCATAAACCAACGTAATGTAAATAGTTATTTAATAAAATGTTTTACCCTGTTACTTTGCTGGTGTGTTGTCTATATTTTTAATATTTGCATAGGGTTTGTCGTTATTTTGGGCGGGGTGGGTGACGGAGCCGAGCTGTCTTGCAGCCCTCATGGTGTGGAGCTCAGTTCATCTCACTATTTTCGTATTTCTCATGAAGGGTTGTTCCTAATATTTCTATTTTAGCGAAGTCAAAAAGAGATCCAATTAGTGGCCTACTGATTTTGCTCGATTAATTTTATTTTTTTACACGATTTTTCACGATTTTTCACTATCTGCAAAGACTAAACAGAGTATTGCGACTTTGTGCTTGTTTGTAAATAGAGAATGAACCAAAGAGAATCAATTGTAAAACAGTAAATGCTTGGATAACAATCAATCAAATGGAGAGACAAGCAGGCACGACGGATTACAACCGGGGTAAAGGCCTGCGTTAACTACTCTTCACTATCTGCAAAGAGAGAGTACTACTAAGAGAAAAGAGGGGGGGGCAGCATTCAAAGCACATCAGCGTGCATAAACACGAAAAAGTTTTTACCTATCACGTACTTGACATTTGACAGCTTTTGATATTTGCTATTAAAAAACCATTGAAATTCACAGAAAAAAACCATAGGTTATAGTCCATATATAGTTAGGAATTTGCATTTACAAAACCTTGAAAATGCACTGAAAAAACCATTGGTTATAGAACATATATAGTTAGGAATTTGCATTTACAAAACCTTATTTTACTCGCATAAAACCATTGAAATTCCATATATAGTTAGATGCGCTAACTATATATCGCGCACCCGCAATCCACTGCTGATGATGTCACATATTACATCATTCATGACATGGTTAGTGACATCACTGATGACATCACTGGTGACATCTCAAATGACATCACTGATGACAACATCCAGTGACTGTATGTTTCTGTAAAGTTAAAATGTGTCTTACATATTGAAGAATGAGTGGATGTATAAGTGTCTGGAAGAAGGATTTAGTAGGTGCATGACTGACTGTATGAGAGAATGATTAAATGTGTCTTAATGAGTGCATGGGTTAGTGACTAAACTATCTTAATTTGTGCATCATTATATCTGTTGTTCTACAAACTGCTGCATGTGTTGATCAGTAGCTATATGAATAACTGTATGGGTTATTGATTGGTTGTCCAAGTATTTGTATGGGACACTGAGTGTGTGTGTATGGGTAGCTGGGAGGTGTGTGACTCTGTACATAGATGTGTGAGCAGTTGATTCACTATATGTATGGGTTCAAAACTGCACGTGGAAACAGCTGTATGGGCGGATGACTGTGTGCATTAGTGTATTAGTGAGTGAATGGATATCTCAGTGCTACATGTCAAAGTAAGTACATATGTAAAACACAGTACATGTGAGAGTTGACATATATAAATAACTGTGCATAAGAGCCAGTGAATGTGTGAGTGGCTGTATGGATCATTGTGAACTTGTATCAGGGATTGTATAACAGAGTAAATATGTGTTAGTATATGTTTGAATAAGTAAGGTGTGTATAACTGTATAGTTGAGGAAATGGAAGTGTGATTGATTGTTTGCATGACTGACTAGGTGTGTGAGTAACTCCATGGATGAGTGACAGTCTGTGACTGTCTGTTTACACTGATTGTATCTAAGGTTATATTAGAGTCTGAAGAGGTTCATGGTATTATCACATGAATGATATCATCAGTGATGTGATCAGTAATGTCAAATGAGATGTTATCATTGATTTTATCAGTGATGTCATTTGAGATGTCATCAGTGATGTCATCAGTGATGTCACTAACCATGTCATGAATGATGTAATATGTGACATCATCAGCAGTGGATTGCGGGTGCGCGATATATAGTTAGCGCATCTAACTATATATGGAATTTCAATGGTTTTATGCGAGTAAAATAAGGTTTTGTAAATGCAAATTCCTTACTATATATGTTCTATAACCAATGGTTTTTTCAGTGAATTTTCAAGGTTTTGTAAATGCAAATTCCTAACTATATATGGACTATAACCTATGTTTTTTTCTGTGAATATATATAAAAAGTTTATATATATATATATATATAAAGTTTCACATCTCTGCCACAAAGAAATGGAGATGCACTCTCTCTCAAGAGTCTTTAATCTGGCAGCACGCAGGAAACAAATCACGGTCCAACGCGTTTCGGACTTCTCAAGTCCTTGATCATGGGCAGCTGGCAAAACAAATCAAATCATATTGCAGTTACTGGTTAATTAGTCACATTTTAACAAATATAACAAACACATTTACATTTTAAAAAGTTAAATACACTTGTACAATAATTAATCTACATATATATTTATTTTAATACGATTATTAAAATAAAAACTTTGATATATTTTATAATTTTAAAATTATATACATATATAACTAATAAATATATATATATATAACTAATAAATATATATATATATATATATATATATATATATATATATATATATATATATATATATATATACACATATATACACATATATATTACCTACTGGCGGTTGCCAGTAGGTAGTTATAGTTAAAACCTAGTTTCCATAGGAAATCTGCAACATTCTATTGGGAATAACTTTGGCGCCGGTGGACGAATCTTTGCAAATTTCTCAAAGAAAATGGCCTGCTCTGCTCGGCTCCTTCCCTGAAAGTTTGGGGGTGATTCATGTAGCAGGGGCCGAGAAAAAAGGGGGTCCCGAAACATGTTTTCCCCATGCAATTTTCCATAGGACCTTTAGCCGGGGCTACAGCCCGAGCGGCTGAACGGAATTACACCAAATTTGGCAAAAAGGTAGAGTTCTGTTCATAGATGGGCTTTTTTGTTGAATGGTGTAAATCCGTTCAGTAGTTCCTGAGAAAATCAAAAGTAAAATCATAACCATATATTGGAGGTGTTACGGTGCCCGCACTGTCCGTGCACCTTCCCGAGCACAAGCTGCATGCTAATTGGATGTCAAGTGTCTGTCAACACTCCAAACCAGGAAGTGTTGGTAGCCATCTTGTGCCTCAGTAGAAGCGAGGCACAAGAAAGCTGAAACCAAATGTGCAAAACTTGCAAAGGGGGCAGGGTAGACACACCCTGACCCCCTAGACCTGCTCAGGGGGTCCCAAAAAGACTCCCAAGGGCAAATTTGAGATGTCATCAGTGATGTCATGAGTGATGTCACTGACCATGTCATGAGTGATGTAATATGTGATGTCATCAGCAGTGCTTCGCGGGCGCGCGAGTTATAGTTAACTATAACGAGGGAATTTCAATGGTTTTGTATGACTGTAACATGTGTGAAACCTATGGTTTTTTCAGTGAATTTCTACGTTTTTTTCAATACTAATTTTTAATTATACCGTGTGTGAAACCTATGGTTTTTTTCAGTGAATATATATATATATATATATATATATATATATATATATATATATATATATATATATATATATAAATAATGAAATTCACTAAAAAAAACATAGGTTTTAGGCCTTATATAGTTAGGACTTAACATATAAATAACCATTGAAATTCCTCCTATATAGTTAGCTGGACATTTTATTGATATAAAACCAATGAAATTCGACATATAGTTAGGTGCACTAACTATATATTTCGCGCATCCGCAATCCAATGCTGATGATGTCACATATTACATCATTCATGACATGGTCAGTGACATCACTGATGACATCACTGATGACAGCTCATTTAACATCAATAATTACACCACTGATGATATACTTCATGTGATAATACAATGCACCTCCTTACACTCTAATACACCTAGTGTAAAATACAGAGTATCATTTTTGAAACTATTGACACACCAATACCATTTACTACATACCCACTAACTGATTCCTACGTCTACATGCACATTCATTCATTCACCCATAAGGTCATTCGTACATACTGTCACTCATCATTGCAACACTATCATATGCACTCATACACCTATGCAGACACTCACACACTGCCACTCATCCATGGAGTTACTCACACACCTACTCAGTCCTGTAAAGAATCAATCACACTTTGATTTCTTCATCTATACAGTTAAACACAGAACAGCTTACATTTTCACAGATATACAAACACATACTTACTCACTTATACAATCAAATCCTTCATCCATACTCTTATACATCCTCTCATTCTTCAATATGTAAAACATATTTAAACTGTACAAAAACACACAGACACTGGATGATGTCATCAGTGATGTCATCAGTGATGTCACTGACCATGTCATGAATGATGTAATATGTGACATCATCAGCATTGGATTGCGGATGCGCGATATATAGTTAGCGCAACTAACTATATATGAAATTTCAATGGTTTTATGCGAGTAAAATAAGGTTTTGTAAATGCTAATCCCTAACTATATATAGTGTATAACCTATGGTTTTTTCAGTGAATATATATATATATATTTTTTTTTTATATTACCTACTGCGAAAAGGTAGAGGCGGCTCTGGCTGCACCTCCGTGCGGATCAGTAGGAGGCAGCTCGAGCCGCAGCAGGTTGCTCCACAGCACCCGCCCTGCCGGGTGGAAAGATAAAAAAGGTATGCAGCAGCGGTTGCACTCAGTGAATTCAAGCTTAAAAACAGGTTAGTCGTGTTTAAAGACGACAAAAAATCTTACCGGGTGCTCAAAAGTGACCAAGTGTATCCAGCGTCTGAAGAGACAGACTACCGAAGTGCTCAATAAGAAGGGGCATAGTAGTAGAAAGGGTGGAAAGATAGAAGCAGCTCCGAAGGCTCCCGAAGGCTCTAGCTGCAACGGACAGCTCAGCAGCTCCGGCCTCGGGAGCCCTGCAGAGTCAGCCGCTGTCTTCCTTCTTCTCCCCTCGCGGCGGGGGGCGGGCGTTCCCGTCCGGCCGCGCTGGGATTGGCCGGCCGGCCCCAGCACTTCCGGTTCGCCGCGGGCAGCGCGGCGGCCCGATTTTAGGCAGGCGGAGATAAAAATGAGATGCTTCTCTTGCCGCTTCTCTTGCGAATGGGAGGGCTCCCTCCCATCACGGGAGCCCTGCAGAGTCAGCCGATATCATCCTTCTTCCCCCTTGCGGCAAGGGCGGACATTTCCAGCCGGCCGCGCAACACTTCCGGGTCGCCGCGGGCAGCCCAATTTCAGGCAGGCAGGCGGGGACAGTGCGCGCACGCGTGCGCGCTTATAGATATATAATTGAATTTAAATGCAATTTTCTCAGCAAATACTGGACGGATTTACACCATTTAAAGAAAAGCGTAATCTGCGAACCAGTCTCTTCCCTTTTACCAAATTTCAAATAATTCCGTTCAGCCGTTCGGGCTGTAGCCGAGTCTAAAGGTCCTACGGAAATTAACATGGGGAAAACACGTTTTGGGATCCCTCTCCCTTTTTTCTCAGCCCCCACTTGACGAATCCCCCCCAAATTTTCAGGGAAGGAGCGGAGCGGAGCGAGCCATCTTCTTTGAGAAATTAGCGCCAAACCAGGGCCAAAGTTATTCCCAATAGAATGTTGGGGATTTCCTATGGAAACAGGTCCTAACTATATATACTTACTGGCTACCGCCAGACGGTAATATATATATATATATATATATATATATGTCTCTCGATCCTACCGAGAGACAAGATGGCGGCCGCACCGGACTGTTTAGAGTGTTGACAGACACCGGAGAGCCAATCAGCTTCGCTTCGCAAAGCTCCGTTACGCGAAAAGTACGCGATCTGGAGCGCTATCCGGGACGCTGTCACAGATATATCTGTTTTTTTAAATGTTAATTTCTCAAAATCCATTGGAGCACATATATTGAGACCCAGCAAAGGCACATCGGGCTAACAGTCCCTACAATTTTGCCAAGTTTCGTGTAAATCCATTCAGCCGTTCGAGCTAAAAGTGAGGCCAACCGCCCTATGGAAAAATGAATGGGAAAAACGCGTTTTGGGACCCCCCTTTTTTCTCGGCCCCCCCCTTGACGAACCCCCCCCCAAATTTTCAGGGGCTGCTCAGAAACAAAATGTGCCATTTTCCTGAAAATTTCAGCCGATTCCGTCCACAAACGCCAAAGTTATTAGACATAGAATTTTCAAAAGTTCCATAGAGAAAAACCTGTTGTCTGTGGATCGAACTCTCGGCGTTGGAGGCGACTGGAGGCTTCCCTTGCATCGTAACTTGGCTGGGGCATAGAGAGACGCTACTGCTTGCCGGACCCGCTCCTCGCCACTGTGCTGTTATCTGGCCATAAAAAGTGCAGAAGGCATTTCCACCACAGGGCTGCGAGCGTGCTGAGAGCAGGACTCAATCTCCCAAGAGTCCGTGCTGCTCCAATCACCTGAATCACCTGGTGACGCTCTCTCTGGTGGCCACGCCCCCCTGCATTCTGTAAAAAAGAACTTGGAAACTGCTGCCAGTTGGATACCTGTTGTCTGTGGATCGAACTCTTGGCGTTTGAGGCGACTGGAGGCTTCCCTTGCATCGTAACTTGGCTGGGGCATAGAGAGACGCTACTGCTTGCCGGACCCGCTCCGCGGGTCCCGCTTCGCGCCACTGTGCTGTTATCTGGCCAAAAAAGTGCAGAAGGCATTTCCACCACAGGGCTGCGAGCGTGCTGAGAGCAGGAGTCAATCTCCCAAGAGTCCGTGCTGCTTCAATCACCTGAATCACCTGGTGACGCTCTCCCTGGTGGCCACACCCCCCTGCATTCTGGTAAAAGAACTTGGAAACTGCTGCCAGTTGGATACCTGTTGTCTGTGGATCGAACTCTCGCCGTTGGAGGCGACTGGAGGCTTCCCTTGCATCGTAACTTGGCTGGGGCATAGAGAGACGCTACTGCTTGCCGGACCCGCTCCGCGGGTCCCGCTTCGCGCCACTGTGCTGTTATCTGGCCAAAAAAGTGCAGAAGGCATTTCCAACACAGGGCTGCGAGCGTGCTGAGAGCAGGACTCAATCTCCCAAGAGTCCGTGCTGCTCCAATCACCTGAATCACCTGGTGACGCTCTCCCTGGTGGCCACGCCCCCATCCCCTCCCTTTCAATATTATACGAGACACTCACCCGCTGCGCGGGAGCGCGCGGGAAGCGCCCGGGAGAAGCCCGGGACAAGGGCGGGCCCTCTGAGGCCCTCAGAGGCACGAGAAGGCTAGGCTAGGCCAGTCCTCTAACATCTGGTTTCCCACACATTGTGTTGACCTCTATGACCTATTCGAGAAAAGCTATAGAATGTTTGTGATACCTATACAGACTCTGTAGATATAGATTGTCTGATATAGGTGTAGTTCATGAAATTTAGATCTCAGAAAAAACTACCACGTAGTTCAGCTTAGGTGTACTAATAGCAATTTCTCCCACACTGCTTAATCGTTTTTCATTGTCTGACTGAGATGATGACAAGGAAATTAAGGTCTGGGAGAATACTGGTAGGAAGATCAGGCTCAAAAACCAGATCGAATCCCCTCCGAAATAAACTTAGTCAGGCCACTAATCTGAAAAGCACCTGCCAGCTTTTCAATCTCTGGGAAAGGAGCAAGAACAAAGCTACAGGGGCGGACAATAAGGCAGAGGACATTAAGGATTCTGGAGCTATCCATTTGGACATTGTACCCAATACCTCGCGAGAGTTGCCTGAAATTAGCAAGGTAATTGCGGACAATAGTTCAGTCGCAACAAGAGTAGCACCATTACCCTCCGAGTGTGGTTTCTCTCCTCCCCTATTCTCCACAATGAAAAACAACATTGATCTTGTACCAGAGGTAGTTATAAAAACAAAAAAAGACATAGAACAAGATAACTTGCATATTGGGATAATTCCACACGATGATGCCCCCCAGACAGTAAATATATCACCGACAAAAGTGTCATTCAACAATGGGCTGTCTCCAATGATCCTAGATAAAGACCTATGTCAAAGGTATCTAGAGACTGACCCGGCCAAAGCCGAGATGGACCAGAACACCCCAGTAATGTCGAACCATGCTGGTTTACATCTCTACAGGAGTACCCCTTCCAAGTCCTCACACTCAAATTTTTTCATGAGTCCAAATTTAAATCTGACCGGGATAAATGCACTTCAATGTAAGGGGACTGACAAACCTTTTTCAGACTCCCTCCATATACTAGAACACTTACTGTCATCCATCTTACAATTACTGGAGAAATTTGTGGGGGGATCCGACTGCGTACTTGACACAGTGACCCAAATTTTAAAAGTCTTGTTGGGAACCCAAAAGTGAAGGATGCAGTACCGAAGGAGCTGTCCTCTCCCTCTTTAGCTCCAGATGAGGTAGGAATAAAAGATCAATCACTAGCAGTTAACAATGTTACAAATGGAGTACATGAGGATGTAAAAACAAGTGCTACCCAGCCTTCCCCCACCCTAAACTGTTCTTTAGTTAACGATTCTGAAATTAAAGTTTACGGGGAACTCCCGCCAAAAACTGGGAATGACCTCTTCCCTATTTTTAAGACGCAACAGGGAGAAGGGGACAGAGAGGCGGACGCTATCCCGGAAGAGAATAGCAATAAAGGGAAGTTTGAGATAATAAAAAAGAACGGAAAGAATAAGGAAATTATTGAGACGGATAGAAAAAAATAGGCGGAGGAAAATCCTCTTCAGAAAACATCTAAATTCCCCCTTACAGAACGAGGTATATCAAATTCAGGTGGCAGCTGAAAAAGATAAAAACCCCGAAAATAAGATTACTAAAGAAAATATCGCCCCTCCGCCTCTGGCTACTCCAGCATCACCATCCATTCCCACCCCCCTTCCATCATTAACAACCGATATAAATACCCTTTGTCAACAAGTTACCAACAATAGGGATATAATTGGGTCAAAAAATCTAACATCTTCTGGACACGAGCAAAATCCTTTTGGCCAAGTAGCTCCATTACTTAACCCCCTTGCAACATCTTTTCAGGGAGCAGCCGCAAGAGGTGTCTCTTCAATAGAATCTAAGGAGAAAAATATAGACACCGTATGGGTAGAATTTTCTCCACTCTTCGATGCTGAATGCATCCTGAATAGATCCCTCCTGCTTAAATATTTTCAAGAATCTGCTAACCTGAAACTTATACAATCAGCCGATCTAGATAGGGTTCAACTATTAAAATCAGAAGTGGGGATGATAACTAGGGTGAAGTTTCATTCTAAGTTAGTAGCCAATCTAATTCTGCAACGCTCAGAAGATCTGCAGAGCAGAGGAATAGATGTAATTCCAGTGTTAGGGCATACTAGACAAAACAATGTTCCCAAATTCCAAACTCAACAGAAGCCCCCCTTTTCTCTGTTGCAAGCAGCAACAGGTAATATAAATAAGGTGGGTGAGATCACAGAGTTAAAAATATGTAAGTCTAAGGATTCCCGTGTAGTATCCTACGCTAACCCTACCTTTCTTTCTATTCAATCTGCTATTGGAGAGGAAAATGCCCAATGGAACTGGCTTCCCAGAGTACTCGCTGAAAAATCCTTAAGTAAACAACTATCTAATCCGCACCTTTAGCAAAGAATTGTCTATAATATCCTGGAATGCAGCCGGTTTAAGAAACAGTCCGGAGAAAATAGCATTCCTTTTGTCCCTAGAGGCAAATATAATATGCCTCCAGGAGACATGGTGCATTGATAATATTCAAATAGGGAAAGACTATTATGTATTGGACGGTAGCGCCACCTCTAATAAAAAAGGACATGCCAGCGGGGGTATAGCTTGCCTCTTATCAAACCGAATAAAGTGGGACTACGAGCATTTTTTGGACCCGAGTAACCTCTTTCAGGTAGTAACTTTATTTGGGTCTGGTAATCCTACAGCTGGTAACCGTCTGGCTCTGATAAATGCTTATATACCTCCAGAAGCTGGTTTTAATGCAATCTTAAAAAAGGTCTTCCTTCTTATCCAGAGTATCAGGGAGAAAGATCCAAGAACGGTTATAATTCTAGTCGGGGACTTGAACTGCAAGATCTCCAACTCTAGCTTAAACTTATTCTGTGACAAAATGAGAGAAGAAACTCTCCATATTCCTCGAGCAACGTTCCCTGAAAATATAAAAACAAACAAACGTGGCAAACTATTACTAAACGAGTTAGCAGAAACGGATGGGATTATTGCAAATGGGAGACTCCCTTCGGATTCCCCAGCTAATTTCACGCATAAATCCTACCAAGGGGAATCAATTCTTGATTATGTAATACTGGGGACCCAATCATTTGAGTTGTTGAAGGACATCAATGTGATCGATACACCGTTAAGTGATCATAGAATCCTCTTCATCTCGATGAATGTAAAGTCTTCTAAATGTGATCAGTGGACCCTGAATAGTGATCAAACAAACTTCGGTACCAAATCAGGAAGGTGCTACTGGAATGCAAGGGCACATCGAAATTTGGAAGCAATGCTCGATGTAGCAATATCGGAGCTTCCTTCCTGGTATGGCTTTGAAATCGAAAATTTCTCCCTGTTCTTGAAGTCAGTGATAACAGGGGCAAAAAAGCTGAATAAGAAAAAGTCCATTGGTATATTCCCCTGCCCTCTGAGACTGCTTAACATAGAAATTAATAAATTAGTAAGGGCCCAATATCTAAATAGAACAGGAGTTATAGCACAACAAATAACATTGCTAAAAAGGAAAAGGAGAAGGCTTTTAGCCTCACTACGTAAAGAAAAAGAGGACGCCATCTGAGTAAAAATAAGAGAAGCTGCTATTAACGGGGAAATGAGGCAATTTTGGTCCCTTATAGGTGAGGGGTGCGGACTGAGAACCAGCCCTCTACCCATCCCTATTGAGGAACAAATATGGAGGGATTTTGTCTCTAACCTTTATGCAAGCAATAATACGGTGACTCCCCAAGAATGGCCAATTGAAATGAGTTTGCCTTTAGAACCTTTCACAGAAAAGGACATAGACTTAGCTATCGGGGAAATGAGGCGTTCAGGGGCTATGGGCCCAGATGAACTGCCCATTAACGTACTAAAACAGAACAGGGCTAAATGGAGTACGCTTCTCTGCCCAATTTTTAACATCTGTTTACTAAGTGGTAAGGTCTTACCCTCCTGGAAGGGAAGTATCCTGGTTCCATTGTTTAAAAAGGGAGATCGCCTATCCCCCCAGAACTACCGCCAGATTGCATTGCTGGATGCAATCGGCAAAGTTTTTACAAGATGTCTGCTCAAACGAATAAACGCATGGGTGGAGTCTTCAAATATTCTCCCACTCGAGCAGACAGGCTTTAGGAAAAACCATGGGACCATGGACAACTTAACCGCCCTCCAGGTAATAATCGACAAATACATTGGAGCCAGAAAGGGGAGAGTCTATGCGGCATTCATAGATTTCTCCACGGCCTTTGATAAGGTCGACCGACAAGTACTGTGGAGAAAACTATATGCCCCGGGAATGCCTCATAGACTCTTACGTTTGGTACAGGATTTGCATGATAACACGTGGTGCAAAGTGCTGTTGGGGGGAGAAAGGGGCCTATCCCAGCTCATTCCATCGGCGAATGGCCTTAAACAGGGCTGTCTTTTAGCTCCCCTCTTATTTTCCCTTTACGTTAGCGATCTCCCCCTTACTATATCTGCATGTGAAGGAATTGCGCCACGCCTGGGAGACAGATATATCTCTTGTCTAATGTATGCGGACGATATATTAATTTTAGACCTCACCCCAAAAGGTCTCAACAACCGTCTGCATTCATTATACACTTTCTCCGAAAAGCATTTCCTGAAAATAAACATCTCCAAAAGCAAGATAATGTGTATGGAGGGGCGGAAAAAATTGAAGTTGGAGCACATTAGCTGGGAGCTGGGAGGCCAAAAATTAGAAAGAGTAAAAACATATGTATTCCTGGGCAAGGTTGTTAACAGCAACTTGAGCAACAAATCCCACATTGAAAATAGCTCCCGTAAGGCAAAGTCTCATGGAAATGGCTTAAGAGCATTGTACAAATCAACCGGCAAACGACACTTTGTCCACCTGCTGGAGGCTTTCCGGGCAAAAGTCCCCCCAACTTTGCTTTACGGCGTAGAATTAATCAACTTAGTCGAATGGGGTTTCTTGGACACTATCGAGGGCATCCTCTTGAGAAGCTTAACTTCGGTTAATAATAGTTGTAGTGCAGCAACCCTTCGTCTAGAATTCGGTCTAAGAAGTAGCTGGGCACAGGGCCTAGCAGGAGTTATTCGCTGGGTCATCTGTTTAATCAAAGGAAAGCCAGCCACTCTAAGATCCCTAATTACAAAAGAGTTGATGGGCCCCCTAAAAGAGCATTCGATTCTTATAAAGAATTACAGGAAGGCCATTACACTCTTGGACTTGGAGGAAGCCATTCTTTTAGACCTTTCTATGCACCAATTAAAATTAACATTAAAACAAGCCACATGGAAGCTAAGCTACGAAAGGGATCGCAACTTGATTATACAAAAGAAGGGGGCCACGCAAGCTGTTGATTCATGTTTATTTAGACAAATACAACCTTATGTTTCCTGGAACATACCCCACGGTTTACGCCGTTTCTGGCTGCTTCTTAGGCAGGATCTCCTTCCCCTGAATAAGTTGTTGGCCAAATGGCATGGCATATCTAATGTATGTAACTTTTGCAATGTCTCAGTTCAAGACTCTATACACGTCCTGCTAGTCTGTCCAGCATTAATGGCTTATCGCCGTCTCTGGGTAAAGCCTGTATGTGTTCAGTTTGGTATTTTATTCGCAAGATCTCTGATAGATGCTATCTTTAGTCCTCCAAATGAAATTTTTTGTAACAGAATTTTTAACTTTTTCAAATGTTTTTTAGAATTGTATTAGATGAATGGTATGTTAACTTTGTATATTCTTTGCTAGTATAAGTTGTTTACATATGGTTTCATTTTTTTATTATATTCTGTTTGTTACTATGTAATATGTGGATCTCCAAGGAGTTCCAAAATCATATTTAAATAAATAAAAAATAATAAATAGAGAAAAAATCCTAACTATATATACCTACTGGCGACCGCCAGTAGGTAATATATATATATATATATATATATATATATATATATATATATATATATATATATATATATCATATATGAAAAAAGGGGGGTGCCACTTGCTTGGAGCGCACTCAATGACAGGCCGGACGTCTGTATATTGTGACAGCGTCCTTTAATTCAGCAGGTCAGCATTTCAGGAATCCCTTTTACACGCCCAACGCGGTTCGAAGCCACAATGCTTCTTGTTCACGGGCTGGCACGGAAATGAGGCAGGGATCACGAGCCGGAACAGTCTGGCTTACATATAAGGGTTTTATAAAATGCCCTAAACATAAACCCTGTAACTATGGCCCCAACAGGGTGGATTTAACAACCGTACAGGGGTATCAAGAAAGCAATCAAAGAAAAGATAACCTGTGAACTCACCCATGTAGTCTATCTCCTAGAATGTGGCTGTGGCAAATGATATGTGGGCAGTACTTGGAACAAATTAAAATTACACATTCTTCAACACCTACGGGCTGTAATTAACAAGGGTTTCACATATGTACTGGCCAAACATATTTGAAAGAACATGAAGGTATTTTGGAAAATAACTTCTTTTACTCTGGGTTTGAGCAGATTCCAATGAAGATCAGGGGAGGAGATAGAGAACTGGCATTGAGGCGAGCAGAATCTAGATGGATTATTGCACTTGGCACAGAAAATCCATGGGGCCTCAATACGGATGCCGAACGCTATACCTTTCTATAAGATCTGTCAATGGTGTTATATGATGTCTGGTGATGTTTTAAGATCCCTAAAATTGACGTTTAACAATGGTCTCTGGTTTTTTTTACATCCAATTTAATTATATCTGAATTTCAGATTTTTTGCTTATGAACTTCTGGTTTTCAATTCGTGCATTTGAATTTCCATTTTTATAAAGTCAGCAATTCGATCCAATCGCATGAGAATGACAAATTCATTTGGAATATTAGGTCCCTATGAATGTATCATGTTATGACCATGTTTTAATTTTGTCCATATCTTTCCTAGTGTATCTGTGTTTTTATGAGCACGTATTACTAGTGTTTTTACAAGCACATGCCACTTTTACATGGGATAAGATCAGCACCTGGCACTTTAAAATCACATATGTATTCTCTTGGAGATGACAAGGATGATGACCAATTTATTTTGGTCTCTGTAATTTACAGAAAACTTCAAAACATGTTCCACTTTACTCATTTTGGTGGAGTTATGGGATTTCGGTGCTGGATACTTGTATTACATTGAGGTTCTCTTTACTAGACTTGTTTATAATGATATCACCTTGTTTCCTTAATTGGGACATTGACATGGGCTGCATTATGTAGATTTGGAAGTGATGGTGGAGTTGACCAATGATTAATTTGAGACTCCATGATATGTACATTTTAGATTGACAAAGCACTTGTCACTATATATTTTGATTTGCTGGGATCAGTACAGTAGCAGATGCTTTGGCATTTTACATCTTTGGCAGCTAATATGTGTTTTTTTATAACGTGCATTTGCACTTTACAATTCTTTTTGATATTGACAGTTTGTTGTATAAGAGGATATATATTGAATGTAAAGCACTTTGCATTTCATATTCATATATACTCATTGCAATGAAGATGCAGGATCTTAGAAATATTGTGGGTTTAATTATACTATTGATAAGCTGACATTTTATATGAATTGCCCATCTCTAGCAATGATAGTCCTATCCTCCTTGGAAATGTGGTTAATGATTAACACTTCTAGCTAATTTCAGACTGAGTATAATGACTTTCTGTACTTTAAATAGATTGGTCTGTGAATGCTGGGAATTACTGTATATTCATGGTTATTTTGCATGCTCCCAAACCTTCTGCCGTTTAACTGTGTACACTTGAATGCTGTTGCATCATGTCCTCAAGATTCATGTACTTTACAATGATAATTTCTGCTTTATTTTCAACTCACTGCAATGATATATTTTCTTGTGAGAAAAGGAACAGATTTTGAAAATGTTGGTTGTTTCCCCTTTAAACACAATAACAGTTTTTAATTGGTGGAGGGAAAGGGCAGTGATTTCCCTTTACATGTACACTCTATGCACTTCTTTCTACGACCCAGTAGAAGGCTACAGCCGAAATACGTATGGGTATGCACACTGCACTTTGCTTGTTATCTGCTCCATTACGCATGACAGCTTTTAAAGCCTAAATAAAGCGCATCGTTAAAGGATCTCGATGTGCAGTTCTTCCGTGTGTCTTTGAAAACGTTGTGTTATCACAGGACTGTGTACAGAGGCTTCAATGTAATATATAAAAATGTATATACATATTACCTACTGGCGGTCGCCTGTAGGTATTTATAGTTACAACCTAGTTTCCACAGGAAAAGCATTTTTTGATTTGCTAATGACTTTGGCGTTGTTTGACAAATTTTGCAAAATTCTCCCCAAAAAAAGTCTACCCAGGTCAGCTCCTATGGGGTTGATTTGTAAAGCCGGGGCTGAGAAAAAAGGGGGTCCCCAAAAAGTTTTTCCCCATGTTAATTTCCATAGGAAATTTTGCAACGAGCTACAGCCTGAACTGCTGAATGGAATTACCCCAAATTTGGCAAAACGGTAGAACTTGGTTCAGAAAACAACCTTTTTTTTAAATGGTATAAATCCGTTGAGTAGTTTTTGAGAAATCAATTTCCTATAGGAAACTTTGAGCAAAGCTTAAGCCGAAACTACTGAATGGAATTGCCCCAAATTTAGCAAAAAGGTAGTGCTTGGATCAGAATGCGAGCTTTTTTTTAAATGGTATAAATCCATTCATAGTTGCTGAGAAATTAGAAAAATAAACGTTTCTACATCTGGGCAGAGCCTAAGTCCTTAGCATGAGCTTCATTGACTGGCAGCACTTGAAACCAGGAAGTATCGACAGCTATCTTGGGACTCAGTAGAAGCGAGTCATCAGAAAACAGAGTAACAAAGGTATAAAACAAGAGAAGAGGGCAGGGCAGAAACAACCTGACCCTGTAGGCTTGCTCAGGGGGTCCCAGAAGGACCCCCCAGGCCCCAAAAAAGCTTTTTTTTGAAAAAACAAATTGGCACAAATCGCGCTGGGGTTGCAGGTTCCCGCGTTTTATTTTAATAAGGCCCCTGGCTGGGCTAGTGTCCGGGGGCATTTCTTAAAAAATAATAGCGGGGCTGGGTGGGCCCACTGGGGTCCCCGCAGACCCGGAGCTTCACTCATATTGGGAGGGGGTTGCGCGGCCCCCCTCCTGGAGCCCTCCGTGTGCTTATAACTTTGGCGTCATTTGACGAATCTTTACGAAATTTTCCGAAAAGTTTTTCTTTTTTGATAAGCTCCTATCTTGAAAGTTTGGGGGTGATTGATCAAGGGGGGGCTGGAAAAAGGGGGGTTTCAAAACAGGTTTTCTCAATGCATTTTACATAGGAAACTTTAGACAAGGCTACTGGTCAAACTGCTGAACGGAATTGCGCCAAATTTGGCTGGAAGTAAGGTCTTGGTCATGAATGTCAGTAATACGCTCCACAGGATCCGGTTGAAGCTCATAGGGGTCCACCTCCAAATGTTACCAACACCCTGACCTTAATATACAGGGAGTTTGAACCATTAGGCGAATGAAAAAAGGGAAGGGGAAGGAACTGCTGGGATGTAAGGCTCTGAAATAACATAAACATAGAAGACAATATTAAGCAATGCATATCATGTAACAACTACTCTCATATATTGTCGCTATGAGGAAGTATCTGAAGGATCATAAACACACCTTCATCAGGGGAACCAGCACACAGACAGCAGTTCAGGAAACTTATAACTTAAATACACAAGCCCAGTTCTCAACTCCGGAAATAAGAAAACACAGTTTCTTCCATTAGAATAGACTTGATAGTACTCATAGAAATAATAGGGATTAACAAGAGTGTAGAACAGCTCTATAATCTTTCTGCTCCACAGAGTATGTTCATGGAATATTGCATCATCATATTCCTGTATATCCAAAAGTATTTCACCACACGTAGTTCTGTATGCACACGGTAGAACATAGTAGCCACTACAGTTCTCAGCAGTACAAACACAATAGAAAGGAAAACCAAAGTTTCACGGTAGCTAGTGGTCAACAAACACACATTGCTCCGCTGTACTCATAGAAGGAAATTCTCCAGGAACAGTAACGTGTGGCAATCGTACACACTGCGTTCCGCTAATGATGTACATACTAAATCACTATCACGGCAACATGTAGCACACACCACGATGCTCCGCAACTAAGTCCACAAGGCAATCTGAGTTCTAAGCGGTAACGCGTGGTCCGTCGACACACACCGTTCCGTTGTACTTCATAAGCGCAGCCGCGCAGGAGTACACCAAGTATCCGGAATACAACTGGGAAATTAGATCCAAAAACGGCAACGCGTGGCAACCAAGCACACAGCGTTCCGCTTAATGTAGATGGGGCAGCCGCGCCTGTAATACACCAACCTCTGAGTATAGTGGCGCAGGCAAAGCTTGAATCTGTCCCAGGAGCTCAGAGAACAGAGAGACCGGCTCCCCGAGAAGCCGGCAAGAAAACAGGAAGCAAACAGAATAACGCGCATATGCTGTAGCGCGTGATGTCAATAAGTACCTCCCACTACAGGAGGCTCATGGGAGTTGTAGTCCTTAGGCATTAGGTAGGAGCCAATGACTGCGAATCCTGACAATGAAAGCGCGCCTTTGTCAAAATGGTGTAAATCCATTCAGTATTTTTTGAGATATTAAAGGAAAAAAATATATATCTGGGTGGAACGTAACTCCCGAGCACAAACTTGCCTCTGATTGGCTGCTAACACTTCAAACCAGGAAGTCTTAGAAGCCACCTTGTGCCTCGCATCGAGTGAAAATATAAAAGAAATGTCCCAGGGGCAATTTAATATACTGGAGCTATGTCTGTGCGAGATAACCCTTTCACGCTCCCTCTGCCCAACATCACCACTTCGCAGCTATGCCTTTAGAAGCCAGTCTGTCGGCTCGCAGTGCTCTACCTTTACGAGCTAGTACGCTGCTGTGCCTCTACCTCTGCGAGCTACTACGCTGCTGTTCTTTTGGGAACGGACAGCCCGTAGTTCTCCCTCTGCGAGTCGAGCCCACGGCCACAGTTTTCCCTCTGCGAGCCTGGGTGGAACTGTTCATGAGTCACACTGTATGAGCATTGAAAAGCCATTTTGTGATTCAGTCCGTCAGCTGGCATCTGACCGAGGCATCTCTGAAAACATACCGGAGCTCTGTCTGTGCGAGATACCCCTTTCATGCTGCATCTCTCCACATCAGCAGGGAACTCACCCTCTTCCCACATCACCAGCATACCCCCAACAACCTTCTTGGGCCCGTAAGTCTCCCTCTGCGAATCACTTGTCGGCTCGCAGCACTTAGCGAGTGACTTCTTGGGCCCGCAGTTGTGTATGTGAAGCCAAGACTGGAAATATACTGCAGGTCTCTCTCTACGAGATACCCCCTCCACGCGCCCTCTCCCCATATCACTATTCAGCAGCTTTCCCTTTGGAAGCTGACAACCCACACCTTTCCCTATACCAGTCGGCCCGGAGGTGTTCCTCTGCGAGCTGGCCCGCAGCTCTCCCTCTGCGAACTGACGGGCCGCGGTTCTCCCTCTATGCCAGTTGGCTCGCAGCTTTTCATCTACGAGCCCGCCAACCGGCTCTTAAGTCTCTGAGAACAGATGCAATGGAGGCAACAATCA